>NC_080539.1:184300145-184919208 GCF_028640845.1 Ahaetulla prasina
CCACTCCTGCCTACTGACTCTCCACTTTTCTGTGGTCCATGCAGCGCATCCAGATCATGTGTTTCTCCCCCACCTCTGCCTCCACCTGCTGCTTGGACAGGTAATGAACTCATCTATGCTGCATGGGCTGCAGCTACTGCCAGATACCATCGGCCCATGCACACTCACTGTCTCCTGTGCTGGCCACGCCCACCCATTCACTAGGGCTTATTTTGGGGTACAGCTCATATTAGATGCATGCTTAGAAATCAGGCCAGGGCTTATTTTCAGGATAGGTCTTATTTTCGGGGAAACACGTTAGTACTCAATTGCAAAAGTACATGCAGACACTTAGTATTGATATAGTTCTTCATTCATTGTAATTTCAGTTACTACTATTTTGTAGTACTATTAGAGATATGTCTAGTTCCATAGTCACCTAATAAATGAGTCATTTCTTTCCAGTCTTAAAATTAATAGAGATATTTTAAGTATCTGGGGGTTTTCTCCTCCAATTTCCATGTATAGACTAACACACACACATACTTATAACTGTAACAGTTTTATTCGCTCCTGATACTTCTACAACTTTCAGAAAATAATAACTTTTTGTTAAATTATGCACAATTTTGTTGTAGTTTAAATAGAAAACAAAAATAGATACCTCTCCCCGAAATAAAAGAAAGCCAAATCACTAAGATAAATAATATTAGATCAAGGACAAATATTTAATTTTCCAAGATAAACACATACATGCAGAGATAGAACACATTCCAGCTCAACATTTCACCCAGGACATGGATGTTTTCTTCTTTAACAGAGAAAAAGTCCATTTCACTCATTGACTCACATATAAAAGCTAACATGAGAACTGCTTCCTCCATTAAAGACTACCTAGGTTTTCCATATAAAAACATCATTCTGCTGGAAAGGAGAATACAAATTTGATGGAAAATATGTCTGTGATTATTTCTATTAATTGTTTTATGCCTACATCTTAACAATGAAAAATTATTTTCATCTTGCTACAGATGAGATTTATGGATACAGAGACATCCTGCTGCTTACCTTGAAACATGATATATTATTGTAAACACTTCAATGTAAACACTGAAATTCTTGGTTTCAGCTCTTGCAAAAGGTTTGTGGAAATGTGCAAAACATCTACCCCTCCTGCATTTTTAAAATTTAGGTATTAAATCTGTTTATTTCCCATCTTTCCCCTCCCGCTCCGAAAGAGCCAATTTCAGCATAGGTTGTGCTTGCCCAGGCCTGGACCCAATGATCCTTTAGTGGACATTCTCTTAGGATCATCTAGGGTCAAATGATTTTGACATTTCCAAGGGATGTGTAGTTATCTATAGTGTGTAAGAATGAAGGGGATGGAAGTACATTAAAAACATGAAAACTGGTACTGATAAAAATTAAAGTTTTGTAAAACAAATACTATGTAAATTATCCCAAGCTTTCCCCCATAGAGCAGAATAACAGTTTCTGGAAGGAACTTTGGAGTCCAACCTAATCCTGCTCAAGCATATCATTATCATTCTGGACAAATGGTTGTCTTGTCCAATCCTTTTTAAAAAACCTGCAGTGATGGAGCACTCACCCACATTCAAACACTTTGTGTATGTTGTTGGTTTTTTTTTTGCAAGGATATACTGTAGTTGGAATTCTCTCTTAAGTCTCTTGTTTATTATAGTTGATGGGCCTCTAGGGTTAGAATGATGGTATTAATGCTTAAGGCCGTGATGGCTAACCTATGGCACGCATGCCAGAGGTGGCACACAGAGCCCTCTCTGTGGACATGTGCGCTGTCGCCAACTGCGTACATGAGCGCCAGCCAGGTGATCTTTGTGTGTGCCAGAGCCCTGGAAACCCAAAGACAGTTGGTTCCGGCATGCATGCATGAAGACTAGCTGGCCTCCAAGCGTGCAAATTGGCCACCTGGTCTTCAAGTTTCCGGGGCTATGGCACGCGTGAAGACCAGCTGGCTAGCACGCACTGGAAACCAGACCAGGTGGCTGGTGAGCGCATGCGCATTGGCCAGTTGGTCTTTGAGTTTCCGGGGCACCACCACGCGCACATGCATGCAAATGTGTTCTGGTTTGGGCACTTGGTGCCGAAAAGCTTCGCCATCTCTGGCCTAAGGCCTCTGTCTTCTAAAGGTGTACGGACTTCCACACACGTTTTTCCTTCTCTTTATTGGTGCAATGAGAAACTATGGTTCCGACTTACCCAATGAGTAGTTCTTCAAGCCCTGCCTTAATGGCACAGTCAGTATAGGTGCCTTTCCCAATAGACTCTACTGAGGACACGCGGTTCTTCAAGTCTGCTCGCCCACTGGGCATCCTGGTAAGTTTCTTGATAAGTTCTACCTCATCACTGTAATGTAAGGCACCTGCATTCCACACTAGATTTCGGTCACACCGATAGTATCTGTAAAAAAAAAAAAAAGAGGGAGGGGTGAGTGGGAAGAATGTATCCCTTTTTCCCAAGACATGTTTTTTGCTTCAGTAATAGTAAAGTAAACAGTAAACTGGTAAACAGGAATCTGAGAAAAATGAGAAAGTGAGACATATCAGGACAGTAAATATGGATGTAAAGTTATAGAACTAGACCAGTTCATTCCACAGGCACCCCCTCCTCAGTTTAAATCAGATGATGTTGCGTATTGGCTAGAATCTGTTGGTTATCCAACAGAAACCTATATTTTCAGTTCTACAGTGAAATGGCTTCCAGCAATCATTCTGCAAGTAGAGAAAATTTTCTTAGCTTTTGAGGATTCACAATGAGGCAGAACTTCAGCAATGATGTGATATTCCCAGGGAACATGTATCCCATCTTCAGCATGAGCAATGACAAAAACAGATAATAGCCTATTTTATTTCTACCACTGCAAGGCAAGTTACCCAACTATTCCATACATGATTCTGTCCACTGCAGCTAAGCCCATATAGGAAGCATCTGCTTAGATTGATCAATAGTTACTTCAGGACTACAGTACAGGTTCCATCAAATGCTACCAGCATCTAATCATTGTGGTTGTGGTTGGTCTCCTGTAGTGGAATTTAGATTGTTATTTTGTGATCTCTGCTCCTGAGAACCAGACTGACGGTAGTAGAGTGGTTTTCTTCACACCAGTAGAAAGGATAATTCACCTTCTTCATCTGAAAATGGTCCCCTAACAAGTTTTGTCTCTTCTCTTGTCAAAGCTTTAGGTCTCTTCCACAGCCACCAGAGAAGCAGATAGAAGAGGATACAGTGGTGGGTTGCTACCAGTTTGCCCTGGGTTGGGCAAACCAGTAGCGGCAGTGGGAGGCTCCGCCCACCAGCCTGGATGTCTGTGCGCGTGCACAGAAGCATCCCACACATGTTCAAGCACGCGCCCACGAGCAAACCAGTAGTGGCTGAAATTGAAACTGACTACTGAGCAGATAGAGAAGCAGATAATGATGGCTGTCTATCACCATCTTTGCCTCTGGTTGCTCTATCTGGGTGCTCCCCAGAACTGGTCTATCTCTTTTAGTTTTTCATTTCTTTCCTTTCCTTTCCTGACATGCAAAAAGTAAACATGAAAAAATAGGAGCAATGTTTTGTAAACACATTGCCTTTATTAAGGCCAACAACGCATCCAAATTGTCCATAAACTTGTGAAAGGTCCAAATGTAGTTTGGAAGGAGACTGCTTCTTCTCATGATGCAATAAGATTTATTATTATTATTATTATGAGCTGGGTTTCTTGCATTTCAATACTGTGTGGACCATCTAGATAGTGAAAAAATAATTAATAAGCTAGTTAGGGTTGTGGGGTCAGGATCTGGCCAAATCCCAAACAGGGTTCTGTTTTCAAATATACAAAATTGGAATTTCTACTACAACTGCCTTTTTAAAATTATTTCTATTGCTGCCTCTTGACTTTAAAATTCAGCTCCCTTGAACATTTTAGCACAACTAACAATTCAGAAAGGAACTACATCAGTAAAAAGATTGGAATATATGATTGGAATATATGAAAAAAAAATGTTTCCTTGGGTGTGTGTTTTTATGAATCTATGGAAACAGCAAACTGTAAAATAAATGTAAACTAATGACTATGGAACTTTTTTGAAGAAACATTTTTAGAAGGAACACCATCACCATTATTTGCTAATTAGAGTGTAAAAATGAATACAAAAGTACTGCTTATTCTAATTCTTAGGAATATGTCAAATCCTTTTACAATTATTCAAAAATATTAACATCCATCCAAAAGCTTCTCTGTACTTCTGTGCAGGCTTCAGCAGTCTCTGACTGCCCAGACATTGTAGGCCCATTTTGATTTTCAAGATGGCCTCTCTAGAAATCACTATTTCTTCTTCCTGTGCATGTTGGAGGTGTGAGACAGAGGGAGAGAGAGAAAGGATAGGGTGGCTAAGAGAAAGAGCTTTCCAAATCAGTATAATAATGCTTTTTTACAATAATTTCCACATTCAAGAAACTTGAGAATATAAAGTACCTGTCATTTAATTTATCAATGAATTGATTAGTGAATGCTTTGATCTTGTCAACGTTGGCTTTACCAAAAGGTTTTACCCTTAAGGAAACACTCTCAGAGGTATCCAGGACAAAAAACAAATCCACCGGGCAATCTGTTAAAATTCAGAAATGGGCAATTTAGAAATAAAATGTTAACATGTTCACATTAAAAGATTCATCAAAAAGTTTTCAATGCATCAGGTTATATGGAAGGAAGTTGTAGTCATAGAACACTGTGCAGATTTGTTCAAAACTAAGACCTCCTTTGTTCCCTGTGGCTTACTCACCAAAGCAACCTCACCAACAAATAGGCTTGTTTTTGCTCTGAGGTCACTTGGTGGCCTAGACAAACCAGGGTCTCTTAGCTTCACTCCACTCTTAGAAAACTAGTAGGAGAATGATCACTATATAATCTATGAATAAATTTGCAAGATATGTATGTACATTTAGGCATCCAGGCAATAATACAAGGAGCTTTGGAAACACAGGGAAAGAAAAGAAAACCCATTTGAAGATGTTTATATAATTTAAGAGAATGTAATTTCACCTCCAGCATCAAACATAATTGACAGGACACTAGAATTATGGGGATTTTATATGGGTAGAGACCTACCAACCCTCTCACCATTTAAGAGATCAGGCATTTAAGATTATGTTTGCAAACACGGGTGGCCTATTACAATCTGATCACAAAATTCACAATCTTCAAAATCAGCAGGTAAAAATCACATAATCCAGTTGTATACTGGAAAAGTTGATTTCTGAAATGAAAATTTGCAAATATGATAAGTTACACACTGACTATATTAAATACTTTTTAAATGTACTTTTTAAAAATATACTTACAGAAAAACATTCTTCTTAATTATGTCTTCTCTACTCCTTTGACTTTGTATTTGGGACATTTTAATTTCCAACAAGAATGGAAATATTTTCTTTCCTTCCCCTTTTTGCTTTACTATCTATAATTCAAAACCACTCACTTTCCTGCATTTTTTTCAAGGCAATTTCAGAGATGTTTTTTTTGTTCTATAAAATAACGCTCTTTGTTTTGCTTATCAGTTCTGCCTATTTCTTCAGCATAAAGTATCATTAAAATTACTTGCCATGGCTATTCAGTTGATCACTGAAATAAATATCTTGCAAGGCACACATATTGCTCATATTTTGGAATGCCTACCAAATGCATATTCTTTACATAAAGCTCGCATCTTATAGTGGGACACATTAAGTTCTTTCCCTCTCTCCAAAAACTGCACCCTGGATATTCTTTACTTACATTGGTGGAATGCATGTTGCTACCCTGCATCTAATTTTCTGTTTGTCAAATTCATATGCAAGTAAAAGTTTAAACAAAATATCACGATCAAAAATCTGTACTGAAAGAGTAGGGCAAAGGTGGAGTTGGGTTACAATTAAGAGCTTCCTCCTTTCAGTCCATTAAAGCAGGCACATCTGGAGAAACCAGAACCATGGAAACATATTCTTACCTTGGAAGGCTATTACTCTGTTGGATATTTCTGATCCCTGAGCGAGAACCCTCTTTATTAAAAAACAGTCTTGAAATAGGAAAATAAGGAAGATGCAGGCTAACTTCATCTTGCAGGGAGCGGAGTTAGCATTCGGTGGGATCTGAAAATGCAAAAGCGCAACGAGAGAAAGTTCAAACCCAGTTTCTTTTAGTTGGTAATTTTTGTGAAGTTTCTATCCCGTCCCTGAGTTTTGAAAAGTGTAGGAAGAGAAGGAAAGAGGAGGAGGCGGCGGCAGCAGCGGCCGTGGACGTCGAAGGAGCCAGAGCAATCCTTCCAGAGGGGAGGGAACAGGCGGCCTCTGCTGCAGATGAACTCTCAGCACCAGCTGGTGAGTCATGAAACACCCGAGTCTCCTTGGAAATGGCTCTTTTTAACGCAGTTGTTTTTCTACTTTCCTCAAGTAGAGAGGCATGTTTCTATAGGCTCTGAATTTGCATTGAAGCATCTCTGACTTTAATTGCAAAATCATTTCTTATCTGCGCTTCTATATTAGCAGAGAGACATAAGACTTGGTGCCCACACTTTCAGCTAGGCTTTTAGATCACAACCCACCTTAGGAATGTGAACTCTGTAATGGTGTGTTTTTCAACATGCAGGTTGTAATGGAAAGGTAATGTTGTATCAAAACAATGTCGAAGATGAAAAACTCGAACAATTGCAAACCTGTGTAATAACAAACTATTAAATTGAATAGTGGCTATTCAGGAACAAACATAGCTCTCCCTCCATTTGCAGAGTAGCTGTAAAACATTTTGTAATGACTTAAAGACCAGAATTTGACAGATGTTTACTGATTTCATATATTAGACTTACATGGTTTATTATATAAGCCATGGTGGCTGAATTCACGAAACATATTAAGAGAGCATCAAACTACAAGGGCTGGATTCAGATGCCATATTATGCAAAATCAAATTGATCATTCAATAGTTTCATATTGCACATGAATTTACTCTTGTTTGTTTTAAAGAAGATAAGATTAAATAGTAATAATGGGGAAAGCCCCCTTTTTTCCTGCCATCTACTAGGCCTCCAGAGTTTTGCAAGCCAGATGTGGTAGGCCTAAATTAGTAACAAAGTAAGATACAAACAGATTTTCTCTGCAACGTATTCTGACACTGCGGGATCTTGTTTTCCATAATTATGGAAGAACTACAGAACAGGAATAGTCAGAGCAGAAAACTTTTGTTTCAGCATTCAGACATAACTTTATTTTGATTTTCTTGTAGTTGATACAAACTCTGAGTTTCTATGCATCAGGATCAAATGGCAGTAGAGTGGCGAGACTGAAAGGTGAAGACATTATCTATGTCTTAGAAAAATTTCATATGCACTTAAATGTTCATGGGTTGTGCTTGTCCTAACCTAGCTATTAATTCTTTGGTCACAGTTGTATGCCTGAGTGAGAAGTGGCTGGGGAATTCTGGTACTTAAGTCCATACATCTTAAAACTGCTGAGGTTGAAAAACAATGTCTTAGAACAAGGGTGTCAAACTCACGGCCCACACTGGCCACCCCCATCCCTATTTTAGTGAAAGGAAAAAAGTCACAACAACATGACGATGCAAGTTTGACACCCCTGTCTTAGAACAATAGTCTTCAAACTTTGGATACCCAAGGAACTCTTCTCAATGTGAAAAATAAATGCGGAGTTTATTAATAAATATGTTTAACATAATATATTTTATTAGAACAAAATCAATATTGCAGTAATACTATATAAACAGAATCCGTCACTGGAATCCCTGAATAGAATAGAATAGAATAGAATAGAATTTTTATTGGCCAAGTGTGATTGGACACACAAGGAATTTGTCTTGGTGCATATGCTCTCAGTGTACATAAAAGAAAAGATACGTTCATCAAGGTACAACATTTTGCTTGTGGATATTGCTTGTGGAATCCAAGAGTTTCAGTAAATACAATTTAATATTGTGTAATAGACAATTTTAGACAGTGTTATTTTCTCACTTTACAGGCTTATCAATCTCCGCTTTCCTTACTGCCCATGAAAATCGCAAATCATCAAGTTTTGTTCTCATTATTTTAATGAAGGTAATATTAATTAGGTGCTAAAGTAGATGTGATAGAAAAAAATCTGAGGTTGGGGAAGAACAAATTACTTTCCTCTGCAAATGGTCCCTAAGAATTTAATATGTTGTACATGTTTACTTTCAAGGCAAATCTATTAATTTTTAATGCTGCTTACTTTAAGTAAATGTTCACAGAACTGTAGTCCCAGTTTCTCTGTCTTTCATGATCCACATACTTTCTCCCATTATTGCAAGAAACATTTTCAAGCTTTCTTATGTATTAAAATAAGAGCACTTAAATTAAGATACAGGTAGTCCTTGATATACAGCAGTTCATTTAGTGACCATTCAAAGTTACAATGTACTGAAAAAAGTTACTTATGACAATTTTTCACACTTATGAGCATTGCAGCACCCTCATGATCAAAATTCAGGTGCTTGGCAACTGACTCATATTTATGACAATTGCAATGTCCTGGGGTCATTTGATCACCTTTTGTGACTTCTGACAAGCCAGATTCAGTTACCAGCTGTGCTACTAACTGAACAATTGCAGTGATTCATTTAACAAATGTGGCAAAAAAGGTCATAAAATAGGGCAAAACTCACTTAACAAATGCCTTGCTTGTCAACAGAAATTTTGGGCTAAATTAACAGAGTTGGCAGGGACTTTGGAGGTCTTCTAGTCCAACCCTTTGCTCAAGCAGGAGACCCTAGTCCAGTGATGGCTAACTTTTTCCAGACCGAGTGCCCAAAGCACGCGGATGAACCCTCTAAATGTGATGCATGTGTGGCCCCTGCACATGCGCCCTGCCCTGTGCATGCGCGCATAGCCCCCACGCATGCCCACACACCCCACGCATGTATGCACAGCCCCCATACGCACCCGAATGCTCACATGGCCCTGCATGCACCCCCGCATGTGTGCACAGGCCCCCGCATGTGCCCCGCCCCCCGCACATGCGCAGCAGAGACCCGATGACCAGCTGGCTGGTGGGAGATGCATGCACATGCGTGGTGGAACTAAATGGGGATGGCTCGCCTGCCCACAGAGAGGTCACTGCATGCCACCTGTGGCATGCGTGCCATAGCTTCACCATCATGGCCCTACACCATTTCAGAAAAAAAGCCGTCCAGTCTCTTTTTAAAAGCCTCCAGTGATGGAGCACTCACAACTTTTAAAGGTCAGCTATTCCCCTAGTTTATTGTTTTCACTGTCAGGAAATTTCTCCTTAGATCTAGGTTGCTTTTCTCTTTGGTTAGTTTTCAAACGTTGTTTTTTGTCCTGTCCACAGGTGCTTTGGAAAATAGGTTGACCCAGGGATGAAATGCTACTGGTTTGGGTCGGTTTACCCGAACCGGTAGTAAAAAATGCTACCGGTTCACCGAACAGGAAGTAAAAAAAGTAAAAAAAAAAAGTTCTGAAGATCAGCTGAGCGATGTGCAATCATCAGAACTTTTTTTTTTTTACTTTTTAACGTAAACAAATGCTTTAAAAGTTAAAAAAAAACTTCTGATGATTGTGCGTCGCTCAGCTGATCTTTGGAACTTTTTTTTTTTTTAATTTTTAAGCATTTTTTACTACCGGCTCTCTGGAACCAGTAGTAAAAAATGCTTTAAAAAGTAAAAAGATTCAGACGATCACAGCTGTACTGCGCGAGCTTGGGAACCTTTTTAAAAACTTTTTAAAACTTTTTTTACTACCATTTTTTTACTACCAGTTCTCTGAAACTGGTTGTTAAAAATGCTTTTAAAAAGTTCTTAAAAAAGGTTCCGACAATTGCGCACTACAGCTGTGATCATTGGAACCTTCTTTTACCTTTATAAAGCATTTTTTACTACCGGTTCCAGAGAACCGGTAGTAAAAAATGCTTAAAAAAGTTTTTAAAAAGGTTCCCAAGCTCGTGAGCCACAGCTGATTCCCCCCCCCACTGTCTACTTATCTTCCCAAGATGCCTTTTGGTGCATAATGCGCATGCGCAGCACACACAGACACACTTGTCACGCAGCACACATGCACAGCCAGTGAACCGATGGCAAACCGGTTCAGATTTCACTATTGGGTTGACCCCATCTTCTTTTTGGCAGTCCCTCAAACATTAGAACACTGCTATCATGTCACCTCTAGTCCTTCTTTTTACTAGATTAGACATACCCAATTCTTGCAAGTGTTCTTAATAAGTTTTAGCCTCCAGCCTCCTTATCATCTTTTCACTTTTCGCTTTTCAAGTCCTTGACTTACGACTACATTGTACATTGTAGTCATAAATTGAGGGTCACCTGTATTGCTTCAAACTATCCGAAATTATCATAGAACCATAGAATGTAAGGATTGGAAAAAGCCGTGGGGAAATTATTTCTTTATTTGAATTTATTAGAAGCTAAATTCTAATGGAGTCATCTGGTCCAACCCTTGGGCAATGAAGGAACCCGCTATTATGGTATTCCTAACAGATGGGTATCTAGTTTCTGATTAAATAGAAGGATAATTCACCTCTACTTCCTCCCCACCCCAAATCTGTTTGTTGAGCATACATACTAGTAGGACATTTTTTAGATATCAAAATCTGCTTCCATGCAGTTTAGACCCCTGTGTTTGAAAGAACAAGCTATGAAGTCTCTCTGCAGTCTTCTCTTCAGGCTAAACATAGTCAAAGCTTCCAGCTGCACCTCTCACTAACCTTCCAGATTCTTTACCACTTGCATGCTCTCTCCTAGATACATTCCAGTCTGATAGTGTCCTTTCCAGAATGAATTCAACACAATATTCAAAGTGTGATTAACTATGCAGAATAGAAAAGGTCTGTGACTTGACTTAGCATTATAATTCTACTGATGCAGTCCAGGATTGTGTAGGTAGTCCTTGACTTACAACCATAATTTAACACATAATTTCTGTTGCTAAGCAAGATAGTTGTTAAATGACTTTTGTTACATTTTATAACCTTTCTTGCCACAGTTACGTGAATCACTGCAGTTGTTAAATATAGTTGTTAAGTGAATCTGGCTTCCCCACTGACTTTGCTGGTTGGAAGGTCACAAAAGGTAATCACATTACTCTGGGACGCTGCAACCATCATAAATACATGCTAGTTGTCAAGCATCCAGATTTGATCATGTGACCATGGGGATGCTGCAAAGTATGAAAAATGGTAATCGGTCGTTTTTTCAGTGTCATTGTGCGGAATGAAATTGGGTAAATCATGATACATTTAGAAAAATTGCATCAGTGTAGATGTGGGAAAGTTGCTTGCAAACTGTATCAGTGTGAAATGCATTATGTATAAAGCATACATGGGTCAAAATACATATATAATATATATGTATATACATCTATATAATAAATTAATAGATGGGGAAGAAGATTCCTACAAATCAATGTATTTAGCAGACATATATAGCATGCTCAAAATTTCCTTGACAACAGTGATCTGTTTTTGGAAGTTTGGATAAACCTTTTTCTCTGGAAAACCTGCAGAAGGAAATAACTTCAGCATAATCAGGATTGATTATTTGTCAATAATTTGCAAAGATATAAAGATATAGAAATTTAATCAAAGAAAATGGAGCAGGAGTCTTAACTTTACCAAATCCAACATTAAAATTAATTCATATTTATTAAGAAAATCCATTTCCCATGTTAGATAGGTACCTGCTGGTTTCATACTGTATAGTAGATGCTATATTTAAACAAATAGATACTAAAATTAAATTTGAGAAAATTTCCTGAATAGAATTTGAATAATTAAAATTCTATATTAAATAGTAATTATGCATCACCAAGTAATTTAAAATCTTTAACCAATATATCATAATATATTGGGAAAATTAAATGGTAAAACTCAAGACAGAAAAATTGTCGTTATAACTGAGATTTGCTTCATTTGCCTCTTTTTAAATGTGTCCCATAAAAGTAAAAAAACAACAAGATTTAGCTTTACTTCAGTAGGAAGCTAGATCCAGACTTGGCCCTTCTCAGAAAAGATACATGAAAACTCAGGGATGTATGTTAGTTATCACTAGAACATAGAATTTACAGAACACTCATTCAAGGCCTATGTATTTTAATGTGCTTTCTTTCTTTATATCCATTATTACAACTTCAATTTCTCTCCAAATGTTTTCCCTGAGGGTATTCAGCCAAGTTCTCCAACAGCCAAAGAAGCACTCTTCTTCCATTAGGGGGAGCACTGAATCCAAGAAATATAACTTTTTTCTTATACTGTGCAAAGATCTTTGGAAAAGTACGCTATGCTGTATAGCACTGGATCAAGTGGCAAGGAACCTTGCTGAATTCGAGTTTCATCCCACTGACTATCTCCTACCTTCAACCCTTATTCTCATAGTTATCTAGATAATTACAGCAGAAAAAGAAAATACTCCCCTAAGCTCCCTGTTACTCAAACTCTGGATGAAGCCAATTTACATTTATTATTTTACAACAGCTCCTTAGATTCATTGGAGCATGAATTTTTAAGCATGAAAAATAATATTTAAACAGCACGGAGAGGCTTAACATTTTAGTCTTTTCCACCTTTTTTGTAAAATATCTATAAGAAAGTCTGTTTTAAGCAGTATGTCCTAGTGATAATGGCATGCTTTTTGCTGGGTTTTTTAAAACCATATTTGGGAGGGTTTTTTAATTTTTACATCTGGTAGACATCAAGGACACATGTTTTTTTTCCTGAAGGAATCACAGCTGGGCTTGATCCCAGCTTCCTTCAGAAGGGAAGGGTTTTCTCAGAAAGAGCCACAGCCCCACTCTTGGCTACAGATCTTGGTTCTGCAGCCGGTTGCTTAAGCACACTCAGCTGCTGCTTCAGGACAATGTTCCCCACAACTTTAACAACATTTGAAAAATGAGTCACTTCAAATACCATTTAGCTACAGAGCTCTGTATATTTTCCACAGAACGTATGATTCCTTTAGAACACAAATCCTCTCTTTAGAACTTTGATCCAAAATCGTTATGCTCAAAAGTTATCTGATGAGCCAGCGTAGTCATCCCCTTGTTTGAAGAAGAGGCTTGATTTGTATTCTGCAATGGCAATAATTAAAGTATTTTCATGTTACAAAATATCTTAGAATAAGATAATATAGTGAATCTCAGCAAAATGAGTGTTATGTGTAAAAAGAAAAGGTAAACCAAGAAAGAAAATTTATCTGAATGATAGTTTTCTTAATTGTCCTTAAGGGGACAAAATATCAGAATACAGACAAATCTATGTACAAACACCTGATTTTATTTAAAATGACGTGGCCACTTAGTTTGGAGAAAGAGGCATTGCTGCTATAGTTAAAATGTTGTTAGTTGCGAAGTTACGTCTGACCCATCACAACCCCATGGACAACCTTCCTCCAGGCCTTCCTATCCTCTACCATTCTCTGGAGTCCATTTAAGCTCACGCCTACTGCTTCAATGACTCCATCCAGCCACCTTGTTCTCTGTCATCCCGTTTTTCTTTTGCTCTCAATCTTTCCCAGCATTAGGCTCCAGTGAGTCCTTCCTTCTCAATAGGTGGCCAAAGTATTTCAGTTTCATCTACAGGATCTGGCCATCTAAAGAGCAGTCAGGGTTGATCTCCCCTAGGACTGATTTGTTTGTTCGCCTTGCAGTCCAAGGGACTCGCAAGAGTCTTCTCCAGCACCAGAGTTCAGAGGCCTCAATTCTTTGGCACTCAGTCTTTCTTATGGTCCAACTTTCACAGCGATACATTGCAGCCTTGACTATACACACTTTTGTTGGCAGGGTGATGTCTCTGCTTTTTAGTATGCTGTCTAGATTTGCCATAGCTTTCCTCCCCAGGAGCAAGCATCTTTTAATTTCTTGGCTGCAGTCCCCATCTGCGGTGATCTTGGAGCCCAGGAAAATAAAATCTGTCACTACCTCCATTTCTTCCCCATCTATCTGCCAAGAATTGAGAGGGCCGGATGCCATGATCTTAGTTTTCTTAATGTTGCGTTTCAAGCCAACTTTTGCACTCTCCTCCTTCACCTGCATCAAGAGGCTTTTAGTTCCTCTTCACTTTCTGCCATTAGAGTAATATCATCTGCATATCTGAGGGTGTTGATATTTCTCCCGGCAATCTTAATTCCAACTTTTGATTCATCCAGTCCTGCCTTTCTCATGATGTGCTCTGCATATAAGTTAAAAAGGCAGGGCGATAGTATACAGCCTTGCCAGAGTCCTTTCCCAATTTTGAACCAATTAGTGGTTCCGTGTCCAGTTCTCACTGTTGCTTCTTGACCCTCATACAGGTTGTGTATGTTCCTATTGGTGGGATTTTCCAGCAGGAAGACATTCAAATCCTATTGGCTGACACCTGGTACAGGTATGTATAAAAGGGGGACCCTCTGCCTGTATTCTTTGCTGAAGTCTCACTCTAAATAAAAGAGCTGTTGTCACTAGCCTGGTCTCATGCATCCTCCATTACCCAATCTAACATTGGCGATGAAGATGGGATTGAGGACAACACAAGCCGGTTGAACAGACCAACAAAGAGAGAACCAGCCCGGCCATCGATCGGCAAATCAGGGCCGAAGCAAGCATGAAGAGAGACCGGGGACTGACGAGATGTCCAAAGCTGCCAGCTCACTAAGGCCTTTTGACCCATCGGTCGAAAAGTGGGGATCGTTCATGGTGAGATTCAATTGCTTCCTTGCCAGACAATCAGAAAAGAGCGCTGTTCCTTCACAATTGCAGATAAGCTGTTTTCAGCGTGGCAGACTTACTCACCGATCCAACCCCGGTGCAAACGGTGGACTGGAATGTCCGAAGGACATGCTCCGAGCACACTACTTGCCTGCCCCGTCTAAATATGCCCAGTGGTTCGAGTTCCACCAGCGGTTGCAGCACAAGGGAGAATCCAACGATGCATACATCGCTGCCCTGCGGAAAGCAGCCACCCCTGGCAAGTACAAGGGATTCTTAGAAGAAGCCCTACTCAAACAATACATATGCCGGGTAAGAGACCCCCGATTGCGGCAGCAACTACTCTCCAAGCATGACTTAATCTGGCAAGTCGCGATCGATAAAGCCAAGGGACACAAGTGGTCCAGCAAAGCCACCAAAACTATACAGCGCCCCAAAGCAAACCACGCGCTAGCTCCCGCAACATCAGTTCACCAAGCAATCACCCAAGTTGAACCCCAAGAATTCAACCAAGCCGAAGATGGGGACGAGGAGATCGGAGAAGAGGCAGTCTTTCGTACAGATAAATCCAACCGTGACAGCGGAAACGTATGTTCCAGCTGCGAGGGAGATCACCACCAGAACAGCTGCCGATTCCGTGATTCCCTGTGCCGCCGGTGCGAGAAGAAGGGCCACCTGGCCCATGTATGCAGAGCAATGCAACCTATTCAACATTCCTGCCAGAGAGACCGCACGGAATGGAAGCCGACCAGCCAGCCACCATTCCTGCGCAGGCGCGGCCAAAATGGCCGCCCCAAAAACAGCGCAAATTCAAACCAAGTTACAATCGGCCAGGTGAACGCAAGATCTGAAGACAAAACGTTTGCAATGGTCAGCATCGATGGACAATAGATCAAGATGGAGATCGACACTGGATCATCCATCACAATCATTTCCTGGAACACAGTCCAAGAGTCACTTCCGCACCTCAAAAAAAATTAGAATAGAATAGAATAGAATAGAATTTTTATTGGCCAAGTGTGATTGGACACACAAGGAATTTGTCTTGGTGCATATGCTCTCAGTGTACATAAGAGAAAAGATACGTTCATCAAGGTACAACATTTACAACACAATTGATGGTCAATATATCAATATAAATCATAAGGATTGCCAGCAAAAAGTTATAGTCATACAGTCATAAGTGGAAAGAGATTGGTGATGGGAACTATGAGAAGATTAATAGTAGTGCAGATTCAGTAAATAGTTTGACAGTGTTGATGGAATTATTTGTTTAGCAGAGTGATGGCCTTCGGGAAAAAACTGTTCTTGTGTCTAGTTGTTCTGGTGTGCAGTGCTCTATAGCGTCGTTTTGAGGGTAGGAGTTGAAACAGTTTATGTCCAGGATGCGAGGGGTCTGTAAATATTTTCACGGCCCTCTTCTTGATTCGTGCAGTATACAGGTCCTCAATGGAAGGCAGGTTGGTAGCAATTATTTTTTCTGCAGTTCTAATTATCCTCTGAAGTCTGTGTTTTTCTTGTTGGGTTGCAGAACCGAACCAGACAGTTATAGAGGTGCAAATGACAGACTCAATAATTCCTCTGTGGAACTGAATCAGCATCTCCTTGGGCAGTTTGAGCTTACTGAGTTGGCGTAGAAAGAACATTCTTTGTTGTCCTTTTTTAATGATGTTTTTGATGTTAGCTGTCCATTTGAGATCTTGCGCTATGATAAAACCTAGAAATTTGAAGGTTTCTACTGTTGATACTGTGTTGTCTAGTATTGTGAGAGGTGGAAGTATGGAAGGGTTTCTCCTAAAGTCTACCACCATTTCTACGGTTTTGAGTGTGTTCAGTTCCAGATTGTTTTGGTTGCACCACAAGGCTAGTCGTTCGACCTCTCATCTATATGCGGATTCATCATTGTCTCAAAAGAGACCAATCACTGTTGTGTCATCTGCGAACTTCAGTAGCTTAACAAATGGATCATTGGAGATGCAGTCATTGGTATACAGAGAGAAGAGAAGTGGGGAGAGCACACAGCCTTGGGAGGGCCCTGTGCTAATTGTACAGGTATTTGATGTGATCTTGCTTAGCTTCCCCTGCTGCTTCCTGTTTGTTAGGAAGCTTGTGATCCACTTACAAGTCTGTTCCGGTACCTGTAGCTAGTTTAGCTTAGTTAGAAGAGTGTCTGGAATGATGGTATTAAATGCTGAACTAAAGTCTACAAAGAGGACCCTTGCATAGGTCTTTGGAGATTCAAGATGTTGTAGGATGTAGTGCAGAGCCATATTAACAGCATCATCTGTTGATCTATTTGCTCGGTATGCAAATTGCAAGGGGTCTAACAGCGGATCCGTGATGGTTTTCAAGTAGGAAAGCACTAGCCTTTCAAAGGTTTTCATGACTACAGATGTTTTTTTTTTTTATTCAAAAAGTTTTACAAAATTTTTTCCCCCCCTTTCCCCCCCTCCCCTCCTTCGCAACCCCTCCCCGACTTCCCAGGACGAGCACAAGGTATAGTTAAAAATAAAACAAACATATGCTAAAAAATTTTCGTCCCAACTTAATTATACCCCTACAATCATCAATTCCTAACTTCCCCCAAAAGCAATCAAAAATAATACATCATAATCATTCAAAAACAGTCTGATAACTCTTAGCCTGATATCTACGTTGAATATAGTCAATCCATTTTTTCCATTCCTTTAAGTACCGTATATACTCGAGTATAAGCCGAGTTTTTCAGCACGTTTTTTGTGCTGAAAAACGTCCCCTCGGCTTATACTCGAGTATATATGGCTTATACTCGAGTTTTTTTTTCTTTTTTTCACATTATACCGGCCGGCGCGAACTTGGCGGGCTTTTGCTTTAGCGCGGGGAAGCCCTGCCGGTGCAGTGAGAGGGCGGGGCGGGGGAGCCGCCAGCCTTCTCGGCCGAGGGAGGGAGGGTTTCGCCGACCGGTAGGTGCCTCATTTCCCACCCTCGGCTTATACTCGAGTCCCCAGTTTACCCCAGTTTTTGGGGTAAAATTGGGGACCTCGGCTTATACTCGGATCGGCTTATATTCGAGTATATACGGTATCTTTCTTGCGTATTGTCTTTCAAAAAGGCTGATATCTTCGCCATCTCAGCCAAATTGGCAACTTTCAATATCCATTCTTCTATTGTTGGTACTTCTTTTTTCTTCCAATATTGTCCTATTAGTAATCTTGCTGCAGTTATTAGATTTAAAATCAATTTAGTCTCAATTACTGTACAATCCGTAATAATTCCCAACAAGAAAAATTGCGGCAGGAACTTTATCTTCTTTTTCAAAACATTTTGTAAAATCCACCAAATTTTTATCCAAAAGGCCTTTATGTCCTTACAAGTCCACCAAATGTGAAAATATGTAGCGTCATCACAATTACATCTCCAACATTTTGCTTGCATTTCTGGATACATACACGATAATTTTTTAGGATCTAGATGCCATCTATAAAACATTTTATAAAAATTTTCCTCAGATTCTGTGCCTGCGTGAATTTAACATTTCTAACCCAAATTTTTTCCCACGTTTCCAATAATATTGGCTCCTGAAAATTTTGTGCCCACTTTATCATACAGTCCTTTACCAAGTCCCTTTCAGAATCTATTTCAAGTAACACATTATACAATCTCTTTATATGCTCCTGAGACTGATTTCTAATTTGCTTTACCAAATTTCCCTCGTTCTGCTCTATACCAATTTTCTGATCTCCCTTCCATCTAGCACGTAGTTGCTCATATTGAAACCAAGTATAATTTTTCCCTTCCTCTCTTAATACTTGCAGAGATTTTAACTGCAAATTACCTCTTTCAGTATACAAAAGATCTTTATATGTAATCATTTCCTGATTCTGTTCTATGTTTATATTTTCTACTGTATGTCTAGGACTTGCCCATATAGGAACCTTATAATTTAGTTTATAAGAATATTTTTTCCAAACACGCAGAAGGGCAATGACTACAGATGTTAAAGCAACTGTTCTGTAGTCATTCAGTTCCTTGATGGTGGGCTTCTTCGGCACTGGGATGATGGTAGAGCGTTTGAAGCAAGAAGGAACATAACACATCTCTAGTGATTTATTGAAAATATGGGTGAAGATGGGGGCCAATTGGTCAGCACAGACTTTTAAGCAAGAAGCAGTAATCTTGTCTGGGCCTGGAGCTTTTCCTGGCTTTTAATAATAATAATAATAATAATAATAATAATAATAATAATAATAATAATAATAATAATAATAATAATAATAATAATAATAATATAATATAATAATAATAATAATAATAATATTTTTATTTATAGACCGCCCTTCTCCCGAAGGACTCAGGGCGGTGTACAGCCACAAGTAAAATACAGAAAGAAAACAACAGTACAAAACTAAAAACAACCCTTAAAAAACCTATTTGATATGGCTACTTATAGATAAAATATTACCCTCTAAAATTTACAAAAAATTTAAAACCCATAAAATCAATTTGATAATTTAAAATTTAAGCGAGTCCAGCAAGACAAAATAAGTAGGTTTTAAGTTCGCGGCGGAAGGTCCTAAGGTCAGGTATTTGTCGGAGTCCAGGGGGAAGCTCGTTCCATAGGGTAGGAGCCCCCACAGAGAAGGCCCTCCCCCTGAGGAGCCCCTCTCTGTGAGAGCGCACCGGTCATTGGGAGATAGACGTTGGCAGTAGACGGTCCCGTAGGTATCCCGGTCCTAAGCCATGGAGCGCTTTAAAGGTAGTAACTAACACCTTGAAGCGCACCCGGAAGACAACAGGCAGCCAGTGCAGTCTGCGCAGGATAGGTGTTACATGGGAGCTCCGAACGGCTCCCTCAATAACCCGCGCAGCCGCATTCTGGACTAGCTGGAGTCTCCGGGTGCTCTTCAAGGGGAGCCCCATGTAGAGAGCATTGCAATAGTCCAGACGAGAGGTAACGAGAGCATGAGTGACTGTGCATAGGGCATGCCGGTCCAGGAAGGGGCGCAACTGGCGGATCAGGCGAACCTGATAGAAAGCTCTCCTGGAGACGGCTGTCAAATGGTCTTCGAAAGACAGCCGCTCATCCAGGAGCACACCCAAGTTGCGCACCCTCTCCATAGGGGCCAATGACTCGCCCCCAACAGACAGCTGCGGCTGCAGCTGACTGTACCGGGGTGCCGGCATCCACAGCCACTCTGTCTTGGAGGGATTAAGTTTGAGCCTGTTTTGTCTGTGAAATAGGTCCTGCACTTCTTTTTCTGTGATCACTAGGGGTTGTGAACCCAATGAAATGGGGTCAGTTGTAGGAGGCTTGGCTGTTGTTGGTGTGTCTGAGATGGGGGTTGTGGAGATAGGTGGCTGTAGTTTCCTTTCAAACCTGCAGTAAAACTCATTTAGGTCATCTGCCAGTTGTTGATTACCTTCAGCCTGGGAAGGAGGTTTGCCATAGCCGGTGATATTTTTAAGAGTTTTCCACATGTTTGCTGGTTCATTTGCTGAAAACTGATTCTTTAGCTTTTCAGAGTAGCTTCTTTTTGCTGCTCTGATCTCCCTTGTTAGTGCATTTCTGGCCTGATTGTACAGCATTTTATCACCTTTTCTGTAGGCTTCCTCTTTGGAATGTCGTAGCTGCTTAAGTTTAGGTGTGAACCAAGGTTTGTTGTTACTGTATATTCACGTCCCTTGTAGGTACACATAGGTCTTCACAGAAGCTAACATATGATGTTACAGTATCTGTGAGTTCATCTAGGTCTGCAGAGGTATCTTTAAAAATATTCCAATCAGTGCAGTCAAAACATGCCTGTAGCTTTAATTTTGATTCCTCGACTACAGCCCCAACAACTCCAAGTGCTTGATTTCCAAGGGAACAGGGTTCCCGTACAAGGCATCACCACCGTCAACATTACGTACGGTCCCTACCAAAAGAAACTACCTGTCACCATTGTCCGCGGACACCTCCCGAGCCTCCTGGGCTGGGACTGGATCTGGGCTCTGGGGATGGGTCTCTATGCTTCTCAAATAGTGGGGCGCCCCCCCCAGGGGGGGCGCGAGGCTCCGTAAAGGGGGGCGCGTTTGACCTCGGCAAACACTGTCATAACAAGCTAAGCCCCGTGTTTATGTCTCTGTATCCAATCAGAGAACAACGGGAGCATTTGATTGGCTGTCCAAAACCCTTGTGACACGAGCCTGTCGGAGCCATCTTTAGTGTGGGACGTCCGTCCACACTTACTTTGTTGCCCGACGGATGTGCGCCCAATTGATGTTCAAATGACTGACAATGACCTTCTCCTGTGAAACATAACGCTGCCCCAATTAATCAAACTTTCTAAAGAAATCGGGCTACCAATTTGCAAATTTGCATTTGCATCGATAGTGAGCATTAAGCCAGTACATGTGACTGCGCATGCTCCTCCCTTTCAAGGAGAACAGACCCGATTGGATAGACATGATGCTCTATCCTGATTGGTCAAACCCGCCCGTGTGACTTTTAGACCCGGAAATCGGTCCTCTGTACAGAAAAACGCCTGAAAGAAAGGAGTTGAACACACATAAAAGGGGACACCGCCGATTCAGCCAAAAAAGGTCAGTGTTCAGATGAAAAGGCTTTCATTATGCTTTGAAACACGTCAACGCGACCTGTAGGGGGCATTCATCCATCTATGCCTTATTGCCATTGCTCCACAACTGATGTAAGTGTGACTCATTTTTATGCTTTTAATCTTTGTATTTTACAAACTTCTGACAATTAAAAAGGATCACTCTCAGTTGCACACTCTTCTCTTTGTAGACACGAAGTGTAGCAGACCTTCAAGTGACATCATGGAAAATTTTTTAACAGGGATGAGAAGACAAGCGGAGAGAGAAGGAGAGAAGGAGATAAAAGAAAGTCTTCCGAAGGCTAAGACGAGGAAATATGATGAGGCGTATGTAGCGCTTGGCTTCACTGTGACTACGGTGGGAGACGAGGAAAGACCGGTGTGCTTACTATGTCTAAAATCATCCCGCTTTCTGACTGCTACTTCAGTAAACCAGCGAGCATTGTTGGCATCATATAAGGTGGCGTACCAAATTGCTCAGTGCAAAAAACCCCACACCATAGCAGAAGAGCTGATACTGCCTGCAGCATTAGACATAGTCTCTGTCATGCTGGATGACGCAAGTGCTGCAAAAATAACAACTATCCCTCTGTCAAATGACACCATTGCTAGACGTATAAATGACATTGCTGACGATCTTAAAGAACAGCTGGTAGATTAACTCAAGGATAAACGTTTTGCCTTACAATTTGATGAAGCAATTGACAGCAACAAAGACTGTTGGTTTATCGCTTATGTACGTTTTGAAAAGGCAAATTCCCTGTGTGAGGATCTACTTTTTTGTAAATATGTCAAAGACAGAGCCACGGCTGAAGAGCTATTCAAAATGCTAGACTGCTTCCTGACTGAGAATGGGCTAAAGTGGGAGAATTGCATGGGTGTTTGCAGTGATGGTGCACAGACCATGGCAGGGATGAGAAAAGGACTTCGGACACTCATCAAGAAAGCCTCACCTAATGCTGAGTGGACACACTGTATTTTACATAGAGAAGCACTGGCATCAAGGCACCTTTCCTCTGAATTAAATGAGGTTATGACTGACATTATAGGAGTAGTCAATTTAATAAAGACCAGACCACTAAAAACAAGAGTTTTCTCTGCTATCTGTGAGGAGATGAGAGCTGAACATCAAGCTGTGCTGTTTCACAGTGAAGCAAGGTGGCTGTCACGAGGAAAAGTGTTGTCCCGAGTTTTTGAGCTCAGAGAGGAGCTAAGAATGTTTTTGGAGCAGGAGCAAAAGTATGACGTTGCAAGAAAATTTAGTGATGTGAACTTTCTGATGAAACTTGCTTACCTGAGTGACATATTTGGAAAGCTCAATGAACTAAATCTACAGCTTCAAGGGAAAAATCAACACCTCCCTCAGGCCACAGACAAGATCAACCCTTTAACTCGAAAGCTTGCAATGTGGGGCAGGCGACTTGATGAAGGAAGTACCATGTCATTTGAGAACTTGCAGGAATTTGTTCACACTACTGACTATGATGCCACCTCAGTGATTCCATATTTTAAGCAGCATATTTCATCACTGATAGGATTCTTTACAAAGTACTTCCCTGAAAACAGTTCCCAGTATGACTGAGTGAGAGATCCTTTTAATGCACCAGCTCCTACTGGTTTCAGTCTTGCAGAGGAGGAGCAGTTCATAGAAATCACATCCATATTGAGACTAAGTTTCACATCCCAGACACTGAGTGAATTCTGGCTGAGTGTGGAGAAGCAATATCCACTCTTAGGACAAAGAGCTGTGCACATTCTTCTTCCATTTGCAACTTCTTACTTGTGTGAGACTGGCTTCTCTGCTGTTGCTGCTCTGAAAAGCAAATACAGGTCTCGGCTACACATTGAGAAGGAGCTGAGAGTTGCTGTGTCCTGCTTCAAACCCCGCTTCGAAAAGCTATGCATTGCAAAACGTGCTCATTGTAGCCATTAATCCAGACATCACCTCTGATTAAAAAATCAGCTCAAATTATTTTATATATTTTTGTTTTGCAGGTTAAAGTTTTTTTTAATAATGATACTATTTACAGTCGCGCGGGGGGCGCGAAAAATGTTTTCTTCTTCCTAGGGGGGCATGACAGAAAATAATTGAGAAGCACTGAGTCAGGGAGATCCAGACTAGCTGCGAGAGCATGAAGGACGACTTGCTACGCGAATTCCAGGACGTCTTCGCTGGAACCCTGGGCAAGTACGTGGGGACCCCTATCACTTTCAACCTAGACCCTGGGATAGCCCCTATTAGACTAAAAGCTAGGCGGGTGCCTTTTGCCCTTAAGCCAAAAATAGACAAAGAGCTGGACAAACTAGTCCAGCAGGGGGTCCTCGTTTCCATCGACCATGCTCAATGGGAGACCCCCATAGTAATCCCCATTAAGTCTGATGGGTCCATCCACATCTGCGTGGACTACAAAGCGACCCTAAATAAGGCACTACAAAAGAACGCATATCCAGTGTCAATCGTGCAGCACCTACTGCACTCCCTGGGACCAGGAAAGATTTTCGCAAAACTTGACCTGGCCCAGGCTTACCAACAACTGCCCGTCGGTGATGCCACAGCTGAAGCACAAACAATTGTAACCCATTGAGGCGCCTTCAAATGCACCCGATTACAATTTGGGATCAGCATCGCTCCGGGACTATTCCAAAACTTAATGGAGAGACTCTTGCAGGGAATCCTTGGAGTGGTGCCTTACTTTGATGAAGTCTTAGTATCGGCAGACCATCATCAACAACTAAAAACCAGACTATGGGAAGTCCTGACCATATTTAGATCTACAGGACTTCACCTTAAACTAGAGAAATGCCAGATTGGGGTGCCATCCATCAAATTTCTGGGCTACAGAATCAACCATGCAGGCATTCACCCAACTGAATTCAAGATCAAGGCAATCAGGGAGGCACCCATCCCTCGGGACAAAACCGAACTACAAGCCTTCCTGGGCCTCTTAAATTTCTATGCCATTTTCCTAAAACATAAAGCCATGGTAGCGGAACCCCTCCATAGACTATTAACAAAAGAAAAACCCTGGGTCTGGGGCAATGTGAAAGCCGCAGCATTCGCAAGAGTCAAGGGACTACTAACTGGAGACAGCCTTTTGCTACAATATAACCAGACACTTCCCCTGGTCTTCGTCTGTGATGCATCCCCCTTTGGAGTGAGTGCCATCCTTAGCCATCAGCTGCCCAACGGCTCCAAAGCACCAATTGCCTACTTCTCCCAAACCCTGTCCAGCCCCAAGCGGAACTATAGCCAGCTGGACAGGGAAGCCCTGACCGCTGTGGCCGGAATGAAGAAATTCCACAAATACCTATTCGGGAGAAAATTAGAACTCGTCACCGACCACCGCCCCCTACTAGGACTGTTGGCGGGAGACCGACCCACTCCCATCGCAATGTCACCTAGACTAATGAGATGGGCACCTTTTTTGGCAGCATACAACTACACTTTGGTCCACCGCCCCGGCAAGGATTTAAGTCATGTCAATGCTCTAAGCAAATGCCCACTCCCGACATTGGTGGATGATCCAACCCCAGGAAGGCCGGCCCTGCTAATACACTCTGTGACCTTGGGGCCACTGACTTTGGCTGAACTGGCTAGAGCATCAAAACTGTCATGGCTGGGTGCAGAGAGTGTGGCCCAAGGGGAGGCTGGCAGAAGAGTTCAAGCAATTCGTCACTAGACAAACCGAATTAGCCACACAAGGGGGTGGTTTGTTGTGGGGGGACAGAGTTGTGCCAACGGGATTGCAGACGAGGATTTTAGAAATGTTGCACAAAGGACACCCAGGAATAGTTCGTATGAAGGGTCTTGCCAAGAGCTAGTTTGGTGGCCCAGAATGAATATGGATATTGAGACATGGGTTGCCCAATGTTCACCTTGCCAAGAGTCCAGACCCAATCCCCCTGCAGCCCCAATAAGGGATTGGGAATGCCCCCGAAGCCCCTGGTCCCGCATTCACATTGACTTTGCCGGACCGTTCCACAGCCAAACCTTCCTTATAGTCGTGGATGCTTTTTCCAAATGGAAGTATTCCTAATGAAATCAGCCACAGAAGAATCTCTGGTTAGGGTGCTCTGGAGACTATTTGCCACCCACGGGCTTCCGGACACCCTTGTTTCGAACAATGGACCTCAATTCACCTCTTTACAATTCGAGGGCTACTTGGCAAACTTAGGGATCTGCCATGCCCTCTCAGCGCCCTACAAACCAGCCACAAATGGATTGGCAGAAAGATTTGTCCGATCCACCAAGGAGGCGTTGGCATGTCTAGGCCCAGGAGACTGGCAGGAAAGAATTGATATATTTCTCATGGCCCAACATGGAACATCCTGTTTGGCCACGGGCCTGAGCCGGCCGAACTCCTAATGGGGCGTAAATTACGATGCACACTTGACCGCCTCAGCCCAAACTACTCCCCTGACGGGTACCAGGGGGGAGTGGAGGGCACAAGGGAGTTCCAGATAGGCGAGCCGGTCTTTGCGAAAAACCACGCCGAAGGCCCCACTTGGGTAGCCGGCAGAATAAAAGAAAGAACTGGGCCCAAATCATACACGGTAGACATGGGAAACGGTAAAGTCGACAGGAAACACATAGATCAAATCCGCAGACGAGCAATCCAAACATCACAAAAACCAGGCCCTAACTATAATCCAATTACTCCAACAGCTGACTCAAACCAGAGGGAACCGGATGACTTACCTGACCATTTTGGTGTCCAGCGCTGTTTGGGTCCGCCTACAATTCCCGCCGACAACCCAATAGCTAGTAATCCACAAGGGTTTGAAGAAATAACCACCAATAATCCACAAGAAAGGGCCCCAATGGAAGATCTGGGAGGAACCAAAAGTACCTCCGACCAGCATGCTTCCCCCGCCAAAACTGAACCGCGCAAGTCAAGTAGACGCTGTGGCTATTTGCATGATTACGTATGCTAATTTATGCAAGATCAGGGCGAAGTGCATTCTGGTGGGGGGAAGAGTGTTGTGTATGTTCCTATTGGTGGAATTTTCCAGCGGGAAGACATTCAAATCCTATTGGCTGACACCTAGTCCAGGTGTGTATAAAAGGGGGACCCTCTGCCTGTATTCTTCCTGAAGTCTCACTCTAAATAAAAGAGCTGTTGTCACTAACCTGGTCTCGTGCATCCTCCATTACCCAATCTAACACAGGTTTCTCAAAAGACAAATTAGATGGTCTGGTACACCCATCTCTTTAAGAACTTGCCACAATTTGTTGTGATCCACACAATCAAAGGCTTTAGCATAGTCAATGAAGCAGAAGTAGATGTTTTTCTGGAACTCCCTAGCTTTCTCCATGATCCAGCGTATGTTGGCAATTTGATCTCTAGTTCCTCCGCCTCTTTGAAATCCTGCTGTACTTCTGGTAGTTCTCGATCCACATACTGCTGGAACCTAGCTTGTAGGATTTTAAGCATAACCTTACTAGCATGTGAAATGAGTGCAATGGTGCAATAGTTTGAATATTCTTTGGCATTGCCTTTCTTTGGAATTGGAATGTAACCTGACTTTATCCAATCCTGTGGCCACTGCTTGAGTTTTCCAAATTTGCTGACAAATTGAGTCTAGCACTTTTACTGTATCATCTTTTAAGATTTTGAATAGCTCAGCTGGAATACTGTCTCCTCCGCTAGCTTTGTTGTTGCTCAGATTTCCTAAGGCCCATTTGATTTCACATTCTAGGATGTCTCGCTCGAGGTCAGTGACCACCCCATCATGGTTATAAGGGATGTTAAGCTCGTTCTTGTATAGTCCTTCTGTGTAATTTTGCCACCTCTTCTTAATCTCTTCTGCCTCTGTTAGGTCCCTGCCACTTTGGTCCTTTATCATGCCCATCTTTGCATGAAACGTTCCCTTCATATCTCCAATTTTCTTGAAGAGATCTCTGGTCCTCCCTATTCTATTGTTTTCTTCTATTTCTTTGCACTGTTCATTTAAGAATGCATTCTTATCTCTTCTAGCTATTCTCTGGAATTCTGCATTCAACTGGGTGTATCTTTCTCTTTCTCCCTTGCCTTTCGCTTCCCTTCTTTCCTCAGCTATTTGCAAAGCTTCCTCAGACAGCCATTTTGCTTTCTTGCATTTCTTTTTCTTTGAGATGGTTTTAGTTGCTACCTCTTGTACAATGTTGTGAACCTCCGTCCCTAGTTCTTCAGGCACTCTGTCTATTAGATCTAATTCCTTAAATCTATTTGTCACCTCTACTGTATATTCATCAGGGATATGGTTTAGCTCATACCTGAATGGCCTGGTGCTTTTCCCTACTTTCTTCAATTTAATCCTAAATTTTGCAAGGAGAAGCTCATGATCTGAGCCACAGTCAGCTCCTGGTCTTGTTTTTACTGACTGTATAGAGCTTCTCCATCTTTGGCTGCAGAGCACATAATCAATCTGATTTCTGTGTTGACCGTCTGGTGATGTCCACGTGTAGAGTCGTCTCTTGGGTTGTTGGAAAAGAGTGTTTGCTATGACCATCGTATTATCTTGACAGAATTCTATCAGCCTGTGCCCCACTTCATTTTGTACTCCAAGACCAAACTTGCCTGTTATTCCGGTTATCTTTTGGCTTCCTACTTTAGCATTCCAATCCCCCATGATGATAAGGACATCATTTTTTGGTGTCAATTCTATAAGGTGCTGTAGGGTCAATTTCATCCTCTTCAGCGCCAGTGGTTGGGGCATAGATTTGGACTACTGTGATACTGAATGGTTTGCCTTGGATTCGAACTGAGATCATTCTGTCATTTTGGGAATTGTATCCCAGTATTGTTTTTCCTACTCTTTTATTGATTATGAAGGCCACTCCATTTTTTCTGAGGGATTCTTGCCCGCAGTAGTATACCTGATGGTCATCTGAATTAAATTCACCCATTCCTGTCCATTTTAGTTTGCTGATTCCTAAGATGTTGATGTTCAGTATTGTCATCTCTTGTCCATGTCCAGCTTACCTTGATTCATGGATCTTACATTCCAGGTTCCTATGGAGAAAAAATCTTTACAGCATCGGACTTTCCTTTCACCACCAGATACATCCACAGCTGAGCGTTCTTTTGGCTTTGGCCCAGTCGCTTCATCCTTTCTGGTGCTACTAGTACTAGGCCTCTGCTCTTCCCCACTAGCATATTGTACACCTTACAAACTGAGGGGCTTATCTTCCGGGGTCATATCTTTTTTCCTTTTTTTATTGTCCATGAGGTTTTTATGGCAAAGATACTGGAGTTGCCATTTCCTTCTCCAGTGGATCACATTTTGTCAGAACTCTCTGCTATGACCTGTCCGCCTTGGGTGTCCCTGCACAGCATAGCTCATAGCTTCGTTGAGCTACACAAGTCCCTTTGCCATGACAAGACAGTAATCCATGAAAGGAATAGTTAAAATAGGGTGACAGTAAATTAACTGAAAACAGGCAAGACAGGGAGTGGAGGTTCCCATCATTAACACTTTAGGACGCCTCTGAAGTTGGTGTAAACTACCTCTAGCACATTTCGGAATAAATGTCAGCAGCATAATCAATTCTAAGAACATTTTTTTAAAAAATAAGACCTTGCTGGATCAATCTGGAAGACCCATCTAGTCCAACACCCTGAGCCCATATTGGCTGTCCAGTTGCCAAATGAAAGACCAGAAGCAGAACTTGAATACAATTGTCCTTGTTCATTTGTGTTTTTTCCAGCTATGGCTACACAGAGTTCTATACTTTGTTCTTTTATTACGGGTATTATATAGCTATCCCAATTAGGAGCCATTAATAATTCTAAGTCCAGGACAGAATTAAATTTATTTATTTATTTATTTATTTATTCGTATTTGTATACCGCCCTATCTCCCGAAGGACTCAGGGCGGTTCACAGGCAAATAAAAACATTTATGTACAAATTAAGATAACCATTAAAAAACTTATTCTAAAAGCCAAATTATTAAAAATAATATAAATATTAAAACCAATTTAAAACCCCTATAAATTTAAAATCTAGTCCAGTCCAAATGTACTTAAGTTAAATGTAAAATATGTCACTTAGAAAATATGTCACTTAGAAAATATGTCACTTAGAAAATATGTCACTTAGAAAAAAACAATAGATGTACAAGTATACAATATTGTACAGCTTAGAAGAAATGCATATGCAAAGTATAGTGGAGTTGAGCAGAAGCTAAACATGACTTAAAAGGTAAAGGTTCCCCTCGCACATATGTGCTAGTCATTGCCAACTCTAGGGGGCGGTGCTCATCTCCGTTACAAAGCCGAAGAGCCAGCGCTGTCCGAAGACGTCTCCGTGGTCCTGTGGCCGGCATGACTCAACACCAAAGGCGCACGGAACACTGTTACCTTCCCACCAAAGGTGGTCCCTATTTTTTCTACTTGCATTTTTACGTGCTTTTGAAACTGCTAGGTTGGCAGAAGCTGGGACAAGTAATGGGAGCTTACCCCGTTACCCGGCAGCACTAGGGATTTGAACCGCTGAGCTGCCGACCTTTCGATCAACAAGCTCAACGTCCTATCCCCTGAACCACCGTGTCCCTTTTAAAACATGACTTAGGAGCAGAAAATAAAGCTGCATTTAAGAGTACAGTTGCTTAGTCAAGTAGTGGATTTTGCTCTATTCTGCATGTCTGGACTCCAAGTCTGGCCCTGTTAAGGTGATTCCTTCATATACGGTGCTAAACACACAAGGAGTGGTCAAAGCCCATGTTTTCTCAGGATTGTATCCATGGGCTAAATAAAATCCCCAGAAAGGTTTCCATCCCATTTCAAGATTCCAGCTCAGGTGAGGTCTTGGTGATCAAATGAAGGCTGCTCCTCCTCTTCCATGTTGCAACACAACTAAAAGGCTTTGAACAGACTATAGAATAATTGCTTGCTTGAATACATATAATGGAGCTGTCTAAACTGGGCTGCTCATTAAGAACAAGTATAAATAAGGACAGCAAGAATGAGCAAAGGAGAGACTGAGTGGATTGGATTTGTTTAGTCTTCAGAAATGATGACTGAGAGCACTTTTCAAGTATCTGACTAAAGGTCACATCTTGTTCTCTGTTAATCCATGGTACAGTGTTAAATTATAGAAAGGCAGTTTTGGTTTAGTGCTAGGAAAAATGTCCTAATGTCAGAGCAGTTTGACCATGGAACCAATTATCTAGTGAGGTGGGGCTCTTCTTGGCTGAATGTGTTTAACAGCGACTGAACAGACATTTGTTACGACTGATATATTTTGGATTCCTGAAATAGTGGTTGGCATTGTGGGCATAACTAGTGGCTTTCAATTCTAGAACTCTGTGAAGAAAAAATCCTGGCTATGTGTACTCTATTATGGTCATTAGACAACGTGCAGGAACTACCTCCCCAACATTTGAACCTGATTCTTACCCCGAGAGGTTCCCCCCCATTTTTAACTGTAAGAAAAAGACTGAACTTATAAAGCATTGGATGAAATATTTTTGTTGGAAACTCAAGCTTCCCACTAATAAATTACTACTCATCAAAGAGAAATCTGCTTCACATGACACATTAAGCCACATTATAGTTTGTTTAAGCTTGAAGATTTAGCTTTGAAGCCAAATCTACAAGATTTCCTAATGTGAGAATGCTTGTGATGAAGACTAACCTAGATATTTTCAAGATGAATTTAGCCCACAATCCGTGAACAATTTTTTTCTAATGGGAGACCCAGGAAGTGGAAAACTGCTGTGAATACTACTTCAAAAAGCAAAATGTGACTTGGAGTTAATATTAAGGGGTCATTGATCTTTCTGCAGTCTACAAGGAATTCCAAGGAATTCTAATTTCAGGCTATAAGGAACCATCCAATCATGCATATTTATTACATATTTATTCTTCCTTAACTGAAAATGACAGATGGCTTTCATTCCTCATCACCACCTATTTTATATCCTTTTCTCCCACAATACTAAAAGGGTGAGATGCCAACATCTTCATGCAGTATTTGATTTAAGACAAATCAAACAATTGTGACATAGTGGTATAACTAACAGTTGAGTCAGCCTGTAGTAGGCTTCAGTATTCATTGGTGTTGGATGGGTTAATATTTTTCCAGTTAACTGATGTTGGCTTCTGCTTATATGGAAACTCTCAAAGCATCTGGTAATAATATATAGTTAATAGCTGTCTGCCTTTGTGGAAAAGTTTGACTTGATTTCCTTAAAAATGAGGATAGATTTGGTTTGAAGAATGCAATACAGAAAAGGCAGTCTAAAAGTAGGTACTGTGCAAATGAACCTCCCCAGGCAAACAATATATCAGTTCATATTAAGAAAGTTAGACTGAAAAAAAACCCATTTGCTTTTTCAAAGCTTGCAGATAAAATGTTTAGGATAGCCAACTTAGGTTAGCTACAAAACACAGTGGTACACAGTGGTACTGTGTTTTTTCAAAGGAATTCATATTAAGTAGGGATGTACCCAGTTAGGATTCTTTGCTAAAGAAAATTGGGAAGTGTGAATTCAGATATATAATGTCTGGTTTCAAACAGAGAATGATTAAAAGATGATTAAAAGTATCTGAACTAAGATATAACATTCAATAAAAAATTTTGTATAAACTTGCAACATTTAATATATATTAATATCAGTGGTGGGTTGCTACCGGTTCCCCCTGGTTCGGGCAAACCTGAAGCAGTGGCAGCGGGAGGCTCCGCCCACCTGCCCGGACATCATCAAATACGCTCTGCGCATGCATAGAAGTGGCGCGCAAGTGAACTGGTAGCAAAGGTAAGTGAAATCCACCACTGATTAATATATATACTAAACTGTAGAACTGGGCATAAATAGCTTTTCAGAATTCTCCAGGAATTTAGTGGAGAAATTGGGTAGATAATTTCTCTGAATTTCTTCAGATGGAAAAATTCTCCATAAATTTCTCAAGAGCAGGATTTTACATTCACAATTGTGATAGCTCTTCTTCTGAAATAATTCATCTGGCAGAGTGCATCATGGTGATTTTTTTAGAATTTAATTGAAGTATGAGAAATCGGAGATGAGGACCAATGAAGAGGTCATTGTATGCTGAAAAATAGGATCTTTATTCCTGGAAACCTTGTATTTAAGTGCAAGAGGACAAATTGTCTGTAAATATTTTTTTCATCAGGGTAAGAATTGGAAGGACAATTTCACTGCCTAGCACTCAAAAATCCCTTTCAAAATGTTCCATATGTTTAATTTTATCTTTATTTATTTGATGCATTAGGTCTTCACAGTGCTTAATAGTTAAAATCATCATTCTAAAACATCAGAGCAGCAGAAAAAACATACAGCAGCAATAAAAACATTTTAAAATATTATAAGAAACTGATTAAAACATTATTAGCAATTTCTATTGCTATTCTATTACAGTTACTACCAACTTGCCTTCCATTGAGGACCTGTATACTGCACAAGTCAAATAGAGGGCCGTGAAAATATTTACAGACCCATCACATCCTGGACATAAACTGTTTCAACTCTTACCCTCAAAACGACGCTATAGAGCACTGCACACCAGAACAACTAGACACAAGAACAGTTTTTTCCCAAAGGCCATCACTCTGCTAAACAAATAATTCCCTCAACACTGTCAAACTATTTACTAAATCTGCACTACTATTCATCTTCTCATTGTTCCCATCCTTCCACTTAACTTTGTTGCTTGTAGCCTTACGATTTATATTGATATTGTTTCCTGATTGCTTATTTGTATCCTATGACTATCAATAAGTGTTGTACCTTAGAATTCTTGATGAACGTATCTTTTCTTTCCTTGTGTGTCCAATCACACTTGGCCAATAAAAAATTCTATTCTTATATTCCATTCTTACAGAGCACTGCACACCAAGACAAATAGATACAAGAACAGTTTTTTCTCGAATGCCATCACTCTGCTAAACAAATATTTCCCTCAACACTGTCAAACATTAGGCTGCCTTACTATTGCTATTGGTCTTCTCATCGTTCCTGTCACCCATCTCCTCCCACTTGTGACTACATGACTGTAACTTTGTTGCTTGTATCCTTGCAATTTATTTATTTATTTATTTATTTATTGTTTCCTAGTATGATTTGATTGCTTATTGTACCGTATGACTGTCACTGGGTGTTGTGCCCTGTGATTCTTGACGAATGTATGTCTTTTTATGTACACTGAGAGCATATGCACCAAAGACAAATTCCTTGTGTGTCCAATCACACTTGGCCAATAAAGAATTCTATTCTATTCTATTCTATTCTATTCTATTCTATTCTATTCTATGTTTTGAAAATTGCACAATGTATTTTTCCCACATTCCTCCTTTTTTGCTGTTTTTTTTTCCAATGTAGCTTCTAGCCTGAAGCTAAATTCAACAAAGTTTGTCATCCATTCTGAAGTATTTTGGTTGGTCCACACTGAATTTTCACAGTAAACTGGTCAGAAAACATTCTTGATGATTTACACTGTAATCTCAAAGAGTTGGACCCTTTTTATATATACATATATTGGCTGAAGAGCTAACCAGATAGTGACCATTTTATTTGCATCTTAGTAGCATGAAAGCATTTGATAATTTCTTTTTAGAATCAACCCCTATTGTCAGTTTGGGACTAGATTTAGGGCTAGTCCAGACTAAACAGACACAATAACAAAAACTTGAGTTGCTCTTTTCTGAGATAGCTTCTGAGATTTTATCTACAATTATTGAGGGTGGGTCTGAGAACTGTTACAGAGCTATACCAAAGTTATTCAGTTATTCCAACCAGCATTATCTGCTCCAATATCAAACATAAGAGTAAAGGCTTACTGACAGTAAGGCTTACTCCTGTCATTCCTGATTTGATCCTGAATGCCTTGAGTCGAAAATTTAATTGGTTGGGCAGTTTAAACCATATAATGATGACCCATTCCATATACCCATGATGGCGAACCTATGGCACATGTGCCACAGGTGGCACATAGAGCCATATTGGTGGGCACGTGAGCATTGCCCTAGCTCAGCTTCGGAGGGCCTCTGGGGCGGAGGGAAGGACGTTTTTGCCCTCCCCAGGCTCTGAGAAAGCCTCTGGAGCCTGGAGAGGGCGAAAAATGGGCCTACCAGGCCCACTATGCCATCACGTGCCAAAAGTGAGGGGAGCGTGGGGGAGGTTGCACACGCATGCGTGGGAGGCAGGGCGCATTGAATTATGGGTGTGGGCCCGCGTGCACATGACCACCTCCCGCACTCCCCCCACTTTTGGCATGTGACAGCAAAAAGGTTAGCCATCACTGCCATAGACCATTCAGGATATTTTACTACTAAGAAAGTAGTAAAACACTTACTATATACTTACTATACATTTTTAAAACAATTTTCTAGGATCTCCTGACAACAAATAATAATGGCATCGTAGTCAGAATTCAGCCTTATTTTGGAGCTTCTTAGCTTCTCATTAAATTCATTCAAAATCCCAGTACTCTTCAACATCTTCATAAATGATCTAAATGAGGGGATAGAAGGGGAGCTCATCAAATTTACAGACAACATCAAGCTGGGGAAAATAACCAACACTTTAGAAGATAGGTTCAAGATTCGGAATGATTTTGACAGACTTGAACAGTAGGCCCTATCCCAAAAAATACAATTCAGTGGTGAAAAGAATATAGTCTTACACTTAGGCAGGAAAAAATAAATGCACAAGTACAGAATAGGATGTACCTGCTCAACAGCAATAACTATAAGAAGGATCTAGGAGTCCTAGTGAACAACTACTTCTATATGAGCCAGCAGTGTGCTGCAGCTACAAAAAAAGCTAGTGCAGTGCTAAACTATATTAATGGAGATAGTATCAAGATTACATACAATGTTAGTACTGGTTTATACTTCACTAGTAAGATCATACTTGGAATATTGCATCCAGTTCTGGTCACCACAATACAAAAAGATGTCGAGGCTCTAGAAAGCGTGCAGAGAAGAACAGCAAAGGTGATTAGGGGTCTAGCGGCCTGGAAGCTAAACTGTATGAGGAACGGTTACAGGAACTGGAAGGTAGTTATAATATAGTAGTCTAACAAGGAGTTATAATATAGTACTCTAACAAGGAGAAGGACTAGGGAAGACTTGGTAGCTGTCTTCCACTGTTTGAGGGGCTATCACAAAGAAGAGGAGGACCCCATATTCTCCAAAGCACCTAAAAGTAGGACAAGAAGGAACGGATTGAAGATTATCAAAGATAAATCCAATCTAGAATTAAAGAGAAATTTTCTGTAATTGAGAACAATTAATCACGGGAATAGCTTGCCTCCAGAAAGTATGGGTGCTGCTGGTTTTCAAGAACAGATTAGACAATCATTTGTCCGAAGTGGTAAAGCATCTCCCTCTTGAGAGGAGGGATTGGACTAGAAGACTAGAAGACCGCCAAGGCCCTTTACAGCTCTGTTATTCTATGACTTCTATTTGTAATATAAACTGTTTAGCTATTTTAAATATTTGTTTACCTGTACTATTCTGGTCAGTGACCATCATGAAAATTATTCACGGAGCATGTTTTGATTCTTTTTTTAAAAAACAAATAGAATGTTAAAAACATTCTACAGATAGTTATCCACCTTTTTTTCTGGTCCTCTTAATGGCAAAAATGGATTTCCTTCCTACTGTATATGATCTGCCAAACTCCACTATCAAGAGTTGAAAATCTAGTTAGGAGTTTTGTTTGTAAAGTTTCAATCCCAACACATGGAGAGAGAGGCAAGGTGTGCCCAAGTAGGACCTCCATTCTCAATATGGCCCCACTGTTCCTCATAAGATTTAAGATTTTGGTTACCACCTTTAAAGCGCTCCATGGCTTAGGACCCGGGTACTTACGGGACCGCCTGCTGTTACCTTTTGCCTCCCACCGACCCGTACGCTCTCACAGAGAGGGCCTTCTCAGGGTGCCGTCCGCCAAACAATGTCGGCTGGCGGCCCCCAGGGGTAGGGCCTTCTCTGTGGGAGCTCCTACGCTCTGGAACGAGCTTCTCCCTGGGTTACGTCAAGTGCCTGATCTTCGGACCTTTCGCCGTGAGCTGAAAACGCACCTATTTATTCAAGCGGGACTGGCTTAAAATTTTAGTGGGGTTATTTATATTTTAATGTTTTAAATGGTTTTAAATTCGGCCACCTTATAATATGCTTGTTTTAATTTCTTTTAATGTTTATAATGTGATTTTTTACATGGCTGTACACCGCCCTGAGTCCTTCGGGAGAAGGGCGGTATAAAAATTGAATAAAATAAAATAAAAATAAATAAATATGAATTTGCAATTGATCATAGAAAAAAGTTCTGAGGATATCTGTAGAGAACTGAGGGTCTCATCCATGATACATCCATCAAAGTTTAATTACACAAACCACTCTCATTTGTAGAGAAGGGTGTGAACCAGTAACTCAATATTCAGTGTGTGGAAGTGTCACTCAAACTCTTCTGTTTTTAAAGTTCATACCTGGCACATAGACCTAACCTTATCAGGAGACGTTTAAACTGGCCTCAATCTGAAATTATGCTAATTCTATTGAAAACTATGTCAACTCGTGAAGCATTCTTGGCCTGCTCTCAAGTTGCCATAGGCAGGGGGATAGGGAATTGAGCCTTGCAGCTGCATCAAGAAACTTGCATTTCAGTCAAAACAAAGCACATTCCAGCTGGCCACATCAAGGTCATCTTCAGGGTGACCCACAGTGACCGGAGGGAATGACTTCTACAACCCGCAAAATGGCTTCGTTGAGGAATGTGACTGATGACACATCTTGGGGGGGAGGGGGAAACAGGGTCAGAGCCAGGATGCGAATTAAGTGATATCAGAGGTGGCTTCATTTGATTCGTGGCAACATGAAGCTCCTAATAAATAACTGGATTTCTTTTGAAGCTTGGCTTGAGGCTCATGATTTAATTAGGGAATTGGTTAGAACCCTGACAAGATATATGTAATATAATCACTACAAAAGTCACAAAATTCTATGGTTGAGCAGTTGCATTTAGAAGATGATGGGTGACATGAATGGCATTGACCCACACTTGGACTGCCCCACTCACATATGAACTTACATACATCCTGTATCCCCACTTTTCTCTTTTCCTCCTACCTAGTTTAAGTCTTCCTTAAGGTTCATTATATCATATGTTTCTATAATTTTATCAAATCATTTATAAACATTTAAATGAAAAAAAATTGTTGGTGATTTCAGAATATTATGTAGGAAATCTCACTTTTCAGATTCTTAAATTTGCTGTTGAAGAAAAAAAAAGAGAGAAAAGAATTCCATTCTAGGATAGGTACAAGAGCTCCGTCTAGTGGTTATTATGGTTATTTATGTTATTCATACATCAAAGAAAACCAGAGAAAATAAAATTGAGCAAAATACAATCTTTTTCTTTTCTTACAGGAGGCTAAGGAAATTCTAATTGCTGTACTTGGTTCAAGCAGCTAAGACTAGAAATTGTGAATTGAATATTGTTCTCTGAATCAGTGAAAGTGAAAGTAAGATGAAACATCTGTAGTCACCACAATATAAAAAAAAAAGATGTTGAGAGTCTGGAAAGAGTGCAGAGAAGAGTAACAAGGAGGAGTAGGGGGCTGGAGGCCAAAATATATGAAGAACAGTTGCAGGACTTGGGAGGATTTGGGGAGACATGATAGCACTGTTTCAATATTTGAGGGGATTCTACAAAGATGAGGGGGGGTCAAACTATTTTCCAAAGCACCAGAAGGAAAGACAAAAAACAATGGATGGAAACTAACCAAGGAGAGAAGCATTTCCTGACTGTGAGAACAATTAATCAGTTGAATTAATAATAATAATAATAATAATAATAATAATAATAATAATAATAATAATAATAATAATAATAATAATAATAATAATAATTTAATTTGTATACCACCCTTCTTCCGAAGGACTCAGGGCGGTTAACAGCCAAATAAAACAACAATCAAGACACGTACTACACAAATTAAAAGCAATAGCTAAAAAACTTATTTAAATTTGGCCCAACTATTAAAATACATTTCAAAACCCTAAAAACTAATAAAAATTAGAAGCCCATAAAATTAGCTAAAATTTAAAATTTTAGGCCAGTCCTGTGCAAGAAAATAAATATGTCTTAAGTTTGCGGCGAAAGGTCTGGAGGTCCGGAAGCTGTCGAAGTCCTGGGGGAAGTTCGTTCCATAGGGTGGGAGCCCCCACAGAGAAGGCCCTTCCCCTGGGGGCCGTCAGCCGGCATTGCTTGGCCGATGGCACCCTAAGGAGTCCCTCTCTGTGCGAGCGCACGGGTTGGTGGGAGGCACATGGTGGCAGTAGGCGGTCCTGTAAGTAACCCGGTCCTAAGCCATGGAGCACTTTAAAGGTGGTAACCAACACCTTGAAGCGCACCCGGAAGACCACAGGCAGCCAGTGCAGCCTGTGCAGGATAGGTGTTATGTGGGAGCTTCGAACAGCTCCCTCTATCACCCGCGCAGCTGCATTCTGGACTAACTGGAGCCTCCAGGTGCTCTTCAAGGGGAGCCCCATGTAGAGAGCATTGCAATAGTCCAGGCGAGAGGTAACAAGAGCATGAGTGACTGTGCATAAGGAATCCCAGTCCAGAAAGGGTGCAACTGGCGAATCAGGCGCACCTGATAAAAAGCTCTCCTGGAGATGGTCGTCAGATGTTCTTCAAAGGACAACCGCCCATCCAGGAGATCGCCTAAGTTGCGCACCCTCTCCATCGGGGCCAATGACTCGCCCCCAACAGTCAGCCGCGGTTGCAGCTGACTGTACCGGGATGCCGGCATCCACAGCCACTCCGTCTTGGAGGGGTTGAGCCTTAGCCTGTTTCTCCCCATCCAGACCCATACGGCTTCCAAACACTGAGACAGCACTTCGACAACTTTGTTGGGGTGACTTGGGTGGAAAAGTACAGTTGCGTATCGTCAGCGTACAGTTGGTAACTCACCCCAAAGCCACTGATGATCTCACCCAGCAGCTTCATATAGATGTTGAACAGGAGGGGCGAGAGAATTGACCCCTGCGGCACCCCATACATGAGGCGCCTCATAGTCGATCTCTGCCCCCCTGCCAACACCGTCTGTGACCGGTCAGAGAGGTAGGAGGAGAACCACCGCAAAACGGTGCCTCCCACTCCCAAACTCTCCAGCCGGCGCAGCAAGATACCATGGTTGATGGTATCAAAAGCCGCTGAGAGATCTAACAGGACCAGGGCAGAGGAATAACCCCTGTCCCAGGCCCTCCAGAGATCATCCACCAACGCGACCAAAGCTGTCTTGGTGCTGTATCCAGGCAGAAAGCCGGACTGGAATGGGTCCAGATAGACCGTTTCATCCAGGAACTGGGGTAGCTGGCGTGCCACTACACTCTCTACAACTTCGCCACAAAGCGAAGGTTGGAGACAGGACGATAATTACCTAAAATGGCCGGGTCCAGGGAAGGCTTCTTGAGGAGGGGTCTCACGACCGCCTCTTTCAAGGCAGAAGGGATAGTCCCCTCCACCAAAGAAGCATTAATAATCCCCTGGAGCCAGCCCCGTGTCACCACCTGTGTGGCCAGTACCAACCAGGAGGGAGATGGGTCCAGTAAACATGTAGTGGCATTAAGCCTTCCCAGCAACCTGTCCACCTCCTCAGGAGTCACAGGGTCAAACTCCTCCCAAACAGTCTCAACAAGACGAGGCTCTGCTGTCTCACCTGGATCTACCCAATTTTGGTCCAACTAGCCTCCAAAAGTTGTGGGTGCTCTTGAGGTTTTTAAGAAGAAATTGGACAACTATTTGTCTAAAATGATATAGGGTTTCCTGCTTGATCAGAGCATTGTATTAGAAAACCTCCAAGGTCCCTTCCAACTCTGTTATTCTGTTAAACCAAATCTAACACAATTTGCTGTGCATTCTGAAATATTTGATTGGTCCCCATATTAAACTTGTCAGAAGATGTCTTTGATTGTTTATTATACAGTAGATTGTTTATACGGTAATCTCAGTATAAACTCTCATCTCAGTGAGAGAAATTAATCAATGGGATGGCTTGCCTTCAGCCACTGTGGGTGCTCCATCACTGGAGGTGTTCAGAAAAAGACTGGACAACCATTTGTCTGAAATGATATGTTGCAGTTATGGCTAACCTTTTTGTTGTACTGTGCCAAAAGTGTGTGCAACAGCGCATGCACGTGCCTGTACCCATAATGCAATGTGCATGCAACACCCCCCACCTCTGTGCAGGCACGCGAGACATACCCATCAGCTGTTTTAAAATGGCCTGTGGTGGCAGCAAACGGACTGCATTGAATGGGCTGCCCTAACCAGGCGATGGTGAACGGGCAGCGCTGAACAGGCAGCAGCAAATGGGCCACATCAAATGGGCTGCAGCGAATGGGTGGCAGCAGTGAATGGGTGGCGGTGGTAAACGGGCAGCAGCAAACAGGCCAGATGAATACCAGATGGATGCTAGGAGGCAGAGGCAGAGGCAGATTTTTTTTCTCCCTTGTTTTCCTCCCCAAAAACTAGGTGCATCTTTATAGTCCAGAGCATCTTATAGTCCGAAAAATACAGTAGGTCTCCTGCTCGAGCAGTGGGTTGGACTAGAACCCCTCCAAGGTCTCTTCCAAACTCTGACATATATTTGCTCAGCCGGTGGAGCAAAGCAGCCCTTGTCTCCTGCCACTTGGGACTTGGAGCGGTAAACGGTGTCTGGTCTGGGAAGCAGCTGGATTTTGCTCTCCATTGTGGATGCCAGATCGGCCCCCTGCAAGCTCTCGTCTCTCAAGGAGCCCAGCTGAAGTTTCCTGCGCTGCTTTAGTGAGCGCTCCTTGAGAGACGAGCTTTGGGGCTTTGGGGATGATCTGGCATCCACAAAGGAGAGCAAAATTCTGCTGCTCCCCAGACCAGAGGCCTGTTACCGCTCCGAGTCCCAAGCGGCAAGAGACGAGGGCTGCTTTGCGCCACCAGCTGGGCAAATATACAGAGGAGGAATGCTGATGCTGTGCAAATGCAAGTAGTGGTTTGCTCCCACAGCTTCCAGCCATCGCAATCGCTGCTTTGGCCCACTTGCACCGCCCCTCCCCTTCCGCAGCAGCAGCACCATTATTTCATTCTGGACAGAGAGGGCTGCACTCCTTTTTGCGTATTTCACATGCCACCCCAGGGCAGAGATTTCCAGCCATATTTCAGAGCTGTAGTAATCACACTTACAGGACTGGCCTATTGGTCATCCCAGAGCAGCTCCTCCACCAGGGTGCACTGGCAAAAATACAAAGATTCCTTCTCGGACCACCAAAATTTTGGTGGACCACCAGTTGGTGACTGCTGCTATAGTGCATATTATGATAACCCTAATCTGATTCATATCAGAATAACTTTCATAAATGATTTTGAAGATTTTAAATTGATCACATGGCTGTTGATTTCATTGTCCCATCAAGTAAATGATTGTATGTAAATGTTCTTCAACCCACATGTACATGGCTGTCAGATGAAGATAAAATTCCTGGTAAAAGCCTAGAATGCATGTTACTTGTTTCAACAGATTATGATGTCCAAGACTTTGTACACTCTTATTTTTTTTTCAAATTATGCATAACAATATCACCTGGCAATATCCAAGTGCATTTAGAGAAGTAAGCAGAAAGTAAATCCACTTACTATAGCTGCAATAGAGAAGACTATTAATAAATACTAGAGCAAATTACAAGAGGGGCTAGATATAAGATCAAGAAATGTAAAAAAAATCCAATATTAGATAGGGCAGGAGTTTGAGTAATGGGAATTAAAGTAAGAAGTTAAATAAGATGGGTGGTTGGGAAAAGAGACTACTGTACTAGAATGACATTGGAAAAGCTAAGTGTGAATTCTGGGGACAAGCTGACATGGTGAATATTTTTCTGTGCAGTCATTAAGAATAAAATCCAACTCAATAGTGTAGACTAACTATGCCTGATTTCTTCGTATACATTTAACTGCATTTATTTATGAGATTCATTCAAGACTCAGTTCTTAGATTGTTGTGTCTAATGTGCCCAATTCCTTAAAAAATATGCTTATAATTGCATCCTTAATTTTTCTTTCTTTCTTTCTCTCTCTTTTTTCTTTCTCTCTCTCTCTCTTTCTTTCTTTCTTTCTTTCTTCCCCATATGCTGTTTGTGTTACCAGATGATACTGTCCTAGTTGACATTATAGAAAAAATTACAAGAGCAGTGGCCACATGAAATAACTATAGTATGCTTTTACTTATAGAAAACTAACATAGCATGAAGCTGGCTTCTCATTAAAATATTTCATTAAAACAGCAAAAGGAGGCTAACATTTCCTTTTTACCCACATTAATTATCTATGTTTAAATTTGTGGCTAATGACCCATCAGCCATGATCATTGTGGAAATGTACAAGTCCTTTTCATTTATAATCTTTATAAAAGTTGTGGTTTATAGAATTTTTCTTGGTCACTCAGCTGATGGCTTTCAAGGTAGTAGTAGTAAACCAGAAATGTAGTTAATCAGCACACTTCTGTTTCTTTGGGCATTTTATTGGTTTTTGATGGAGCTACATTTACATATACCATCTGTGATGCATTGTTTGTTTTTGCTTTTATTCTTTGAGCCAGTATGGAGACATGTCAGATTTTTTTAAAATTTATTTTATTTTGTCATATCAGTATATATAGGCATTAACATGAAATGAAATAGCTATATAATATATAAGCATATAGATGAGCATAAGTATGTAATAACTATATTAATTGGATATAATGAAAAGAAACAATAGGACAGGAACGGTAGGTACTTTTGTGCTCTTATGCATGCCCCTTAATTCATCATTCTGATGAATGGCTCAAATGCTGTTCTTTCTTTAGTAATGTACAAGACAACCCATCAACTAGCTTGAAGGTATTAAGGCACTTCTGGAATAACATTAGACTTCTGGAATAACATTAGACTTGGTGACATGGTGGTACACTCTCCCAAGTTCATAGCTGCACTCCTTGAAAGAATTGAAACTATTACAAATAGCAGTGAAACCTCATCACATTATAATAGTGCCAGTATTCAGAGGGAAAGTACTGAAAATACTTTCAAGATGAATTTTCCACGTGGACTTTGGATGAAAACTGAACTTGGCTCTGAGCATGAAGTACAGATAGTTCTACTTCAGGCAAGTAAATGGTAGGCCAACTAACTGTGTAGAAATTCCGCTGCCTACCAACATTGATCTTGAATCCCCTGCCACAGCTGGTCGGAAGAGAGAAGTAAACAAACACAGGAATGTGCAACTGTTAAGTAAACCCTAAGAGAAACCTCACCTCACCCTTCTGAAACAGAACATTGAGAATAAACCTCTGGAGATGTTGATGGCCTTCAAGATATCATGCTGGATATCAGAACTTCACCTTGGCAAGGGCATACCTCTGAGGACAGTGAGGGCTTTGACTTTCAGCAGAGTTGCAAATTTAGGAGCCTTGCCATTTGCAGATGCTGTAGCAGTAACTTTTCTAAACATTCCAGGAACAACAATAAAGCTCCAGGCCAGTGCTGAATCTCCTATGTGATTTCCTCAGAACTGTCAGCTCTAGCAGTGATACATAGCTCTGGAAAATACAAGAGGTGGCAGGAATTATAAAATTAAAAGTCCTGCTAGGAAGAGGATGTAAATCTCCTCATGGACTCTATATAATATTCTTATTCTTGCTTTGACAGAACTAAATAAAAGACAGCTGCAAAATGTTCCATGTCTTTTGATCTGGAAAACTATCCTGCTGTATGTCTTCGGTTATAATCATGTATATTCTTAATAAGACCTTTTCCCCAACCCAGCTGACACTACATTTTCCCTTCCATGATGAATCAATCAGTGCTTAATTTTCTAATTGCACATCAGTTTAATACAATAAATACATCAGAATAAAGGAATAAAAATGCCAAACCCTACAGCTATGCATGTCATATGACATTATGTTGAAAAAGACAGGCGTCTTCCTCTAAAATCCATTATAGATGTGCCCTTGGTTTTGCTAGCTTTTCGCACTTAGACATGATTACTCAGAGTTAACTCAGCCCCATGGCATATTCAAAGGAAGAGGTCTTCTTCAGAGCAGCATCTTGTGGTCAGTGCCTGCAACATAATAAAAGTTCTAAAGATATGGTAGGGTTGCATTGCAGTTGAGTTGCGCTTTGGGACAACTTGTTCGCAAAACTTCCCTCAGAGGAAAGGCAGTCAACTTCTCAAACAAGGAACATTGCAGGTAAAAAAGGTAAAAAAAGAAAGGTAGGATAGTTAAAGGGGTTCTCTACAACAATATGACTTATCATCTTTTTTTCTTTTCTTGCTGCTAAGGCAAATCAAAGCATCTGGTATTCAATATAGCTGTCATTCACTGAACACAATTAGAAAAGAGTATAATTTACCACACATTAAATATATATATATATATATATATATATATATATATATATATATATATATATATATATATATATATATATATATATATATATATATATATATATATATATATATATATATATATATATATATATATACACATACACATACACACACACACATATATATATATATATTATATATAAATATATATATATATATAAATATATATATATATTATATATATATTTGTTTTCTGAGGTTTTCACGGGTGTTTGTATATAGGTCTTTGGTTGTTCGGGTTAACCCCCATCCAATCAGAGCACAGCCAAGCTCCCACCCAATCAGTTCAAACCCCCACTAGCAGTTAAAAGGAAGAAACAGCTGCGATCACACATTGCTCCCAGAAGCACGAAGCTGAAGCCTGAAGATGACGAATGAGACTTCGTCGAAACGTCGCCAAGACACTTCCAATTTTACACGGGAGAACAAACATGAACAAACGAGATGACACCTCCCGCCTACCAGCCATTTGGAAACCTGCCCTTATTGACAAACGAGTCCCTAACACGAGGAATGACACCAGACCCACACTCACAAGGTCCACACAGGATGTCACCACCGCACATCCACCCAGAAAGCAGACCCAAACCCACACTGATCATAAAGCACGACCAAGGACCAGAAGCCAGACCGCAGCTGCAACATTAGCCATTTCAAACCCCTCCAATCCATTCATGCAGCAGACTGACACCCACTATGAAGATGTAGCACGACCACAAAGCCAAACAACAGCTATGCAGCTCACCAGCTCAAATCTCACTGCAGCACAGACTAGACTGAGCACAACCAAGCCCCCACCAACACAGGACACGCCCCAGCCAATCAGAGCACAGAAAACCCCATCCAATCAGAGCACAGCCAAGCTCCCACCCAATCAGTTCAAACCCCCACTAGCAGTTAAAAGGAAGAAACAGCTGCGATCACACATTGCTCCCAGAAGCACGAAGCTGAAGCCTGAAGATGACGAATGAGACTTCGTCGAAACGTCGCCAAGACACTTCCAATCTTACACGGGAGAAAACCCGAACATGAACAAACGAGATGACACCTCCCGCCTACCAGCCATTTGGAAACCCGCCCTTATTGACAAACGAGTCCCTAACACGAGGAATGACACCAGACCCACACTCACAAGGTCCACACAGGATGTCACCACTGCACATCCACCCAGAAAGCAGACCCAAACCCACACTGATCATGAAGCACGACCAAGGACCAGAAGCCAGACCGCAGCTGCAACATTAGCCATTTCAAACCCCTCCAATCCATTCATGCAGCAGACTGACACCCACTATGAAGATGTAGCACGACCACAAAGCCAAACAACAGCTATGCAGCTCACCAGCTCAAATCCCCCTGCAGCACAGACTAGACTGAGCACAACCAAGCCCCCACCAACACAGGACACAACCCCAGCCAATCAGAGCACAGAAAAACCCCCATCCAATCAGAGCACAGCCAAGCTCCCACCCAATCAGTTCAAACCCCCACTAGCAGTTAAAAGGAAGAAACAGCTGCGATCACACATTGCTCCCAGAAGCACGAAGCTGAAGCCTGAAGATGACGAATGAGATTCGTCGAAACGTCGCCAAGACACTTCCAATCTTACACGGGAGAAAACCCGAACAACCAAAGACCTATATATATATATATATATCCTTCATACACACATGGCACAGACTCTAATGGGTATTCCAAAACTTTCATTAACAGAATGGAAAGGAGAAAATTTCTCTAATGCCCTTTTGCAAAATCTGCTCTGAAAAGCCCTGCTGGATAAATTTGGGATAATAAAGTAGTCTGGAGGGGGAAACAGAAAGCGGGTATTTTGAGTTCTCATACTTACTTGGATGCAACTCATAATTATTGTTCTTTTTCTATTTTCATTTAAATGCTCATTTAAAATGTACAGGTAGCATAATCTGAAAGAGTAATTCCATACTGTAAACACATTTCTTACTGAAATTGGCAACGATAATTTGCTCTAAAAATTTGTTTCAATAATTCATTGTGAAAAATAAAGGACTTAATTAAAACCAGAACCTTATTAAATTCAGCCAGAATTAGCATTCTTTAGCTGAAAATGGGAATTATGGCCTGGAAAGTTTATGCAATAACTACTGACCTGTGCTCAGCTCTGACCATTTAAAAAAGAACACATTTCTTGCCTATTTTGACTAGCATTTCTTTTCTGTTCCTTGCTTATAAACGTTCTTTTAAAACCAGCATCTGACCTTGTTCATGCTACATGTTTAAATGGGTTAACATATTCTATAAGCACTGTAGTCAGCAGCAGTGAATTGAATGACTAAGAAGCTCTGAACAGGGATGAATAGGTTACTGTGGAGGTTAGCTATTCCTTCTGGCCTCCAAGAGAAACAGAGTGCTGGGGTAGTGTCACCACAGTAGAACAAGCCTGGAAGGAGTGTTAAAATGGCATTGCTGAAGCTGAAGATCATTTAATCTTTACAGAGATTGATCCTATTGGCCATTGGGGAAGAAAGAACAGACGTAATATGCAATGGATTTGTTTTTGTTTCTGCTGTGCTTTGCCCTGACTGAAATTCTTGGCCTGGCTTCTATAGCAGGCTTCCTAGAGCAGGGGTCTCCAACTTTGGCAACTTTAAGACTTGTGGACTTCAACTCCCAAAATCCCTCAGCCAGCTTTGCTAGTTGAGGGATTCTGGGAGTTGAAGTTCACAAGTCTTAAAGTTGCCAAGGCTGGAGACCCCTGTCCTAGAGGACAAGTATTTTTTTCCTCTTACTTCTCTTTTCTTCCATTCTGAGGACCAAAACCTCAGAGATGCAGTTTCTCTATCATTACATGTAATTTGGCCAATAATCCTGTTCTTTTGCATCTTAAGCATCTGTCTATAAATTTTTTTAATGAGCTCGATTCTACTGAGCCACATATCTTCTAATTATGGATCCCAGTCAAGGTTATCTCAACCTTTTTCCTACAAAGCCTCCCTTGGCTGTCTCCAAACAGATCAGGTCAGCATGAGTTTGTTCTGCCAGAAAAAAAAAAGAGAGCAGGAAACTGACAGTGTCCCAATTTTCTTTTCAGCAGCTGAGATCTGTTCTAAAATGGCTTCTGTCCAGTTCACTGGGTTGCTACTGACAATCATGCACTACAAGAGCAAAAGAGGAACAGGATTTTCTATCAAATCAATCATCTATGTCACATGAAAACTACTTAAATAGGGAAAGGAAATGTATATGCATGTGGATAAGGAAGAATGAAGTATGGATTGTATGGCTTTTCTCTGAACTGTCAGGGAATCTGACTGCATAGCCTACACATTTAAGCTTTTATTTTTTATTTATTTATTTATTTATTGTCACATTATATACAAGCACATTATATACAAGAACATTATAATGAAAGAAAGCAATAGGACAGGAACGGTAGGCACTTTTGTGCACTTATGCACGCCCCCCTTATGCTTTGTGTAGGAAATGAGATAAATGTGTCACTGTCACCATCCACAAACACAATCTTTACCTAATGCATTAATTCTAGAAAAGATGTCCATGTTGTGCACAGAAGGAAGAGCAGGGCTGTGCCCCCTCAATCTGTTGGCAATATCTAGCCATCTTTATACAATGAGTAGCAAGGAGAGTCTTCATCTAATTCATCATGTTAAGTGCAGGATGGGTTTTTCTTGCTGCATTTGGCCCAATACTTCAGAGTTGGAGTCTGCACAATATTATTAGAATTGGAATTTTCTGGTGCAATCCTATTGCCCTTTCTATGTATTAGCTTACAAGGCCAAAAAGTGTTTGTAACTAGTAAGAACAGTATCTAATGCAGTCTATAATTTGGTGGTTCAAGATTCTTAATTATCTAGATGAGTACTTTATTTTCAGAAACTACTTATGTGATTCCTTAAATTGTTTTAAATTTACAAAACTTGTTCTATCAAAAACTGCCCAAAAGCTAAATTAATTTCTTATCTAAAATCATATTTCATTTTAAAAATGTTTTTCTAAGGAAAAAATCATGAAGCAACACTGAGATCCATGCATTTTAGAGGACAGAGATAGATAAAACTGTCTAGAGAAGGAAACGTGCCATTCATGAAAAGTGTGTCCATGATTCTCAGCATGCAATGTTGGGATCTTGGTGGGATCTAAAGAAGCATATACAGAAGTGTTGTCAAGCATAGAATAAATGAAGACAGGCAAAGAGTTTCACTTTTTTCAGGGCAGTAATTGTCCAATTCATAGCATCCTGTGCAGAGCATTTAACACAGAAATACTTTTTAAGGTTTTCTTCTCCATTGGATTTCCATTTGCCACTTGCTGTGAGTTTTAACTGGAGAGTATCAGAAGTTTGGTAGCATCGTTTCCAACAAGTTTTATAAAAAGATACTAATTTTTAATTAATTTTATAAATTAAACTTAATTAGCTAAAGTTAGGAAAGGTTTCATTGGATTTTTTTTGCCACCATACAGTAACACGGTTCTCCTCCTATAACAGGCAGAATGCTTTTGAACACAGAAATACTATAGAATAATCACCATGAATACACTGAACCCAGGTAATGGTTGTGACAGGAATAACAAGTTCTTCTTCCAAAATACTTTAAACTTCAATTAGGACTCAAAATATCCACAGCAACCAGCAGAAAATATTGAAAGGTTCTCAGAAAATGCTTCTGATTCAGGAAGCTGTCTTAAAAATTATGTGGTTGTTGTTTCAGACAAAGCCTCTGTAATGATTGGCAAGCACAATGGAATTCTGAAGCTTCTACAAAAGAATCAAAGGAGGACATTTGTTGGTGTTGGCTGTATTTGCCAGTTAGCACATCCAGCAATAAAATAGGTCCAAAGGCTGCATGAATCTCTGCTAGTTCCGAACGATCGTTTTGAAAAACATCCCCAAAGAGATACTTTATTTAATAATAAAACAGTCAGAAAAAGTCCTCAGTCATACTGCAAGAATGTATCATATCCTTAAATATTTTGGATAGCCTTACACAGAAATTATCACTCACTACAGTGATGATGAGCCTGTTCTACTGAAATTACACAGAATAGATTAACAAATACTGCACAGTTCATAAACTCTATTTCTTCATGCAATTTATTCCTTGATTTGAAAATCTTAATAGGTTGCTTCAGCATGAAATACGTGCTAGTATATGGAAGCTATATGTGGGCTTGTTATTTTATTAAACCACAGATGTGTGAACAAATTTAGAGTACTATTTCTTAAAATCATTAAGAGGTTTCAGACAATAAATTCCTAATTAACTTGTTGTAAATCAAAAAGTTGGATCTTGATAGATAGATCATCTGAAAATTGGCAAGTAAATAGATATGCTTATAAAATAGTTGTGTTCAACCTATGAAAAAAAATCTGAGAATGTCCTAATGTTTTATGGCAGAACACAGAATTGATCATTGTGTGGCATTTGCTTCTAACATTTCACAACATTTCAATATTTTCTTTTTTTCTGTAAAATATATTTTTAATATCCCACAAAAATATTTTCTGCAATGGCACCTTCAACTTGTTTAAAGAAGAACAAAAAGGAGCACAGAAACTCTTTAAGGAAATTAGGGATATGGCAGGGATTTCTGGAGTTTATGGATAATGTAAAGTAGGGGTCTCCAACCTTGGCAACTTTAAGACTTGTGGACTTCAACTCCACAAGTCTTACAATTGCCAAGGTTGGAGATCCCTGATGTAACGTATGAAAAAAATAGGGACTGTTCAGAAGAGAAGAGGAGCATCTTTCTCCATATGATAGTTGGAGAGAGTCATTAGAGCAGACTTCTTGGGCAAGAAACCAGGAGCCCTAGCAGTCTGACCTGAAAGCAGTGTCTATTGGGATTTAAGGGAAACAGGAAGAAGTGGCTGGGATTAGGGCTTTAAAGTATTTGTTCAGATGGATCTTGACAGACTTGAACACTGGGCCCTATCTAACAAAATGAAACTCAATGTAGAGAAAAGTAAAGTCCTACACTTAGGGAAGAAAAACCAAAAGTACACATATAAACTGGGTGAAACCAGGCTTAATAGCAGTGACTGTGAGAGGGATTTTGGAGTCTTAGTGGACAACCAGCTAAATATGAGTCAGCAGTGTGCAGCGGCAGCCAAAAAAGCCAATGCAATCCTAAATTGCATTAACAGAGGGATACAATCTAGATCAAGTGAGGTACTAATACCACTCTATAAAGCCCTAGTAAGACCACACCTAGAGTACTGCATCCAGTTTTGGTCACTACACTATAAAAAAGACTCTGAAAAAAATTCAAAGGAGAGCAAACAGGATGATTCAGGGACTGGAAACTAAAACATATGATGAACGGTTGCAGGAACTGGGCATGGCTAGTCTAGTGAAGAGAAGAACCAGGGGAGACATGATAGCAGTGTTCCAATATTTGAGCGGCTGCCACAGAGAGGATGGGGTCAAGCTATTTTCCAAAGCACCTGAAGGCCAGACAGGGAATAATAGATGGAAACTGACCAAGGAGAGAGAGATTTAACCTAGAAATGAGGAGGAATTTTCTGACAGTGAGAACAATCAACCAGTGGAACAGAAGTTGCCTTCGGAAGTTGTGGGAACTTCATCACTTGAGACTTTCAAGAAAAGATTGGACTGCCATTTGTCAGAAATGGTGTAGGGTCTCATACTTGAGCGGGGGGTTGGACTAAATGACCTATAAGGTCCTTTCCAACTCTGTTAATCTGTTAAAGAGGGAGGTTGAACATTGGGACCTGTGGTGGCTGCCAAGTCAGTTCAGTGCAGTGCTGTGTGATAATCACCCACCTTTATCTCCCTTGACATGCTGCCAAATACCTAATTGTCAAAGCCACATGGAATCCAGAATCAAACAGAACTTCAGAGTTTAAACTGAACAGAATTAATAACGTTGCTTCCTGCAAAGGCCCACATGCCTTTGCTCCTCTTTTAAGTCTTATGGGAGGGGCCAATTATCTCCAAACCCTACTCCTGAGTCGTCCCTTTTGTTTTAACTATTCTTGCCTTCTGACAGCTCTGTGCATGCGCACATTGGGAACAGGGTCCCCCTGTTCTTCTGCCTTGCTGAGGTCCAACTCTGGAGGCTCCGGAGTCAGCACGTACCTCCCAGATGGCCCTTTCTCTGTCTCCAACACAGAGCCCTCGTCCGAGCCTTCCCCAGGTTCCAGGACTGGCCCATGTTCCTCCCCAATCTCCTCACTGTCTGACTCTGCTGCCAGTTCTGCCGGCCGCCGGCGGACCACAACAGTATGATAGACTTTCAGAGCCAGCACAACGTGCAACATGTCTACACTGGTGCAATATAATATAATATAATGTTATGCACATACAAGTATATAGGATTGTGTGTCTGTTAGTATGATTAATTGGGTTAGGGTTTTTTTTCTTTCTTTCACTTATAAGTTATTGAGATGTATTTTGTATTGAGAGGGCTGCACTCATCCAATCTCATTGTACACATGTTGTGCATTGACACTAAAGGTTTGAATTGAATTTGAATTTGGGATTCTGCAAGAGCTGTAAGTGTGAAAAATGATCATAAGTCCCTTTCTGGTTTTTCTAAGCAGTTTATACCTAAACTAATGTTCTGTTATATGTTGAAATTCTAGAATTCTGTTACAGATAGTCCTCAAGTTAAAAATGTAATGTAACTTTGTGAGTAGAGGTCTATGTGCACTGGGAAATCAGACAAGGATAAGTACGTTTAGAATTGTGCTTCTTGAATTTCTAGTTTTTTGTGGTTTTTTTCTTGCTTAAATAGTGCCTGAAACATTTGGAGGAGGGGGGAGGGATCAGTGGTGGGTTGCTCCCGGTTCGCACCGGTTCAGGAGAACTGGTAGCGATAATTTGGCCTTGTTTGCCGAACCATTACCAATGGCTGGCTGCCCATGCTCCTAAACCGGTCACCAGTCGCCGCTCACTTGCCCCACCCGCCCAACGCTTGCATGGTGCACGCCTGTTGCTCACTCACCCACTTGAAGCTCGCCCCGCCCTATATATACACCTCTTCGCCAAGTAGCCTGCTACTCATATCGTTACTCAGTTGTGACCTCCCCAGCAGGACTTGTTTGCACCTGTCATTCTGCCAACAGAGCTGCCTCCTCCCACCTAAAGGTAAGCACTAGCTGGCCTGATCCCCAGCTTTCCGTAGCCATCCGGAGCTCGCTTGGAGCCCTGCTGTCCACCTGGCCTGATCCCTGACTTCCTGTAGCCATCCAGAGCTCTGTTGGAGGTCTGCTGGCCTGCAGGCTGAATCCCCGGCCTCCATTAGCCATCCAGAGCTCACTTGGAGCCCTGCTGGCCTGCAGGACAAATCCCTAGCCTTCAGTAGTCTTCGCAACAGCCTCAGCTCTATCCCAGGTGGCCTAACGTTTCCACTGTCCCTCTAGCCTCCAGCTTCCAGCCTGCCTTACCTGCCTGCCTTGTACAGACTCCAGCCTCCAGGCTTCAGGAGCCGAATCCCAGTGGCTGGCAGGCAGACCTGCCTGGCTTGAAGTGGAAGGCATCCATTTCATTGGAGAGCAACTGAATCTGCCTGCCTGCCTGCCTGCCTTCCTTATATCTTCAATTGGGTATGTGGCTGGGCTTTTTCTTTTATGATTTAAAAAAAAAATTTTTTTTTAAGAAATGTTATTGTTTTTAGGAAATGTATTTTTTTTGAAAATGTTATTGTTTTTAGGAATTTTTTGGGAAAATGTTATTGTTTTTAGGAACTCTTTTGTTTTTTAGGAAATACAGTCACATAAAATTTAGGAAATTTTAGCTGCTTTTATATGTTCAGATTTGTGCAAGCTTTGTGAGATTCTGTGAGTTTATGTGGTGATTCACACTCACCACGGAAACACAAAATCTCACAAAGCTACACATATAAAAGCAAGCTATTGAGTCACATGGAATGTGGTTGTGTTTTATGTGACTCAAGTTCAATAGCTGCTTCATATGTGCAGCTTTTGAGATTTTTTTGTGTGTAAGTATAATAACTGGTTTTTGCAGTTGTGTAATTTTTGTGAGGTGGCTGCTTCTTGCAGCAACCATATTTTCTGTGACTCAATAGCTGCTTTCATATGTTCAGCTTTGTGAGCTCCTGCAGCTTGATGGGTTTTAATGTGTTTCTGATTGCTCCAGGTGTCGTTTTTCTGTTTACCTATCCTGGGTTAATTCTGCCATGACAGAGGAAATGGGGAGTTCCAGGAGTTATTTTTAGCCTGATTCCCCTTATCTTAATGGCTGTACTTAAATGTTCCTTTCAGCTGGTGCTTTTGCCTGGGAGTCATTAGGGCAAAGAAGTCAGTGACGTTGACTTGGCCATGCCCACCCAGTCACATGACCAGAAAGTCATGCCCACCAGTCACATGACCAGGAAGCCACACCCACAGACTAAGCCATGCCCACAGAACTGGTAGTAAAAAAATTTGGAACCCACCCCAGGGAGGGATGTCTTCATTAGATGACATTTAGTGTACACAAAGCCCACTGAATTCACTGTAATTTGAACTCTACCATTATAAAAAGTCACTTCAATGGCTATATCTTAAGTTCTCGCTTTCCCAATCGAAGTGTGAAATAAATTGAGAACATAAATGATACACAAACCACATCAACAAAAAAGCACTGAAATCAACATTAGGACTTATTACTAGCAAAGCTGCACAGACTTTATTGGATTTAAACAATGGCAAATACAGCTGGCTCACAGAAACTGGAGCTTTCTAACCTAAGTCCAAAAGTCTGTGGGTAGCTGTTTTAAGCAGTTCCTGCCACACCTTGAATTTAATTTAGTTTCATGCTCTCTGTTTTCCACATTTCAGGAAAATGTCCCCCCCCCCCTTTGTTGATTCTTGTAGATTATGAGAAGGGCTTAACCGAGAGAATAATGACATAACTGAATATCTATTTCAAAGCAACTCTTGCTCTAAATGAGACTCAATTTCAGAATTACTGCAGGTGCTGAAAAAAAGCTGAGAGAATTAAGGTAACAAGGTCCAGCTAAACTCTGGCTAAGAGAAAGCCTTCTCTGAAGAATTAATGAAAGAAAACCTCAGCAAAATCTATTTAGATTAGTATGCACTTTACAACTGAAACACAGACTGGCCTGGAGCATAAATTAAATTTTAAGAAGAAAAACAGGAGCACAAAATGGAAAGACACTTATCAACATGAGTGTGTGAGTGTGGATGTGCATGCACACATTCCTTTTTGAAGAAAAATATCCTAAGAGATAAAATAGGTATGTGAAGTAGTAAATATGCAGACTGTACAAGCTGAATGAAGGATAATTAACTTGATGGAGTCAGGTGATGTAGAATTAAAGATGACAAGAGACAAATTAGAGTGCGCCCATTCCAGTGACCTCAGACGTCAGCCTAGAAGAAATAAAGATACATACAGATGAAAAACAGCAGGAATGTTTGCAGTTCATGAGGAAGAAATCAAAGGACTTGTGTATTATTCACCATGCTCCATCCTTCATATAGTGAGTTGTAGTTGTTATGTCCATTCCTATTGTGTTCAAATGCTTGTGCCCTATCAAAAGGTCTGGAAATGCTTCTAAACACAATGGAAATGGGCAGAATCTCAATATTTCAATTACAAATAGTCACATTACTTGGAACAGTGCATATACAGTAATCCTTGACTTACAACAGTTCATTTAGTGACCATTTGAAGTTACAACATCCCTGAAAAAAGTGACATGACCATTTTTCACACTTACAATTGTTGCAGTACCCCCTTAGTCATGTGATTAAAATGTGAATGATTGGTAACTGGTTCATATTTATGATGGATGTAGTGTCCTGGGGTCATGTGACCCCCTTTTGCGACTTTCTTACAAGCAGTCAATGGGAAAGACAGATTCACTCAACAACCGGGTTACTAACTTAACAGCTGTGGCAAGAAAGGTCATAAAATGAAGCAAAACTCACTTAACAAATGTTTCACTTAGCAACAGAAATTGTGGGCTCTATTGTCATAAGTCAAGGACTACCTGTATTACATTACCATCTTCAACTATCCTAGAACCTTGGGAAAAATCCAATAGTCAAAAGTACCAAATACAGTTTCTGAGAGAGTATGTTTAAAATGATAGTATTAGGCAATAATGATTATTTATATCACATTTAAAAACTGACAAAAAACCCCATTTTTTTGCTGCGGAAAAATGCTGGCCAGCATTTTTATTAGTTGCACTAGTGTACGAATAAATTCAACAGAATGAAGGACCTCAATGAATATGACAGTAACACCACATTTGCTGAAATTGTCCTAATGTCCTCTGTAATGCCTATCCCTTACGAGCGTTGATATTTTTGGCCATGTTACCAAGTTTGGGGACAATGGGCATCTTGCCTGTTTCACCTGGATAATGTTCTACTTTACCATGCAAATGTGTGCATTCTCCAGCTTCTGCTTAACTAAAAAGCAAGCAGGCCTGATGTAGCACCATAGGACATATTCTTAGTCTTCTTTTCCTATCCAGATATGCCATATTTTTTTTTGCCTGTATCATGTATGCCGCAGTTTCTCCTCCATGGAAAATAATTAATGGTATTGATTTCAGTCTTATATTTAGAAAGAATATTGTATCTTGCCTTTCGGCTATGATAAGCAATTTTATTTAATCTTGCTATTAGGAGATTGTCTTTTATTTTTTAAGTTTTTGCTTTAATACATAGAAAGAAAAAAATACAGAAACAAATGAAAATCAAACATACAGGGAAAAGGAAAAGAAAAAGGAAACATAAAAAAGCTCATCTTTAAACATAGCATTAAACTTAATCTTGACCACATAGTAATATTGATTATTCTTTCCATTATACTGATAAGATAGCAATTAGACCTAATCTAAGACTGTAAATCTGGGAAACTCTTTCCATCTTTTTTGTAGCAACCCTTGCTCACTAAAACCAAATACTTCATAAAATAATACACTTAAAATCTGGGGTACATAATTAAAATAGTATTCACATCTTTGAAAAATATTACTCTTCCCAAAAACATATTAATAAACATATGAATAGTAAATCAAAACAGAACAATGGTGGCTCAAGCCACATCATATAAATTAGGGTGCCCCAATCATTTGATACTCCAGCATAATAAATTTGACATCCATTTTAAACTTTATCTGAAGCGTCCAATAAACATGAAAAACATTTTGCTGCATTAATTGTATTTTATGATTAAGAGAAACATTTGCAATATTCTTTAAATTCTTTAACCATTGGTTTAACATGGGTTTTCCAACACTATTTCAAAGTTCTTGCAATATTAGATAATTTGCAATTCAACTGTCAGTATGGCTCATAGGAAGTCTTTTATCGAGGGCACTACTATACAAAACAATGTCAAACAAAATCATGTGCAAACAAGTATATATGTTTTAATTTACAAAAATGTTTGAATAGAACATATTCAAATAAATTTAATATCAAATAAGCATATTATTTGATATATGACAGCAAAAATGCTATTAAAAATGACCTATAATTGTCATTATTTTTATTCGTTACAGTATCTTAAAAACTAATAGTCTGATAACCTGGAGCTAGTAGAATCAACATTTATGGTAATGGGAAATACACTTTTGGGAAGTAAAACATTGCTTAAAGCTTACTGTGTTTTGTATATGAAAACATTTAGTTTTCGAAGTTAAATTTATGGTATTAATTCCTCAGAATTGCTTATGCTATTCTCTTAATTGCTAAGACTAGAAGCAAAAAACATATGTTTAACAGATTTTTCTCTTATCTACGATATGTAGACTAGTTACTAATAAATTTACTATGAAAAATAACAGCTGTTTTAACTTTGATGTTAATGAATTTTTTATTTGTGAAAAATTTTTGTTAAAATGAAAGGAATTTGACATATCTGGCTAAGCAAAATGATGAATTAAGGAAAAATAATGGCTATAAACTGGAAAATAAGAAAAGGAGAGAAGTATTTGATTTAATGCAATTAGTTGAATAATCTGATAATTTACTGAATTGTTGCACAATTTCAATCAAAATTGTGGTGTTACATTAGCCAGGAAATACTAATAGTAAAATCACAGGAGGCAGTTAGCTGTGCATCATATTCAACAGAAATAGGTTTCTAAAGAAATTTAGTTCCTGGAAATTCTGTGATGCAGTGGAAATGAGCATGCTATGAGTATTATAGCCACTTTGTTTAACCAATTATGAACAAGTTGATAAAAATAAGAATGAGGGTCTAAGGAGGAAATCTCACCTGGCATTGATGAGGTATTGAGCAAGACTGATATTGGCTGGGGTTCCTGTGATGGTAATCTGACGCTCTGATGAGCCTTCTGTGGCATTGGCTATTTTGATCTGGGCTCCAGACATCTGCCTGATTTCATTAATTTTGGTCCCTTGGCGTCCAATTATGCAGCCTATTAACTAGGAAAAGAGATATTAGGACTTTCTTAAACTAACTCTTATGGTATTAAGACTTGTGAACAACAAATAGCACGAAACTGACCAAAAATCTCAATATTAGTTTCTCTTCTGTTTTGTTACTAACAATATGCTGTAACTATGCTCTTTTCTATAAGATAACATAGGGCAATTTTCAGACTACTGTTTTTTAGCACTACCCACTGTGGAAACATCACTAATGGAGATTGGAGCTGCACTAGCTGGAGAAAGCTATGAATTATTAAGGCAGAAATCTTCCTAGATGTTTCCTTATTTAAAATGCTATTTCTAACTATGGTATGTACATGAGATTTACCTGGCCAAATATGCTTTGCTGTGACAGAATATAACACATGTAGAACATATAGCAAATATAGCATTCCTGTATACAACTGAAAAACTGTGTATTATTATTTTTAATAATTATTCTGCTTTTTTATATGTAACTCAAAGCGGCGAACACACTGTACCTAATATTCCTGTCTCCTATGGCTGATTAGGGATTGTATTGCTCCGCAATGGAACACTGAATTTATTCCTAGAAGTGGTTAATCTTAGCACTTATAAACCACCACCACCCAATTGCAATCAATCTCATGCCCCATTTTGCCTATGTCATAATATATAGATGCTGATGGACAGCCTTAGGTGAGGCCTGAAGGATCTCTCTCCGTTTTGTTGTTCTGCAACACAATCCCAAAGAATGTTTGTTTTGCAGACCCAGGTTTTATCCTAGTTGTCTTTTGGTTTCTGTCACCGGCATAAACCAGACAACCCTTTTTTCTCCTCCCTATATGCTCAGAATGGTATGGGGGCTTCTGCTCTAAGGAAGCAACTGAGACAGGGGGGCATATCAATTGCTTAGTCAATGGTCAATGGACTGACTACTGGGCTTCTTTCTCTTCTTGAAGTGTTTGGCCTGGAGCAGAAATGAGTCAGTAGTCACAAGCAAAACTGAGAAGACAAATCATTCTACTATAAAACAGCAAGTAAGAATATATATGTAGTAATATAAATAACAACAGTAAACATTCAACCATCCTACATATAATCATAAATATTTAGATGTAAAAACAAGCAGAGAAAGGATGGAAAGTGAAAGCCAAGCCAAAACCTTCTTAATGGACAAATAAAAAAAAAACACCTGACCAAACAAAAGACTTTTCAAGTTAGGACTCAAATATAGTGACAGCCATTAAAATTTCATAAGATATTAAATAGAAGTTTTGCTCTTCAGAAATTGTTTTCAACATTTGCTTTCTCTTTAGCTAAAACTTAATTAACTGGATTTATGGAATGTGAGAATTGCCAATGACAAGGGATTGTGGGGTCTATAGTCCAAAATTATCTATTTGCACATCAAAGCCCTGGAGAAGCAATCTTCAGGACCAATATCAATTTATTTATTTTGCAATTTGTAGCATAGGTAGATACAAATGGTCCACAACTGCTTGCTTAATGACTGATTGATGTTATGGTGGACTTGAAAAAGGTTATTTACAACCTGCACCATCCCATTGTTATTTGATTGTATTTTGTCTCCTTGGTAACTAGCTCACATTTATGATCCTGTAATTGTGTTTTGCAAAAGTGTTTTTTTTTTTTTTGCCATTTTCTGGCCAAAAGAAGGGCAAAAAATGCCTACTGGATAAAGCAAAAGATGCCTACTGAATAAGCTGGATTCAGATTTAAGACCATTTGATTTATTAATGATTTGCTTAATGACCATCATAAAAACAGTAATAAAATCAACACCAGTCCCATGGTCACTCGACTTATGATCACAATGACTTATGACCAAATTCCAGGCTCAATTGTGGAAGTTGCAAGTTGAGGACTACCTGTAGATAGATACAGGAGACAGAAAGAGAAAGAGAGGGGGGCGGGGAGGAGACAGACAATCCTGACAAAACAAGTGGATTTTAAGAAAGAGCAAATTGCATCTAAATTGTAGATTTTCTTGAGCTGTGTAATATAAGACATACTGAAGAAAAATTCACATTTGTACTTCTGCAATTTCAGTGAATATTTAGAATTTCTAATTAAATTAAGAACAGAAATAAGCTGTATTTTGTGAACATGTTTGCTCACTAGTATCTTAGAATGTGGAATTTTTTCCATGGAGGAGTTCAGTATCAATTAAATCTTCTGGCTTGACAAGTGCCTTAGAACCTTATGGTCCTACCGGTAGCTAGGAAACCAAAACTGTTCTGAGAAAACTGTATTTATGGAACGTAATACTTGAATTTAGTCATAACTAGATGGAGGTTCTTTGCTTTCCCAAAAAATTCTGTTTGTTACTCTACTTAGGTTTAAATAACATTGATAATGGGATATAGTGAATGAACCTGCTGACTTTCTTCTTTTGAATAGATGTTGTGATCTAGTACATTTGTGTTTTAGAATTATAACTGCAACTTGAGAAACTCTAAAATAGGGAGACTGTTCTTACTGCAATAATCTATTCATTCTGGACTTCATCTGAGTAGAATCACAGTGGCACTGTGGCTTGCCATCCTGCATTGAAATATATCATTTTATAGGTTTGTAAGACACCTATTTCAAGTCAAATGACAACTCGAGAAACTGATAACTATTGAGTTTCAAAGTCACAGTCAAGAACACTTTAAATTAGCTCTTTTCTGGAAGTTAATTATACTCATTCTGTGGAAATTTTCTCTAACGCTTCATTATCATTATCATTATGAGCTGCGGTGGCACAGTGGTTAGAATGCAGTATTGCAGACTGACTTTGCCCACAGCCTGAAGTTCAATCCTGACAGGGCTCAAGGTTGACTCAGCCTTCCATCCTTCCGAGATTGGTAAAATGAGGACCCAGATTGTTGAGGGCAACATGCTGATTCTGTAAATTGCTTAGAGACTGCTGTAAAGCACTCTGAAGTGGTATATAAGTCTTAAGTGCTAAGTGATAGTGCTATCAGTGCTTTTACATTGTGAGGGATGGCTATTTCTTTAAATTGCTAATCTTTTCACACATTCCAAACCAATTGCCTGTCCATATTGATAGCTACTGGCTTTATGCCTAAAGCAAGACTAGAAGACAGCTCATTTCATAGATTAACGCAGGATAAATTAAGCTACCATATTTTTCGACGTATAAGATGCACTTTTTTCCTTCCTAAAAAGAGACTGAAAATTTGGGTGCATCTTATACTTCGAATGTAACCCCATGCCATTCCCAAAATGGCTACTCGGAACAGCTTCTGCCTTATTTTACCCCTTCTGTGCTTTGCCTGCGTTAGTCACTGGAGCTTCCTTCAAAGATCAACTGTGCTTTTGAAGCTGTTTTTCAGCCCCAATGTGAGCGAAGCAGTCTTCGTGCTTTGCCTGTTTTTCTAATTGCTGCTCCCTCCAACAATCAGCCCCAGCAGCCCCAACCAGCCCCAACCTCAAAACCAGCGAGTGAACTAATGTGCTGGGACTAGCCAGATGACTACCCGGTAGGCAGAATCCCCCCCCCACATTTTCCTCCCCCAAAACTAAGATGCGTCTTATACTCCAGTGCGTCTTATACTCTGAAAAATACGTTATTTAAACACTGCAAGAAAATACCCATGCCATTTCATGTCTATTTCTTCCGATACATATCATTCTAGGCTAAACCTAGAATCTATAATTCTATTGTACATTTGATAATATCCATCTTCATTTCTCTATATAGATGCCCTAATTTAGAACATAGAGATGATTTCATTTTGTACATTATTTTGGCTACTGATAATGGAACAATGGTTTACAATGATTAAAAGTTTTAACTTTTAAAACCAATTGAAATACCAACTGGATTTATTATTAATTAATAGAATCTTTTTTACAATCATTTTACATAGAAATAGAAAAGAGCCATTCATTCTAAAACAATAAAAATTATACTTTAGAATGGAGACTTTTTGTTTTCATTTCTATCATATAAAAACATTGGCTTGTCCCACTCAGTCAGACAGGGAAGATATGTTGCAGACTCAGTCTGCTAAAAAAATCCAACTTGTGGGATCTAGGAACAGAGCCTTCTTTGGCCATATTCCCGCCAAATGGAATATTCTTCCCCCACTTTCATGGCTTTCTGAAAAGAAGTTAAAATAGGCTCTGCAGCCTTGCATGGGGAGTCCAAAGGAGTGAGCAGCTATGGGGTTGGCTATGCCCTGAGAACCCTTCTTCTATCTTTGAATTAATTTTAAAAAAGTTTTATCATCCTTCTCTCTCTCTAAGTTTTTCAACTTAATATATTGCTTTTATATTTTAATACTTTGTTATATACTGTCTAGACTCTCTACCTGAGAAAAATGGGCAGTTCAGGAATACAACAACCAAACAAACACAATTGAGCTTTTAAAAAACTTAATAAGAGTACAATTTCTTCACTAGTAATTCCAAAAGAAGTACAATATATTTGATTTCTTTTTTAAACAAGTGGTTTAAGTTGCTTTGCATGTTGTGTCGGAAATGTGGGACTATGACATTTACATGAACACCATTCCAATGAAAAAGAACTATTCTAATATAAGAGTACTCAAACATACAACATATCCATCCATCACAAAAGAAGGGCCATAATGGGACAGATCAGGATTGGGATGATGAAAACAATTCCCTTCTCATATGGTAGCATGGTAGGCTTTAGATATCCAGCTGAAAGGGGCAGATCTTTCAAACTGGAGGCCTTGATTCAAGCAGAAAATGCTGCTGTTTATCATGAATGCTAACCAAGCAAATTTTCCAAGCACCAAGAAAGTTATCAAAAGCAGACCTCCCAAAATCTTGGTTTTATTTCTCAGTTTAATACCTTTATGTACCCACAAATGAAATTGCATGCCCAAAGTGAATGAAGAGGCTTTTTTGACACCATGTCACAATGAGAAGTCATTGTTGGCTGCATACATTTATCAAATGATAAGCAGAACATGAGATGCGATACTCACATCATTGGGAATGGTGAGTTCATGAGTACTGGCCGGGGGATTGGCATCCAAACCTGAGCATATGTAAGAGAAAATGGTCATTGCTTGAGGAGAAAGTATTGCACTTTTGATGGCATTTCACCAAAATAGCAGATCTTGTGAATTTCCAGACTGCACTAGAGCCAAAGGATAAGGAAGGTTGAAGGTTTCAATAAATAACAGATTAAAAAAAAATGAGCTCTGAAAGCAGTTGCTGTAATATTTCACTAGATGACAATTCAATAGATTCTAATGCAGTGATACTATGTTCTTGGAATACTGATATCCTCACCTCATTTTTTTTGCCTTTTGGAATAAAGCTGGCCTATACTGCAATTTCAGTTTTCAGTGCTCAAAATGTCACTATTGGTTGATGAAATAAAAGATACAGCTGCTTAGAAATATTAGGGAGTACTTGTGGCTATTTAGGAGGCAAACTATGATACAGTAGTTATTTTAAATCCCCCCCCAGGATGAATTAATATTCTCTATGTTGCTCATTGTGTATGGATGCCACTTCAAGGAAGAGGAATACTGTATTTTAAACCCAGCTCTGGTGAAATAATGGAGTTTTATAGCAAAATTACTTTGAATTATATAGCATGAAAATGACAGACATATTTTGCCAGTAGGGAAATGGAATTTCTTATGATCTTGAGAGTTAATAGCAAGGATTATTTATATATATTTTTGCAAAATACAAAAACAAATTATTATAGGCAGTAAATCTACAATAGAATGAATATTCTTTGTACTAAAATTACAGAGATCCAAAGAGAAATGTGGACTTCAGCCAATAAATTGTAGACATCATAATCTGTTTTCTAAAACTGTGTTTTTTAAAATGTATGGTAATACTGGAACTGTACTGCTACAGTTAATTCTTTATGATTCCACATAATTCCCGCAGGAACATGTTGCAAAGTAAATGTTTCAGAATGGAAAGCAATGACCTAATCACTTGTTAATGTAGCCTAAATAGTTAAATGCCCAAAACCCAAGTAATATTTATTTATAATTTTTTTTTGCAAAATCCCACCTTTATTACTTTATAACTAATAAAGTCTCACAGCCAAGTTTTCATGCCTAAGGTGGGACTAGAATTCACTGTCTAATATCTAATAAAAAGCAGCCATCCCGACAACCAGGAATTCTGCTTTTTAATAAGAGCCACAGAACGACAGTAGTTTGTCCAAGTATAAGAGTGAACACTATTCTAAAAACTTTGTTATGACGGTGCATAAAAATTTGAAAATACATTCTTAATCACCCGATACAAGTTATCATTTTTTAAAAATCTGTATTTATATAGTGAACTTCCAGTGCCTAAATTGCTTCTTGTTAGAACTTTGCATGCAATTTTAGCCATGTGAATAGATTGAGGATACAAATCTACATAAAATCTACATATGAATTAATCACAAGATTTCCAGGGTGTAGGTAGGTACATGCAGTAATTTTTTTTAAAAAATCTAAATGAACAAGCTCTTTGTTATGAATAATTCATAACATGCACAAATACAATATGTGAACCATCTTATAATGTGTAACTTATTAAAAAAAAACAGAGGATGTGTAAGATATATAGTCTATGCAATATTCCGTAGTTATGAAACTTTCCAGATCAGCTAATGAAGAGTTGCTAGGGAAGACTTGGTATAATTCCAGCTTCATGATCTCCATTGATATTCATATTAAATATTTATAAGCGTTGATAATGATAGTTATCATTATCATTGACTTCGTCAACTTCCGGACCTCTGAACCTTTCGCCGCGAGCTTAAAACCTACTTATTCATCTGCGCTGGACTGGGTTAGTTTTTAAGTTTGTGGGTTTTTTAATGGGTTTTAGTCCTAAATTTTAATTGTGGCCAATTTAATAAGTTTTTTAATTGTATTTTAATTGTATTTATAGTGTATTGTGTATTTTTTTTACTTGGCTGTGAACCGCCCTGAGTCCTTTGGGAGAAGGGCGGTATACAAATTTAAATAATAAATAATAAATAAATAAATAAATAAAATAGTTTGTAGACTGCGTCTCAGAGAAAGCACAGAAATTTGGAAATATGTTCCATTAATATTAATAAGATTTATTTCCATGGAACTGTGCTGGGATCAATCTGAATCTGTTTTTGTAATACTACCCAGTAATGGAATCCAGTTTTGAGCTCTTTCTGAATTGTTTGAAGGTAAGTTACTCCATGCTAGATGCTGAGAATTTTCAGCATAATACACAGTACTAACCAAAAACCAAAAAGAAAGGGACGGGAGAGAAACCATAGTCTGCTTTCCACTACCTGGGAAGAAATAAGCAGGAATATGAGAGAAGAGAGTCACTAAGCAATCATCCAAACACTAGTTCAGACTGCTGAAACTTAGAAATGAAGCTTAGTAATATTGAAGTCTGCAACCATTAAACTTACAAATTTGATTTGTAAAGTTTTTAACAAAGCCAATAAAATATGCAGCTGTATAGAATTGTAGCTGTAAAGATAAGGATTTTATGGAGTCTTATGGCCTGATCTGGTACATGTGAGGATCTGAATTTATTTTAAATTTATTTATTGATGGCTGAATTTATTTTCAGAGATATTCCTAGTTCCAGGAGAAATTATGTGAATCATCAGATTGATAGAGAATGGGGCGTCACACACTATGCTATGGTAAATGTGTTTTTATAATAGCACAATAATATTAGTGTCTTTCATTTTTAAGTCTTTTATATAATTTTATATAATAGTGATTTTATAGACTGGTACATTAAAAATAAATATTTTATGCCGATGTTTTTAATATGGATATTATTTTTACTTCACTGATTCTTTTCTAATACTATCTAGTAAATGTCTTTTATACAGCTACAAAAGATACAAAAATCATTCTATGAATCAAAGCCAGGATCTAAGGATGAGCACAATGGTTTTACTTGGAATTGTAATTTGTTATGGCTTCTGCTAAATCACAGTTTCCTTTAGAAGGAGTATGTGGGGAGTGCAATGGAAAGTGAAAGGATGCTGTTTACTCCAAGCCAAAATTTGGGGATGAAATAATAGTTTCAACAGCTGAAGAGAGACATAAAGATGAAAGAGCTAAGGTCTAAAGAGGAGCCATTTTAACAGTGACGTGTCATTCTGCTGGAGAGTTATTCTGAAAAAGGGCCAGGTTGTCTTAACTGCTGCCATTTTCTTATTGTAGTGTCATAACTATTATTGTGCTGTGTCTTGCCTCCTGAACATCAGTAAAACTATCCCATCAATATAATCAGAACAGCTGCTTTATTTACCACTGTGGCAATGACAAAAAGAATTCTAAGACTGTATTGCCTGTATTTATTTTACCTGAGGATTGGCCCATCAGATTTTGAGCTTCTTCGGAGGAATGTAAGGGCAGCTTTTCTCCTGAAGAGCAAAGAAGAAATACATTTAATTTTTTTTTTTTTTTTTGCCTTCAAGGAGAGAAGCAATGTCACTTCATCTAGGAAGCTCAAAATATGATGAACAAAATGGCAGAAAAAGCATGTTTTCATTCAAATCAAATGCAATGCTATTAAAACATATGTTTAGTAACATGTAAATAATATCTGCCATCCTAGTTTTCTACATTCTTTTCCTAACATTTCTGAGTTTATCAGAAATGATTTTCAGAAATCTAGTTGAGCTAAAAGGCTGGTCTATTCTTACTTTTCCATAAAAGCAGTGGTTCAAATGCTAAGCATTCATTAGTCATCTATATATCTTTGACTCCTAGTAGTATAACCAGAGGTGGGTTTCAGCAGGTTCTGACCAGTTCTGGAGAACCAGTAGTGGAAATTTTGAGTAGTTCGGAGAACCGGTAAATGCCACCTGTGACTGGCCCCACCCCCATCTATTCTCTGCCTGCTGAGTCTCAGCTGATTGGGAGGAAATGGGGATTTTGCAGTATCCTTCTCCTGCCACCAAGCCATGCCCACCAAGCCATGCCACGCCCACCAAGCCACACCCACAGAACCGGTAGCAAAAATTTTTGAAACCCACCACTGAGTATAACTATAGAATATCACAAACGATCAGGGACAAGCATGAGAAATTAATCTTTGCCTCTCAATGCAGAATGCATCCTTACCCCCGATTAAAGGATTGTTATGACATAGGTGTCTTAGAGCAGATAATAGCAACACATAACTTGCAAATATATGACCTGACCTTTTCTCAACTCTAGCATCTGCCTCTTTTCCTCTCTTAATATTTCCACTGAAATTATACATCCTGTTTCTTTTAATCTAACAAACCAAGCTTAGAAAAAGAGAGAACTGCATAGGTAAAAAGAGAAGGAAATCTGTAAAGGGATTTTGGGTACGTACCAGGGAAAGCAGGGGTGGTCTGTCCAAGGGGAGTAAAGGGGGTTTGCTGCATAGCCAACTGGTGGAGCTTGGTCAACTGCTGAGGGGTAGGAGGGATATTAGAACTAAGAAGGTTATTGTTATAGAATACAAGTCACACTGAAAACCAAGAACAAAATTATAATAGTAATGTTTTTAAGAAAGAAATCAGGAAGCCATGTGGAATCATGGCAACATACAGGTTTTATAGAAGGACTTGGCCTGGGAAATTATAATTGGTCAAATTTCTGGCAGATGTGCTCAATCAGGATCTGAAACACAGCAGCCTAGTTTTGGTGTTGTGTTTTTCCAGAGGAAATTGTACATACGTATGTGATCATCACAAAACCTGAACCAAGTAGAATAATATATGGATGTGAGATTACCATCTCCCAAGGAGATTCTATTGCATAGAGACTATCAGTGCTTCTGGAGCTGTAACCTGGAATTGGTCGTTTCTTCAAAATATTGAAAGTTTCATAACTAGGTAGATGACCCAATTATAAAAGTCCAGTATGTGTTTTGGCCAAAATAGGTATGTATTTCAGATCCTGTTCATCCCTTCTTATGCTTTTAGCATTAGACTTCTAATAACTCATTCACAAAGAGGAAGGCAATTCCAATATATTTTATGCCAAATTTATACTGTTATTTAAACACCAAAATAACTTGAAACCAAATCTGTTTTTAAAGCCATGCTGTGTAACAGCCTGAAGTAGTAGGATGATAATTAAATTCTGATGACATTACAGAAACTCACTACAGCATAGTAATTGGCTGTGGGAAGTTCCCCTAAAACTATCCAGACCAGCCAACTAAACTATGAGGTTCTGATCTTTTGACTTCAGAAAAGAAAAAACAAAACACCAAAACCCCAAACTCCTGCTCTTGCAGCATATCTGAGTGAAAGGGTGCAGGGAAATGTGACATTGGTGTTATAACAGTCAGATGAAGCATTGGAACCAGAATATCTGAGAGGCTGAAGAAGACAGGAAAGTTACAAGGAGTTTGAAAAGTAGAGCTTTTATTAGTCAACCAAGAAAGCAAGCAAAACATGAGAAACAAATGGCATTGTACAACCTATGTTGTCTTGAAATAACTTAACAGATGGGGGGAGGGGGTAGAATCTAAAACAATTAAGTTTCGATATGAAGTACTCTGAAATAAAATTGTTCTGTTCTTCAAAAGTGTGACATTCATTTCTCTCTATGCAACCTTTACTATCCCTAATCACAAATGGGATATTCTTTAGTGTACTGTGAGCACCATGGAATTTTGGAAAAAAGAAGTAAGGAAAAACAAACCAATATTTGGTTACTGATTCTTAACCAGAAGATTGTTTGTAGAATCTTTCTGGCTTAATCAACAAATTATGGTTTTAATTTATAGTAAAATGATGGGATATAGAACTTCTTTGCTGGAAATACAGTAAGTTCACACATCATATTAAGCCATAATATAGTTAATTTACTTTAGTATGAAGTGTAAACAGAGACAGGAAGTAACACAGAGCTGCCCTTCTGATTTTAGTTATGATTGTGTACATTGGAGGGAATACACAATTATGATCAAACCCACTGTGGGTAGGATGGGAAGATTTGGCTTTGCAAATGCCATGATCTGATATATGTAGGAATTTTAAAAGGAAACAAATCCATGGATGATTCAGTAGTGCTTCTTTCTTGTGGTTTTTTTTTTTGCCAACAAAATACGTTCTTCATATTTTCTTTAAAGGACTGTCTCAAATTTGACATCACCTAATGAATATGAATTTGATTCAGCCTTTTCCTCTCCTACAAGAAACTATATGTTCCACCAGGAAATTTGATAGGACCGGATGCAGAGGCAGGATTAAAGCTTGAAAATCATGGTCATGAAGTTGTTGGTGGTCTAGCTGAATTTTTTTTCATTATATTTGAGAAATTGGAACTGGTAAAGTACCAGATGACTGAAGAATAGTAGACATTGTCCATGTATACTAAAATGGGCAAAAGAAAAAATCCAGCAGACTATAGACCACTCAATCTGACACTAAAAGAAGGAAAATCCCAGAGCAGATGCTAAAGAACTTGAAAATTTTCCCCAGACTAATCTTACCTCATGTTTTGAACAAGAAGCTTCCTTAATAGATTGTGAGCATGTTGCAGACACAGTATATCTTGACTTCAACAAAGCATTGGTTAATTATTCAATGACCTGCTAATCTAGTTAAGCATGAACTGAATAGCATGACATTTCATAGTTGGCTCAAACTCAGCCATGGCTTAAACTTAACCATGCAAGGAGTTAAATTGGTTAACTAGCTAAGTTTGTTAACCTTAACCATAGCTTAAAATTGCCAACTTAGCTAAGTATGACAGTTCATAGGTGACTCAAACTTCTTCAAAGAATGTTAATCAAAGGGTCCACATCAAATTTGAGAGAGGTATCAAATGGGGTTCATAAGGATTAATTCTCTGTCCTCTATTTTTTGCTAATGATTTCATTAATGGTTTAAGTGCAAAGATATAGAAACCCTTATCTAATTTACAGATATAAAACTTGGCTGGGATAGCCAATATCCTAGAAAACTGAAATAAAATTCAAAAATCTTGATACATGGCAGAAATTATCTGAAAATAACAGAGTGAAATTTAACAGACAAGTGCAAACTCTTCATTTAGGAAACAAAATCACATACACAGATATACGATGTGGGATACCTACTTGCAAAAAAGATCTTGGATTAGTAATTGATTGCAAACTGAATTCATTGCCAAGAGTGTGATGTGGCTGCAAAGAAGGCAAATGCAATTTTAGGTTGCATCAACAGATATTTAATTTCCAAATCACAGGAAATAACCCACTCCATTCTATTTGATTATCTACACTTCAAATATTAAGTTTACTTCTGGGCAACATACATTAAGGATTCAGAGAAATTGAACAGACTCCAAAAAGGTCAATGAGAGGATCAGGGGACTAGACACTAAGGCCTACAAAGAGAAATTGAAGAAGCTGGACGTTGCTTGGGTGGGCGGGGTGGACTAGATGACCTATAAAGTCCCTTCTAACTTTGTTAATCTGTATCTATCTTTAGAAAGGATAATTGAGGAGAGATCACACACTGTTCTCTTGTGTTCCACAGAGCAATAGATTTCATAACAAGATGGCAGATCCTGACTGAACTTAAAAAAAATAACAACAAGAGTATTTGATAATGGAACCAATTATCCAGGAAGTTGATTGTCACTTCTTCATTGGACATTTTAAAGTGGAATCTAGGTAGTCTTCTGTCTTGGATATATTAATTTGAATTTCTAAATTAAGTGGCTGTTGGACTCAGTGGCTTAAGTGACCTATTTTTTCTTCTGTTCAGTCATGTTCAATTCTCAGAGACTACCTACTCAGTCCCTGAGGTTTTCTTGGCAACGTTTTTCAGAAGTGGTTTGCCTTTGCCTCCTTCCTAGGGCTGAGAAAAAATAACCAGCTCAAAATCAGCCAGTTGACTTCATGTCTAAGGCAGGACTAGAATTTACAATTTCTAATCTGATGCTTTAATCACTAAATCAAACTCGCTTTCAAGTGACCCTTAAAACCAGACAAACAGAAAAGCCTTCTTCACCAATCAAACTGACTTATTGTGACTTTATTGTCATCAGTTGCAGTGGCCATATTTCAGATGGATTTAACAGAAGGTAAAAAAAATCAGATGGAAGAGAGAGAAATAGAACATCTGTGTTTTATGCATTTTCAGAAGGTGAGATGTTGAATACTACATGGACCTGAGAAGTAGACAGTCATGACCTCTGGTTACCTGCAATTCAAATGCCTGTTTCGCAATGTTCAACCCCTGTAAATTTGGTATCAGCAAGTAGAATTCCTTTCCACATAGAGATTGCAATCAGAAATCTATTCTGACAATCACTTCCAATTTACAACTCCTCCATTTTAAAATTCATGTTTATAGATTCTCATGCACTACATTACACACTGTTCATTATTATAATGTAATCTAATTTTTCCATCAAGAATTTTAGGACTTGGGACCCAATGAAACAATTTTTAAACCTTAAAATTGTTGTTTATTCACCATATCATACTGTGTTCTGGACCTTCAGAAATTATAAGAGCAGGTTTATCATAGTAATTCCTGATGAGAAGGGCTTGTCCTTTTAAATGCTCAGAACTTCAAACCTTTTCTACTTCTAAAATTTTATGAAGAAGTATCTGGGTTTCTAAATTCCATCCAATTCCACAAAACATAAATATGTTACAATAATTTAGTGATTTATCCATTATCCATTAAAAAAACAGAAGCTTTGGAAAAATAACACATGGTTCCTCTCTGGATCCAAAGTGAACTGCTCATCTCCCAAAAGAAGTTTTAAATATGCATTTCATTTCATTTCATTTCATTTCTTTATTTGTATCCCACCTTTATTTTTTTTACAAATAACTCAAGGCAGCGAAAATATCCAACCCACCTTCCTTCTCCTGTTTTCCCCACAGCGTCAACTCTATGTGGTAGGTTGGGCTGAGAGACAGTGACTGTCACTCAGCTGGTTTTCATGACTAAGGTAGGACTTGAATTCATGATATCCCACTTTGTAGCCTGGTGTCTTAACTACCAGACCAAACTGGCTCTAGTGAGTATATATATTGCTTGAACATCTCTTTGTATTTACACATGCTTCAGTTAGTCAGATGTACTGAACTCAGTTTGGCCAATTCAGAAAGATTTCCGGGATGCCAAACTAAAATAGGCTTTACTGAAATGGAGTGAATTCAGTGCTACTGAGCTCAGAATACATTCAGAGGATCTGTTATGGAAAACCAGCTTTATTTTACCTGAATAGACTATTAAGTTCGGGAAGTAACGAGGCTGGAGACCAGGGTAGTGACAACAGCTCTTTAATATATGGTGAACCCAGCGACCAGGCTGGGGAAAAACCTCTCCTTATATACATTTCAACCGGCGGCTTTAACCAATCAGCAACGTGCTTGTTTCCCGCCAAAACCATTTAAAGATACATAACACTCCTTCCCCCCAGAAAACACTTTACCCATATTTACATGATATTTGCATATTATTTTTCAACGTAATCACGCAAATAGACTGGGCGTCTCCTGACTCTCTCGGACCTGCGCAGTACATTCCCTGGGAGTGGGTCGAGCTGACCGGAGGGGCTGTTTGCTCCTTTCAGCTCCTTCTCTAGGCCATCCGGCCCTGGATTATTAGCAGAGTCGTCCCTGCTGTTTTCTACTGGAACCTGTGGGCGTCGCTGGACCTCCGGAATGTCAGATAAGTCCTGCGAGTTCTCCGGGTTTGAGTCAGCTGTGGAATCAAACATTGTGTAGTCAGGGCCCGTTTCTATTGATTCAGATTGTTCGGCTATTCGTTTTCGTATTTGGTCTATGTGGCGCCTCCATACTCGGCCGTCCTTTAACTCCACCAAGTATGACTTTGGACCTGTTCTGGTTAGGATTTGTCCTGCTATCCAGGTTGGGCCTTCACCATAGTTGTGTGCCCACACTCGGTCGCCTATGTCCATTTCTCTTGTTTTTCCTATTTCCCCCTTGTAACCCTCCGGCGTATAGTTTGGATTTAGCCGGTCTAGGGGGCACCTGAGCTTTCTGCCCATTAATAATTCGGCTGGGCTTCTGCCGGTTGTGACACAGGGGGTTCTGTGTTGGACGGCCAGGAAAACATCGATTTTTGTTTGCCAGTCGCCTGGCTTCAGTCTGGACAATGCCTCTTTTGCGCTCCGGACGGAACGCTCTGCAAGGCCATTCGTCGCAGGGTGGAAAGGCGCCGAGAGGGCATGTCGGATGCCCTCTTCTGCCAGGTACTCCTCAAATTGGGTTGCCGTGAATTGCGGGCCGTTATCGGAAACTAGCGTGTCGGGCAACCCATGGGTTACAAATAGGTGCCGTAGGACTGAGATCACGGCCTCGGCTGTCATGGATCTCATGAGAATGATTTCCAGCCATTTGGAGTAGGCATCTACTACGACCAGGAAGGTTTGGCCGTGAAAGGGGCCGGCAAAATCAATGTGTATTCTAGACCAGGGGCCCTGGGGTTTCTCCCATTCCCGAACCGGGGCCGTTGGGGGTAGCGGTCTGGACTCCTGGCAGGCCTGGCATCTCCCTACCCTTTCAGCAATTTCTGAGTCCATTAAGGGCCACCACACATAGCTTCTCGCTAGGCCCTTCATCCTAACGATCCCTGGATGACCCTCGTGGAGGAGATCCAACACCCTTTTCCTCAATTTTTCTGGGATCACCACTCTATCCCCCCATAGCAGGCACCCCCCTTGAGCCGAAAGTTCCCCACGTTTTTTTACAAATTCTTTAAAACGCTCGCCAGGCGCAGCGGGCCACCCTCTTTGTACCCAACCGAGTACAGTTCTCAAAGTAATGTCCCGGTATGACGCCCGAGCCACCTCCTTAGATGTGACTGGGCCGGAGTCCAGAGAGTCAATTAGCAGGATGGGCGTCCCCGGGGTGGGGTCTTCGATCGCCCCTGGTAGTGGGCATCTGCTTAAAGCGTCCGCATGCCCCAACTCTTTTCCGGGCCGATGCTGCAGTTTGTAGGAATAGGCGGCTAAGAAGATAGTCCATCGGGTCAATCGTGGCGAAAGTGCCACAGGCGTTGGGCGGTCGCCAGCCAGTATCCCTAACAGTGGTCTATGGTCTGTAACAATTTCAAAGTTTCTACCAAAAACGTATTCGTGAAACTTTTTTACCCCTGACACAATGGCTAGCGCTTCCTTATCCAACTGGCTATAGTTCCTCTCTGTCGAGGACATCGTTCTGGAGTAAAAGGCTATTGGGGCTTCTGTGCCATTCGGAAGTCTGTGGCTGAGCACAGCCCCCACCCCGTAAGGGGAAGCATCGCAAACCAGTAATAATGGCAATGAGCTATGATACTGAATCAGTAAGCTATCGCTCGAGAGTAGATTTTTTACTGCTTCGAAAGCCCTAGCTTCCGACTTTCCCCAAGACCAAGCAGTATTCTTTCCCAGTAGCTTATGTAGCGGCTCGGCAACGGTTGCCTTATTCTTTAAAAAGACCGCGTAAAAATTCACTAGATCCAGGAATGCCTGTAGCTCTGTTTTGTTTTTGGGCGCTGGAGCCTTTCTTATTGCCTTGACCTTGCTTTCAGTGGGGTGAATTCCCTCCTTGTCTATTCTGTAGCCCAAGAACTCTACGGATTCTACCCCTATCTGGCATTTGTTCACTTTAACCTTTAGACCGGCTGACCGGAAAATGCCCAGAACTTTTCTCAAACGCTCCCCCAATTCTTCTAAATTTTCGGCTGATATCAATACATCATCGAAATAGGGGACTACCCCCGGGAGTCCTTGCAGAAGTCGCTCCATTAAATTTTGGAATAGACCAGGTGCCACACTCACCCCAAACTGTAACCGGGTACACTTGAAAGCACCACGGTGGGTCACAATCGTTTGGGCCTCGGCTGTGTTGGCGTCTACGGGCAGTTGTTGATAGGCTTGAGCCAAATCTAACTTGGCAAAAACGTTCCCTTGCCCCAGCGAGTGCAGCAAGTGTTGCACCACGGGGACAGGGTAAGCGCTTTTCTGTAAGGCTTTGTTTAACGTCGCCTTGTAGTCAGCGCAGATCCTAACTGACCCATCTGGTTTCACTGGGGTGACGATTGGCGTCTCCCACTTTGCGTGATCGACTGGCACCAGAATCCCCTGACTGATGAGCTTGTCTAACTCCTTGTCAATCTTGGGTTTAAGGGCAAAAGGGACTCTCCTTGCCTTTAGCCTAATGGGGGCTACCTGGGGGTCTAAATTGAAGGAAATAGGGGTCCCCTTGTACTTGCCCAGGCAGTCCTTGAAGACATCCTCGAACTCGTTCATGAGTGTGTCTTTTAGATTAAAGTCACTTCTGTAGATGCCAGTCACTCCCATGCCCAATGCACGGAACCAGTCTAGTCCCAACAGACTTGGCAGGGTCCCTTCGACTATCGTGATGGGCAGGGTCTTCTTGTGTGGTCCGTACTCGACGCGGACGGAGGTGGTCCCTCGAACAGGGATGCGATTCCCTTGGTAGTCGTGCACTCGTAACCGTTGTGTTTGCAGTTTGCGTTTGGCGATTCTCGGCAAAGCTTTTGCAAAAGTGTCCCAGGACATGATTGTGATCGCTGACCCTGTGTCCACTTCTAGTCGGCACGGCACTCCTTCAATTTTGGGCTTAGTGAAGATTTTCTTCTCGACGCGGGTTGCTGCACGGCCTATGATCACGGTCGTTCGGTTTGAATTCGCGCCCTTTTTGTTCTGACCAATCGCGGGTCGCCTTGCCGATTCTGCGCTCTGATTGGTCGGTTTGAATTTTTGGCGGGAAGGTTGGGGTGCTCGACAGACTTGAGCCAGGTGCCCCTTCTTCTCCCACCGCCGACATGTAGCGTCCTTGAATTTGCAACGTTGACGCTGGTGTTGCCCTCCGCAACTTCCGCATTCGTCCCGGTCTTCTTTGCCCCTTCTCTCTGTGAGGCAAACTCCTTCCTCATCCTCGCCGTCGGATTCGGTCTGGATTTCTTCGTTGTGGACCGGGGTTGATTTTGCGCTTGCGCTCGCCGTTGGTGTGAGTGGCTTTTGTAGGGTTTCCGCCGCTTGGGTGGACATCTCATGAGCTCTGGCTTCGTCCAGAGCGTTTGCCAGCGTTAGATTGCTCTTTGATAGCAGCCGCCTCCGCAAACGAATGTCTCTGACCCCACGGATGAGTTGCTCTAACAGCTCCTCGTCCAAGTCTCGGTACCCACAGTCCTTGGAGGCTTTTCGCAGGGCGGCCATGTAATCACTGATAGATTCGCCCTCTTGCTGTCTGCGCTCCCCAAATTCAAAACGCCGTACGTACTTGGACGGTGTAGGCGCGAAATGGTTCTTTAAGAGATTTTGCAGAGTTTGCCACGATACCGATTGTACCGGCGTTGGCTCTGCCAGGGCTTCCGCGATGTCGATGACCTTGGGACCGCAGTGGCTCAGGAAATATGCCCTTTTGCGGTTGTCTGGAACTCCTTGCAGTTCGTTTGCCTCTAGGAAGCTTTCGAAACGGGTCATGTACGTTCCCCATTTCTCCCTGGCTGGGTCAAACGGCGCGGGCGGAGTGTAGCTGGCCATCTCCGCGTTTCTGCCCTGAGTTTTGCTGGGTTCAGTTCTTTCGTGCGTTCAGCTCGTTCTGGTGCTCTTTAGCCTCGAAATCCCACCTTCGTCGCCAGTGTTAAGTTCGGGAAGTAACGAGGCTGGAGACCAGGGTAGTGACAACAGCTCTTTAATATATGGTGAACCCAGCGACCAGGCTGGGGAAAAACCTCTCCTTATATACATTTCAACCGGCGGCTTTAACCAATCAGCAACGTGCTTGTTTCCCGCCAAAACCATTTAAAGATACATAACATAGACCACAATATAAAACTCAATGGACTAATCAGAACACAATAGCTCCACTTCAAACCAATCAAACCAGTCAATGTGTCTTTCGTGAATGATACTTTTCTCAGTAAGTTTCTTATATAAGGAGAATGAGGAAAGAAAGAAGATGGTATGATTTTTATTTTAGTAAGGATGCAAAATAATTTTTCATTAAAAATAAATTGTTTTAGATTTCTGGTTTTATTTACTTATTCATCATAGTTATATAGCTTCCCATCCCACAATCAAGTGACTGGGTAGTGTGCAACAAAGTTAGAAAAGTTTTAGCTCCTTGGAAGACTTGTATCAGTGTAAACTTTGCTGTTTTGTGAAGTATGGGCTGCTAATTGTCCTGGACATTCCACCACCAAACATTCCCAGAGTTTCAAAAGCCAGATTGCAAATGTTATATATTCCCTAGAAGCAATGTAATTTGTATAACCACTTATGTAATCATTTGGTTAGGCAAATTGATTACAGATACCTAACGTACAACAATAAAACCCCCACAATCTCTTTTCCTTCAATTACTTAACTCTTGACAGCACACTAGGGAAAATACATAAATATGTATATATTACAGATGTCTGAAAGACTGCAAATGAATATAAGTATCATTTTACAAAGCCTTTTACATTAAATTTAAATTATTAAAGGCCTGGAGGCCAAAACATATGAAGAACGGTTGCAGGATTTGGGTTTGGCTAGTCTAGAGAAAAGAAGGGAGAGGGGGGACATGATAGCAGTATTCTCAGTATTGAAAGGCTGCCACAAAGAGGATGGGGTCAATTTATTTTCCAAAGCACCAGAGGGCAGGACAAGAAACAACGAGTGGAAACTAATCAAAGAGAGAAGCAACCTGGAATTAAAGAGAAACTTCCTAACTGTGAGGACAATTAACCAGTGGAACAGCTTGCCTTTAGAAGTTGTAGGTGCTTCGTCATTGGAGGTTTTTAAAAAGAGATTGGACAATCACTAAAGGGGATTATTAATGCTTCTTTGGTGGAGGGGACTGTCCCTTCCGCCTTGAAAGAGGCGGTGGTGAGACCTCTCCTCAAGAAGCCTTCCCTGGACCCGGCCATTTTAGGTAATTATCGTCCTGTCTCCAACCTTCGCTTTGTGGCGAAGGTTGTAGAGAGTGTAGTGGCACGCCACTACCCCAGTTCCTGGATGAAACAGTCTATCTGGACCCATTCTAGTCTGGCTTTCGGCCTGGATACAGCACCGAGACAGCTTTGGTCGCGTTGGTGGATGATCTCTGGAGGGCCCGGGACAGGGGTTATTCCTCTGCCCTGGTCCTGTTAGATCTCTCAGCAGCTTTTGATACCATCGACCATGGTATCTTTCTGTGCTGGCTGGAGAGTTTGGGAGTGGGAGGCACCGTTTTGCGGTGGTTCTCCTTCTACCTCTCTGACCGGTCACAGACGGTGTTGGCAGGGGGGCAGAGATCGACTATGAGGCGCCTCATGTATGGGATGCCACAGGAGTCGATTCTCTCGCCCCTCCTGTTCAACATCTATATGAAGCCGCTGGGTGAGATCATCAGTGGCTTTGAGGTGAGTTACCAACTGTACGCTGACGATACGCAGCTGTACTTTTCCACCCCAAGCCACCCCAACAAAGCTGTCGAAGTGCTGTCTCAGTGTTTGGAAGCCATACAGGTCTGGATGGGGAGAAACAGGCTCAGGTTCAACCCCACCAAGACGGAGTGGCTGTGGATGCCAGCATCCCGGTACAGTCAGCTGCAACCGTGGCTGACTGTTGGGGGCGAGTCATTGGCCCCGATGGAGAGGGTGTGCAACTTAGGCGGTCTCCTGGATGGGCGGTTGTCCTTTGGAGAACATCTGACGACCGTCTCCAGGAGAGCTTTTTATCAGGTGTGCCTGATTCGCCAGTTGCACCCTTTCTGGACCGGGATTCCTTATGCACAGTCACTCATGCTCTTGTTACCTCTCGCCTGGACTATTGCAATGCTCTCTACATGGGGCTCCCCTTGAAGAGCGCCCAGAGGCTCCAGTTAGTCCAGAATGCAGCTGCGCGGTTGATAGAGGGAGCTGTTCGAAGCTCCCACATAACACCTATCCTGCGCAGGCTGCACTGGCTGCCTGTGGTCTTCCGGGTGCGCTTCAAGGTGTTGGTTACCACCTTTAAAGTGCTCCATGGCTTAGGACCGGATTACTTACAGGACCGCCTACTGCCACCGTGTGCCTCCCACCGACCCGTGCGCTCGCACAGAGAGGGACTCCTTAGGGTGCCATCGGCCAAGCAATGCCAGCTGACGGCCCCCAGGGGAAGGGCCTTCTCTGTGGGGGCTCCCACCCTATGGAACGAACTTCCCCCAGGACTTCGACAGCTTCCGGACCTCCGGACCTTTCGCCGCGAACTTAAGACATATTTATTTTCTTGCGCCAGGACTGGCCTAAAATTTTAAAATTTTAGCTGATTTTATGGGCTTTAATTTTTATCAGTTTTTTAGGGTTTTGAAAATGTATTTTAATAGTTGGGCCAAATTTAAATAAGTTTTTTAACTATTGCTTTTAATTTGTATAGTACATGTCTTGATTGTTGTTTTATTTGGCTGTTAACCGCCCTGAGTCCTTCGGGAGAAGGGCGGTATAAAAATTAAAATATTATTATTATTATTATTATTATTATTATTATTATTATTATTATTATTATTATTATTATTATTATTATTATTATTATTATTATTATTATTATTATTTGTCTGAAATGGTATAGGATCTCCTGCTTGAACAGACCAACAAGACCAACAAGGTCCCTTCCAGCTCTATTCTAATGAAATCTCAGTGAACAATCCTGGAATTCTGCACATTTTTTAAAAGAACCAGAAACTGGATTGCACTAAAATACTGCAGGGATTAAGAAAACAGAATTTCAATGAATTGCATATTCCAAAATTTGAGTTGGATAATTGCGTTTATAAAAAAGTCAGTCCTTCTTTCAAGCTGTCTAATAGCAATGTTTTGGATTTATGCATAAACAGTTAAACCAGACAACAATGGCCAGAAATAAGAAAAAACTCCAAATCAGCACAAAGAGAATTGTGCTGTTTTCACTGATTACAGTCTAAACTGAAACATGTGATCAATAAAATCTTACTCTAGCAGCTGAAGTTTTTCTAAGCTGATGAGATTTCTTGCATTTAGAAAGTGTTCTGTGTTGCTCTCTCTGGTTAAGGATGTGCTTTGTAAGATGTGATAACATTTCTTATTTGAGAAATAATGGCATTGATTTCCATGGGCGGATCTGCTCTTTATTATCCCACTCCAGTTCATTGCTCTCATTTGATTTGGGACTGAACCAGCTTGAGAACAAATTATTAAAATGTAATTATTTTTTTCCTATAGCTATATCGCTTTTCTTTTTCACCTACTGCTACAAACATGCTTGGACCACAGTATTTTCTCAGTTTTATTATATACATGAACTTGTGGAATTTTATTAAAGGAGAGAGGGACTGAATTATCTGCCTCCTTTGTAAATAATGATCAGTAGGCTCTTTTTCTGAAGAAGAGGGACCTTGAGTCATAGCTGCATGACATATAGCACGGGTGTCAAATTCATGGGTCACGGGTCAGATGTGTCATGCACCGGCCCGCCCATCCCCAGTTTAGCAAAAGGGAGAAAAGTCATAATATGTCACATGACGACAACGTGACATCACGAGTTTGACACCTGTGACATATAGTATATTGATTGCTTATGTGGTTAACTTTGAAGTTTTAATTTCATATCATTCAGTGTTCTGTATCTCCTTAAAGCCCTTGTGCAAAGTTCTTCATTATGGGCAGTTATACTACTGTATTAACACCAGCAGAGGATATAAGGATAACTAACTCGTTAAAGGAGAATATTTGTAACTCATGGCTAAAATGAGGGGTCCTTGGTGCTCTCTGAAACTTGGTTGTTTTCTTGCAAGTGTTTCATTACCCAAACTAGGTAATATCATCAGTGCTAGTGTGTAATCAGTACTAATGATGTTACCTAGTTTGGATAATGAAATGTTTGCAAGAAAACAACCAAACTCAGAGAGCACCAAGGACCCCTCAACTAGCACTTTCCATATAAATTTTCCAACCCTGCATGTTGAAAGTCCCTGCATGAGAAGTAGGCTTAAGTTTGTTTGAACATATTTCCATATTTTTATGTATTGTATATTTATCCTATTACATTCAATGTTATATGCAGTTGATCAGATAGACATTTTCTAACCAATTGTTATTTATAACTACATTTTATTACATTTCCCCTAAGGCATGTATTTCTGATCAGAAAACAGTAATTAATTTCACATTCTCAATATTTAGGCTATACATTTTCTTTCATCCATAAATACATAAGCAAGCAAGCATAAAGCCTAGACATTGAAAACAGGTAAAAATGAAGCCTCAATTTTTTTCTCCCTGTATAAAATTCAGTGTGAGCATCCATTGGCAGCATAAAATGGGCTAAATAAAACTCATTCATAATCTTCATTTTGCAGCTGAAAGAGACAACAGTTGATACTAATCTCATTTATGAGAAGCATTTTTGCAAATGTTGTTTCAGATGTTATTTATGTGCTTTTATTTTTTTGAAAGGAAGGAACAAAGTAAGAACTGTGGTGGCGCAGTTGTCAGAAGGCAGTATTGCAGGCTAACTCTGCTCACATTGCCAGGACTTCAATCCCTTCAATCCTGACCAGCTCAAGGTTGACTCAGCCTTCCATCCTTCTGAGGTCGGTAAAATGAGGACCCAGATTGTTGGAGGCAATATGCTGACTCTGCAAACTGCTTAGAGAGTGTTGTAAAGCACTGCAAAGCAGTACAGAAGTCTTATTGCTATTGCTATTAAGAAATAATGTTTTTTATGTAATAATGTAAAACAAATAATGATGCCCATTTTGGTTTGGAATGACAACTGGAGAACAATAACCAACTGCTTCCCCCTCCCCCAAATTCTAAAAATAAAGGATTCAGCGTCAGCAGAAATTTACTCTCCTCTTTCATTATAACTAAAGAAATGGAAAGTGTTTTGAGCTCTTGGCAAAAGGTGGAATATAAATTAAATAAATTAGCAAAGACTAAGGAAAATAGCAAAGATTCTGGGTATAACCACATCATAAAGTAAGAAGATGCATAAACTCAGGTTATTTATGTCATTATCAGCATTATGGCAGAAAAAATAAAAGGAAAGGCTCTTGAATGGCTAATATCAGGAAACAAAAAATTTAGCAAAGGGATAGCACAGAATTTTTTTGGATAATTTAACAACAGGCCAAGTCCTTAATAGAAATATAATTGGGTCCTAATTATTACCAATACTACACATGGCCAATTATTTTGGAAAAAAGCATATTAATATTAAATATTAATATTAATATTACTCATTTAACAAAGCATGCAGGTGACATAAAATACATTTACAAATAATAAAGAAAAACTCACATCTGGATGTGGAATTGCATATTGTCCTTGAATTGTATAGGCCTGAAAAAAAAAGCAGTGTAAGACACTGACACAGTGACCAGTTGCTATAGGCTTCACTTCATGCTAGACTTGTATCGCTAATCTACATAGCAGCAATATGTTAGGATCCTCCATAGTCTGCAATATTTGAATCTGTCTGTCACATCAGGGACACTGTTATAACACCATACTATAAAGTGGGTGTATATAATAAACTGGAATTTAACCAAACCCTTTAAAATATATCTACCCAATGAAGCACTTTCTAATGCTGGTAGTAATTAACCATTTCTACACCTCTTAAGCTTTTGCCCCTGGCCCACTTGGGCACATAGGCAAGTGAAACTCAAGGAGGACTCACCAACCAACAGTGACGCCAGAAGCTAAGATCGGGACCAGATGGTGCTTCCAAATGCCAGTTACACAGCCACCCTCCCCTCTTTATTGGGTAACCTGAGGTTCATCCCTTCCTCCCTTTAATGCAGGCCTTTCAGCTAATTTTCCAGGGCCAGTGTTGGAGGGAGAAAATGTTTGAATAATTTCTCTAAATAGATTAAATAGATTAAAGAGTTTCCATCAAGAGTGGTCCTTGTATGAGTGAAAAGGAGTAAGCAGTTACAACCTTACCACTCCTCTCAGTTACTCCCTGTGAAATGACCTCACCTAAGTACCTGGCAGCTGAATAGAGACCTTGGGCTAGTAGCTGGGAAATCGCTCACCTTAACTCTTGCATAGCAAGAATAGCACAGTTGAAGGGGAGCAGAGTTACCAGGCATTCCTTTTTCAAAAATATATTTGTTCCCATACAGGCCAAGTTGAAACAATTGCAAACCAGGCCCACAAGAATATCTATTTTGTTTTCATGCAATTAAGTATTGGTCTTAATTTCCCTCTTAATTCAACTTTAACTTGTTTTACAACTCCATTAGGGAAGAGGGAGAGGATCCTTGGCACAGACTCTGCCATATTTATGCCTTATTCATATGTAAACAAAAGTCCTTTTTGAAACAGCCATGTTCCCCAATCCGACTCTCCACTCTAATTTCTACCCAGAATAAATATTTATCTCAATTAAGCTTTGGACTACAAATAGTTGTTCGGTGTTTGTCTTAGCTAAGGGGTAGGAACTGATCAGTATTTCCTTCTGGATTTTGCAGCTAAAAAATAGCAATGTTGATTAACCTTGCAACAGGTATTTCAGGGAAAGACCATCAAAGCTAGTTAAGGGGGACTTCACCCTGATTGTGCACGTCTTCCATCCTTCCATCCAGTCAAGAGCTGCTTGACTGGATTCAATTGTGCAAGCCTTGGGCAGCCATAAATTCCTATATTGCAAAATTGCTGTGACTGGCAATAGACACTAAGTTGTGAGTGTAAACAATGATTGCTTTATGATGCCCATCCATTGCAACATTGTTGTTGGTAGGCCAGGCAGATCTGACATCTGACAAGATATATTGTGGACTAGAGTTATCTCTCTATATCTAGATATTATTATGGTTGGCCATACATTTAGTCAGATATTTAGACTGAATTTGGCAAATCCTTCCTAATGATGTGGGATAAGCAGTTGTTTGATGGTATTAAAGATATTGTTACAGAATGTCAGGTGTTCTAAATAATGCCTTTTGCAATTCAATGATTTTGTCAATGCCAATAATGTTCAAGTGATTCTCAGGCTGGTTGTTATATAATATTATATGGCTGACCACCAGACAGAATTTTACACCGGATTGGCAATTATATAATATTATATAATTTCACATAATTATTATTTTATATATGTTATGTCAGATATGTCACTCATCATCTAGAAAGCTACATTTGATGGGTCCTAGATAGCAGGCCTTTTCTGCTATGGCACCTGTATTGTAGCATTTTCTCGCCCCAGATATAAGGCTGGCATCATTACTCCTAAGCTTCTGAAGATCCTTCAAGACCTATATACGCTCTTCAGTTCTGCTCTTTAGTATCACCCCTTTCCCAATTTTAAGCAAACAACAATACTGTGACATCAGTTAGATTGCAAATACTGGTATCATATTTTAAGCTCCATTGTTAAATGGGAGCATTGAAACAGAACAGAATAGAATAACCGAGTTGGAAGGGACCTTGTAGGTCTTCTAGTCTAACCCCGTGTTCAAACAGGAGACCCTACACCATTCCAGAAAAGTGGCTGTTCAGTCTTTTCTTAAAGGCTTCTAGTGATGGAGCTTCTGAAGGCAAGCTGTTCCACTGGTTAATTGTTCTCACTGTCAAGAAATTTCTCCTTAGTTCTAAGTTGCTTCTCTCCTTAATTAGTTTCCATCCATTGTATCTTGTCTTGCCTTCTGGTGCTTTGGAAAATACGTTGACCCCCCTCTTCTTTGTGGTAGCCTCTGAAATATTGGAACACTGCTATCAGGTCATTCCTTGTCCCTCTTTTCACTGGACTAGACATATTCAATTCCTGCAAATGTTCTTCATGTTTAGTCTCCAGCCCACTAATCATCTTTGTTGCTATTTTCTGCACTCTTTCCCCAGTTTCAATGCCTTTTTTATAATATGGTGACCAAAACTGGAAACAGTATTCCACATATGGTCTTACTAAGGCGTCATAAAATGATGTTCATATTTCGTGAGATCTTGATTCTATCCTTCTGTTAATGCAACCTAGCATTGGCATTTTTGGCTGCTGCCGCACACTGCTGGCTCATATTTAAAAATAACAATAGCACTTAGACTTATATACCACTTCATAGTGCTTTACAGATCTCTCTAAGTGTTTTACCTAGTCTGCATATTTCCCACAACAATCTGAGTCCTCATTTTACCGATTTACCGAAGGATGGAAGGCTGAGTCAACCTTGAGCCAGCTAGACTCAAACTGCTGGCAATCGTCAGAGTTTGCTTGCAATACTGCATTTTCACCACTGTGCCACCACAGCTTTTTTAAGCGATTGTCCACTAGGACTACAAAATCCCTCTCAGTTATTGCTATTGAGCTAACTCACCTAATCTGTAACTGTACATTTGGTTTTTCTTGCCTGAGTGAAAACCTTACTTTTCTCTATATTGAATTTCCTTTTTTTAGATAGGGCCCAGTGCTCAAGATCCATCTGGATCTTTTGGGGTGTTGACTATTCCTGCTAGTTTAGTGTAATCTGTAAACTTGATGGTCCCCCTTCTATTTCCTCATCTAAATCGTTTATGAAGATATTAAAAGGTACTGGGCTTAAAACGGAACGTTAGAATACCCTACTGCTTCCTTCCTTCCATGTAGATATCTTCCCAGTATTGATGTCAGGCTGTAATTTTTCCTTTTTTGAAGATATGAATCACATCAGCTCTTTTCCAATCTTCTGGTAGTCCCCTGGTGCTCCAAGAACTTTGAAATATATGGTTCAATGGTTCCAAGATCACATCTGCCAGTTTCTTCAAAATTCTGGGATGTAATCCATCAGGTCCTGGTGACCCAGTAGGCTTGAGACCCAGGATGTGGCTTCTTTATTATTTATATCCAACCATGTATTATTCTCTTTACCTGTTTTAGGTCTTCTTCTATAATTCCTAATTTTGTTTAATAATATATAGTAGCTTTAACTAATAATTGTCTTATTCATTTACAGTTTTTACTGGTTTTACACCTTCCAGATGAATTTTGTGAGATGGGCAGCCACAAAAATTTGATTAATAATATAAACAAATATTATATAATTAGAAAATATAATTATATAATATAATCATCATCTGGAGCACCATTTAAACAAAATCAGCATTGACAACATTATTTCATTATTATTATTTCATCAAGGAATAACACAATGCAGAGAACAAACAAACTTATTTTCCTGTTGTTCTTTGGAAATTGGAATCTCATTGAGGATCCTATGCCTTTTCCAAATAACTTCATAATGTGCCTGGTGAGGTAATTTGCTAATCCATATTTGATACAGCCAAATAATTTAGCTATTGTAAAAATGTTTTTAATCTGTTATTCTGCCTAATGTGCCAATAACTATAGGGTTAAGTTTTTTCATGAAGTATCTTTTTCAATAGTTAGATTATTATTTTTTCATTATTATTACTTCTTCACAAAAAGGTTATAATGGTAATCAATGTATAGGTATGAATACTTCCATTGTAAAGAATGAGGAAATCTGACAGAAAAACATTTTATTTTCCAAGAGTTTATGGCTGAACTAAATAGAATTTCCAATACCTAATTTTGCATTTTCCTTATTTAGAATTTCCCAGTTCTAAAAAATCTACAGTCAAATATTCTGTTTCTGAAACTCAAAGACAAGTATTTGATAAAGGGATGTAAACAACAACAAATACAACAGTAATAATAACACTGTAATCTATGACCTCATAAAAAAGAACCTGCTGTAAGATTTCTTAGTGCAAGATGCTTAGATTAGCTTCATATACTTCCCTTGTGGTCCAATTTGTAGGGCTAAGTCTAAGACCTTAAACATATTGCCCGGTAAATAACAATATACCTTCTATTGTTTGGCTGATAAAAATGTGGTACTAGCACGTTCCCCTTATGCTTGTTTTACACACTTCTGATCCTTTTTGTGAAAAAGAGAGAATCAGTGATGTACGTAAGGTAATAGAATACAGTAAAAAACAGTAAAAAACACAACCACAGTCACAAAACCCCTAAGCTTCTAATTCTTATTAATTCTTTCCATTGAGGAGCAGACATTTTTCTCTTTTAGCTTCTTCTCTTTTGGGGATTTATAAATAAAAAGTTTGCAGACTATAAAACAACTTTCTTTTTATTGAAAAATTGAAATAAAGAACACTTTATAAGCAACAGTAAATATGCAAAAGGAAAGCATTTTTCATAAGTGATTCAAAGACAGATTAAATAGGCTAGAAAGATGAACAATCACACATAAAGGGAGAGTAAGAACAGCAAAGGAAAATGAATGAAAAATTTAGCTGAATTTCAAAATCAAACCAACTGGGTTCCTTAACTTAAGGCTCATAAATATAGAGAAATGATTAGTGCTTGGGATGAGATGGAGGGATTCTCTTTCAATGCATTTGTCAGTTTTTCCATTTCTCTTTTGTTTTAATGCTTAAATTTTATCAGTTTCCCTGTTTGAAGACACTGACGCCAATTAAACAGGAAAAATTTTTAGCCATATAATATAGAAAAGTGTGTTATCTTGCAATTAAGCAAAGTAATTCTCTATTTCCATCCCAGCACATTCAACCTTTTGGATTATATAAGATAGGGCTTTTTTTAAATAAATAAATAATATTTATTTTTTATTTTTTAATAAATAAAATAAAATAAATAAATAAAATAAAACTAGATAAAAGAAGCAAGAATTGTTCACAGGTGGACAAAGATTTGAAGTCTTATTTTTGTGCTAATGTATTTTTTATTAGCAGAATGATTCATTTTTGGGATCTTTACATTCCAGCACCAAAGCATATGTACTGGCTAGTTATAAAATGGGCAGAGGTCTCAATTTCTCTTCCAATGAAGACAGCCAAATGTTGTTGTTTTTTCAATCCTGAAATAATTTGCTACCTGAAGGAAAGCTACCTAACAGTTGGCTGACTCCTGTGTTTGAGCCTATAATAATCAATTTTGATGATTGCTAGAATGGCTCGGTATGTCAGCTGTTGTGTGAAAACCTACCTATGGCATTTCCCTATTAGATGGGTGAAACTAATTCCAGAGTGTGTTGACCTAGATTAAAAAGTAACAATTGTCCTTCCTGCAAGATACAGTATATCTTGCTGGCTACTGAATTGGATTTGGCTCATGCTGTGTTTTTGCAGCTTGTTGGATTCTGAATTTAAGATTAAGATCCAACAAATACCAATGTATGAAAATATCATATGAATCTCTTGTATTTAAATGGTAGCAGTAATGTTATTACTCCATTGTATATAAAATATTTATTACTTCCTTAGTGCTGTTGCAAGAGGAAGGAAAGTTGATGTTTTTGCCATTCCTCCTTTGCCTTAGCCAACTAAATGAGCCCATAAGATAAAATATTAAGTGACGGAGATCCCTAATTATTTCCTTTTCTTGAGGCACTTCTACTCAAGGGACTTGTACTTCATTTATTGTAAGAGTTCCTTCTGTCTTACTCTCCCTTTTGAGAAGCAAAAGCTGGACCCAAAGCTCTTTCACCAGATTGAGAGTTAAGAGAAAAGGCTGCCCTGAACAAATATTTCCAATTACAGTTGGTTGGGTCATTATAGCATTTTTGTTCTTCAAAATTGAACTTTAATTATTTCTTTTTAATATATAATTGTAACAGAGGGACTGCAAAGGTATTAAAATTTTAGGTAAGCTAGGAATGGTCAATTACTGAGGAAAAGAACATGATTTAGATTGAGAAGAAATGAGTGGGGGGTGTTGTCAAATAATTTACTATTTAACAATTTGACTCACCCAAGTCTCTGTCAGTTGCAAAGGAAAATATATAGGTACAATTTTGGTGAGATAGACCTCTTTTTCCATATTGCTACCAAATCCAACCCGCCCCACACCATCATTAAAGCAGCGTTTCATAGAAGAAACTCCCAACATGATGTGCTCCTAAGCTCAATGCAGCCAGAGGCTCTGTTGTATGTTAGTTGTGGATGTATTTCAGATTGTATGTCTGTTAGTGATTCAACCATATTATTCACTTTGTTTTAAAATATTATATTTCCTGTTTTCAAGAACTAATCTTATTTGGCCACTGGAACCATCAGAACATTTTATTTCATTAAATGAGAATGTACAATTACTTGTTATATGGAAAACTGAGATTCATCCAGATAAATTTTATTGTTTAAATTAGCTAACAATCAAGACAAGATGATACAAGTATTTCAAATAGACCCTGGTGCACTTGGGATGTTTTTCTGAAGTTAACACAAAGTTAAGCAGTCAAAAAAAAAAGATGTACTATTTACAGTGACAAATTTTAGAAGAAATGCTAATAATGGGAGACGTTAACTACCTCAACGTATGTTAGAAAACCATTTCAGGCAAAACTGCAAAGCTTCCAAAATTCTTTTATGGTCTTTCTGACTGCTTCATTGTCGAGAAAGTTGAAGAAGAAACAAGAGAACTGATGATCCTAATGAACAGGGAAGAATGTTGAAGTAGGGAATAGCTACTGAAGTTGCAAAACAAGGAGAACCTTGGAAAGAATGTTAATATTATCTTGGAGTTCAAGTGCTCCAGAAAAAGATTGGTGCATAATCATAAATGTACACTACACAATTAATTTCAACAAGCTGAGAGAAATGCTAACCAAGTCTGATTGCATTGACAGAAATCCTTAGTTCAAGGGAAGTACAGGAGGACTGGAACTGGAAATACAATAACACATCATTCCATTGAGAGGAAAAATGGGCAGCTTAGAAAACTATTGTGGGTGCATTGGGTAATTTTGACTAAGCTAAATGTTGAAGATAAAATATAGAAAAAAACAGAAAGTGCGTTGTAATTTCCAAGAAGTATCAGCAAGTAGTTAATATTTGCAAAAAGAAATCAAGTCTAAATTGCAAAAGTTAACTTCTGCTAGCAAGGGAAGCTGAAAACAGTAAAAAGAGCTTTTTTGACTATTCTACTGTTTTCTCCGGGCAATGGACCATTTCAATCTGAAAAAAAAAGAGGCTGACTCAGTGTAATTCTGTTGTATTAAAAGAGAAATATGGAGGACAGGCACATCGTTAGAGAACTGGAAGATGATAAATGCTGATATTTTCAGAAAAGGAAAAAGGAGGACCTGAGGAATTACAGATTAGTCATCTTGATACTGAAACTGGAAAAATTCTGGAATAGATTATTAAGCATTTTGTGAGCATTTAGGAAAGAATGAAATGCTTGGAAACAGTTGGAGGCACTGATATGTTGAGCTTGCAGAAGAGAAAACTGCAGGAAGACATGATATTTAAAGTGTTGTCATTTTGTTGGGAAGAGAGTCAGAAATAATAGATTTACTAGTAAATGGCAAGATTGGTCAGCAGGAAGAATTTTCTAATGTTTAACAATGAAAGTGAATGATTTGTTAGATGATGGGCTTTCTTTACTGGAGGTCTTTGAAAAGAAGCTGCATAACCATCAGTTTAGTGGTGGATTCCTGAATTGGAGGTTTGGACTTCCAAGATCTCTTCCAAATCTTATGTTCTCTGATTCCATAAAGACGTGCTTCATGAGCACTAAGTAAAAAATTATGTGATACTGAATGTAAAAATAAACATAAGCTTAAGAAATTTTAGGACAAGATAAAACAGGAATTACTTTCTATTTGCCAGCATCTCACTAAAATATTGTGTAAAGGCCATAGAGTAATAGATAAACATGTGGCATGATTTGGTGGATATTTTGCCCCAATTCTTTTCTTGGAAAAAAGTTGACAGAACAACCATTTGGTATGTATTGCGACCTCTGAATTCTATCTGAATGTTATTTTAGAAAGTATCCTTGCCTTTCTGTGAGGTCAGCTAACTCCCAATTATATTTTTGAGTGATGAATTTATGTAAAATCAACTCACATATATCTATTGTTCTAGATCTTAGTTGATAACATTTATTGTCTTGTGATTTAAGTGAAGACTGAGGAGAGTGTGTCTCGTGCGATCTAGATCCCTATTTCCTTTTGTTGTACCAGATGGTATTCATACTGCTTATTAATTTGCTACTCCCAGTATTTTGCCATCAAAGAGCTTTGAGTCCACTTGTCCTGGTGTAATGCGAATGGGATGACACCATGCAAGTGAAAAGGCAACAAAACCTGAGTGCACTAACAGGCAGCGGCTGGTGCTGCAGTAAAAGGCTGAGGTTGGCAGTGGAGGCTGCAAGTGGGTCGGCTCTTACCTGACCACCTGCAAAAATGACAGGGGTGGAGGCAGGCTTTGGGCGATAGGGGATGGTGGCACCTTTCGGTGGGGACTAGGAAAAGGGACAAGGAGAGGGAGAGAGAACATTAGACCACATTTCCTAAAACAATAGCAAAAAGAGTGTTAGAGGGCAACCAAACATGTACAAATCAAACCATACTGAATATGAACTGATAAAGTTAACTTTGCAAGGTTTTGTTACCAGACCAGAAACTAGAATCAGTTAGTGGACCATTGATTGTGGCCAGATGTTCACTTGCCTTGGGACTGCTGGGCGCAAGTTAAAGGCTCTCCTTTCCATCGATGATCTGCTTAAGACAGCAGCAGAGGGATTGTGAGATTGCAAGATTTCCAGCCCTCTGAAGACCACTTCCAAGACCTTTCTCTGAGCCTTTAGACCAAATTATGTCTTCTATTTTTTCTGCTGCCACGAAGCTGCCCCTTTTTATTTTAGTATTTTTGGACAATCACAAGATACATTTTAAAAAACTATTGCAAATAGTTTAGTAATATTGCTCACTCACCCACTTCATTTTTTCCAAAGAGCCACAAATCTGGTATGAACTGTTTAACCAAAAGGCGAGAATGTGGCTTCCTGAGACTTTCAAAAATTATTACCCAATTCTAATTTTTAAATAAGGGAGAAGAAGAAAATTACTAAATGTGTGACTAGAAAATAACTAAAGTAAGTGTATTTAATGACATTTAACTAGAAATAAAATCAAATTAAGTTTTAATGCCGGCTTTATTTGCTACTTTTGGGGCACTGCTGTCCTTAGCTACTACTCAAAAGACAAATATGGCTCAAGAAAGAATTGCACATCTCTGTGCTAAAGTTACTTATTTTTGGATTAACATTTGCTTCTCCACATGGCAGTTCAATCTAACTGTGTGAACCTTATTTTTATTCTCATGTACTGCATATTAATCTAAAGAATTTTTACTTTATTTCAAAACTTGCATATACAGTTGTTACAGTTTGATTTTTCAATTCTCCCCTAATATTTAGAATGAATGTGATTTCTGATGCTGCATAAATGAAGCACCGCAAGTCACAATATTTGGATATTTTAAGAAGACATGTCTAGGGCTGTAGCAGGAACAGAAAATAATACCAAGTGTAGCAACCATTAATTTCACCAGTGAAGTTCAAGATAGTGAAATTCATGAAAGAAAATGTAAAACAGAATTCTGGAAATAATGAACCCTGGCCTGGAGCCAATGGAGCATAATGAAGTTATACATAGAAAGGTTATTTAATTACATGAAAAAATTAACATGCTGGAGATGAGTCTAGGTACTGTCTTAGCTGAAACATTCATGAAATATTACCTTGAAAATCTGCAATAAAAAAGATAAAGCACATGCTTTTTTGGATACATTTGGAAAGCTCCTTTTTTTATTTCAGTGAAATTTAAGCACCCTGCTATTATTGTAGCTATGATTGCTTATTAACTTCAGCTACTAGGAATCTGCTCTTGCCCTGATTTCTTCAACATTTTTTCATAAACATAAATCCACCTTCAACCCCCACCTAATCCAATATTATCAATGCCCATTCTTGTTTCTAGATTTTCATTCGCTAGCATATACATTCTGATGGTAATTCCATAGCACATCATCTAATGGTGTTAATGTTTTGTTTTATTTTAGATAAAAGTGCTATAAAATCAAGAGAGCTTTCACCTGAAAGCAGGGGATGAAGACAAGCTAGGTATTTATCTTATGCTAGAAATATCCTTGACAACTGAAAAATACAAATAATACCAGGAAATTAATGAATTAGAAAAATAGAAGCGATATTATTGGTGTATTCCTCTTTTCATTCCTGTTTCGTTGGATTTCTGAAGAATATAATTGTTTTATATTAAATCTGCAAAAATGTATCTCACTGCATCTTTTATAACTAAAGTATATTTAATGACAATATAAACCAAATGGGCTAGTACAGGGGTCGGCAACCTTAACACTCAAAAGAGCCACTTGGACCCGTTTTCTACAGGAAAAAAACAACACACCAGGAGCCACAAAACCTGGGTGGGCGTGGCCAGCTTGATGTCACTCACTCCCACCCAGTCACATGACCACCTAGCCACATCTACCCAGCCACAAAACTAGCCGCTAGTAGGTACTTCAAGCCTGCACACTCTGTCTCTTTGAATGACTATTTTACCCTAAATCTTCATAGAATTACTTTCTCATGTAGCCACCCAGAGCTGTTTTGAAGCCCAGATTGATTGAATGCTTGAGTAGGCAAGGACTGATAACAATCCATTTTCAGTTATTTACTTATGTTCCTTTATACGTTACCCCTATTGTTACAGTCTGTACCTCCAGCATCACCACACAGATCTGTTTGACACACTGGATAATTGCATCGGGGGTCCCTGAGATGGTCACTGCCCTTTCTGTAGAGTTGGGCAGCATATCCCCTGCCACCTGAACCTGAGCACCTGTGGACTGAAGAAAGGAAACAGCTTATTTTTTTCTGCACAGGCACTTAAATATCATGATATAATCACTCTTTTCTCTCTTTTCATATATATAAATGTGTGTGTATGTATATTTGCAAAGCCATAAGAACCAACATTCTCTGGAAAATGAAAAAAAAGCCCTAAAATAAACTGTAAATAAATAATGGATGAACAGCAATGTCATGAATAGGTCAGAATAGAACAGTAGGTCAGTGCATGAGTAAAATAAAAAATAAAACTCAATGAAAAATTTGGCACTAAAAGATATGAATGTAAGGCATTAAGTGAGCCTCTCTCAGGATGGCATTCAACAAGCCCACCATCCCTTTTTGCTTCAATGACCTAGGCATGGAGGCAGCTCAATGAAAGCCTTGGGTAGGATACTTTCCTAGTTCAGGACCCTAGTCCAATGCCCTTTGGATGGCTTTAGAGATATAAACCATCCAGGCCTTTGAATTCAACCTATAAATGGACTGACACCCAGGGCAGATTTTAATGGATTAGTAATAATGTGATCAAATTAGCCACTTTCAGATTACTGTCAACTGCTCAGTTTGGATCAATTTTATTTTCTAGACAATTTTTAACATAAAATCCAAACAGAAGCTTATAAATCATAGAATACCCATTGCAATATATTTTTGTCCAGGTTTTAATTGTATATTATCTGAAGTAATTACAAATCACTCTGCTAATGTGGGCTAGCCATACCATTAGGTAGAGTGAGGCAACTGCCTCATGCAGCCATTGTAGACAATTAGCCATCACTGCTTCTGCCCTCTGGAATAGCATTCCCCTCCCCCTCTTGTGGTCATGGAAGGCCCTTAAGATTGGCTGTGTTCTCAAGTCTGGGATTAATGTGTTTGTGGGGTTCCTGTTATGTTTTCTTATTATTATTATGGCTATTTTTAACCCAGACCTTCCATTTTGTTTTACATTTTTCATTGTTTTAACTATCAGTTTAAATTCACCCAAATTTTACTAAAATGGATGGCCATAACAAATTTAGATAAATAAATAAAAATAAATTACTAGTATTGTATTTTTGCTGGTTCCACAGTGATGTTATATAAAACAGAATGGAGCAGCTGGAGGGCAGTTATTCCCAGAAAATGTCCAGCTAATTTATTTACTTCTTTTAACATATAAGTAATACATTTATATTTGGACTGTTGTCATGAATATTAACACCATTTCAACATAGCTGAGATGAACTTAAAGAGATTGTGGCCACATGAAATTTTCTATAAGTGAAAATTCTTGCCCTCGGAAGACATGAAAGTTCTTAATATGATTCCTGCTTCGCTTTATTACAATTGACTTCATGAAGTTTTATGAATTAGAGAGGTTTGAAGACTGACCTTTCTTTTATTTCTCATAGAAAATAACTTTCTCTGCACATAGTGAAATCAGAGACTTACCTCCCTGATTTCTTTAATCTTGGAGCCTCCTTTGCCTATTAATGATCCACACTGGCTTGCTGGTACAACCAACCTTAATGTAACTGGTGGCTTACTTGTAGCTGTGCTGTTACTCATTGAGTTGATTATATCCTATAGGAAGGGAGGGAGGGAGGGAGGAAATTTGAATGTGGTACTTTATTAGAATGAGCCAAGCATTTTTACCACACTGTGGAACTGTGAATGAACAAATGGGAAAACAGCAGGCAAACATGTTGTAAGGTTAAAAAAACCTCACAAATTCAATCAAACTTCTTGAACTCGCCAGAAGTTTGGTTTTATTTTATTTTTTTATTTTTTTATTTGTCACAACAATATATATAAGCATAAGCATGAAAATAACGATATAATATATAAGCATATATATGAGCATAAGTATGTGATAACTATATTAATTGGATATAATGAAAGGAAACAATAGGACAGGAATGGTAGGCACGTTTGTGCTCTTATCCACGCCCCTTATAGACCTCTTAGGAATGGGGTGAGGTCAAGAGTAGACAGTTTTTGGTTAAAGCTTTGGGGATTTTGAGAAGAGACCACAGAGTCAGGTAGTGTGTTCCAAGCACTAATAACTTTGTTACAGAAGTCATATTTTCTGCAATCAAGATTGAAACGGTTGTTTGTTTTTTTGTTTTTGTTTTTTTGGTTTTTTTTTGGTTTTTTTTTTTTTTTGGGAGGGAGGGGGAAAAAAGGGGGAAAAATGTTTTTGTTTCTTTAAAACTCTTTGAATAAAAAAAAAAAAAAAGACTTGTGGACTTCAACTCCCAGAATTCTCCAGCCAGCTATGAGCGGCTGGAGAATTCTGGATGTTGAAGTCCATAAGTCTTAAAGCTGCCAAGTTTGGGGACCCCTGACATAAGACCTATTGCCTACAACTCAGTTAATCCAGGCTACAAATGAGTCAAAACTTACCAAAAACTCTGACAGGATTCAGTCACACTAACCGGATCCAGATTTATTTTTTAAAAAAATTCAAAGTCTCCACCCACTTCCTCCAAAAGGAGCCTAGAAGTAGTTCATGAGTTCTTGCACAAGCTGGCAAAATTGCATTATATCATAAACTCCTTTTCTATTAGGCAGGCAGAAAAGAGTCGATGCATTTCAGCCATTTTAGCCAGCATTTCAGAGATGTATTCAGGGCTTCCAGACCCTGGTAGTGAGTTCTGCAATGGGGATTGTTATTTCTCTCCAGCTCTTTGGACGATTAAGCGGCCAAGGGTTAAAGGATTGGGTTTAGGTGTTCATAAATGGGATGGAATTATTTGACTCTGTGCATACTTGGGTCTGAAATGTAAGACCCTGCAGGTTAATTATTTATTAACTGACTTTTAAAATGTTCCTATAAGCTTTTTTTCTCTCCTTGAGAACCCAGCTCAATAAATTATTTCAGTTTTTCTCTTGCTAAACATGAAAAAAAAAAAAGATTGAAACGGTTAACATTGAGTTTAAATCTATTGTTTGCTCTTGTATTGTTATGATTGAAGCTGAAGTCTTCAATAGGAAGGACATTGCAATAGATGATTCTATGAGTTAAACATAGGTCCTGTCGAAGGCAGTGGAGTTCTAAGTTTTCTAAATTCAAGATTTCAAGTCTGGTGGCATAAAGTTGTATTCAGAGGAGTGGAGAACTCTTCTTATAAAATATTTCTGGACATGTTCAATTGTATTGATGTCTGAAATGTGTTATGGGTTCCAGACAGGCGAGCTGTATTCAAGAATTGGTCTAGCAAATGTTTTATAAGCTCTGGTTAGTAGTGTAGTGTTTCTGGAGAAGAAGCTACGTAAGATTAGGTTTACAACTCTTAGAGCCTTTTTTGCTATGTAGTTGCAGTGGGCTTTGGCACTTAGATCATTGGATATGAAAACTTCAAGGTCTTTAACAGGGTGGGGGTAATCTGTAAGATAATGTCCATCGAGTTTGTATTTAGTGTTTAGATTCTTTTTTCCAACGTGTAAGACAGAGCATTTGCTTCTTGCGATTTGGAGTTGCCAAGTTTTTGACCATTCTACCCGATTCATACCCTATAACATGTTTGCCAGCAGACAACGGTGAGACACACGATGGAGCTGCAAGGCAGGTAAGATGCGTGTCTTGCATATCCCCGGCCCACCCCTCCTCACCTGCCACTCCCAAATTGCATCCAATTTGGGCAGGGGCAGGAAGCCCTGCCATGCCCGGCAAGAGGGGGAGAAGAATGGCAAGAGGAGCCCCATCATGCTCCATGCCTCTCGCTTCTCCCCTGCCTTACTTGCCACCCCCTTCAACAAAGAGACGGCAGGGAAGGGCAGCAGCCAGGCTGCTGTTACAGTACCATTGGATTGCGTGGAGCTGTCTTATCTGCCTTATTGCTCCATTGCGTGTTTTGCTGTTGTCTGCAGGCAAACACATTGTAGGGTAAAGAAAACAAGAGGCGCGAGCCCCATTCGCTCCACACGTCTTGCTTCTTCCCTGCCCCACATGCCACCTCCCTCAATAAAGAGCCGGGTGCTGTGGAAAAGGGAGCCGGGCGGGCGCAGGCTTTGGGCATCTGGAGCTGCTGTGGGCTGCCCGGTGGAGAGGCGGGAGTGGGATGGGAGTTTGGAGGAGAGGGGGATGGATGGATGGGAGGTGGGTGAGTGCCAAGAATGATGGGGAGATTCCCATCTTTGGATGCCCCAGCGCACAGCTGACGAGCGGCAGCAGCAGCCATGAGGTGGCCACGCTCTCTGCTTCCTGCACCCCCAAAATAATAAGACCCCCCGATAATAAGACCAAGCCCTTATTTTGGGATTCAAAAAAATATAAGACAGGGTATTATTTTTGGGGAAACATGGTAGGTACCACTTTGGTGGGAAAGTAACAGCGTTCCGTGTGCTCCGGCCTATAATCATGCTGACTACATGACCACAGAAATGTCTTTGGACAACACTAGCTCTCTCAGCTAAGAAATGGAAATTATTTTCCATTGCTAATCTCCTGAAAAAATGGCTGCGTAGTGAACAAATGTTTTTCAGTCTGATATACCCTGATATACCCATATTACAAAAATTCTCTGGTAGGGGTATTTATTAGAATCCATGCTTGATTCTAGACAGATCCCAAACTAAACCATAATGAAGTGATAGGCCTGGTGCATATGTACCAATTGTCATTATTTCTAGAATACCTTTTTAAAAAGCATTTTGAGGAGTTTTTACCAAGAAAGGTCAGTAGAAAACAAATATTTCCTTTGATGTTTATTACCTCTTCAAATTTATAAGCAATCATTGCAAATGCTTTGAAGATGGCATCAGTAGGGCCTGTAATGGTCACAATCCTTTCTGGACAGTTTCCTTCTGAGATATTGATTCGTGCTCCACTCTACAATTGAGAAACCACATCTTGTCATACATACGAGGAATGTTGAAAATATAGTATACTAAGACTTCAGTAAGATATTTGATAAAGTAGACCATAGATGCTTTGGAAAAAATGTGGGCTAGATGTTCCCATTATCAAATGGATTCATAGTTAAATGAATAATCATAGCCAAAGGTAGTCTTTAATGTGTCTATGTCCCGATGGAGGGTGGTATGCAGTAGGACACCTCAGGTTCTGTACTGGGCCTGTACTATTCAACACCTGATAAATGACTTAGATGAAGGAATAGAAGGGATGCTCATAAAATTTGCAGATTATACAAAGTTGGAAGATAGCTAATACCTCTGAAGACAGACTCAAAATTCAAAAGGATCTTGATAAACAGGAACATTCTGCCATATCCATTAAAATGTTGTTTGATGTTGAGAAATGTAAGGTTCTGCATTTAGACTAAGATACATGCACAATGAAGGTGATACTTGGTCTAACAGTAAATATTTGCCAGAAAGATCTAAGGGTCTTTGTAGACCACAGAGAAAGGGTGAGCCAGCAATGTGCTGCAGACACCAAAAATGCCAATGCAGTTTTGAGCTGCATTATAAAGTCTATGATGTAAAGGTGGTAGAAAGTGATAGTATTGCTCTATGCTGCACTGCATCCCACCTGTAATACTCTGTCCAATTCTGGTGGCCACAATACAAAAAGTATGTTGAGGAACTGGAAAGAGTTCAGAGACGATGGTGAGGGGCTTGGATGCTAACTCCCATGAAGAATGATTAAAGTGATCCTATAAAGAGTGGTCCATATTTAGCTTAAAGAAGAGAAAACTAAAGGGAAACGTGATAGCAGGGGAAACATGGTAGCAGTATTCTGATACATAAAAGGGTGTCACAGGGAAGAGGGAATAGATTTATTTTCCCTGGGACCTGAGAATAATGTAAGACTCAGTAGGTGGAAATGTTACAATGTGAGATCCAAAGCTAAACTAAGAAAATTTCCTGACTATGAATCCAGTAAGAAATGGAACAGCCTATCACCTGAAGTTGTAGATGCTCTATCACTTGAGGTTTTTAACAAAAAAACTGGGCAGCCATTTGTCCAAAATGGAATGAGGAATCATAGAATCATAGGGCTAGAAGGGGCCTTGAAGGTCTTCTAATCCAACTCCCAAGGTAGGACAAATGGTTGTCCAATCTTTTCTTGAAAACCTCCAGCGATGGAGCCCCACAACTCCAGGAAGCAAGCTGTTCCTTTGATTGATCATTTTCACTGTCAAGAAGTTCCTCCTTATTTCGAGGTTGAATCATCCTCTGACAAGCTTCCACCCATTACTTCTTGTCCTGTCCTAGCAGCTGGGGAGAATTAATGCCTTCTTCCTTGTGATAGCCCTTCAAGTATTGGGAGACTGCTATCATGTCTCTCCTGAGCCTTGTCTTCATTACGTTAAACTAGTGGTGGCGAACCTTTTACTCACAGAGTGCCAAACAGGTACGTTCTTCGCGAGCTTCACATGCACATGTGCCATCTGTGCTAACACGCGGCTCCTCCCCCATGTGCTGTGTGCACGACCGCACCATCTGTGCAGGTGCACAGCTTTTGTGCACGCACCCCACCATGTGCTGCGCATGCAATTGCTCCATCTGCACATGTGCATGGTTTTCATGTGTGCAATGCATGCATGTGAACACTGTCTGTGCATATTTGCACTGCACACCAGTACTCTTGCACGCATGCACAAATGCACGTGCATGTGCAGGAGAGCTCAGAAGACCAGCTGGGTCCCCTGAATTGCACCCATGCACACCAGAGGCCCAAACACCAGCTGGGGTGCACGTGCATGTGCAGCTGCAAGTGAGTTGGGTGACAGCTTGCATGCCCTGAAAAAGGGCTCTGTGTGCCACTTCTGGCACGCGTGCCATAGGTTCGCCATCATGCGGCTAAACATTCCTAGTTCCTTTAGTTGTTTGTTGTATAATTTACCCTCCAGACCTCTTATCATCTTTGTTGCTCTTCTCTGCACTCTTTCTAGAGGTTCAGCATCTTTTTTGTATTGTGGTGACCAGAACTGGATGGTGTATTCAAACTGTGACCTTACCTGTGCAGTATAGAGTGGTACTATCACTTCTCATGATCTTGACATTATCCCTCTGTTGATGTAGCCTAGAAATGTGTTGGCTTTTTGGCAGCTGCAGCACACTGCTGGCTCATACTTAAGTGGTGAACAACAAGGGCACTTTGATTCCTCTCACAGTTGAGCCAAATATATCCTATTCTATACCTGTACATCTGGTTTTTAGATGTTAAGATATTCCATACCTATGCATTTGTTTTTAAAATACCTATACTGGGTAGGTGATTGGACTAGAAGACCTTTTATATACAGCAGAATGTATAGATTTCATATTTTGTATTGGTTATGGATTATCAATTATTTTTATATAGAAATTTTTAGAATGGCATTTAGAACAAACCAGACATTTAAAATATATGATAACTATCATCTAACATAAACCACGCAGGTTCTAACTCAAGTTGAAGCCAAACAACAATGTATAATTAGCCTTAGATTACAACTTCTTTTGACCTATGAAAAGAATTCTGTTCAGGCATTTAGAAATTCAGAATAGTTTGGGCAGGCTTGACCAGCTTCTTAATATCTATGTAGGAAAAATTACAGAGCAGGATCCAGGTTTTCTCTAGTAGTTTAAAATGGTTATCTGTACTTTTATCATAGGGAAGCTAATTTTCTTTCAATGCTAAAGAATGTGACTGCGTGAAGAAAAAAAATCCACTGGTCAACAAATTTCAAGCCCTCTCCTCTCTATTTTTATGTAATGTGAATTGCTGCTTCTAGAACCTGTTACATTTATTCCCATATTTTATACAATGGTAATGATGCTCACCTCCTCGCGCATCTTTTTTACTGTCTCTCCTTTCTGCAACAACAACAAAAAACAGTTGTAAGAACTAATAAGTCATTACTCTTCATGTGATAGTTATCTTTTGCCTGGTATCTATGTAATACTAATAAGCACTGCCCAATCAATAAAGTTATATTATGGAAGCAAGGTAGAGAGTTGAGAAATTAGAATGAATTTGAAAATCTTGAAACTCATAATACTGAACATACATAATTTATAATCAGTTATGAAATACGATTCAGAATCTCAGCAATTTAAGTTCTGTATGATTAAAGGAATGCAAAACTTGTATACAATAATAGAAATAGAATACTGGGCATTTCAGTAAAAATGGATATTTTCACCCTGAACTTTATCTTTAGAGAGTATTAATTTAAAGTATTTTAATCACTGACTTTATGACTGCAGTCATGATTGCTAAAATGAGTATCTTTTTTTCTCCAAAATACTGGAAATAAACAATTTGATCTTTTTTCCCCATTCGCAGTAGGATTCTTGGAAAGGTCAACAATATTGGAAATTAATTCATTGTAGAATGGAACTAATCTTTAAAGTAACAATCCTGTTTCAGTCTGGAATATTTTTTTGGACTTCACCAAATCACATTTTTCTTCAAAATACATAGAATTGGCATTATACATGGTAATGGATACATTATATGCTTTTTATTGGAAAATAAATCTCCAACTCCTTTATGGAAGAATGGTTACCGTATATACTCGAGTATAAGCCGAGTTTTTCAGCACGTTTTTTGTGCTGAAAAACGTCCCCTCGGCTTATACTCGGGTCTATACGGCTTATACTCGAGTTTTTTTTTTTTTAAGCCCCTCGGCTTATACTCGAGTATATACGGCTTATACTCGAGTTTTTTTTTTTTTCTTTTTTTCACATTTTACCGGGCGGCGCGGGGAAGCCCTGCCGGTGCAGTGGGGGGGCGGGGCGGGGGGGCCGCCAGCCTTCTCAGCTGAGGGAGGGAGGGTTTCCCCAACCGGTAGGTGCCTCATTTCCCACCCTCGGCTTATACTCGAGTCCCCAGTTTACCCCAGTTTTTGGGGTAAAATTGGGGACCTCGGCTTATACTCGGATCGGCTTATATTCGAGTATATACGGTAATTAAACTGTGGGAATATTCTTTGATATTTTGAATAACTTCATATCTAAAAAGTAAACCTTATGTACATTCAATCTTATTTGGAAACTATTTCTGGAATACAGTTCTGCAAATAGAATTGTGCCACATCCTGCACAAGAGTTTAGAGTTGTTATTCCAATCTGACATAGACTTTACAGATTATTTAGAGTATTCTTTCAATGTATTTCTTTTCTCTTATTGACTTAACTTGTGTTAAACAAATATTTTTACAATTCAAAAGAGATATTTTGATTAGAAATTGAGTATGAAATACTTAGAGTACTCTAAGTTGTTAATTGTGTATTGCAGTATATTAACCAAATAATATTTTAGATCTCCTGATTATGCAAGAGTTTTTGATTATCTGCCATCCATATTTTATTGCTTATATTGCGGTTTTTTTCGTTATTATATTTTCTATAGTTTTTGTTTTTGCATATTATTTCGTTAGTCATGATTGGAGCCATACAAAGTAGGTTTTAGTTTAGAGAAAAATAGGCATCAATTTTATCTGTTTTATTGTGGATCCAGATGCTTTTGCTTTAATGTGGAGATACGTATAAAATTTTCCTGAAATTTTACATTCAGTAAAATTTCTCTCTCCGTCTTTCTCCTTCTCTTTCTCCAACTATATGGTCTCCTTTGGTGTATTAGTAATAAATCAGTATATGAATATTTGAAGACCATTTCATTGTTAAAATAAATTCTTATTTGCATGATATACTGAAGCTGTAGCTTTATAATGTATATATTGCTTGACAGTAGCAGGATATTAGCTTTATTAGATTAGCTGCATCTCAGAATTCCAATACATTTGATATGAAATAGAATGATTTTTATTTTCAATGAAAATAAATATTGATTATATTTTGTTCTAGGATCCTTCTAACTGGTAGAGAGATCAGGAACAATAGCAGATTGATAGATACAAAACCTGATTTATAGCAAAGAAAATTGACCAACAGAAGTATTTTCATACATTGGTTAATTGGTATGAGTATTTAACTGGTGTAAATACTATATTCAATTGAGCCTGATTCCTAGGGACCTCATGGACATAGCTATTTAGTTTACTCGGAAAGTGAGATGCTTGATATTAGGAAACGTATTTCCTCAAGCTATTTTCAAATCAGTTTCCTGTATGCGCTTATTAGTATTCTTCCACGCTTTTCTACGATTATTGACCCTTTGTTTATTATAGATATATTCTCAGCATTTCATCACCTCCAGTTTGAATATCTACATTTTCCTCCACATTCCATCTATGTGAATGCAGATGTTGCTTGATCAGTCTCTGCTACCTTCTGCTTTTAATAAGAAACCAGATTGGCAAATAGCTCAGTGGAAAAAGCAGTTTGTATTTAGGGAAAAGGGAGATGGCTGAATGCAAAGCTTCTATTTTACCAATTATAGCTCTTATGCTCTAATTATATACAGCTCTTATTCTCTCAAGAATCAGCTAGGAAGGAAGAGGGAGAGAAGACAAAATCTTGAGCCCCTTGCTGGTCACCTCCCACATGCATAGGTCTACCCACAAAGAACATGTATGAGCATTCAAACGTAGAGTACATCACATTACCTTCCCAATGATGCTTCCAACTTCCTGTTCGAAAGAAAATGGCAACAAAGTAAGAATGTAAAAGCTTTAATTATCAGTAAATCTTATTTATTTGGCTCATGGCGTTTATTAATTTCCTATCACAATTGCATGGGTATTCAGTACAAAATAAACAATTTCTTTATTAGCAAGAAGATAAAACAATGAAGAAAAGAGCCACATTGGTGGGAGTTCCAAAGATTTTAGGATAGCCAGTGTTCCCCTGCCCTGATAGCCTCCCTTGGACAGCTAGTTCTTGCTGTTGTGACTGTATAGCCATATTTGGAATTAAGTGAAAAGTTATTACTGTATATTAATGTTGACTAGGTTAAACCCTAACATGAAAAATGCATTGTATATTAAAAGAGAACCTCTGCCAGCCTTTGATATCAATTAACAAAGACATGTTTGTTACTTACATCAGTAGAGGTTTTTTTTCTTTTATGAGACATTCCCTCTCCACCTCTGCTACAACAAGGTTTACATATTTGAACTTTGTTAGTAGATAAGAAAAAGAAGAATTTTACCATATAGCTTTCTCCCTCCCTCATTCAAGCCAAACACTTAAAAAACCTGAATAGCCATGCCCAAATAACTACCCTAACCCTAACAACAATCCTGTTTATTTATCAAGCTGGGCTCATACCTTTGCCCATATTTACAGTAAAATATAATGCATGAACAGGTTGCAGTAAACAGGAATGTTAGTGCACCCACTATATCACAATTTGGCAATCTGAGGATCATGGACACTTGCTTTAGTTCTCCTAACATATGGCACTACCTTCTAGTATCATTTTAATTTACCCGGGGATTCCTATTTAATACAAAGGCTTATCCATGTTGATGAATGGTGATCAGAGCAGTATTGATACAGAGGAACTCAGATGTGTTGGTTGTCTGTCCAAAACATATTTTGATACTTTATCTCTTGCTTGATATTACTCTATTCAGAAAGTTGCCTGCCTTGAGGGGGGGAAACAAAAGAACTTCCAGGAACAAAAGCCTTTTACTCCTTTTGTCTGATATCTGCATGCACAACTGAAGAGAGGTGGCTGCATATCTCCATCTCCTGTACTTGGAGAAATTCCTGCAAGAAGTATCAAAATAATACTTGCTTTTTTAAAATAATTGCTTATTTATTTATTTAACTCATCTCATGGCAGTGATTCTGGGTAGATGCCTAACCCCAACAATCCAGAATAACAATTTCTTTGCCAACCACAGTCACTTATTTGAGATGGGCAGCCATAGAAATTGAATAAATTAATAAACAAATCCAATAAAAAATATTTAAAGTTGCACAAATCATGGTATTTACAGGAAAAAAACCAATTTAAACAATTGGCTGGCAGAATGTGCTCAACCTCCCAGCCCAAATGCAGTGGAGAAGAGTGAGATCTTTAAAGCCTTACAAAAGGCTAAATGAAATCACCCTTGCAAATAAATACAAAATGGCGAACTAGCCAATCTAACCCTCAAAATAACCTAATCATAAAACCTATTTTTTCATGTTAAGTTCATATTCTCAATGATTCTCTTTTCTTCCTAGTTAATTGTTCACATAATCAAGTCCTTGTGATCCTACTTAATATAATCTCCTTTTTAATCTGTTGCTTAAACTCCCATTTTCAGAATCAAAATGTTTATTTTTTTCTTGATTCAACTGCAAGTCAACAAAAGACCCAAAACAATGGTTTAACCCAATTCAGATCGATGGTTTGAATAGATATATAAAATTTTCTATAATTTTTTAGATAATGCTACAGTACATAAACTCTCATGCTCAATTTATTGTCTAACCGATATTTTAGAACCTCCAGAACTTTCAATAAAAGAATAAATCTCAATAAGGGATTAAAGTACTGGAATACTTTCATGAACCCCACCCCCAGAAGACATCAACTCTTTTTAACTCTCTGTAACAGCAACCCTAGTTCTGCATTTCTCTCTTTTAGTCTACTCTTGATGTATTGCATATGTTCGGCTTTCTCTGTCAATTTTTCTGCCAGACTTATATGGGACATACTTCTGGAAACTGCCTGTAATCCATGTCAGTGAGGATCTTTGTTTTACAGAAGTACTGTAAATTCCTCTGCTTTGTTAACTTGCTGTCTTAATGTATGCCTTCTTTAACGGGACATCTCAAGATGGGGCAGATTCACTTTGATTAGCCACTTCAAGTGTGAGAATGGGGCTTGGTGCATGTAAAAGTTTAGGACTTCAAAGACAGGGGCATCAGTTTATACTCAGGGAAATAGTCTCCGTATATGAAGACATGCCTAACTTTTGAGAACAAGAGGTTTTGAAAAAAGAGAGAACATAAATATTCATAATCAATTTTTTGCATTTATATGTTGAACATTTTTGTTAGCAGTTAACGCTAAGTGTTTTTACATGATTTATTACTTAGTTCATCTTATTTTACTACTTTATTACTAATTTTAGTACAAATAGTATTCAAACACTATAATGCCTCTCCTCTCTTTCTGTGTCCTATACTGGATATAATCTGGACGTCATAACTGGTGAAGACTACTAATAATTTGTCCCAAAATGACAATTATTACAAACCTATGCACATTTTAAAGAAAACCAGTATGAGTAGATAGTTATGTGGGTCAAACTGTACAGTATAAAAATTAAGAATTTCACCTGCAGAAATCCAAATCAGTGAAGAATAAAGGAAAATGTTACCTGAAACATCAAATTAGGATCAATCCAATTTATAGTCTATGCATCTCCCATGGTTCTAGGATCATATCTGTAATATTTGCTTCCCAGTGAAAGAATATTCCACATTTAGGAATCATGCATTAGATGTGTTTTTCAGGAAATAAAAGTAGGGCACACATGCACAGTTTTTGGATTTACATCAGAGGTAATATTCAGCAGGTTCTGACCAGTTCTGGAGAATCAGTAGCGGAAATTTTGAGTAGTTCAGAGAACCGGTAAATGACACTTCTGACTGGCCCTGCCCCCATCTATTCTCTGCCTGCCAAGTCCCAGCTGATTGGGAGGAAATGGGGATTTTGCAGTAACCTTCCTCTGGAGTGGGGATGGAATGGAGATTTTACAGTATCCTTCCCATGGAATGGGGTGGGACTGGAGATTTTACAGTATCCTTCCCTTGCTACGCCCCCCAAGCCACGCCACACCACACCACGCCATGCTCCCCAAGCCACGCCCACAAAACCGGTAGTAAAAAAATTTGAATCCCACCACTGATTTACATATAAACAAAGTTAGCCTTCATTACTATGTTTGAATTAGAAGTGATGACATGAAAATACTTCAGTACTGCTCACCTTTCCATGCATCAATAATCTGATGGTAAGAGTCACATTCAGACCACCTTCAGAGACTTTAGATTCCATATTTTGTCTTGGAATATTGGATGATGTAGAAAGTTTGGAGACTCAAAGAAATAAAGATGTATCTCCACAGGAGATCACCTGCCAGTGAAAAAACAAATGCTCCTTTTGTAGAATAAACTAATAAATAAAATAAATATTTGTTGTCACTCAGCACATTAGCTGCAGCTTCAAGTCTAAAGGTGAGGATAGACTTCTATTCAGCAATCTCAACAAACCCTCCTCACCACAGAGGCCACTTGGGCCTCTATTTTTTATATATACATACATACTATATATAGTATAGATCTCCTGCCATCATTATTCAATTTCTCACATGTGAAAGCATGTTCACAGCTTTATTATATAAGAGTTGCAATTCTAACTATTCTTTGCCTCAAATCTTTTTTTTTTTTTTTTTTTTTTTTTATTCAAAAAGTTTTTATTAGTCAAAAAAGGTTTATACAAATACATATCAGGTATGGTAAATTTTCAGTTTTCTTATCTAAAATAAGAATTTTACTCAAATTTTTTAACACATACAACAGCCATATGGCAAGCAGGTGACACGAAGTAGCTAAGTTTACAAATTTTAAAAACGTAATAAAGAAGAGTCAAGAATAAACAGAATATCGTACAAAAGAGAATAAGGAAAACCAACACAATCCCAAATATCTTTATCACTTCCTAGTTTTGGATCTCAGAACTCTGGGTTCAGCCTGACCCAACTCCAGGGCCGCAACAGCGGCAGCCGCTTCCGCCCCATGATCTATAACCTCCCCTTCTTCAATTCCTGGATCATCTGATTCCAGGAGGGCTTTGTGTTCCTCCACATAGGCCGTAGCCTCCGCAATTGTACTGATTTTTTTCGTAATGCCCTCCCGGAAAATCATCAATCCCTCAATCTCAAATCTTTTTATTGCAATTTTTAAAAGATTTTTTTAAAAATCCCACCTTAATTATTTTTATCAATAACTCAAGTTGATGAACATATTTAATACTCCTTCCTCCTGTTTTCCCTCCAAAAATAACCCTGTGAGGTGGATTGGGCTGAGAGAGAAAGAAAGACTGGCCCAGGGTCACTCACTTGCCTTTCAAGGCAGGACTAGAACTCTGTGTCCTGTTTTCTGCTCTGCTGCCTTAACCACTAGGATTATCAGTCTTTTGGTAGTGGAATTTATTTTGAAGAAAGACACCCCAATTCTGGGAAATATCCACATGGACTATGGTAGCCCTTTTCTGTCTGGAAAATATAAAGCATGAAAATCAAGCTGTTATGTAAATATTTCCAATTGATTGAAAAAGTGGGTCATGTGTTAGCCAAATGCTCCCGGCTTTATCATTGCTATTAAATTATACACGCTTCATGCTTCAGCATGCAGGAGAGCTACATTAGCCTTTTTTCATTGTACTGGTGAAAGATAAGCATTTTTGTCAGAACCTTAATGGACATATGAGCTACATTGATACATATATAGATACAGATACAGAAAAAAGGTTGAAAGCCATTTTAGAAAGTATTGGTTAGTTACTTACATTTTCTAGCTTAGACTAGAGACTTTGTATATTTCATTATCGTGTACTTAATTTTAAAGAAATCATGAAATGGATTATTAGCCTTTATTAGAAAAGCTTGTGGGTCTGACTACCGGATGCATATACTGGGAAATACTGGGATAAGAGAAATATAATCAAATATAGTTTAATTATTTTCCATCCCTCTTTAAATTATAGTCTTCTTAATTTATGTTTGTTTATTTCAGTTAGACCATTACAGAAAGCTCAAACACTGTCAAGAAAACAAGAACAAGGAATATTCTAAATTCACACTTCTTGAATACATGTTTTGTATATAATTTGTATACAAATATATTGACATCTATATTATACCTTTAAAATCCTACTAATATAGATAGTCCTAGGCTTACCACCAGTACCTAGCAAAGTTAAGATGAATCTACTCAGAGCTTCTTACAGCTCAGTTTCAAAGTTCTACCCCCTCCCCCTCCCCCGGGGGAACATGTCATCTCATTTTGCGTGCTTGGCAACTGGCCCATATTTATAGCAGTTTTCAGTGTCAGTCAATCATGTGACTTCAATATATGAATTTTTTTGCAAGCAACTGGCGTTTACTTCTGATTTCTGGCAAAAATACCCAGTGGCTGCAATGGGTGTATTTAACAACTGCAGTGTTTGCTAAACAACTGCTGTAAAAAAGGTCATAAAATTGGACAGTCATATGGTGACCCGTTTAATGACTGCCATTACAACTCTAGTTCAATTACAGTTTGAAGTCAAAGACAACATGTATTGAAAAATTTTAACATGTACTAAATCAGTTAGCTGTTTTTAATGCAGGCAACAGAACAAGAGCTGGACATTCTACTTCAAAGGATGTTCTAATAAAAGATAAACGACATATACTTCAGTCTTGTCTAACGTGTTTATTATATGGGGATAAAGTACATTTTTAATTAAGGTGGCATCATAGTTGGATAAGTATCATGTTTGTTTGTTTATTTCAGTTAGACCATTACAGAAAGCTTTTCTGTAATGTCTTTTCCATTATCTCCTGTGATATTTTTATAACTGTTTAATGGCAATTAAGGTAACTGATGACTATTTTATATTTTGTTTTTTTCAGAAAGGGTCTGTAATTATAAATTAAATCAAACTGAATATGGCTATGAATATGACATCTCAGCTAGAGCATCATGAGAAGTCAGTTAGTCTATAATTTTTACCTGATTAACTTTTACCTGTTTTACTTGGAAAGATTATTCTGGAAAACATAAGGTCCCTGGAATTTTATTCTTCTGTAAATAATTTACGTGTAATTGGAATTATGGCAGTAGAGGCAAAAGACCAAAAGGGATTCTTGAGGATTCTTCAACATAGAAACAATTGTCTTTGCCTGAACATTATCAGTAGATTTAAGATCTCTCATGAAATTCTAGATTCTCATTTCATATTGGTAAATTGTTTCAGGGATTCACTAAGAATTTCCTTGGACTTTGAAAAATGACATTTTACATTCAGTAGAAAAGTCTATTTGTGCTTTATTGCAATAGAGAAATAAAAATACTCAAGAGTCATTTCTTAGTATACCAAGGAAGTTCAAAAATGTAGAAAGAGGTTTAAAATATCATTGCTTGAGAAAACAATATTTCAGTAGCTCATCAAGGTTCTATCTATTTTTGTTCTACATCGGGGTGTCAAACTTGATTTCATTGAGGGCCACATCAGGATTATGTTTGATCTCAGGGGGCGGGGGTGGGGGTGGCCAGGGTAGATATAGTCAGCTGTGGTGGCCGGAGTCCTCTGCCAGTGAACAAAGGCTCCTGAACTCTGTTTTTGGCTGCCATGGCCTCCTGCAACCCACTTCCAGTGAAAACGGGAGGGCTGTACAGTAACTCCATTTTCACTGGCAGAGGGTTGCAGGAGGCCGTGGCAGCTGAAAACAGAACTCAGGAGCCTGTAAAGTTTTAACTTTACAGAAAGTAAGTTTTTTTAAAAAATCATGTTATTGTGACTTATTCTGCCACATTTATATTTAGACTGCTGAACATATTTATATCTGGTTCCTAAATAAATAATTGCTTGTGGCAGCTGAATGTTTCTGGCCGCATAAAAAGATAACTACAGTTTCTTTTGCAATCACACTTTATTTTCTTTCTTCCCATTTCTTCCCTATCCCTTTGCTCTTTACAGTTAGCCCGCAACATAATTGAAAGGAACTTATGTTGTTAAGTGAGGCAGTTGTTAAGTGAGCTGTTTTCAATTTCATGTCCTTTTTGCTGCAGTTGTTAAGCAGATCATATGGTCATTAGATGATTCATGCAGTCATTAACCGAATCTGGCTTCTTCCACTGACTTTCTCTGGTTGAGAAAGTTGTGAATAGCAGCCACATGAATCCAAGACCATGCAACCATTGTAAAGACATACCAGTTACCAAGTGCCCAAATTTTGATCACATGACCACTGGGATGTTGCAATAATCATTTATGTGAGAACTTTTGTAAGACACTTTTTAAATACCATCATAACTTTGGTTGCTAAATGAATGCTCATAAATGAAGGACTTTCTGTATTGCTTTTGTTCTAAATGTGCCCTCACTTGAGTGGTATACTTTAATAAATTAATTAGAATTTTTCTTCTTCTTCCCATTGATTCATGTAATACGTACATTAATAATTACCCAAATATTATGCATAGGGAGCATTAAATATGTACTGCAGAATCTTTGACTACTGTTCATCAGAATTCTTAGATTTTATTTTTAACTATGTTTAAGTTTTCTTATCCCATTGTTCTCACTTGTTGGGGAAGGGGGGACTGATATTTTGTTAGAGCATGAATGGATTTATTTTTCTTTCTTCTTGCTTATTGTTTTAAAATCGATAATACCTACCTACCTACCTACCTACCTACCTACCTACCGTTCCTGTCCTATTGTTTCCTTTTGTTATATCCGATTAATATAGTTATTACATACTCATACTTATATATATGCTTATATATTGTATAATTATTTCATGCTTATGCTTATATATACTGTGTGACAAAATGAATAAATAAAATAAATAAAAAATATTCAATGACAGTCTCCTTTGTAACCTTGACAGTCCTTTGTAACCTTGATAATATTCAATGACAGTCTTTGTAACCTCAGTACTTGTAGAAAAGTACTGACAAAAATATGAAGATCAATCAGAAATGAAATTGTACTTTTTGCAAAAGACTCATAGTCTCCTTAACCTTTACCAAAAGCTCACGTGAGAATCGTGTATGAACATGGCAACTATAAACATGCAACAGCAGTTTCAACTTTTATCAGAAGAAACTCTACATTGATTGTTAAAAAAGAAATATCAGATGCAGGAGGTAATTTTTTTAAATAATTGTCAGAATGGATGATCAATATCTACCTCTCCTCAATTTAAATTGCCTCAAAAAATTTGTAATTGTTTTTCGTATCTTCATATTGACAATACCATATTTTTTGGTGTATAAGATGCACCTTTTTACCCCCCAAAAAAGGGCAAAAATCTTGGTGCGTCTTATACGTTGAATGTAGCCCCACCCACCCCAATCCCCACCCTTTGGACATTTTCGACCTCTGCATGTCACATTTTCGGGTGGTTCCAGGCGGAGGGGATCTGGGTCGGGGCACAGCCTGAGGAATGAGCCTCTTCAGGATGGTCTGGGGTGGGGGTACCTGCCCAGCGGCTTCAGTGAACAAGGCAGGCCCCACAGTTCCCCAAAGTGTTTTCCTTTGCATAGCATAGCAGGGAATGGGGGCGGGGTTAGGGTTGCAAAGGAAAGTGCTTCAGGGAACCAGGGAGGAAAGCATTTTCAGGTTGTTTGAAGGGGAGGGGGAAGATGCACACTCTTAACTGCACACGCCATGGTCGGTGTTGGAGGAGGAGAGGTGGAGGAGCTGGGGATACTGATGCTTTGGCCCTCGGCCCCCCTGCTCCAGGCTGCCCTGGATAAGATGTCCACCATCAAGCTGTTTTGAGGAAGTTCCAAACGGATTTGTAGTACTCGCTAAGCTGGCTCTTCAGCCACAATACCCGGCACCTCTCCACCATGCAGTCCTTGCAGAGGGCTTTCACCAAGGAAAGAGCCAAAGCCAACATCGTCCAGGAAGGTGCCCCCCCCCACCTGTCAGCCTGGGTCCTCCCCCATTTCTCTTGTAGAAGTAGTCAGCCACGTCCTCCAAGACCCGCTTGACAGTGGAGATTTTTTTTATTTTTTTTATTTTATTTGTCACAACAGTATATAAAACCATAAGCATGAAATAACTATATAATATATAAGCATATATATGAGCATAAGTATATGATAACTATATTAATTGGATATAATGAAAGGAAACAATAGGACAGGAACGGTAGGCACGTTTGTGCTCTTATGCATGCCCCTTATAGACCTCTTAGGAATGGGGTGAGGTCAATAATAGAGAGTTTTTGGTTAAAGCTTTGGAGATTTTGAGAAGATTTTATCTGGGTCCAGCTTCCCCCTCCCCTTCAAACGATCGATCAACACCCCCCCATCCCCATCCCCTGCTATGCTATGCAAAGCACTTTCCTCCCCGAATCCAAAAAGTGCAGCTGGCGCTGCCACCTGAAAATGCTTTCCTCGCTGGTTCACCAAAGCACATTGGAGGGAAACTGGACGCCGCCTGAAACGCGGCTCTGTGAATTGCATCGGGCCAAAGGGCAACAGTGCTGGAAAGGAGGGATGTTTTGCTTTAGGGGCTCCCAGGTATGAAGAGGGCTTAGGCGGTGGTGGTGGCTCCTCATGGGGTGTGAAGTCATTGGGACCATTGTCTGCCCTGAGCTGCCTGCTGGGCTGCCAGAGGGGGAAGCAGCTGCGAACAGTGGGGCCCGCCTTGTTCGCCGAAGCCACCAGGCAGATTCCCCCGCCCCCAGAACATCCCAAAGAGGCTCATTCCTCAGGCTGTGCCCTGACATGCTGTGAGGGGTCTCTTCGGGGAAAGCGAGTAGTCCCTGCAGATCGCAGGAGCACCCTGATAAGTTTTCCGGAAAAGAACTTCTCAGTAATCGACGCCCTCTTTCCAGACGAGTCTCTGAGGCACTTCTTGCTTGCAGGAGGAGGAGGAGGAAGAGGAAGAGGAAGAGGAAGGCAGCGTACAGCAGTGCCACTTTATGCTGGTAGGCAGAGGTAGAATTCTTTTTTTCTTGTTTTACTCCCGCAAAATTAAGGTGCGTCTTATACTCCAGTGCGTCTTATAAACCGAAAAATACGGTATATATTAATGAGGGGATTTGAATCAGACATTAAATTCCTTTTCATACAGCAACATGCCATGACCTGTATTCTAATTTCAAATTCATAATATAGATTATGTGTCTAGATTTAATGGATATTTAATATTCTATTAATTTGTATGTTTCATTTTTTTGATGATGAACAGTTCTTCCTTAATACTGAGCGTTTGCAAGACTTTCCTTATTTCAATAAAAGTTATGAAGTACTAAATCATCTGCATGTAAATCTTCAGGGAGCAAATTCTTAGGCAAACTGGGCAGCAGGGAGGATATTTGATAAGACTTTGATATGCAAATTAATACAACCATTAAATAACAAGGGGGCAAAATAGAGTTTGCACTTCAATCATTGCTCATAATGATCACTGGCCTTATACCATAGGGAAGAATTATCATATTCATTTTGGAAAAGCAGTCATTCAAATTTCTTCCAATAGTTCAGACCATCACAAGTTTTATCATTTAAATAAGGGAAACTTTTGATTCATGCTTTTCAAAATGTTCCACATATGTTCACCACCAAGTGAAACTCATGGCAGCATGTTAGGTGTAATCTTGCTACCCAGAAACAGGCTATACATAAACTGTGCTTTCTTTGTTTTGTTTTCATTCTATATTAGCCCAAATGGAAGTGAGTTGGATCTAGGTATTGGTATCTATCTCTGTGCTCCTCTAGGGCTGCAAATTTCATCTAATCTGACAAAAAGCAAAAGAAGGATTGTAAAACACTTGGGAATTTCTTATGACAGTCAATAGGAGAGATAAAGTTTAGATTTCTAAATCTTCTAATTTAGCATTGAGGGGCTAGATCTTTCCAAGTTGGTTCCAGTTGTCTGAAGGAGCTCAATTTATCTGTATCACTGTAAATATTCAAAAGGGTTGGAAAATGTTGGAAATATTTTTTTTAATCTGCTCTAGGTATATTCTGAATATGTCATTTCAAGATTTGGGTCTTATTCTGATGCATTTTAATTAAGACATGATGTATAAGAATGGTCTCAAATGAACATTCACACTCTCAAGGGATTACTTTATAGGGCTAAAAAAAAGCAAGTAGAATTCTCAATCAAATCTAGTTTGATTCTGAATTTTATATTTAAAAAGGGCAGCCTTCTTTCAAACTTTGTATCTCATTCCAATGCAAGAAAATAAAATGGGTGGGAGTTTCTTCAGCAGAAACTCAGTAGACTATTGTATTGACTATTGTAATCCTCCGCAATTGAAAAAAAAAATTGTATTATACATTTTTTAAATTGCAAATAAAAATTGCTATTGTTGTAATGGAGAAAATGTTGTTTTAAAAATGTTGCTCTTTCTGCAAAATTTCAGCATCGAAATGCAAAATATTTTATTAGAATATGTGTATCTGTGTGAGCAGTATTGCTTCCTACTGAGCCAATTGTCAGCAGTGTCTGTCCTGTGAGATTTTGTTTTTTTTCCATAGAAGGGAGATGAGGTGTCAGGCCAGGAACCAGGCATTCTGAACCCATTTATCAGCTTACAATTCAAGGTTTATTCTGATTCATGTTTTTAACAAAACGTGGTATATGTCTTAATTAAAAGAGAAGCTAAGAAATATCCTAAAATTGAAGGATGCCTTCTATGTAGGTTTAGGGATTAGTTAGAAATTTGCCTTTTTGTATCAGACGTTTTTGTGCTACAAAAACATAACTCCACTTATGTATATTGGTACCCTCTCAAGCTATTGGTACCCTCTCAAGCTATTTATTTATTTATTTATTTTATTTTATTTTATTTTATTTTATTTTATTTATTTACATTTATATCCCGCCCTTCTCCAAAGACTCAGGGCGGCTTACAGTGTATAAGGCAATAGTCTCATTCTATTTGTATATTTACAAAGTCAACTTATTGCCCCCCCAACAATCTGGGTCCTCATTTTACCTACCTTATAAAGGATGGAAGGCTGAGTCAACCTTGGGCCGGGCTTGAACCTGCAGTAATTGCAGGCTGCTGTGTTCTAATAACAGGCTCCTTACAGCCTGAGCTATTATGGCCCTATTATGAGTTGTCTTTCCCAACAGATTCTGTGCCTGATCACCCACTACACATTATGGGAGACTGAAGTTTGAATTACATTATGTTTTTATGAACACCAAATGCCTTATTCCAACCTGTTAATGTTTGTGTATTTGACTAAGATAAAAAGTAAATTCCTTGTACTTATTGATTTTCAAGTAAAAGAAATACTTTTGTTTGAGCTCCTCAAAAGGAGAAAAGGTTGGTATGGCCTCAAGTGTACTGTCACTAATAAGCAATGTTACACTATTTAATGTTCCTTGTTTTAAAATTATTATTATCATTATTGCTATTGTTGTGCCCTGTAAGGACTTTGTTTCTCTCACAAGCCAATGTTAAGGGGAAGGGGCCAAATCGAGGCAATTTCTCGCTCTAGGAAGAGGGGTATTTATAGTACTATGCAAGTAATTACCAAAAAGTTGGACAAGGCAAAAGGAAGATAGAGTCCCACTAAAGCAAACTTCTAAAAGCTGTCCACTAGCACGACAAGCATCTATTGATCTGTTTCCACGCAGCCCTGATTTCTAGAAAAGGGCGAAAGAGGGAAAGAGGGAAAAATGGAAAAAATGCACATCTCCTTGTATTTCCTTTGCAAGACAGCATAAAGCAGCAAATTTAGAAAAACAGAAAGAGTTATAATAGTAATAATGCAAGAGCTGTAACCATCTTAATATTGTGCTTATTCTTTATAAAATAATGCTAAAGATTTAACCACAGATCTTCGGAGCAGATACTACAGAGCAGAAAAGTGAAGACATCTTCATTTTGTATCTTACCCAGAGTCATAACACTAATCTCAATTATATCTATTCATGAAGTTGTGTTATGAATTCAGAGGTTCACCCAAAGAAATTCTATAATCTATTTTGAATTCAAGAGTTCTTGAAGTCTTATAATGGAATCTTGTCTAATCTGTATACAGTACTTTCAACCAGAATTGGGGAACTTGATTTTGAATACAAAGTGATTTGTTTTAAAAGGAATACACCTGGATCAAATCTCTCTAGGTATTCTATGTTTTTACAGTACTTAGAAATGCTACTTCAATACCAGCATGTGAAGACTGTATTTTTTTAAGCAGAAAAAAAAACATTCTTCCTCATAAACCCTACTATAAATCAGTTATTACATATAATATTACTGTAGTGATGAGTCCTAACTATGAAATCATAATTTGGAATTGAGATCTGGTGGACCCTAATTTCAATGCCAGATAGCTACAACCATGACAACGTTCCTGGACCAAGCTAATTATGACTCACAATGGAACTGTGTAAAAACTATTAAAGAAAGGGTTCAAGAAATACCTAGACAATCAGACGACTTCCGGTATCCAGTGGCAACGGACGTCTGGAAGGTTTCTCCTGCCTCCAGCGCCCGAATCCGGCCGCCGCCGAGGCCCTCAGGGGCCAGGTGTTCCGAAAAGGACACCTGCCGTACGGACGGCTCGCCAGGGGTCTCCCAGCCGACATACAGGACTGTGGGGACCGATGCTGGCGCGTCCTAGGCTTGGCGGGGTTCGGAGGCCACAGGCCGCGGCCATTATTTTGGTCGTCGCCTGGGCCGCTGTGCCCGTGACACCGGGCATTGATTTATAACTGCAGCAGCCTGGTGGTGAACAGGGCACGGAGAAGAATTGAGGAGGAGAAGGAAGGGAATATCGGTAAACGTGAGTGGAGTGCTCCGGAGTGCGGGGTTTTCTCCCCTGCGGTTGGAAGGAGCACGAGTTATTTTGGAGAGAGGAGAACTTAAAATAAGAAGATTACCGGTTTTGTGGAGCTCTGGAGAGAAGAGGTGATGGAGAAATTTAGGAGGGAAGGTTTGAGGCCCCCCCTCCTTCTGGGGAACAGTGGTGGCGCCCAGCTTCCGCCTTCACTATGAGAATTTTGATGACATCACTTCCCTTCGGTTTCCTGGTTGACTAACTGTACCCTGGGCTCCTTGCTCCTGTGAGTGCCCCTGGTGGATCCGGAGGAAATTACAAGGATACTGTGCTTGCCTGAGGATTTTGATTCTTGTATTTTTGAAATGGCAAAAGGTCAGAGACCAACTGCTGGAGAGATGGAGAGAATTCTGGAAAAGTTATCCAATATGGACAAGAAACTGGATGATTTGCAAAGAGGCCAAACGGAAATAAGAGAAGAAATTGTGACTATCCAAAAGGATTTAAAGGATACTCAACAAGTCTCAGCAGAAAACAAGCAGAAAGTGGAAGGTCTGGAGGGTGAAATGCGGGCAGTGCAGAAAAGAGAGGAGACGACAGGCAATGCTGTGCTTGGACTACAGATGGATAAAATGTCTTATTTCCTTAGGTTTCAAAATTTGGAAGAAGTGGACCAAGAAGACTTGAGAGATGTTGTGACTAAATTGTTGGGAGAATTTCTTGGGAGAAGTGTTGATTTCATGAATTGGGATGTGGATCGAGTTTATAGAGTTAATTCAATATGCACGCACGCATGCAGTTCCCAGAGAGGTTCATGTCAAATTTGTGAGAAGAGAGACGAGAGATGAAATTCTTAGAAAACATAGGAGTGGGGCACTGATTTACAGGGGCAGGGAGATAGCCATTCTGAGGCAGATTCCCAGACAGGTACGTGAAAAAAGAAAGAAATATTATTTTTTGTCAAGCAAATTGTACCAGAAGGGAGTGGGCTTCAGATGGCTGATGCCAGAGGGATTGATGATTTTCCGGGAGGGCATTACGAAAAAATCAGTACAATTGGAGGCTACGGCCTATGTGGAGGAACACAAAGCCTTCCTGGAATCAGATGACCCAGGAATTGAAGAAGGGAGGTTATAGATCATGGGGCTGAAGCGGCTGCCGCTGTTGCGCCCTGGAGTTGGGTCAGGCTGAACCCAGAGTTCTGAGATCCAAAACTAGGAAGTGATAAAGATATTTGGGATTGTGTTGGTTTTCCTTATTCTCTTTTGTACGATATTCTGTTTATTCTTGACTCTTCTTTATTACGTATTTAAAATTTGCAAACTTTGCTACTTCGTGTCACCTGCTTGCCTTATGGCTGTTGTATGTGTTAAAAAATTTGAGTAAAATTCTTATTTTAGATAAGAAAAATGAAAATTTACCATACCTGATATGTATTTGTATAAACCTTTTTTGACTAATAAAAACTTTTCGAACAAAAAAAAAAAAAAAAAAGAAATACCTAGACAATGATATGGCACTTCTGTGAGACATTTTGAGTAGGGGAGGCAAGAACAGAGAAGGGAAGGGGAATGTCCCTCTCCCAGATAAGGCCATAGGCATCTGAAATACCTTTAGAAACTGTTTTTCTGTTCTTCGATTATCGTATGTTCTAATAGTTATAGCAATGGATTCAGGCTAAGTTCCATTGATTCCACATGACTACATATGGATTCTAGCAAATACATCTAAAAATAAATTACGTTGGTATGTAATAGTATATTTTATTTTTATGACCTCCTCAGTGCCTAGGACAGTAAGAACCTTGGGCTACAATTCCCTCCCTCCAACTGCCCATCATTTATTGTGAGGTCCAACAGAATGGAAATTTCTCTTGAACACTGTCATGCCATACATTTCAGATTCCCAATATTGCAGCAACTTGCCAGGCCTCTCCCCCAGATTGTGTTTGCCTCAGTGAAGATAATGTAGTTGTGATTATTCCTTGTATAAAATCTGCCACAGATCATGCTGCAAATTACTGTTCTGGATTTTTTTAAAAATATCCATATTTTCTCTGCAATTTTACATGCAAAATGGAGTGTCATTTTTCCTATGAACCTCAGCAAGTGTTCCATTTGCTAGGACAGCTGAACAAGTTGTATTTCATATGTAATGTAATCCCTATTACCTTTATATTATCAGAACATAATTGTGATAATCAGTGGCTATCACATCTGGGAGTCTCTCTTATTCATTCTGAAATCTTTCATGGCTCTTGCTTTAATCCTAAACAGAGCATCGCTAGAATAATCAACCCCACCTTCAATCTGTTGATCTAGTCCTGTTCCTCAAATCCTCTCAGTCCAAGAGCAAAGCAATCTCAATGGCCTCATTTCATTTGCAGATTTGCTTTGTATTTAATCTTTTGTAACGTAATGTTGCATTTGAATGCATGTGCTCTGTGAAAGTAATCAAAATATGGCTCACTATTTAATAATCCATGCCACTTATGACCACAGCATAAATTTGTGTCAATAGGTAACATTTTAAAACATCTAGAGATTATTATCATTGTAACCTGACCTGGATGATTTGAAATATGTCATGTGCTATTACAGTGAATGTTTTGATATGCAATTTTTAACGTTTTAAATTTATTTCTTTAATAATTATATTTTATTTCTAACACATCTCCTTTTCCAAATAATTTCCTTAACACAATGCACTATTTTATATTGCTTTCGTTTATATATTTTATACTATTTTTGCCTCTAATATATTTTAAACATTTTAATAGATAAATTAGTGTACATCAAAAATTCCAGAGAAATTTGATTTTTGAACGATCACTAAGTTTTTGCTCATGTATTGGCTCAAATTATTTTCTTCAAAGGCAAACTAAATAAATTTCTTTTTCATTTTGAAATAGCTTCCAGAACTACAATAAGAAGCGAGGCCAGTAGGACTAGCACACATATTCTGTCTCCTTCCTCTTGCTACAAATTAAAGTTGTCAATAGCCAGAGTGGTGTTAGACAAAGATTGGGCAGACCCAGGTGCTAGTCTACTCTCAGCCATACTATAATGTTTTCTTATCAATTCAGCCTACCTCATAGGATTCTTTTTATTTAATATCTTCATTATTTTTTACAAATAAAGTGGCAAACATATTCAGCAGACCTTCCTCCTCCTATTTTTCTCACAACAATAATGCTATGAGAGGTAGATTGGGCTGACAGAGAATGACTGGCCCAAAATTACCCAGCTGGTTTTCATTGCTAAGGAGGGACTTAAACTCCTGGCCTCCTACTTTCTTGCCTGGTGCCTTAACCACTTGACCAAACTGGCTCATCACATTATGGGGATAAAATGAAGATACCCAAGTATGTTGCTTTAAACTTTGGAGAAAAGATACCTATAAAACTAACAAAAAGTCTTTTGTTTCAAGAGCCAATAATGTTGGAAACATGGGAAAAAATTTGGGTTAGAAATGTTAAATTTACGCAAGCGCAGAATTTAAGGGAAAATTTTTATAAGATGTTTTATAGATGGCATTTAGATCCTAAGAAATTATCATGTATGTATCCAGATATGCAAGCGAAATGTTGGAGATGTAATTGTGATGATGCTACATATTTTCATGTATGGTGGACTTGTAAGAAAATTAAGTCTTTCTGGATAAGAATCTGGTGGATTATGCAGAATGTTCTGAAGAAGAAGATAAAGTTCCTACCGCAATTTTTCCTTTTGGGAATAACAACGGACTGTACAGTGATTGAGACTAAGTTGATTTTGAACTTAATAACAGCAGCACGACTGTTGATTGGACAATATTGGAAGAAAAAAGAATTACCCACAATAGAAGAATGGATATTGAAAGTTTCCAATTTGGCTGAGATGGCTAAAATCTCAGCCTTCTTGAAAGACAGTACTCAAGAAAAATATTTAAATGAATGGAAGAACTGGATTGATTATATTCAAAATAGATATCAGATTAAGAAATTTCGGATTGCTTTTGAATGAAGGATGTTATTTTTGATTTTAATGGAAGAAGTCAGGTTATGTGAGAGAGAAAGATTATAATTGTGTTAGATTTTAAAAAATTTAATGTATGACTGTTTTGTTTAAGGAACTATACCTTGTGTTTGCTCCGGGAAGTCCGGGGGGGGGGAGGGGGGTTTAGGAGGGAGGGGGGGAGGGGGAAAAATTTAATTGTTGTAAAACTTTTTTAATAATAATAAAAAAAAAAGTCTTTGATATCAGAGAATGGCACAAGGCAGATTTTTCACTGATTTTTTTTCTAAATTATATTACTGAAGTGAATTTGGGACACGTGTATGTATTTATGTCACCTAAATTGTATTAATATTTAGATAAATAGTCCACCTTCCAGATTTTAACAGACATCAGTAATCAGTATGTACCCTTTAAATATTTGACCTTCATAGCCATCTCTAAAAGTGTCACCTAACGCTTCACTTAAGTCTCAAGCTGAATTAAAATCCTAGTGAGTCTTTGAGTTTTAAAATAACCTACTTTTTAGTAGTTATCCAAAGCACAATTAATTCTGCTTAGCTACCATTCATTTCAGAGAGCTTCTTTTTGTATAGGATTGTATATGTGTTTCAATAAGACACAGAAATGTATGTAAAATAAGCAAAGTATGTATCAACTGGCTGAAGAAAATCACTGTGCCATTGATTCACTGAATTAAGTATGTATAAAGTAAAGAACAATGAAGATTCAGTCAACTGATAATATAATTTCCTTTGATTATATAATTGTATGTGTATTTGTTACTATTAAAATTTGGTTTGTGTCTAAATGAAATTTGCTGTGAGTTTCTGGACAAACTTCATTGTCATTCACCCTGCACCAACCATTTGAAATGTGTGTCTTAGAGCACAGAGCAAGCTGTAAGCCCTGTCTAGATAATATATTTTTTGATAATGGTGCTGGTCAAGGCTAAAAGACTCACTTGATCTGCTAGAATCGGGGTTTAATTTTTTGCTGGGAACCCATGTTTGCCATGAATCCATCTTTCATTATTAAATGCATGCCTTTGCTTTAAGCTGCCTGCTCAATTCAGACCTGTACCTGAAGTCTGCATACTGACCTGCATGCTGGGGCACTAGAAGAAACACCAACAAATCAATGGATATGAAATGCTTGGAGTGCTCCAGCAGTGCTACATCAGCAAGAAGGGGGCAAGAATGATGATTTCTGAGAGAGGGGATAAACAACTTACTCTACTAGCAATCTCGTGATTGGGAGGAAATCCTGAGATTTCATTGTTTTTTTAAGAAATCAAAAACTAAGAAACTGAAGCTCAGGAGAGTGGATGGCAGGAACTATTCTCAGGAACATTTGCCTAATTCCCTTCCTGGCTGAAAGAATCCTCCAGGGACCCAGACAAGGCAGTCAGTCCCAGCCATCCTCAGCATAGCCAACTTAAAACAACCAGCTCCAGGGCTACTCTCAGAATACCCCCCAACATCACTCCATATGAACATATAAGGACTCTTATTATTAACAGTTTGTAGGTTCCGTGACCTAGAAGTGAAAAATCATCTTTGTCTAAAGACAAATTTGTGCATATGTGGGTGTGGTGCATGTGTGCATATGTATTCAGAGAAGGGGGGAGAATATGATTGTTAAATCACTGTTTTAATTTAAGACATACAATGAAAATTATTATAATGAATTATCCTATTATTATTATTTAAATATTTTAAAAGATGTGTGTAAATGCTATCTACACCAGGGATTGCCTTTAGATATTTCTAAGATATCCTACCCTTCATACCCACCTCCAAAATCTGGAATGAAATGTCTGCACCCTACCTGTCAGATTAATCTCCAGAGTTCTCCATCAATGCTACCATATTCTTAGTGCACCAGTGTTTATTTATAGAGATGTTTTATAAGTACGATTTCCATATTTTCTATGCCTCCATATGCTATTCACAAAAACCATATTTGGAGTTTGAAAAACTTGAATAGTAAATGTTTGAGACTATTTATTATAATTATCTGCCCTATTCTGATATTGATTCTTCTGCGAAATAACTAAAATGCCATTAACTTAATTACATTCAGGAATGAAAATGTTTCATATTTTCCTTTGCAATTATAATGTGAATTAGTCTGTAGGTGTTCCAGCAGATTTGACAATAGGAAATGTTTCTATTTCCATCTCTGTTCAATCTCTATTTTATTCTATTAAAAATTAATATTAGATGAATAAAATATGGATGCTGTTTTCTATTTGAACTTCAAGAAACCTCTCATTTTATTTCTGCACTAGCACTGATACAAATAAACCCCAGCCTTGTTTCTAATATTTCACCCAGATGTTTAACATATTCTTTAAACAGTTATTTTACCTATACTGATAAGGAATTAACTATACTGACAAGTTAAACTCAGTCAATCTGAATCCAGAGTATGGCACATGAATTTAATACATGTTTCTCTGATTTTATAGAACCACAAGAGTATAGTTTGTTCCAAAAACAAACAATATTCAAACAGTTTAGATATACAGTTGATTTGGGGGGAAATGGAATCTTTGTATTTATAATTAATTTAATGCTGAAATCCTAATTCCAGTTATTAGATAATAAGAACTAATAAGATTAATTAGTATTGTATTTTGTGTATTTTATAATTCTTATGCTTCACTGAAACAGGGGAATGAGCATATGCAGCTTGAGCATTTCTTTATAACGTTTGGTTCAGATTAATTTGTTGTATGATATTTTAATATCCATTGTCTTAACTAAATTAAGGCTTTAACTGGTAAAACAGATTATGATCTTGATAGTATAAAGAAATTAATATCTATATCTATCTATCTATTATCAAAGTATGATTTTGATAGTATATAGAATCTATCTATCTATCTATCTATCTATCTATCTATCTATCTATCTATCTATCTATCTATCTATCTATCTAAAATACTTATCTCCCCATGTTACAATTTCTATTATATTTAACATTTAAGTAAAAATTAAGTTAAACTTATCACCAATTTTAATCTTTTTTAACATTCTTCTGATAATAGAACTGCTGCGTATCTAAATTTTATAGGATACATAACATTAAATTCATTTAAGATAACTGTGTAACAATAAAAATGAGTAAAAATTAATGAAGTAAAGGAAATGTCAAAGAAAATACATAACTGAAATTTGATAAATTAATTTTCAGCACACTACACATAACAATTACTCTAAAATTATTTGCGTATTCATTGAAATCAATATTACCCTCATTTCAGATTTTTCAGATAGCTCTTGTGAGATATTAAAACAAATACCTATTATCAAACTGATATCATAACTGTAGTTTTTGAAATGTAATTTGACTTGATCAGGCAATTTTTAAAAAACAACTCCGCCTCCTTTAGTACTAACTGGCATGTTTTCTCCCATAAAGGAGATTTAAAGAACAAATAAAATGCTATTAGTTCCCACATATAGCAATATATTGTAGCTTTCTGTTATAAATTTGTTTAGATGTTATTTCCTAACTTCTTATTTTTATCAGTTTTGATAAATGATAATTTATAATAATATGCTTTCTATGTTAAGGTTAACTATACTTAAATCATATATGAAAACATTGAGAAAGTATTGTATCCCTCATTAATTTAAACATAATATACCATATTATTATAATATTGCGTGAAGGAACTGAATATAAAGGTGGGTATGCATGGACACGCAAACCATTATGCCAAAATGCAAGTAGAAAGAATGATATTTATTCACTTTAAGTATATCAATTAAATATTTTCTGTTTTCTTTTAAATATACCTTGTTTTAGATTTCCTGCCATTAAAATTTTGAAAAAAATATTTAGAATACCTTTTAGATGAATTTAGGATTCATCTTTTCATACTCCCTAATAAGACACATATTTCACTATTTTAAAGAGAGGCATCAACAACCACCATATTCTATCAAAACAGTATATGCAATCTTCTTACCTCCAAAAGGAAAAGCTGCTTTAGAAATTATTTAGACTGATGTGGGTTTCAAACAGATGGTCACTCTTTTCATATTGAGAAAAGATGAAAATGTGAATGGATAAAATTATCTTGTTCAAATGTATAGAGGTCTAAAAACCTCATTGGCCTCTCGATAGGAAGCATGTGACGTGAGATGAAGTGCATGTGACCTATTTTCTCCCAAATCCTTTAGGTTCTTTGAAATGAATTGTAACCAACAGTGATGTTTTTGTCATTTTGCTGACATCTTTTAAAAGCCACTGAGCAAATAACTTGCCCTTAGGCCAAGAGGCTTCAACATATAGGAGTTTCCTGTGATTGGGCAGTAGGATCCAGCAGTTAGCCAAGAATGATTTCTTCCTCATTTTCAAATGATCAGAGGATAAACATTCTAAATTTGAACATTTATGTGAAATAGGTAGCAGGTTCACTCCAATAACCATGCAATTCTAGCTAAATCAGATTTTGCCAGTAGTGTCAAATAAAATGCCTAATTTTCCTGAATATGAACATGACCACCACCACCATCTTACTGTAAATACTGATTTATCCGTATGTATGTATATATGTATGTCTTTAGTGTATGTTAAATAAATGTTAAATGTTACAAAGCACATCACAATTGTTACGTTCGGGCAATGAAGAGGCAGGAGACGATACAAGTGACAACAGCTCTTTGGTTTATTGTGATCCCAGCAAAAGCCAACAGGCAAAAACCCCTCTTTAAATAGTATTTTGGCTGAGGCATCAGCCAATCAGCAACGTGCATTTTCCCGCCCAAATTTCCCTCCTAAAATTCAAATACATTACACTCCTCCCCTCCCAGAACACTTTTACCATATTTACATAGTTTTTTGCATAAATTTGCATGTTATTTTTCCACGTAGTCACGCAGGTAGACAGGGCGTCTCCTAACTCTTTCTGACCTGCGCAATTCATTCCCTGGGAGTGAGTCGAGCTGGTCGGAGGGACTGTTTGTTCCTCCCAGCTCTTCCTCTGAGCCATGCGGCCCTGGATTATTGGCAGAGTCGTCCCTGCTGTCCTCCGGAGGAGCCGGTTGGCGTCGCTGGACTTCTTCAGACTCAGCTAAGTCCTCCGATCGCCTCGGGGTTGAGTTAGCTGTTGGTTCAAATATTGTGTAGTCAGGGTCTGGCTGTTTGGTTTCTGGATTGTTTTGTATTCTTTTTTGTAATTGTTCTATGTGGCGTCTCCATACTCGGCCGTCCCCCATGTCCACTATGTATGACTTTGGGCCCGTCACTCCTACAATTGTTCCCTTTAGCCACGCTGGGCCCTCACTATAGTTGTGTACCCATACTGGGTTACCTGTTGTCATTGTTCTGGTTCTTCCCTTTATGCTTTGGTACCCATCAGGGGAGTAAGTTGGGTTTAACCGATCTAGGGAGCACCGGAGTCTTCTACCCATTAATAACTCCGCTGGGCTGCGGCCGGTGGTCACACAGGGGGTTCTATGTTGGACTGCCAGGAAGGTATCAATTTTGGATTGCCAATCTCCTGCGCTAATTCTAGATAGCGCTTCCTTGGCACTGCGTACGAAACGTTCTGCAAGTCCGTTCGTCGCCGGGTGGAAAGGTGCCGAGAGGACATGTCGGATGCCCTCTTCTGCCAAGTACCCCTCAAACTGGGTGGCCGTGAACTGTGGGCCGTTATCAGACACTAGAGTGTCGGGCAACCCGTGTGTCACAAATAGATGCCTCAAGACTGTGATTACAGCTTCCGCTGTTGTGGTTTCAATGAGTAAAATTTCTAACCACTTCGAGTAGGCATCTACCACAATTAGGAAGGTTTGCCCATGGAACAGCCCGGCAAAATCTATGTGGATCCTGGACCAAGGACCCTGGGGTTTTTCCCAATCCCTTATGGGGGCTGTTGGGGGTAGTGGCCTTGATTCTTGACATGCTTGGCATTTCCCTACCCGGTCGCTAATGTCTTTATCCATTTGTGGCCACCACACATAACTTCTCGCTAGGCTTTTCATCCTCACAATCCCCGGGTGGCCCACATGCAATAGTTTCAACACATGCCCTCGTAATTTCTCCGGAATAACCACTCTATCCCCCCATAACAGACAACCCCCTTGTACCAACAGTTCCGAACGCTTTTTTGTAAAGTCTTTGAACCGATCCCCCGGTGCAGCGGGCCATCCCCTCTGCATCCAACTGATCACAGTTCTTACGACAATGTCTTTGTAAGATGCCCTAGTCACTTCCGTAGATGTCACTGGGCCAGAGTCCAAAAAGTCAATTAACAAGACGGGCGTCCCTGGGGTCGGGTCTTCAATAGTCTCTGGCAATGGGCATCTACTTAAAGCGTCCGCATGTCCCAAGTCCTTGCCCGGTCGGTGAGACAGTTTGTACGAATATGCTGTCAGGAAAATAGTCCAATGGGTCAGCCTGAGTGATAATGCAACCGGTGTTGGACGGTCCCCCGCCAAGAGTCCTGTTCTGTTTCCCTTCCCCCAATACTCCCAGCAAAGAGTCAGTCAGAGGCCTCCTTTTCTGATTTATTTACATATATATAAATGTCCTGGCTACGTCTACCCACGGGCCTGCCAAGTTTCTGGAGATAACAAGGAAATTACAGATAAGGCCAGAATTACTCACGAATATATTCTTCCCTCCATTGATACAGATTGCCCGCCCAAATTCATTACTTTGTCCAAGACAAAACTGGTTTTGTCCCAGAAGTCCCGCCTCCTATTTATAGTCTCTGCAGATGTCACTGCATGACAATTATGACTTGGCTTTGTCCCAACTCTTCCGCTGCTGCGCACGCCGATCACGCCTACGTAACCTTGCATCACTCCAAAACTGTTCTTGGGGCGTTGCCAAATCAGAAGGAGGCTCCATGGAATCAGGCTTTGCCGGCCCCTCCTCCTCCCTTTGAGTGGGTGCCAGGGAGGGAAAGGGCTCAAGAGAAGCAGGGCTGGCCAGGTCTTCTCCCTCACTTTCTGAATCATCCAAGTCCAGGAGTCCGGGTCCAGGAACCTGGGTCACAACACTATCCCTCACCGCAGGGCCCTTCCCCCGGGGCGGACGATCGGGATGCGGTTGGGCTGGGTTCTGCTCATGGAAGGCCTGCACCAAGTCAGGGGCATGAACGTCGGAGGCATCTACCCAGGAGAAATCAGTCCCATATCCCTTCCACGCGGTCAAATATTGGAAACGACCCTTCAGCCAGCGGGAGTCTCGTACGCTGTGGACTTCGTATTCCTCTGATCCGTCCTCGGCGACAGTGACGGGTGCTGTTGGGCACCGAAGGGGACTCGGTGTGGCCTCAGGAACTAGAAGGGACCGGTGAAAAACGGGGTGGATCCGCATGGATCGTGGCAGGGTCAGTCGGTAGGCTACCGGGTTGATGACTGCCTCGACAGGGAACGGGCCGATGAATCGGTGGTCCAACTTCTTTACCGGGCGGTCGGACGGAGGTGTTTGGTGGAGAGCCACACCGGTCTCCAACTGCCAGCGGGGCGTTGCCGTCGGGAGCGATCGGCGGACCGCTTGTAGTCCTCCTTTGCCCGATTCAGCTGCTGACGTACCAACTGTTGGACTGCATGCAATTCCGTCAAGAAGGTCTGCGTTCGGGAACAGGAGAGTCCGTGGTGCCAGAGGAAGAGCATGGATGGTACCCCACATTGGCAAAGAACGGGTCATCTGAGTAGAGGTGTGCTGAGAGTTGTTAAAAGCAAACTCCGCCAGGGACAGGTAGTCGGCCCAGTTGTCCTGTTGCTGGTTGATGAAGCAACGGAGATACTGTTCCAGTATACCGATGACCTTCTCTGTACCCCGCCGGTCTCCGGATGGTGCGATGACGACAGACACACCTGCACCTCCAACGCGCCATCAGGCTCTTCCAGAAGCGGGCTGTGAACTGAACTCAGCGGTCCGAAACCACCCTGTCCGTAGACCATGGAGGCGGAAGATGTGCTGCAGAAAGGCGGGCGTTTTGCGGCTGTGGGCAGTCCGCGGCATGGAATGAAGTGTGCCATCTTGGTGAGCATGTCCACCACCACCAGCACCGTGGTGAACCCAGAGGACGGCGGCAGGTCTGTCAGGAAGTCCATAGAGATCGCCCCCCAGGGTCTGTCGGGTGTCGGCAAGGGCTGGAGGAGCCAAGGGCTGGCTTGCTGGCATGGTACGCAGAATGTCACGTAGGCATGTATATCATGCCGCACTCGGGGCCACCAAAAGGTCCGTGTCACCAGGTGGAGGGTCTTGAAGAACCCAAAATGTCCTGCTGCAGGGTTGTCGTGACACTGGGTCATGACGAGGGCTCGGAGTGGTCCTGTGGGCACATATAATCGCCCCCGAAACTTGAGTAAGTCCTCCTCCAAGGTCCAAGGAGACGCGGGGCCCACCTCCGCTCTCCTTTGCTGCGACCAGGCGTCCTGGCGCTGCGCCTCTCGCACCTGGGCCCGCAAGTCCACTGGCTCCTGTGCTGCGGCCAAGGCTTGCGGGACAGGGCATCCGCCCTCCGGTTGTGACCGCTGGGAATGTAGGTCACGCGGAAGTTGAACCAGGCAAAAAACAATGACCACCGGATCTGCCGCTGGTTCAACTTCCGAGCTGTGGTGAGGTGCTCGAGATTCCGATGGTCCGTTCGGACCTCCACCTGATGTCGGGCCCCCTCCAGAGGGTGTCGCCAAGCCTCGAATGCAGCCTTGATAACCAGCAACTCTTTTTCCCAGATAGTGTAGTTGCGCTCGGAAGGATTGAGTTTCCGGGAGTAGTAAGCGCAGGGAAAAAGTGTGCCGCCATTCGTCGGAGCCTGTAGCAGCACCGCTCCCAGAGCCACATTGGACGCGTCCGTTTCCACCACAAAAGGCCGGAGCGGGTCGGGATGCCTCAGGACTGGTTCCGTGACGAAGGCTTTCTTGAGGGCTGTGAATGCTTCTTGCTGCGGGGGACCCCACCGGAACGCAACCTTCTTCCTGAGGAGCTGGGTAAGTGGAGCCGTCAGTGTGGCGAAGCCCGGGATGAAGGTCCGGTAGTAGTTGGCGAAGCCCAGCAGGCGCTGAACATCCTTTACCTGACGAGGGGCTTCCCAGCTACACAAAGCTTCTACTTTACATGGGTCCATGGCTATGCCCTCGGGCGAGATGATATGCCCGAGGAATTCTATGGAAGTCCGGAAGAAGACGCATTTCTCCAGCTTCGCGTTGAGTTGTTGCTCCCGCAAGCATTACAGAACCAGACCAACGTGCCAAAGGTGGCTTTCCCTGGACCGGGAGTAAATCAGGATTTCGTCCAGGTGGATCACCACGAACCGATCCAACATGTCTCGGAACACATCATTCATGAAGTGCTGGAAGACGGTGGGGGCATTGGTCAACCCAAATGGCATGACAGTGTATTCGTAGTGTCCGTATCGGGTGCCGAATGCCGTCTTCCATTTGTCTCCTTCTCGCATCTGCACCAGGTTGTAGGCCCCCCCGGAGATCGAGCTTGGTGAAGATCGTGGCCTCCCGCAACCTCTCCAGTAGCTCCGGAATGAGCGGCAGGGGGTAGCGATTTCGTACCGTAATGGCATTTAGCCGGCAGTAATCACAGCACAGGCGCAAGTCCCCTGTCTTCTTCTTCACGAAGAGGACCGGGCCGAGAGAGGGGACTTTGAAGGCCGGATGAACCCTCGGGCCAGGTTTTTGTCCAGGAAGTCCCTGAGGGCGGCCAACTCGGGCTCCGACATGGAATACAGGCGTCCCACAGGCAGTGGTGCGTTGGGCAGAAGGTCCACGGGGCAATCCTAGGGCCGATGCGGGGGTAGTTGGTCCGCCTCCTTCTCGCTGAATACGTCGGCGAAGTCCGTCAGCTCAGGAGGCAAGGTGATGGCAGCGGTGGGGACGTTCTGGCCGGCACAGGTGTGGCGGATGTGGTCGATGCACTGCAGACTCGGGAAAGAGATGGCGTTCCGCGACCAGGCCACCTGAGGATCGTGGGTCCGAAGCCAGGCCATCCCAAGGACCAAGGAAAAATGAAGGTCCGCCGTGACATAAAACTGGATCGCCTCCTCATGGTCCCCAATAGCCAGGCGCAAAGCCTGGGTGGCGAATTTAATGGGGCCGGACACCAGTTCTCGTCCATCAATTGTCTCTACCCGCATCGGAGGGTCCACCGGAACCACGGGGACCACAAACTGGGTCACAAAGGCCTGGTCCATAAAGTTTGTTGTGGCCCCTGAGTCCACCAGCGCATGCGCCTGGAGCCCGTCCGACTGGTTCCCCAACCATACCCGTGTGTCCAGAATCAGATGCCGAGGGGGTCTACTTCCACAACGTCCAGTGGGGGCTTAGTACGTGCCCGACCTAGGGTTTCCCCGAGGTCGGGCCTGCTCCGTTTCCCGATTGGTCACGTTGTGATTCGGGGACCGGCGTGCGTGCCCCACTTCGCTTTCTGGGGCAAGAAGCGGCGAAGTGGCCGGGCTCTCCACAGTACAGGCACAATCCTCCTTGGCGCCTCCGGATCCGCTCCTGGGCTGTCAGGCGAGGTCTGACCGCTCCCAACTCCATGGGCTCTTCCGCAGCGGTTACAAAACGTGGGGCGACCCGGGGTGCTGGTGGTGCAGGAAGTGGGGGTGCAGATGTCGACGGCGGGTCCCGGGGGGTGCGACGGGACGGTCGCTGTTGCAGACAGGCATCGAGTCGGAGACAAAGGGGGACCAAGTTGTCGAGGGTCCGCGGCGCCTCCACCCGGGCCAACTCATCTTGCAATTCCTCTGAGAGTCCCTCCTGGAACGCGTCCACCAGCGCTGCATCATTCCAGTCAGAGTCCTGGCACAAAAGACGAAATTCGGCGATGTACTCCTGCAGGGGGCGTTTCCCTTGACAGAGTTCCTTAAGGCGCCTGGTTGCCGTCAGCATTTGAACGGGGTCCTCATACATGGTGCGCAGGTGCTGCCAAAAACGCTGTTGGTCCGCCAGCAGGGGGCTGTCCTGGAGCAAGAGGGGCGTGGCCCATCGAGCAGCCGAGCCGGAAAGAAGGTTAATCACGAAGGCCACTTTAGCCCGGTCGTCTGGGAAATCCTCTGGCCTCATAGCCATGTAGAGCTGGCACTGTCCCAAGAAGGTCGGGAACATCTCAGGCTGCCCAGAAAACTTATCCGGCACGGTTATCGGGCACTTGCGGCGAGGAGGAGGAGTGGGAGGCCGGGGGCTGCAGGCACATTCCTGACAGCAAGTTGGCCTGCCAAGTGAGCCACTTGCTGCTGGAGCTGTTGATTAGCTGCTTGTAGCTGCTGTAACTGCTGTTGTACCTGCTGCTGGTCCATCTTTGGTAGAAGATGTTTTAGTCAGGTCTTGGACAAAATGTTCTGTTTCCCTTCCCCCAATACTCCCAGCAAAGAGTCAGTCAGAGGCCTCCTTTTCTGATTTATTTACATATATATAAATGTCCTGGCTACGTCTACCCACGGGCCTGTCAAGTTTCTGGAGATAACAAGGAAATTACAGATAAGGCCAGAATTACTCACGAATATATTCTTCCCTCCGTTGATACAGATTGCCCGCCCAAATTCATTACTTTGTCCAAGACAAAAAACCAGGAAGTCCCGCCTCCTATTTATAGTCTCTGCAGATATCACTGCATGACAATTATGACTTGGCTTTGTCCCAACTCTTCCGCTGCTGCGCACGCTGATCACGCCTACGTAACCTTGCATCACTCCAAAACTGTTCTTGGGGCGTTGCCAAATCAGAAGGAGGCTCCATGGAATCAGGCTTTGCCGGCCCCTCCTCCTCCCTTTGAGTGGGTGCCAGGGAGGGAAAGGGCTCAAGAGAAGCAGGGCTGGCCAGGTCTTCTCCCTCACTTTCTGAATCATCCAAGTCCAGGAGTCCGGGTCCAGGAACCTGGGTCACAACAAGTCCCAATAAAGGTCTGTGGTCTGTGACTATTTCAAATTGCCGCCCAAACAGGTACTCGTGGAATTTTATAACCCCAGAAACTATAGCCAGGGCTTCCCGGTCCAGTTGGCTATAGTTCCTTTCCGCTGCGGACATCGTGCGGGAAAAATATGCGATAGGGGCTTCTGAACCATTCGGTAACCTGTGGCTGAGGACAGCCCCTACCCCGTAGGGTGATGCATCTCAAACTAGTACTAGTGGCAATGTCCCATTGTACTGAATTAGAAGGCTATCGCTGTACAAGAGATTCTTAACACCTTCAAATGCCTTAGCCTCAACCCTGCCCCAAGTCCAAACAGCTTTTTTTGCTAGCAGTTTATGTAGCGGTTCGGCTACCATTGCCTTATTTTTTAAAAATACCGCATAGAAGTTTACAAGCCCCCAAAATGCTTGGAATTCTGTTTTGTTTTTCGGGGTTGGAGCCTTTCTAATGGCTCGCACTTTGCTCTCAGTTGGGTGGATGCCTTCCTTATCTATCCGGTAACCCAAGAATTCTACAGATTCAACTCCTATCTGGCATTTGTTGAGTTTAACCTTAAGCCCCGCAGACCTGAAAATGCCCAAAACCTTCCGCAATTTGACCCCTAATTCTTCCAAGTTTTCTGCTGATACCAGTACATCATCGAAATATGGAACTACTCCCGGTAGACCCTGTAGGAGTCGTTCCATTAGGTTTTGGAATAACCCGGGGGCTATACTAACTCCGAACTGAAGTCAAGTGCATTTAAAAGCATCCCGATGTGTGACAATCATCTGCGCTTCGGCCGTTCCGTTGTCAACCGGTAATTGTTGGTAGGCTTGAGCCAGATCGAGTTTGGCAAAGACCTGTCCCTGCCCTAACGAGTGCAACAAATGTTGCACTACGGGAACGGGGTAAGCACTCCTTTGCAATGCTTTGTTAAGCGTTGCCTTATAGTCAGCGCAAATCTGGACTGATCCGTCCGGTTTGACTGGGGTCACTATTGGTGTCTCCCATTGTGCATGGTCGACAGGGACTAGTATTCCATGGCTTACTAATTTATCTAGTTCCCTGTCAATCTTGGGTTTGAGGGCGAACGGGACCCTCCTAGCTTTTAATCTAATGGAAGCCACCTGGGGGTCCAAATTGAATGAAATGGGGGTCCCCACGTACTTGCCCAGGCTGTCTTGAAAAACGTCCTCGAGTTCCTTCAACAATTCGTCCTTCAGGTTGACTCCATTGCTGTGGATCCCGGTTATGCCCATTCCTAGGGCTTGAAACCAGTCCAGTCCCAGTAAACTGGGCAGGTTTCCGTCAATGATGGTGATCGGCAGGGTTTTCTTGAATTGTCCATATCTTACTCTGACTGTTGTGGCTCCTTTAACGGGGATCCGGTTTCCCTGGTAGTCTTGCACTCTCAGCTTTTGGGGTTGCAGCTGTCGTTTCGCAACTTCTGGCAGGTCCCGTGCGACCGTGTCCCAGGACATAATCGTGATTGATGAGCTGGTATCCACCTCCATTTTACACTGCACTCCTTCGATGTAGGTTTTAGTGAATATTTTCTTTTCTAGTCGTGTCGATGCGTGGCCCACTCGCACAGTGGTGTGATTCGACTTCGTGCCTTTTTTGAACTGGCCAATCCCTGGCCGCTTCGCTGAACCGGCGCCCTGTTGATTGGCCGGTTTGAATCTTTGGCGGGAAGGTTGGGAGGCTCGACAGGCCTGAGCTATGTGTCCTTTCTTTTCACACCGCCGACAAATTGCGTCTTTGAACCTGCAATTTTGTCATTGGTGTTGGCCTCCGCAACTCACGCACTCGTCCCGGTCGCCTCTCTCCGGCCTCCCGGTGTGGAAAACCTCTTACTCTTCCTCACCGTCTGATTCGGCCTGGATTTCTTCGCTGTGGACTGGCGTTGCTTTCACCGCAGCATTCGGCGTGTTCGGCTTTTGTAAGGTTTCTGCCGCTTTGGTGGACATCTCGTGTGCCCTGGCCTCATCCAGGGCTATCGCCAGGGTTAGGTTGCTTTTCGACAGCAGCCGCCTCTGTAGTCGGATGTCCCTGACCCCACAAATGAGTTGTTCTAATAAAGAGTCCTCCAAGTCTCTATACTCACAGTGGTTTGCGGCTTTCCTTAATGTGGCCATGTACACGCTTATCGATTCGCCCTCTCGCTGAACTCTTTGCCTCAACTTGAACCGTTGTACAAACTTCGATGGCACCGGCGCGTAGTGTGCTTGTAGCGTCGTCCGTAGTGTTTGCCATGGCACCGATTGTACCGGCGTTGGTTCCGACAGCGATTCGGCGGTATCGAAGACTTCTGGCCCACAGTGGCTCAGGAAGTAAGTGCGCTTCCGATTATCTGATACTCCTTGCAGTTCGTTAGCTTCGAGGAAACACTCGAAACGAGCCATGTACGACCCCCATTTCTCCTTGGCTGGGTCGAATGGTGCTGGCGGCGTATAGCTAGACATCGCTATGTATCCGCTCTTGATACTGGCTGGGTTTGAAATTACGTTGCTCCTTCAGCTCTTTTCCTAGTCTCACTGCCTTCAATATCCCATCCTCGTCGCCAATGTTAAGTTCAGGCAATGAAGAGGCAGGAGACGATACAAGTGACAACAGCTCTTTGGTTTATTGTGATCCCAGCAAAAGCCAACAGGCAAAACCTCTCTTTAAATAGTATTTTGGCAGAGGCATCAGCCAATCAGCAACGTGCATTTTCCCACCCAAATTTCCCTCCTAAAATTCAAATACATTACAACAATCACATTCTCAATGAACAAATATGAAACTGTTTAATCTATTTACAAATTCAAAGATGGACTATATATTCCAGCGGTGAAATATGAACCGGTTTACTACCGGCTCACTGGCTGCGCATGCCAAAAGGAGGCATGGGGTAAGTAAGTAAGTAAGTTGTTTTCTTTCATTATATGTGTTTATATATAATGTTGTGACAAAATAAATAAATAAATAAAAGTAGAACAGCGTGCGGGTGGTGGTGGTGTGATCAGCTGTGGCACGCAATCTTTTTTTTTTACTTTTAAAAGCCTTTTTTTACAACCTATTCAGCAGTATAGGTTGTAAAAACTGCTTTTAAAAGTTAAAAAAAGGCTCTGACGATCACAGCTGAGCCACACGATCGTCAGAGCCTTTTTTTTTTTACTTTTAAAAGCATTTTTTACAACCTATTTGGCCGAGTGGGCAAGTGGGTGACTGGGCGATTAGGTGGGAATGGGTGGGGGGTTCCAGGGATTTTTGCTATCGGTTCTCCGAACCACCCGCCCCCATTGCTACTGGATTGGCTGATCGGGTACGAACCAGGAGCATTTTACCCGATATATTCAATACATGATGGAGTTGTATACAGAAAGACTCTGGGGTTTCCCTGATATACACATCTGCCTTGGAACACCACAGCTTCAGTCAAGAGGAGAGATTGCCCCATTTACAGAGGAGGCTGCTCACCTGCCAGGTTGAGCCTAATCCTATAGAGGATTGACTAGGGGTAGATTGAATCTAGTTGGTTCAGCTTCAAAGCAGGGAATTTTGTGACATTCTGGAACAGCAGTAGAGGAGCATTCTTGCATTGAGGCCTGAAACAGATTGAAGCTGTTATCCAGCAAATTTCTGGCTGTCCTAATACATAAATGTCTAGAGAAAACCCTGTTGTTTATATCATCAGTAATCTGCATTGATTGGCAGGTGACTATTACTAATTATTTTCTTATACTCTCACAGTAGAGAGTTTTGCCTTCATAGATGTGGTAGAGGAATATGGCTCAAAATTGATTAACAGACAATAGGGGTTATTGTACCCAATATTATGTGCATAGTGTAATTCAACTGTGTGTTGATCCGTCTGGTACAGCTACTACATATCAAGACTGGGGGTGGGGGGAATATTCTGCTGTTGAAAAGACAAGGCCAAGAGCTGAAGATCTCAAGGTGGAAGCAACAAACCCCAGACAGAACCTCAAGGCAGATAGATAGATAGATAGATAGATAGATAGATAGATAGATAGATAGATAGATAGATAGATAGATAGATAGATAGATAGATAGATAGATAGATAGAATAGAATAGAATAGAATAGAATATAATTTTATTGGCCAAGTGTGATTGGACACACAAGGAATTTGTCTTGGTGCATATGCTCTCAGTGTACATAAAAGAAAAGATACGTTCATCAAGGTACAACATTTACAACACAATTGATGATAATATATCAATATAAATCATAAGGATTGCCAGCAACAAGTTATAGTCATACAGTCATAAGTGGAAAGAGATTGGTGATGGGAACTATGAAACGATTAATTAAATTAATTAAATTAAATTAATTACTGCAGATTCAGTAAATAGTCTGACAGTGTTGAGGGAATTATTTGTTTAGCAGAGTGATGGCCTTCGGGAAAAATCTGTTCTTGTGTCTAGTTGTTCTGGTGTGCAGTGCTCTATAGCGTCGTTTTGAGGGTAGGAGTTGAAACAGTTTATGTCCAGGATGCGAGGGATCTGCAAATATTTTCACGGCCCTCTTCTTGATTCGTGCAGTATACAGGTCCTCAATGGAAGGCAAGTTGGTAGCAATTATTTTTTCTGCAGTTCTAATTATCCTCTGAAGTCTGTGTTTTTCTTGTTGGGTTGCAGAACCGAACCAGACAGTTATAGAGGTGCAAATGACAGACTCAATAATTCCTCTGTAGAATTGGATCAGCAGCTCCTTGGGCAGTTTGAGCTTACTGAGTTGGCGCAGAAAGAACATTCTTTCTATAGATAGATAGATAGATAGATAGGTTGGTTGGTCTTGGCATATTCAGGTCTTTTCCCGTGTAAGATTGAGAGGATCTTGCCGACGTTTCGACGAGGTCTCACTCATCATCTTCAGGCTGGTGCTTTCGGTTTCGTGCTTCTGTGAGCAAAGCATGGTTGGAGCTGCCGTCTCTCTATAAATACTGGTGGGGAGGTGGGGAGTGTTGCTGTGAGTGGGTAGGTTGGCTGTGTGGTTGCATCTTGATTGGTAGATGGGGTGGGTGTTTACAGATTGGTCGAGGTGGGGAGTGTTGCTGTGAGCGGGTTGGTTGGCTGTGTGTTTGCATCTTGATTGGTAGATGGAGTGGGTATTTGCCAGTAGACTTTTCCCCTGTAAGACCTACATACCTATACCCGTGAAAACCTACGAAAACAAATATCTATATCTATATCTATCTATCTATCTATCTATCTATCTATCTATCTATCTATCTATCTATCTATCTATCTATCTATCTATCTATCTATTTATATCTCTCTCTCTCTCTCTGTGTGTGTGTGTGTGTATTTATCTATCTATGTAAAATATAAGTTTTATAAGCTCATATAAAGCCAGAAAAAGGTGAATAAAAATATTTCATGATTCATTAAACCACTATTTCCCAAACAAAGCAGCCTTCAGATATTTAGACTTCAACACCCATGATAGTATGGGCATTGCAGGAAATTGTGCGAATTGAAGTTTACACAATTGGTTGTTGCCAAGTTTAGAAAATACTGCTGCTATAAGTATATATTTTCTAAGACATATTTTTTCTACAATTTATTTTGAGTCCTGCAACCAATAGACTGAATACCCTAATTATCATTTTCTTTTTCCCTTCACATGCTCTTGATAGACATCTTTAAAATCCATTACAGGGGTCTCTGAATGTGTATTCATAAAGACATAAAATAGCAGCAAAAGAAATCTTGTGATTAGAGAACTTCCAAAAAATTAGTGTTGCAATGTTTAGTACTAAAAAAATCAGAAGGCCTCTATGTATCACAAAAAGAAGATCTGGAACACATAAGTAAATTGTGAATTTAGAAAAGTATGCATTGCTTGACAGGACTCAAGGACTTAGTTTATCAAGAATAAATTGATGCCAAACTAACCTCTTCTCGTTTATGATCAGTTTACTTCCTATGGAAAATGAAGTTGATGCAGACATCAGAAAAATCATTTGCAAAGTTTCCCAGAAGATTCTAGTAGAAATGATAAGAAAAAGTTGACTGTTTGATGGATCCAGAGCTGGATGAATTGTTATTATTGATTAAACTTGTATGCCACCTGGCTCCCAGTAACTGTAGGAGGCTACAACAAAAAAACAAAAAAAAATTACATAAACTGATGAAACATAAAAATATAGCAAGCACAATGAAGCAAGGGGTCTTTCTCCCTCCTGAAAGGCCTGAGTGAAAGGTCAGCTCTTCATAGCTCTGCCAAAAGCAGAGTGGGTGCCATCTGGATATTGGGAGTAACCTCATTCCAGGGACAACTGCTGATACAGAGAAGGTATGGTTCTTGGGTCTGACAGATGGCTTTGTTTCATTGAAGGAAGGCAGGATCAAACTGCCTGGGCAGATGCTGTGGGAGACAGATCCTTCTTCAAGGCCTTATGATACCAAAGTCTGTCTCAACTTGTAATGTTGAATGAAGCTATAGCACTTGGATGAAAGGTTAGAAAACATGGTTCTCAAGTTTAAAAATAACATAAAACTATCAGGCCCTTGATAGGCAGCAACAATAGGAACATGCTATGACAGTGATGGTTAACCTTTTGGGTGCCGACTGTCCAAATTGCGTGTGCGCAACTGCACATGTGTGTGCCAGAACACTGAAAATCCAATGCGAGCATTCCCCATGCTTGCGCCCCCCACCCCCACCCACGTGTCCCGTTTTGGCCTCCAGGTTGGTGCAGGAGGCTTTCCAGGCCCAAAATGGGGTGCAGGGGGGTGTCCACCCGGCACCCCATTTTGGGCCTGGAAATCTTTCTGCACCAACCTGGGAGCCAAAATGAAGTGTGTGGGGGGTTCTGCATGAGCCCCCCCCCCCACGCCCCACTTTGGGCCTGGAAAGCCTCCTGCACCAACCTGCACTCCCATGCATGCACGTGCATGCCTGAAGACAGTCAGAGACCCGAAGACCAGCTGGCTGGCGAGAGGCGCATGCGCATGTGCGGTGGAGCTGGGCTGCGGTGATGGCTGGTGTTCCTGCAGAGAGAGCACACATGCCACAGGTTCGCCATCACGGTGCTATGAGAATAAATTCTCATATGCTCAAAAGCAAACAGCCTGGTATCAGAATGGGTTGGCAAAATAAGGAATAGACAGGAACCAACTATCCCACTCGAAAGACAGTCATGTCTAGTCTTTTACACCATATTAGTGGGAGACACAAGAATATGAACATTAATTTCAGAAAATATAAAACGGCAGTTCCTAGAAATCTTTAACAGATCAACCAGTCAGAATAGAGCTGGAAAGGACCTTAGAGGTCTTCTAGTCCAAACCCTGCTCAAGCAGGAAACCCTATACTATTTCAGACAAGTGGCTGCCCAATCTGTTCTTAAAAACTCCCAGTATTTGAACATCCACAATAGAATAGAATAGAATTTTTCATTGGCCAAGTGTGATTGGACACACAAGGAATTTTTCTTGGTGCATATGCTCTCAGTGTACACAAAAGAAAAGATACATTCATCAAGAATCATAAGGTACTCATGATACTATCATGGTATTAATGATACTCATAGGGTCGAAATAAGCAATCAGGAAACAATATCAATATAAATCATAAGATACAAGCAACAAAGTTACAGTCATACAGTCACAAGTGGAAGGAGATGGGTGATGGGAACAATGAGAAGATGAGAAGATTAATATTAGTGCAGACTTAGTACATAGTCTAAGTGTTGAGGGAATTATTTGTTTAGCAGAGTGATGGTGTTCAGGAAAAAACTATTCTTGTGTCTAGTTGTTCTGGTGTGCAGTGCTCCATAGCGTCACTTTGAGAGTATAAGTTCAAACAGTTTATATCCAGGATGTGATAGGTCTGTAAATATTTTCACAGCCCTCTTTTTGACTCGTGCAGTATACAGATCCTCAATGGAAGCCAGGTTGGTAGCAATTGTTTCTCTGCAGTTCTAATTATCCTCTGAAGTCTGTGTATGTCTTGTTGGGTTGCAGAACCAAACCAGACAGTTATAGAGGTGCAAATGACAGACTCAATAATTCCTCTGTAGAATTGGATCAGCAGCTCCTTGGGCAGTTTGAACTTTCTGAGTTGGCGCAGAAAGAACATTCTTTGTTGTGCTTTTTTGATGATGTTTTTGATGTTAGCTGTCCATTTTGGATCTTGCGATATGGTAGACCCTAGAAATTTGAAGGTCTCTACTGTTGATACTGTGTTGTCTAGTACTGTAAAGGTGGAAGTATGGAAGGGTTTCTCCCAAAGTCTACCACCATTTCTATGGTTTTGAGTATGTTCAGTTCCAGATTGTTCCGGTCGCACCACAAGGCTAGTTGTTCAACCTCCAATCTATTCTACTCTACTCTACTCTACTCTACTCTACTCTACTCTACTCTACTCTACTCTACTCTACTCTATTCTTTGTGGCAGCCCCTCAAATACTGGAATATAGCTAGGATGTCACTTGTAGTCCTTCTTTTCTCTAGACTAGCCATACTTAATTCCTGCAACCCTTCTTCATTCGTTTTCGTCTCCAGGCCATTAATCAACTTAGTTGCTCTTCTTTGCAGTTTTTCCAAAGTCTCAACATTTTTTTTGTAATGTGGTAACCAAAACTGGATGCAGTATTCTAAGTGTGGTTTTACTAACTTTTTATAAAGTGGTTTTGACTCTCTGCCTTTGTTTATACAACCAAGGATTGTATTGGCTTTGTTGGCTGCTGCATACTGCTGGCTCTTATTTAAGTAATTGTCTACTATGACTCCAAGGTCCTTTTCACAGTTACTGTTTTTGGGCTAGGTATCGCCTAATCTGTACTTATATCTTTGGGTTTTCCTGACTAAGTGTAAAATTTTGCTTTTCTCCACATTAAATTTCATTTTGTTGGATAGGGCCCATTGTTCAAGTCTGTCATAGATCATGAGCTTGTCCTCTAGGGTGTTGGCTGTTCCTGCTAGCTTAGTATCATCTGCAAATTTGATGAGTTCCCATTCTATTCCCTCATCTAAGTCATTTATGAAGATATTGATGAGTACCGGACCTAAGACGGAATCCTGTGGTATCCCACTACTTATTTCCCTTCATGTAGATGTAGTATCATTAAGGACTACTCATTGAGTGTGGCTTGTCAGCCAGTTAAAAATCTTATCACGATTCTGAGGCGTGGCCAGTGTCACAATGAAACAGTCACACACCCAATAGCTCCGGGGTGAGCACCGAAATCCCCCCCGATATGGGGGTCCGTTTTGGACCATAGCTGCTCTGTAGAGGCAGCGAAGAATGGGGGAGCCACCAGAGCAAACAGGGAGGTTGCAAACTCCCTGCAGCTCCGGCTTTTCCCCCCCAACCCAGCGGGGAGGAACTGCAGCTGCTATCAGCTGCTCCAAAGCTGAGATGGCCACAAGAACGGGCAGGAGGATAAAGCACAATTTCAGAACAGAATATGGAAGTCAGGTGAGTTGATACCAGCTCATGAAGAAGCATTATTTAATAATAGGCACAAGCATTGAAGAAACACTGAAATAGCGGTTAAATTTAATGGAAAGTGAAAACAGAAAGAAATAATTTAAAGGATACCTAAATTCTGAAAGAGAGGGCTTGGAATGGAAGTCTAGAGCCCTAATAGGCTTGGAATTGAAGTTTAGAGCCCCAACTAAATAATGGAAAATAAGTTTTTTTTAAATTAAACAATTGTTTTGAGATTTATGGAAGTTTTGATTGACTATTCAAGATTTACATAAGAAAAGAAAAAGAGAAAGGAGCCAAAGGAATATTACATTGACTTTAATGGAATACTTTAAATCACTCAATCCTCTGTAACTTGGGACTAAAAGAAACATAAAGAAATTATTAAATTGGGATAAGATTTGGAAAAAGGGAAACAAGCGGAGACAAAGGAAAGGCGTGGTCTAGTATCACAGAAATAAAATGGAGACTGTGTTATTTATGATTGCAAATTAAAGAAGGACACCTAAAGGCAAAGGAAGAAATGACACAAGAAGAAACTTAATTGTTACTTAAACACGATAGAAATAAAATGGCCACTTTGTTATTTGTGAATTGCAACTATATCAAGAGGATATCTAGTGGCAGAGGAAGATGCAAGAAAGGAATAATTTTTGTGATTTCAGAACTATTCGCAGGAAGATGGATACATTGGTGTGATTGCATGACAGCTTTAAGAAAGGATTTTGGATGGCTGACCTCAGATTTAAATATATTAAAGCACAATAGAAATAAAATGGCCACTTTGTTATTTGCAAATTACAACAGTATCAAGAGGATATCCAGAGGCAGAGGAAGATGCAAGAATGGAATAGTTTTCATGATTTCAGAACTATTCCCAAGAAGATGGATATGTTGATGTGATAGCATGACAGCTTCAAGAAAGGATTTTGGACAGCTGACCTCAGATTTAAATATATTAAAGAATTAAGCAGAGAATTGTGTTATTTAAGCAAGAATATAAGTGATAATTATAGAATGACTATTAATGATTTTTTGGGGAATGGAGGAAAGAATTATAGAAAATAATGGGGAAAGAGGGAAATGAATGTTAAGGAATTTATTTTGAGGAAATAAGATATTATTCTCTTTTGCTTTTGAGAATATGTAATGGAACTGAAATAATTTGTGATAAAACTTTCAAGGGAGTAGTTGAATACAATGATGTATTATTATTTGAGAAATAAGAAATAAGAAGTATTTACCTCTTTTAATTTCTAGGCTTTTTATAGAGAATTGATTATATGGATTTTTAGGCATATGTTATCTAGAGGCAGAGGAAGATGATAAAAGGGAAATGTCTCTGTGATCTCAGAACATTTCCAAGCAAGATGGAAATGTTTGCGTGAATGTAAGGCAGTTTTAAGAAAGGGTTTTTAGATGGTTGACCTCTGATTTAAAAGTAATACAGAATAACTTGAGATTTGTGAAATTTAAGAATTTAAGAGATAATTAATAGAATGATTACTAATGATGTCTTAGGGAATTAAGAGAACTAAGTTAAATATGAAATTGAAATTGTATGTAAGAGAAATTTTATGATGTTGTTTCTTTTTATATTAGTTTTTTTTCTCTTTTCTTGGTTTTTTTTTGGGTACTGGGCTATGTAACAACAATTGTCTTTATGAGATTAGATTACAGAAGGGGTTCAAAATATGGGGACTAGAGTTGATTTAAAAATTGACTTCAGAATGGGGGGATGGAACAGAACTTTTTGATAGATATGTGTAAGCAAAAATAATCTTAAATGGGAGAAGGAAATATATTGGATTTAATACAATGGGGGGGGGGTGAAATTTGAAATTTGTTTAACAATGTACCTGACTGACATCCTGTTCAAAATGACTTTTTATGTTTTATAAAAAATAAAAAAAAATTTGAAAAAAATAAATAAATCCTATCACGAATCTTAAATTTGTTTATAACATGGTTCACTTTGGTTTAACCAGCAAGACAAACCTTGTATCATTGTGAAATATGCATGTTGATTGTTAAGGCATTTGCCTATCTTTTTTCTAGAAAGATAATGTTCCTTTGTGACCCCAAAAAAGTACTGATAAAAGTCTTTAAAACAAATGAAATAACAAAAGACTAATAAGATTAGTCTACCACTTTACAATACCATTTTAACCATTTCTTAATCATTTTTTCTTCATGCATTTCCTAGTTTAACACTTGGGATCTTTCAAAAGAAAAGAAAAGTGAACACTTTTCTCTTCTCCAAATGTTTTCTTGCCCTCTGTGTTAAGAGGCTATAGAATAGGCTGCTGGTGCTACTTATGCTATTGTTATTATGGTTCATTACACAGTCAGTCAGTTGTTTAGACTGGATTGGCATTTTGGTTCACCTAGTGCCGTGATGGTGAACCTATGGCACGCGTGCCACAGGTGGCACACAGAGCCCTCTCTGCGGGCACAGTCACCCCAGCCCAGCTCTTCCGTGCATGCACACGTGCCTCCCACTGGCCAGCTGGTCTTTGGGTCTCTGCCACACGTGTGGGGGGTGGGGCACATGGAGGATGTGTGCACACATGTGTGGGGGCAAGGCGCATGCATGGCGGGTACAGGAGGCTTTCCAGGCCCAAAACGAAGCACGGAGGGCTCGCATACCCCCCGTGCCCCATTTTGGCTTTCAGGTTGGTGCAGGAGGCTTTCCAGGCCCAAAATGGGGTACAGGGAGCAAGGCGCATGGGGGGGGCGGCATGTGCAGGGGACACATGCATATTCACGGGGGGGGGCACTCACATTGCATTTTGGGGGTTTTGGCACTCATGTGTGCATTTGCTTGCACACATTTTTGTTTGTTTGTTTGTTTACATTTATATCCCGCCCTTCTCCGAAGACTCAGGGCGGCTTACAGTGTATAAGACATGCTTTGAGCACTCAGCACCAGGGATGGGTTTTAAATATTTTTACTACTGGTTCTGTGGGCGTGGCTTATTTTGTGGACGTGGCTTGATGGTCATGTGTCAGTGGGTGTGGCTTGATGGTCATATGACTGGGTAGGCATGGCCAACTCAATGTCTCTCATGTCAAGGGGTACCTCGCCTGGCCCCTCCCCTCCCAGCCATTCCTTGTCACACCCAGCCTCAACATATCTATAGTACTGCAAAAATGTTGTTCACCTTTTTTCAACTTTATTATCTACATACTATAGATCAGGGGTCTCCACACTTGGCCACTTTAAGACTTATGGACTTCAACTCCCAGAATTCCTCAGCCAGCTTTGCTGTCTTAAAGTCTTAAAGTGGCCAAGGTTAGAGACCTCTGCTATAGATACACTTTCATGGACCACTGAAAGGAGGAAATGGCTCACATGCTTTGCCCAAGAGTGTGATAGGCAACAGGCTTTTAAGGAGCTGCTAGAAATGGGGGGGGGGGCGGCAAAGTATTTTCCAAAGCACCAGAAGGCAAAATAAGAAGCAATGGATGAAAACTCAACAAAGAGAGAAGCAACCTAAAACAAGGACAAACTTCCTGACAGTGTGAACCTATATAGGTTTCAGTCATAATTTCACATATAAAATAGCCATTCATGTAATACAACCTGCATATTGTTCAAAACAATCATTAGTAGTATGGGTGATGTTTGACAGCAAGCCTAAAATCCCCATTCCCTCCCCACTCCAGGGGAAGGTTACTTCAAAATCCCCATTTCCTCCCCACCCCACTAATCTGTTCTGGGAAGGAATCAAACTCCCCCCTCTTCATTTCCCAAATAAAATATCCCAGATAATTAAGGAATAATCAAGCTGCTAGCAAGGAACCTGCCTGGAATTCCACATTCCTGCTAGCTGCATAAAGGAAACTTTGTAAGCAGAAAACAGCTACCCGTGCTTACAGATAATATAAAGTGGAAGCCGGAAGTTCGGCTCCATTTACGAGCAGGCAGAAAACTCATTCAAGACAGGATACTTCACAATGGAAATCAACCAAACCTTTTTAGAAACACAAAGCCCATGTTGCACAAACCCCAAAACTTCAAAAACATTGAACCATATAAGAATTCCTCCTCTTATCCAATTTGTTGTTCAGCTGACCCAGAAAGGAGCTTCTAGCTGCTCTGTCAATTTAAAACGACAGCGTTTCCCACCCACCCCACTTCTTCTTTGCCAAGTGATCTCCTGGCTGAGAAGCGAGCCAATCAGTTGGGAGTCTTCTTGGCTTCTCAATTTAAAAGGACGGTGTCTTGTTTTTTTCTCTATCTTCTACAAGTGAGTCTTGATTTTTTCCTTCTAACCGATCAGCTGGGAGTTGGGAGGCAGCAATAGATTGGGGGTGGGGCCAGGCAGAATTTTTACTACCTGTTCTCTGAACTACTCAAAATGCGAACTGGGGAGAATCGGTAGCAACCCACTACTTCTCAGCACCAAAAAGGTTAACCATCACTGACCTAGTGAGTCTTTCCCAAGGTCCTGGGATAGGCAAATGTTGTTTGATGGTGTTTATTATTATGATCATCATTATCACCAATGCTTTTTCATTGATGTTATATTGGATGTCTCTCTTTTGACTAAAACACAATCCATGCATGATGTTTAATCAATTATAATATGCTTGGTTTTGAGACAGTCTTTGAAAACTTAATAAGGAAAATTGGTAATGAGGTATAGGTACCTGCCAAGAACTTGGGTGAACATTATGATCTTGCAATAGGAACCCTTGACTGTGTCCTCTTTGTACCATTGTGTGTGTGTGTGTGTGTGTGTGTGTGTGTATGTGTGTAGTCATTCCTCTTTGCCCTTAGCAAGGTTGGTCCTGTTTATGTTGCATGAGGGACACTGCATTGTGACTAATTACTTCAGAAGGGCGTGAAGAGGAAGCAGGAAACAATGCAGAGGAAGAAATGTTTAGGAACTCTGCCTTCCCTTAGGGCGTAATATCACAGAAACAAATTTACTTTCTGAATCAATACTACTAAATATTGGCTCTCCTTCAAATTTATATTAAGCAGAAGGGTCAAACCGAGTTATTAATTAGATGCCAGTGGAATATTTACTTCAGGGAATTACAATTAAAGAATCCACAAAACTTTCCATTAGTCTTCAATGGAACTGCTACTCTCAGTGGAGATTATTTTAGTTTATTTCAACACACCTATCTTTTTTAAACATCTTCATCTAGATCAGGGGTGGGCAATTAATTTTCCTAAGGAGCCACATAAGAAACTGGAACTGTTGTGGAGGCCTGAACCAATTGGTTGAACTTAATTCTGCTCAATATTAATTGTATTGCTTTATAAAAAGCAGTTAAATTATATGGCTGTGATTAGCTGCTAAGAGTAGTTTGGGAGAATACATGTTACATCTTATTTACATTTGATTTCTAATTTCTGATTGACCTCACACAGACTGGACAGTGATAATCAAAGGGCTGAATGTGGCCTGAAAGCTGTAAAATGGCTACAAGTCTGGTTTAGAAATAGAACTGGTCCATCTTAATTTTATGGATAGGAGCTTAATTTTCCATAGGCGCTGTAGTGGCATCAGCAAAGTTGTTTGAATCATTTTTTTCTGATTAAAAACCAAAATAATTTTTCAGTAAGTTTTTACAGTACAACAAACATGACAAACTGTTAACATGGTTGTCTTATGGGGTGAGTTTTAATTTTAACAGGCAGTCTGGGTAATCTCTGGATTTGATTGGAGCAATAGAGACACAACAGAGTTTGCTTCTTAACTGCCCTTCTAAATGGTCCTATCCAGAGGTGGGTTTCAGCAGGTTCTGACCAGTGCTGGAGAACCGGTAGCAGAAATTTTGGGTAGTTCGAAGAACCGGTAAATACCACCTCTGAGTGACTCTGCCCCCATCTATTCTCTGCCTTCCGAGTCCAGCTGATTGGGAGGAAATGGGGATTTTTCAGTAACCTTCCCCTGGACTGGGAGGGAATGGAGATTTTACAGTATCCTTCCCCTGCCATCAAACAAATCATCAAACAAATCAAGCCACAGTTCTTAAAATAATAGGGCTGAAAGGGAGCTTGGAGGTCTTCTAGTGTAACCCACTGCCCAATGCAGGAGACCTTATACGTACAATCCTGGACAAATGGCTGTCCAATCTTTTCCTGAAAACCTCGAGGAATAGAGCAACCAAAACTGTGGGAGGCAAACTGTTCCATTAATTGAAAGTTCTCACTGTCAGGAAATTTCTCCTTGGTTCTAGATTGGATCTCTCTTTAATGAGCTTCCACTCATTGCTTCTTGTCTTGACCTCAGGTGCTTTGGAGAATTAGTCAACCCTCTCTTCTCTGACTGCCCTCATGTACTGGAAGACAGCTATCATGTCACCCCTAAACTTTCTCTTCATTAAGTTCCCTTTCTTTGTACAACTTAGTCTCCCAACCCTTTATTCTCTTTGTTGCTCCTCTCTGCACTATTTCTAGGACTGCAGCATCTTTTTTTCACTATGGTGACCAGAAATGGACGCAGTATTCCAAGTGTGGCCTTACTAATGCAATACAAAGCAGTACTATTACTTCTTGTGATCTTGATGCTATCCCTCTATTGATGCACCCTAGGATTGCATTGGTCTTTGCAGCAGCTGAAGCACACTGCAGGCTTATACATAGCTGGTAGTTTACTAGGACACTGAGATCCCCGTCACAGTTACTGCTGTTGAGCCATATACTGCCTATATGCACCAAGACAAATTCCTTGCGTGTCTAAAAAACACTTGGCCAATGATATTTTTTATTCTATTTTATTCTATATCAGTGAATTTGGTTTCCCCTAAGAGCAGGACTTTATTTTTCACACCTCTGAGCTACTTATTGTTGGACCTTATTTTTCTCACCTCTGAACTGCTTATTGATGAATAGGGCCCAGTGCTCAAATCTGTCAAGATTCTTCTGAATTTTGAATCTATGTTCCAATATGTTCCAATAAGTTAGCAATTCCCCCCCCGCTTAGTGTTGTCTGCAAATTTGATGAGCTCCCCTTCTATCCTCTCATCTAGATCATTTATGAAGATATTGAAGATCACTGGGCCCAATACACAATCTTGAGGCATCCCACTGCCTGCTTCCCTCCCTGTAGGTGGAGTTCCATTGAGTACTACATGCTGAGTGCAGTTGATCAGCCAACTGTGAATCCATCTGGTGGTGGTACTTTCTATTCCACATTGTTCTACCTTACCAAGAAGTAGGATGTGGTCTACTTTGTCAAATACTTTACTGAAGTCCAAGTACAGGTAGTTTTTGACATGACCATAATTGAGCCCAAAATTTCTGTTGCTAAGTGAGATATGTATTAAATGAGTTTTGCCCCATTATATAACTGTCAACTCGCAAAGCATTCCTGACCTGCTCCCTAATTGTCATAGTCAGGGGGATTGAGGAATTTGCACTTCAGTCAAAACAAAGCACATTCCAGCCAGCCACGTCAAAGTCATATCCACGCAGACCCACAGAGGCCGGACAGAGGGATCTCTACAACCTGCAAAATTGCTTTGTTGGAGAATGTGACTGATGACACACCTTGGGGGGAGCGGGAAACAGGTCAGAGCCAGGACCCTAATATTTATTTTTTATTTATTTATTTATCAAACTTCTATACCGCCCTTCTCCCGAAGGACTCAGGGCGGTGTACAGCCTTCATTTAAAACAGTTAATATACATATTAAAATAACAATTAAAAAGCTTATTCAATAAAAGGCCAAATTAAAACCGTCAATTGACTATCTAAAATACCCCATAAAATTACCATTAAAAGTTTAAAATTTAAGTTTAGAATTTAAAAAATCAGGCCAGTCCCGCTTGTATAAATAAATAAGTTTTCAGTTCCCGGCGGAAGGTCTGAAGGTCAGGCAATTGGCGTAAACCGGGGGGAAGTTCGTTCCAGAGAGTAGGTGCTCCCACAGAGAAGGACCTTCCCCTGGGGGCCGCCAGCCGACACTGCTTGGCGGACGGCACCCTGAGAAGACCCTCTCTGTGAGAGCGTACGGGTCGGTGGGAGGCATGTGGAAACAGCAGGCGGTCCCGTAAGTACCCGGGCCCTAAGCCATGGAGCGCTTTGAAGATGGTAACCAAAACCTTGAAGCGCACCCGGAAGACCACAGGTAGCCAGTGCAGACTGCGCAGGAGTGGTGTTACCCGGGAGCAACGCGGTGCTCCCTCAATCACCCGCAGCCGCATTCTGGACTAACTGCAGTCTCCGGGTACACTTCAGGGGTAGCCCCATGTAGAGAGCATTGCAATAATCCAGTCGAGAAGTGACGAGAGCATGAGTGACCGTGCATAAGGCATCCCGGTCAAGAAAGGGGCGCAACTGGCGGACCAGGCGGACCTGGTAAAAAGCTCTCCTGGAGACGGCCGTCAGGTGATCTTCAAACGACAGCCGTTCATCCAGGAGAACGCCCAAGTTGTGCACCCTTTCCGTTGGGGCCAGTGACTCGCCCCCAACAGTCAGCCGCGGTTGCAGCTGGCTGTACCGGGATGCCGGCATCCACAGCCACTCTGTCTTGGATGGATTGAGTCTGAGTCTGTTTCTCCCCATCCAGACCCGTACGGCCTCCAAACAACGGGACAGCACTTCGACAGCTTCGCTGGGGTGGCCTGGGGTGGAAAAGTACAGCTGAGTATCATCAGCGTACAGATGATAACTCACCCCAAAGCCACTGATGACCTCGCCCAATGGCTTCATGTAGATGTTGAACAGGAGAGGCGAGAGAATCGACCCCTGCGGCACCCCACAAGTGAGGCCCCTTGCGGCCGATCTCTGCCCCCCTGTCAACACCGTCTGCGACCGGTCGGAGAGGTAGGAGGAGAACCACCGAGAAACGGTGCCTCCCACTCCCAACCCCTCCAACCGGCGCAGCAGGATACCATGGTCGATGGTATCAAAAGCCGATGAGAGATCCAACAGGACCAGGGCAGAGGAACAACCCCTATCCCTGGCCCTCCAGAGGTCATCCACCAACGCGACCAAAGCTGTCTCCGTGTTATACCCGGGCCGGAAGCCGGACTGGAACGGGTCTAGATAGACAGCTTCCTCCAGGTACTGAGGGAACTGCCGTGCCACCACACTCTCTACAACCTTCGCCACAAAGCGAAGGTTGGAGACTGGACGATAATTACCCAAAATAGCTGGGTCCAGGGAAGGCTTCTTGAGGAGGGGTCTCACCACCGCCTCTTTCAAGGCGGCAGGAAAGACCCCCTCCATCAAAGAAGCATTTATAATGCCCCGGAGCCAGCCTCGTGTCACATCCTGAGTGGCCAGCACCAGCCAGGAGGGGCACGGGTCCAGTAAACATGTAGTGGCATGCAGCCTCCCCAGCAACCTGTCCATGTCCTCGGGAGCCACAGAATCAAACTCATCCCAAACCACATCAACAAGACGAGCCTCAGTCATCTCATCTGGATCATCGCAATCTTGGTCCAAGCTATCCCGAAGCTGAGCGATTTTATCGTATAGATAACCGCTAAACTCCTCGGCACGTCCCTGTAAGGGGTCATCCCGTCCCCCCTGGTGAAGGAGGGAACGGGTCACCCGAAACAGGGCGGCCGGGCGGTTATCTGCCGACGCAATGAGGGAGGAGGCATAGGAACGCCTCGCCACCCTCAGTGCCACTAGGTAGGTCTTTGAAAAAGACCTAACTAGTGTCCGATCAGCTTCGGAGCGGCTGGACCTCCAGGCACTCTCTAGGCGTCTTCTCCGGCGTTTCATCTCTCTCAGCTCCTCAGAGAACCAAGGAGCTAATCCAGATCTGCGCCGGGTCAGAGGCCGCAAAGGCACAACACGGTCCAAAGCCCCAGGCCGCAACTAGTTCTTCGGTCGTGCCGTGGGTAAGATCCTCAGGGAACGGCCCAAGCTCCGTCTGGAACCTCTCAGGGTCCATCAGGCGCCTGGGACGGAACCAACGCATTGGTTCCGTCTCCCTGCAGTGGTGAGTAGCGGTCTGAAAGTCTAGACGGAGGAGAAAATGATCTGACCATGACACCGGTATTGTCACTAAATCTCTTACTACCAGATCATTAAACCACTGTCCAGAGATATAAATCAGGTCCAGCGCGGATCCCCCCCGTGTGAGTTGGGCCATCAGTTACTTGAATCAGGTCCAAGGCCGTCATGGAAGCCTGGAACTCCTGAACCACTGTTGATGACAGGCCAGTGAGGTCAGAGTTGGCTTCACTGGATCCGTACCGACATGAAGCTTCTAATAAATAACTGGATTTCTTTTGAAGTTTGGCTTGAGGCTCATGATTTAATTGGGGCATCGGTTGGAACCCTGATAGCAAGCCAACTCTCTCAAAACTAATCAAAATGAACAGGACTCCTGAACCCCAGTGTTGTGACCCAGGTTCCCGGACTCGGATTCCTGGAATATAATTCAGAAAGTGAGGAAGAGGAACTGGCAAGACCTGTTTCCCCTGGGCCCTCTCTCTCCCTGGCACCCACCCAGGAGGAAGAGGAGGGGCCGGCAAGACCTGATTCCCCTGGACCTTCTTCTGATTTGGCAACGCCCCAAGAACAATCTTGGCTTGATGCAAGACTGCGCAGATGTGACCGGCGCGCGCAGCAGAGGAGGCGTTGGGAAAAAGTCAAGGAATGATGAGTCACGGAGTGGCACTCACAGGGGCTATAAAGCAGGAGGCGGAACTTCCTGGCTTTTTGTCTTGGACAAAGTAATGAATTTGCGCGGGCAAGCTGTATCATGGATAGAAGAATCTGTTTGTGAGTGAATCGTGCTTTATCTATAATTTTCTGGTTATCTCCAGGGATTTTGGCAGGCGTGTGGGGAGACATCTCTGTGCCAGAAGGAAATCAGCCAAATGTAAATAAATTAGAAAGAGGCCTTTGACTGACTCTTTTTTTGTTTTAAAAAGTTTTATTTTGACATTCTTATCCAATAACATATCCAATAACATATTTAATGTACCCTCATATACAATTAATCGGATCTGCCTGGTCACCACCCCCTTCCTTTTCCTTTTACTCTCCTTCTTTACCTTCTTCTACTTTCCATAACCATCCTCCCCCTCTCTTATCTACATCCTCTCCTCTTTCCTCCCTATTCCTTTCTTCTCCTCTTCCCTCTTCCTTCCTTCCTCCTCCTCCTCTTCTCTTTCCTCCTTCTCTCTTCTACTCCTTCTTTCCCTTCATTCTAAAGTAGTAACCAGGCAGGTCCGATCTACATTAATTATACATCTTCAATCATCTTTGTACATTAACTATCAATCCATTTTCTACCCTCCCCTCCCTTCCTTCCTCCCCCACCCCCAGGACTTCCGAGAACCGAGTACAGGGTATAAAACTAACAACAAAATTAAAATCTAGCACAAATCATAATCCATAGTCGTTCCTTAAAACCTCCACTCCTTCCAAAGACAAAGAAGATACTTTTCTTCCACTCCATTATATATCAGACCATTCCACTCCTAGAATTCTCCAAAGTTTCCAATTGAGTTAGTGTTTATTCTTGAATAAAGTACGTAGTTTTAATATCCAACCTTCATCAATCAATATCAAAACAACGTTCCATCTTCCAATATTCACCAAGGTTTCTTCTAAAATGTCTTTCTTCCTTAGCAATCTCTCAAAAATAGTTCATATTTCCGACTTAGTTTCTTTAATTTTTCTGTCCAACCTTCAGGGTAAGCAATAGTCCATCTTTTCACATCTTTAACATTTATATATACAACAAATAATATTACAAATATCCAAAGTGTCAATTGTAATAATTAAAATCTTCACTTTACCTTACTTATGTCAAATAACATTGTTAAAATTACACCTATATCATCCACAATATATCTATTATAACAATTACATTCTAATTAACATTACATCCATCTCTTAAATATAATATTTAATCCAAGTTCCTAAATTTTACTATCTATCCTCCAAAATTAAACAATATTCCATCTTCCTATTCCTTTATACCTTTAATATATCATATAGTACCCCTAAAATTACACATTTATATCCACAATAAGTCATTTACAAAAATTAACCATAATCATATTTAATAAAGTTAAACATTCTCCCTCCCCTTCTTCTATCTTACACATTTTCAACCATCTATTCACCATTCAACTTAACATCTGTTAACAAAGAATTCCCAATCTTTAATACATTAGTATAAAAATCTCGTGCTTTACAAATTGTATTGAGAAAATACTTTTTCCTTTATAATTCAGTGTTAAACCTGCTGGAACCTCCCATCTAAAATATATCTGATGTTTCTTAAGTTCATCCACCAGAAAGGCAAATTCTTTTCTTCTTAACATTTTAGGAGGAATTTCCTTCATCATTATTATATCTTGTCCTAATATTTGAAATTTATTTTATAAAATGCTTGCAAAATTCCATACCTAATCCTCTTATTTGTAAAATAAATAACCACATCTCTCGGTAAACACTTCTGCCTTGCCCACCAGGAATTAACACGATAAATTTTTCAATATTAACTTCAAAATCTTCTGGTTCCATTCCTCTATCTGGGCAAAGGCCTGAATAAAAATCTCTTTCAAATTTTCCTCTTTAAATTCTCTTAAACCCTTACCCTTATAGCATATTCCATTAATTTATATTGTAATATAACCCTTTCTTCCTCTGCCTTATCAGCCTTAACCTGAATATCATCTATTTTATTTTCTAAATTCAAATTAATTTGAACTTCATCTATTTTCCTTTGCAAATCTAAATTAATTTGGTTAAATTCATTCAGTCTTTCTTCTGTCTGTGTACTAGATAACAATAATGGAGTAATTGATTCCTTTAATTTTTTCATCTCCTTACTCTGCTCTTCCACCAAATCTTTAAAATCCAGTATTTCTCTCTCCATTTCATTAAATTTTTGATCTATTTCTGAAAGATGAGCCTCCATAAGCTCCTGTAAAAAATTCCTTAGACTGTCTTTAATATCTTCTTTCAATTTCCGTACCTGAAGTGAAGATATTTCCAATAATTTAGAAGTGGTTAAATCTCTTTGCTTAAAAGCCATTTTTAAACTAAGTAATATCAAGAAGAAGAAGAAGAAGAAAAAAAAAGGGGGGGAGGAAATAAAAAGAAAAAAAAAACCCAATAAATTTTTCTTCTTAAACACTGTAAAAAAAAAAAAGATAATAAAAAAAGAAATAGATTTTTTTTTTAAAAAAAGAATTCCATTTAGAAAAAAAAAATCTTGTTATTTTCTTCTTAGAGGTTCCACACCAGCAATTGTAATCAGCATTTCCTTAGCTTTCACTTTCAAAAAACAAAACGCCATCTTTCTTCATCTCCACTCTTCAAATAACTTCTCTGTCAGGGAGTTAAAATCATCTTACAAGCAAATGCCAGCCTTCCTGCTTTCGATTCTTCCGTGTTGAAAATTTATCATTAATCCTCTTCAGTCACGGAGATGGACGCTGCGTTTTGCTCTGCTTTTGCAGAGGCGTTCTGGACTCTGGAGCTTTTTTTGAACTATCGAAGGAGCGTTTCCCATCAAACCACCAGAAATCATTCTGGGGCTTTTCTTGGGGGCTCAAACTTCAGTTCAAATGCTCATCTCCCCCTCTTTGCCCGAGGCAGAGATTTACGAGCTGTTGACAGAAGATTAGCACTGTCTAAACAGCTCTCACAGAATCACAAAGAACGGGCGGACTGAAATTGCCGCCATTAACACAGCGGAGCCAAACCGGAAAACCGCCTTTGACTGACTCTTTGTTGGGAGTATTGGGGGAGGGAAACAGAACATTTTGTCCAAGACCCCGACTAAACCATCTTCCACCAAAGATGGACCAGCAGCAGGTACAGCAGCAGTTACAGCAGCTACAAGCGGCTAATCAACAGCTACAGCAGCAAGTGGCTCACTTGGCAGGCCAACTTGCTGCTGGGAATGTGCCTGCAGCACACACACACACACACCCGTCCTCCCACTCCTCCTCCTCATCGCAAGTGCCCGATAACTGTGCCAGATAAGTTTTCTGGGCAGCCTGAGATGTTCCCGACCTTCTTGGGACAGTGCCAGCTCTACATGGCTATGAGGCCAGAGGATTTCCCAGATAAGGTGGCCTTCGTGATTAACCTTCTTTCCGGCTCGGCTGCCCGATAGGCCACACCCCTCTTGCTCCAGGACAGCCCCCTGCTGGCGGACCACCAATGTTTTTGGCAGCACCTGCGCATCATGTACGAGGACCCCGTTCGGATGCTGATGGCAACCAGGTGCCTTAAGGAACTCCATCAAGGGAAGCGCCCCCTGCAGGAGTACATCGCTGAATTTCGTCTTTTGTGCCAGGACTCTGACTGGAATGACGCAGCGCTGGTGGACGCATTCCAGGAGGGAGTCTCAGAGAAGCTGCAAGACTAGCTGGCCCGGGTGGAGGTGCCGCGGACCCTCGACAACTTGGTGCCCCTTTGTCTCCGTCTCGATGCCCGTCTGCAATGGCGACCATCCCGTCTGCACCCCCGCTTCCTGCGCCACCACCACCCCGGGTCGCCCGGGGTTTTGTAACCATTGCAGAGGAGTCCATGTAGTTGGGAGCGGCCAGACCTCACCTGATGGCCCAGGAGCAGAACCGGAAGCACCAAGGGAGATTGTGCCTGTACTGCGGGGAGCCTGGCCACTTCGCTGCTTCTTGCCCCAGAAAGCGAATCACAGTGGTCCCCGAATCACAGCGTGACCAATCGGGAAACAGAGCAGGCCCGACCTTGGGGACACCCTAGGTCAGGCACATACTAAGCCCCCACTGGAGGTTGCGGAAGTAGACTCTGGGCCCCCTCGGCATCTGATTCTGGACACACGGGTATGGTTGGGGAACCAGTCGGACGGGCTCCAGGCGCATGTGCTGGTGGACTCAGGGGCCACAACAAACTTTATGGACCAGGCCTTTGTGACCCAGTTTGTGTTCCCCGTTGTTCCGGTGGACCCTTCGATGCGGGTAGAGACAATTAATGGATGAGAACTGGTCCAGCCCCATTAAATTCGCTACCCAGCCTTTGCGCCTGGCTATTGGGGACCATGAGGAGGCAATCCAGTTTTATGTCATGGCGGACCTTCATTTTTCCTTGGTCCTTGGGTTAGCCTGGCTTCGGACCCACGATCCTCAGGTGGCCTGGTCGCGGAACGCCATCTCTTTCCTGAGTTTGCAGTGCGTCGACCACACCTGCCACACCTGTGCCAGCCCGAATGTCCCCACCCCTGCCATCTCCTTGCCTCCTGAGCTGACGGACTTCGCCGACGTGTTCAGCGAGAAGGAGGCAGACCAATTACCCCCGTATCGGCCCTACGATTGCCCCGAGGACCTTCTGCCCAACACACCGCTGCCTGTGGGATGCCTGTATTCCATGTCGGAGCCCGAGTTGGCCGCCCTCAGGGACTTCCTGGACAAAAATCTGGCCCGAGGGTTCATCCAGCCTTCGAAGTCCCCTCTCTCAGCCCCGGTCCTCTTCATGAAGAAGAAGACAGGGGACTTGCACCTATGCTGCGATTACCGCCGGCTAAACGCCATTACGATGCGGAATCGCTACCCCCTGCCGCTCATCCCAGAGCTGCTGGAGGGGTTGCGGGAGGCCATGATCTTCACCAAGCTCGATCTCCAGGGGGCCTACAACCTGGTGCGGATGCGAGAGGGAGACGAATGGAAGACAGCACTCGGCACCTGATACAGACACTACGAATACACCGTCATGCCGTTCGGGTTGACCAATGCCCCCGCCGTCTTCCAGCACTTCATGAACGATGTGTTCCGAGACATGTTGGATCGGTTCGTGGTGATCCACCTGGACGAAATCCTGATTTACTCCCGGTCCAGGGAAAGCCACCTTTGGCACGTTGGTCTGGTTCTGTAATGCTTGCGGGAGCAACAACTCAATGCAAAGCTGGAGAAATGCGTCTTCTTCTAGACTTCCATAGAATTCCTCAGGCATATCATCTCGCCCAAAGGATAGCCATGGACCCATGCAAAGTAGAGGCTTTGTGTAGCTGGGAAGCCCCTCGTCAGGTGAAGGATGTTCAGCGCCTGTTAGGCTTCACCAACTACTACCGGACCTTCATCCCGGGCTTCACCACACTGACGGCTCCACTTACCCAGCTCCTCAGGAAGAAGGTCGTGTTCTGGTGGGGTCCCCCGCAGCAAGAAGCATTCACAGCCCTCAAGAAAGCCTTCGTCACGGAACCTGTCCTGAGGCATCCCGACCGGCTCCGGCCTTTTGTGGTGGAGACGGACGCGTCCAATGTGGCTCTTGGAGCGATGCTGCTATAGGCTCCGGCGAATGGCAGCACACTTTTTCCCTGCGCTTACTACTCCCGGAAACTCAATCCTTCCGAGCGCAACTACACCATCTGGGAAAAGGAGTTGCTGGCTATCAAGACTGCATTCGAGGCTTGGCGACACCATCTGGAGGGTGCCCGACATCAGGTGGAGGTCTGAACGGGCCATCGGAATCTCGAATACCTCACCACAGCTCGGAAGTTGAACCAGCGGCAGATCCGGTGGTCGTTGTTTTTTGCCTGGTTCAACTTCCGCATGACCTACATTCCCAGCGGTCACAACCGGAGGGCGGATGCCCTGTCCCGCAAGCCGGAGTACCTCTGTGCCAAGGACCCCCTTCCTCCACGGATGGTGCTGCTGGCAGAAGCCTTGGCCGCAGCACGGGAACCGGTGGACTTGCGGGCCTAGGTGCGAGAGGCGCAGCGCCAGGACACCTGGTCGCAGCAAAGGAGAGTGAAGGTGGGCCCCGCGTCTCCTTGGACCTTGGAGGAAGACTTACTCAAGTTTCGGGGGTGATTATACGTGCCCACAGGACCACTCCGAGCCCTCATCATGACCCAGTGCCACGACAACCCTGCAGCAGGACATTTTGGGTTCTTCAAGACCCTCCACTTGGTGACACGGAGCTTTTGGTGGCCCCGAGTGCGGCATGATGTACATGCATACATGACATCCTGCGTACCGTGCCGGCAAGCCAAGGCTGCCACGGGGGCCCCTCCCGGGCTCCTCCAACCCTTGCCGACACCCGACAGACCCTGGGGGGTGATCTCCATAGACTTCTTGACGGACCTGCCACCGTCCTCTGGGTTCACCACGGTGCTGGTGGTGGTGGACATGCTCACCAAGATGGCACACTTCATCCCATGCCGCGGGCTGCCCACAGCCGCCAAAATGGCCCGTTTCTTCCTGCAGCACATCTTCCACCTCCACGGTCTGCCGGACAGGGTGGTTTCGGACTGCGGAGTTCAGTTCACAGCTCACTTCTGGAAGAGCCTGATGGCCGCGTTGGAGGTGCAGGTGTGTCTGTCGTCATCGCACCATCCGGAGACCGATGGAGGTACAGAGAAGGTCATCGGTATCCTGGAACAGTATCTCCGTTGCTTCATCAACCAGCAGCAGGACAACTGGGCCAATTACCTGTCCCTGGCGGAGTTTGCGTTTAACAACTCTCAGCACACCTCTACCCAGATGACCCCGTTCTTTGCCAACATGGGCTACCATCCGCGGCTCTTCCCTCTGGCACCACCGGACTCTCCTGTTCCTGAAACACAGACGTTCCTGACGGAATTGCATGCGGTCCAACAGTTGGTACGTCGGCAGCTGGATTGAGCGATGGTCCGCCGACCACCGAACGCTCCCGATGGGCGACGCCCCCGCTGGCGGTTGGAGACCGGGTGTGGCTCTCCACCAAACACCTCCCGTCCAACAGACCGGTAAAGAAGTTGGACCACTGATTCATCCCGTTCCCCATCGAGGCGGTCATCAACCCGGTAGCCTACCGACTAACCCTGCCATGATCCATGCAGATCCACCCCGTCTTTCACCGGTCCCTTCTGGTCCCTGAGGCCACACCGAGTCCCCTTCAGTGCCCAACAGTGCCCATCACCGTTGCTGAGGACGGGTCGGAGGAATACGAAGTCCACAGCGTATGAGATTCCCGCTGGTTGAAGGGTCGTTTCCAATATTTGATCACGTGGAAGGGATATGGGACTGATTTCTCCTGGGTAAATGCCTCTGACATTTATGCCCCTGACCTGATGCAGGCCTTCCATGAGTAGAACCCAGCCCGACCGCATCCCGATCGTCAGCCCCGGGGGAAGGGCCCTGCGGTGAGGGATAGTGTTGTGACCCAGGTTCCCGGACTCAGACTCCTGGAGGATGATTCAGAAAGTGAGGAAGAAGAACTGGCAAGACCTGCTTCCCCTGGGCCCTCTCTCTCCCTAGCACCCACATATGAGGAAGAGGAGGGGTCGGCAAAACCTGATTCCCCCGGGCCTTCTTCTGATTCGGCAATGCCCCAAGAACAATCTTGGCTTGATGCAAGACTGTGCAGATGTGACTGGCACACGCAGCAGAGGAGGCATTGGGACAAAGTCAAAGAATGATGAGTCACGGAGTGACACTCACAGGGGCTATAAAGCAGGAGGCAGAACTTCCTGGCTTTTTGTCTTGGACAAAGTGATGAATTTGCGTGGGCAATCTGTATCATGGATAGAAGAATCTGTTTGTGAGTGAATCGTGCTTTATCTATAATTTTCTGGTTATCTCCAGGGATTTTGGCAGGCGTGTGGGGAGATTCTATTCTGTGCTAGTTATGTGCCCCTTTCCTTTTTCATACTTGTCCTTTTTGTCCCTCAGTTCATCAGACAGTTCTTTATGCAACTCTGCTGGTTTCATCTGGGGCATCTTGAAGTGTAAATTTAATCTAGTTTTATCTTGAGGCATAAATGATCACCCATAAATTATCATGCTTTGGCTATATTATACAGAGCAGAGGGGGGATTCACTTACCTTCTCTACCGGTTCACAAATGTGAGGGTGCATGCACCACCTCTGTGCATGCGCATGTTCTTCTGGGCATGCGCAGTAGTCACGCAATATGTCTGGGCAGGTGGGCAGAGCCTCCCACAGTCACCGCTACCGGTTCACGCGATCCGGAGAGAACTGGCTGAATACCACTACTGATGCAGAGACCTAGTTCTCTGGAGAAGTCTGTAATACTGGGAAAGGTGGAAGGAAAGTGAAAAAGAGAAAAATGGATGGGTGCACTGTTAGAAAAGCTGAAGCTCCAGGATTAGGAAGAGGTCCTTCAGGAGAAAATTTATCTGGTTGCTAAGAATTGATGGCACACAATCAATCAATGAATCAATTAAATAAATCACATAGTAAAAAGTCTGGAACAATAATAAAATTCATGATTTTCCATGCCTAAACACCAGTGCTCAGTATATGGGAAATAAATAAAAGTAAGGTTCTACATTTAGGCCAAAAAAACAAAATGCACCAGTACCGTATATGTGGTACCTTGCTCAATAGTAGTACCTGTGAGAGGGATCTTGGAGTCCTAGTGGATAACCATCTAGATATGAGCCAGCAGTGTGCAGCAGCTGTTAAAAAAGCCAACACAGTTCTGGGCTGCATAAACAGAGGGATAGAATCAAGATCACGTGAAGTGCTAGTACCACTTTATAATGCCTTGGTAAGGCCACACTTGGAATATTGCATCCAGTTTTGGTCGCCACGATGTAAAAAAGATGTTGAGACTCTAGAAAGAGTGCAGAGAAGAGCAACAAAGATGATTAGGGGACTGGAGGATAAAACATATGAAGAACGGTTGCAGGAACTGGGTATGTCTAGTTTGACAAAAAGAAGGACTAGGGGAGACATGATAGCAGTGTTCCAATATCTCAGGGGCTGCCACAGAGAAGTGGGAGTTGGGCTGTTCTCCAGAGCACCTGAGGGTAGAACAAGAAGCAATGGGTGGAAACTGATCAAGGAAAGAAGCAACTTAGAACTAAGGAGAAATTTCCTGACAGTTAGAACAATTAATAAGTGGAACGACTTGCCTTCAGAAGTTGTGAATGCTCCAACACTGGAAATTTTTAAGAAAATGTTGGATAACCATCTGACTGAGATGGTGTAGGGTTTCCTGCCTGGGCAGGGGGTTGGACTAGAAGGCCTCCAAGGTCCCTTCCAACTCTGATGTTATGTTATGTTATGTTATGTTAAATATGTCTTTCTACAGAAATGCAACAAGATGTAATACATGTAAAGAAACATAAAGGGATAACCGCCATCATTAGAAAATAGCAACAAAGATCTAATGTATTTAAAAAAAATAGAAGCAATAGAAACTGGTAAGTTTGTACTGTGCTTGCACTGTATATTAAAAAGTATCATTCTTGATCACAAATCCAAATGAATGAAATTGATAATCCTTTAGAAGGCATCTAAGTGGAAAAACAAAATTAGTATGTGGAAGAGTGAACAAAATATGATGCCGTACCAAAGTAACTATCAAATCCTATTAAATATCATATCTTATCAACTATTTAATCTCCGCATGAATACATGAATATGAATTGTAGCAAAACTATTTTTTATTTTCTGATAATATTTTTTTTTTAAAATAGGAATCATAACCACAGTTTAAGGCTGTCCTTTGATATTTGCACTGTTCTTTCAGTTTGGAAACTAGGACAAACTGTGCACAGCTATCAGTAAAATCAATTTTGAAGTCAGCTACTTTCACTGTTAAACAAGAGAAGAAGCAATTATTTATTTATTTATAATTACATTTCTATACCGCACCATCTCCTGAAGGACGGTTTACAGCCAATATTAAAATATACACACCAATACAATACAAATATAATAAATAACAATATTTAAAAACAATTAAAAGCAAATATTTACTGGCCAAATCACTAAAACGGTCAAAGACCGATTAAAACCCATTAAAATTTCGCTAAAATATGTCTTGGGCTAGTCCTGCTTGGTGAAATAATAAAGTCTTCAGTTCACGTTTGAAGGCCCGGAGGTCGGGGAGTTGGCGTAACCCCGGAGGTAGCTCGTTCCATAGGGCTGGTGCCACCACAGAGAAGGCCCTCCCCCTGGGGGCCGCCAACCTACATTGCTTGGTCGACGGCACCCTGAGGAGGCCTGCTCTGTGGGAGCGCACAGGTCGTTGGGAGGCAGAAGGCGGTCTCGCAAATACCCCGGTCCTAAGCCATGAATGCCACACAGAAGAATTCTACATTTTTCCATACTAATTCTTATTCAGTCTGATGAAAGACAATTTGCCTTTGCACACACATATAAACAACCACCAACTGATAACTTGTCTAAAAAACAATACTATATGCAGGACTATATCTATTTCTTGAAGTTTGTTTCTAATTTTACTTTTTATTTACTTTTTATTTAAGGAACTTTTTCCTCAAATAAATCATTGGTCCTGAACTCTTTTACTAGCCTCCTCCATCTTGGTGGAAGACTTCTTAAAAATTGCTAATGTAAATTTCTAGCACATTCATTTTTTCTTTCATAATAGAAATTATATTTCTGACTTGTTGGCGAGTATATATTTAGTGCACATACATTAATTGCTTAAGAATTTGTTCAATGACTTATAAAGAGAGTTAAGTGGTATAATCCTTTAAATGTTAGTAAGTAAGTACATCAGAAAAGTTTCCTGGGATAGCCATAAAGGATAGCAAGATACCAATGCTGGTCATGAGTATGCTCCATGCTCCCACTCTCTTCTGGACAATTGGTATCAAGAACCTCCTTCAACAGAATCTCTGGTGCCTGCCTTCTTATTCTTTAAATACAGGTTTATTCCGAATTATTTCCTGTGTGCTATATGCCTTATGAGAGTCCAAACAAACCTCTGTATACTTGGTATACTTTATTTTTATTTTATTTATTTTGTCACAACATCATACAAAAAGATTATATAGTATATACACATATAAACATATATAGGAAGAAGAAAAGAAAAACAATAGGACAGGAACGGTAGGCACGTTTGTGCGCTTATGCACGCCCCTTATGGTCCTCTTAGGAATGGGGTGAGGTCAATAGTAGAAAGTTTTTGGTTAAAGCTGTTAGGATTATGGGAAGAGACCACAGAGTCAGGTAAAGTATTCCAAGCACTGATGATTCTGTTGCAGAAGTCGTATTTTCTGCAATCTAGATTAAAGCGGTTTACATTAAGTTTAAATCTATTGGTTGCCCTTGTATTATTGCAATTAAAGCTGAAGTAGTCTTTGACAGGAAGGACATTACAATAGATGATTCTGTGAGTTAAACTTAGGTCTTGTCGAAGGCGACGGAGTTCCAAGTTTTCTAAGCCTAGGATTTCAAGTCTGGTGGGATAAGGTATTTTGTTGTTTTCAGAGGAATGGAGAACTCTTCTTGTAAAATATTTCTGGACACGTTCAATTGTATTGATGTCAGAGATGTGGTGAGGGTTCCAAACAGGTGAGCTGTATTCTAGAATTGGTCTAGCAAATGTTTTATATGCATTCACAGTTTAGCAAAACAGAGTAATCCTCTGCAGAAACCATGCTGATGATTAACATTCAATAATCATTTACTAGACTTGAGGTCATTTTTAAAATATTTCACATTTTCCAAGGGGCTTTTTTTTTTTTGAAAGAAAGGCTGATCTTAAGAAGTTTTCTATTTTTGTTGGAAGACATATATTTCTAAAAAGTTTCTTTATAACACTTTGATGGATACCATTTAGGCCCGGTAATATTTTGGTTTTGTCTATTAAATAAGGGGACGCAGTGGCTCAGGGGCTAAAGGCGTTGAGCTTGTCGATCGAAAGGTCAGCAGTTCAGTGGTTCGAATCCCTAGTGCCGCATAATGAGGTGAGCTCCCGTGACTTGTCCCAGCTTCTGCCAACCTAGCAGTTTGAAAGCATGTAAAAAATGCAAATAGAAAAATAGGGACCACCTTTGATGGGAAGGTAACAGCGTTCTGTGTGCCTTTGGCGTTGAGTCATGCCGGCCACATGACCATGGAGACATCTTTGGACAGCGCTGGCTCTTCGGCTTTGAAACAGAGATGAGCACCGCTTCCTAGAGTTGGGAACGACTAGCACATATGTGCAAGGGGAATCTTTACCTTTATTAAATTCATAGCTTAATCTCTTCTTAGACTTCTTGTGATCCTGCATCTGTAACTCCCACTGTGAAAATGTCAGTTTAGCCAATTGCCCCTGCCCTAAATTGGCTGCGGTTAAGAAGGATATGAATCACATATTCCACTTCCTTATTTTCCTTTAGTGCTCTTTTAATTCCAGTATTTTAGCTTTAATTTCAGTATTTCAGATCAGTATTTTGAGTTACATTTCTATTATTGGTCCTTATATTAGTAGTCCAGAATACAGAATAACAGAGTTAGAAGGGACCTTGGAGGTCTTCTATTCAATCACATGCTCCCCAATTACTTCCTACTGTGGGTTTAGGACTTCTTGGCTCGAACCCTTGGCGCTGCCTGTTTCTCCCACAAGGTTTCGCCTCCGCATTATTACACCTCAGCACTTTGGGCCATGGCCCCTCCGTCCCAGTCCGTTCACTGCAGCCCATACATCACAGTATAGTTTGCGTCAGGCTTTTGAGCGCCCAGGACAGTTCGCAGCTAGCCAATTAGTGCAGAGGCTTGGGGGCTTTGGGAGTAGAGCGGGGGCTGCAGTTCAGAGGGAGGGTCTGTCAGTTTGAAGCCTCCTGAGGCAGCCTAGAGCAGTGCGGGGGAGGGATCCAACCACAAAAGATGGGGGGGATTGGGGCTGTAGAGGTTCCCAGGACCTCTCCCTGTGGAAGAGGGGGCTGGGAGGGGTCAAAGGTATTTCGTTAGTAGCACTTGGGGCTCTGCGCCCCCAGCCACGAGCCACTCACCTGTCAATTTGGCTGCGGCAAAGGGACTGGGATGGAAGGGCCATGGCCCAACATGCTGAGGTGTAATAACGTGGAGGCGAAACCCTGGTGGAAAAATAGGCAGCGCCAAGGGTTCGAGCCAAAAAGTCCCATTCCACCTACCGCCCACTAACCAGGAGAACAACCTAGTATTTTGTACTTGATACACTCAGCTGCAGCACAAAGATATATTAAAAATTATGATTCTGATCCTGATTTAGTAGCGATCTTGTGGTATCAGCATGGAAAATGGAAAATGCCTACTTGTTTGCAAAGGCAAAATGGAAGTTATTGTCTGGTGGGACAGAAGGGAAGTGATCTGACAACCGACTGGTTCTCTGGAAAGGTGGGACTGGGAGTAGAGGGACTGAAGATTACATCAATTTCAGTTGTAAAACTGTAACCAAAAAGTTGTGGCCAAGAGTTTTCCACTGTCTGGAAATCATGGTCAGATGATTTTTTTTGTGTAATCCCTTTACCCTCCTTTTCTCTCTATTCTGCACTTGATGCTGAAAATAAACTGAAAGGCTAAGGGTTCTTGTTTTGTAATTTGCATCCTAAGGCGAAAAAAATAAATTTATACCAACTGAATTCTGAATTGTGTGTGTGTGTGTGTGTGTGTGTGTGTGTGTGTGTGTACTCTCTGCTCTGAGATATTTCATCTCAAGGGTAAATGGAAATAATACTAGTTGAAAATCAAATTCCAAGAAACAAGTTTTTTTTAAGCTGCAACCTCTCCAGCCACCTACTCCATGTCTTGTGGCAGGTGAAAACAAAAGGATGGAGTGATATTGAAATCACACTAGGCTCACATATTGGCTGTAGGCCACCCAGAGTCACATTTAGCAACATGCATGGCTATAAAATAAAATAATAACACATTTGGTCTTTGGTGATGCTTAAAGGAAGTTGGTAGTTCCCCAACACTGAACGCCCCAACACAAATACATTAACTATATTCTCCCCCACTACCTGAGCAGAAGAAGAATGAAAGTAACATGAACCAAGTTGGAAGGGAATAGTGTGTGTGTAATCCTTCAATGACCTGTGCTCCCATCCCTTCTCCTACTGTGTATTTTTAGAGGCAATGATTGTAAGGTTCTGGCGAACAAGCTATCAGAACAGATCAGCTTTGAAGTGCAGACTTCAATTATGTCACATTCCCTCTAAGGCACAGCCAGGGCAGGAAAACCAATTCAGCTGCTGCATGCACACATCCGTGATTCATATATTTTCTTTTCCCTTTCTACAAAGCATTCTTGGATTAAATCTCTGTGTGAGGCAAGCAATAATACAAAATTAGTCACACACACACACACACCTTTATGTAAACATACCTCCAGGAAGACACAGAGGAAGGATACAAAGCAAATAGACAACGACAAAGAATGAAAGGGCTGAAATCAACACAATCTCTAGATGATGAGCTGAGAAAGGCTGTGTATTTACATGAGCCAAGCTGACATCTCTTCTTGACTGGGAACTTAATCAGTGGAGACACTGTCCACTTGGCTAAAAAAGTAAAAACTATAAGAAAATTTCTTCTTCTTCTTCTTTTTCTCCTCCTCCTCCTTTCTCTCTTCTTCTTTCTTCCTACACCCCAACATAGAAAGTAGGACACCATTAGAATTTAAGCAAAGATCGTGCTCAGAGTCAAAACTGCATCTAAGAGAGGGAAGCTAGGATCAACCTCTCATACTATTTAGATGACAATGGCTATAGAGAGCTATTAATGTCCTCCAACTACTAAATGATAACACTCATTGTATAACTGCACATGGTAAATATCTGTTTCCCATAACACTGACATATATATATTGTGCCCTTTTGTGGTTAGAACATAAATATGCCATCATGGATGGTTATGGAGGTCACACTGACTAAATTCCTGAATTGTTACTGATACCTCATCCCACCAATGACAGTCTCTGGAAATTGTCAGAGTCCATCATTTGATCTCTCCCCACCCCACTCTGGCTGAGAACGTGTATGTCATCCTCCAGGAAATCAAGTGGTAATTAAGAAGACAAATGGAAAAGATAACACCACAGAAAGAAGTCAGATTACATTCATTGACCCTTACTATTATGTGACCCGATGTAAATCCAGAAGTTAGTTTACATTCACTGACTTATACTATGGGAACACGCAAACCAGATTCCAGAATACGCAGATGCCAGAGTTGAGGATTTATGACTTTTTGGGTATAAGAGGACATCGCTTTCTGTCATAAGTTCGTAGTTCTTCCTTGCATGTATGTATGCACCATTATGTGTTTGGAACAGCTAACCATTTAAGCTTGATCAAGATTAAATGCTATTTTACTCAAGCCTCTGTTTAAGTCTCTTGATTGGCAGGTATGAGCTTAGACATATTAATAAATGGACTTTACAACTATAACTTGTTGCTGGCAATCCTTATGATTTATACTGATATATTGACCATTAATTGTGTTGTAATGTTGTACCTTGATGAACGTATCTTTTCTTTTATGTACACTGAGAGCCTATGCACCAAGACAAATTCCTTGTGTGTCCAATCACACTTGGCCAATAAAATTCTATTCTATTCTATTCTATTCTATTCTATTCTCAGCATCATCTAAAATTAATTTTCAGCTTTACTGGGAATGTGCAATACATAAATGTCAGATAAATAAATAAACCATACTTTTGTAGGAATTTAGCACCCACCCCCCTCCTAGAAGAATGAAATATTTTAGAAAATATTTAAAAAGGCAGAATATATTTCCCTGGATGAGAAATGGAGAAACATGTTTTAAAGACAAAGCAGCTCCCTGCAACTTCCTGCCACCCCCCACCTTTGTCAATGGGCCATTAAAGCCTCAACCAAGCTCACTCATTTCCCCCCACCTTTGTCAATGGGCCATTAAGACCTCAGCCAAGCTCACTCATTCTCCCCACCTTTGTCAATGGGCCATCATCATTTGCAACACAATAGGACTTATCTAGTGACAGAAACTCACCACATGGCAAGGCTCAAGCAAGCTTGAGAGACAACCTACAATGTTAGCTAAAACTCCTAGACCACCTGGGAGTTTGACAACCAATCAGGATACTCTTCCTGTGCCCCAGAGAGTTCAAAACTCAGAAAAAGCATAAAGCCAGGGAGCGCACAGGATCTCACTCCCTTTTCTGTTCAGGATCTCAAGCCATGTGATCCTGGCCACCATTAAACCATCTTTCCAAGCAGCCTCCATGTTTCCAGTGTCTTTGTCCCCACTTGGAACTGAACCCAGATGGATATTTCTTCCAACACTTTTCTCTCACATATAAAACCAATCAACATTGCCTAGGTTTTACTTTTAAAATATGCAGGAAAAGCCTTATTAATTCTTTGTTTAGACTCAAATATATGCAAGCAGGCTTCTAATCTAATTAGAGATGGTCCTCATTTAATGAATATTTGTTCAGCAACCATTCAAACTTGTGATGGCATTGAATGAATCATATTTACAACCAGTCCTTGGTGTTCTGGCCATCACATGTGGTCACATGATTATCTGCAACCTCTGTTGCTGGCTTTCAACAAGCAATGTCAACTAGGAAGCCAACAGAAGTTTGTAAATGGCAACTACATGACATCCTCATTTAACAATGTATGAGGATTTGCTTAACAATGGCAATCGGGAGTGCTGGAATAATTGTTGCTAAATGGCAGGTGTCATGTGACATCACACTTTATGATCTCTTCATTAGCAGCAGCAATTCAAGTCCCAATTGCCATCATTAACCAAGGGCTACCTGTATTCTGAATATTAAAATGTAAGAGTTGGAAGGTACTAGTCAAATCATCCAGTATTACAGGATCTGCAGCAGGTGGTCATCCAATTTCTGCTGAAACATTTCCAGCAAAATTCACCACTTTCTGAGGCAGCCTAATCCATTATTCAACTTTATCATTACATTTACCATTAAAAGTTTTTCCTGATGTCTAACCAAAATATAGTTTCTTGTATTTAAACCCATTGCTTATTATCCTGATTTCTGAAACAATTCTAAACAATTCTGTCCTGTCTTTTACCTGTCAACCCTACAGACACTAGAAAAGTGCTATTATGTCTCCCTGAACCTTCTCTTGGCCAGGCTAAACATACCCAATGACTTATTCTTCATAAGTGTTTTTCTTAGTTTTGGTTGCTCTCTTCCAATCTGTCAGTCTTTCCTAAACTGTGGTGCCCCAAACTGGAGATAGTACTTGTGGGTCTGGTCTGACCAATACAAACTAGGCAGAAATGTTAACATCTTTTTTTATATATATATATTTTATTTTTGACAACAAACAAACATAAAAGTCTCATCAAACCAATTACAATGTGTTGGTGGGGTGTTTACATATCTTCTCGTGCAATCTCAAGATAAACATCTCTTTCATACATCTGTCTTATATTGTCTAGATCTCTTATTCAGTCTGGATCTTGTCTAGCATATCTTTCCTTCTAGCCAATAATAAAATAGCTCCCATATTTTATAGTATTGCTTATCTTCTTGATCTCTAATTTCAAATGTCAATTTACTCATCTCTGCACATTCCATCATCTTGCTAATAATTTCATCTTGGGAGGGTAATTTCTCATTTTTCCAATTTTTAGCAAACACAATCCTAGCTGCTGTAATAATATTCACAAGTATTTAACATCTCTAGTATATGTTTCAAGTAAAATTCCAAGCAAAAACACTTCTGGCTTAAAATCAATATGTTTTTTGATCATTTTCTCCAACCACGTGTGTATTTTAGTCCAATATTTTTTCGCTTCAGTGCATGTCTACCACATGTGGTAATATGATCCAGGTATCTGATGACACTTCCAGCATTTTTCAGATTTATCCTTAGACATTCTGGCAATTCTTGTCAGGGGTAAGTGCCACCTGTAAAACATCTTATACAAGTTCTCTTTATATGCTGTAGACATTGTCATTTTATAATTATATATCCAAAGTTTCTGCCATGCGTCTAAGTCTATCCCATAACCAAAATTCTTTCCCCAAGCAATCATTGTCTCTTTTACTTGTTCTTCCTCCAATTTAACCTCTAGTAAATATCCATACAATTTCCTAATCAATTTGTCATCTGAACCTGTTAAGATCTTATCAAAACTCATCATATTATTATAGAAACCATCTATTTTAAAATCTTTTTCTATCTGGATTGTATTTGCAAGTAAGAAAAGCAATTTATTTTTATACCTTCTACTTCTAATTCTAGCTTAGTTTTTAACTCACCCTTTTCATTCAACAATTCATTGTACCTAACAATGTTTTCCTTTTTAAATGTTATTGGATATGAGAATGCCTCAATAGATGATACCCAAATTGGGATTGTTAAAAAATTATTTTTCTTTATCTTCTCCCAGTTTGACAACAATGCTTCTCTGACTAAATGTCTTCTAAAGTATCCCTGCTTTTTAGTTTGTCCATACCATAAGAAAGCATGCCATCTCAACAACAAATCATGCCCTTACAAGGTCAATATTCTATTGTTTCTTAAAGTTATCCATTCTTTGATCCACATCAAATTTGCTGCTTGATAATACAGTTCCCAGTTAGGTAGCCCAAAGCTGCCCCTCATTCTCACATCTTGTAATAATTTTAATTTAATCCTTGCTTTTTTCCCTTGCCAAATATATTTCAACATCATTTTGTTCAGTTCGCCAAAATAGTCTCTCCCCAATTTAATTGGAATTGTCTGGAACAAATACAGAATTTTAGGTAATATATTCATCTTAATTGTTGATATTCTTCCAAACAATGACAATTGTAGATGTTCCCATTTTACCAAATTTATCCCAATCTGCTGTTTAAGTTTACTGTAATTATCCTCTTTCAACATGCTACACCTTGCAGTCAAATATATCCCCAAATATTTAACTTCGTTTGTAACCTGCATCTCTGAACGTTCTACCAATTTAGTTTTTTGCTTGATTGACACATTTTTTGTCAGAATCTTCGTTTTATCCTTATTAATTTTCAAACCTGCAACTTTCCCAAATTCACCTATTTTATCTATCAAGCAGGTTATAGATTCTAATGGATCCTCAATAATAAAAACCAAATCATCAACAAAAGCTTGGAGTTTATATTCTTCTTTTTGAATTTTCATGCCTTTTATCTCTCTTTCCTCTCTAACATTTCTATTCAATACTTCCAATGTCAACACAAACAGCAGCGGTGACAATGGGCAATCTTGTCTTGTGCTTTTTTCAATTTGAATTGCTTTGGTCAATTCTCCATTTATCATGACCTTGGCTGATTGTTTATGGTATATAGTTTCTATTGCTTTAATAAACATTTCACCAAAACCTATTTGTTCTAGTTGTAAGAGAATAAAACACCAATTGACATTATCAAAAGCTTTTTGTGCATCCAGAAAAATCAGCGCCATTTGCTTTTCGGGATGGGCCTCATAATATTCTAGAGTATCCAATATTATTCTCATATTATTTTTAATATGTCTTTTAGGCAGAAATTCATTTTGATCAGAATGTATAAACTCATTCAGATATCATTTAAGTCTTTCTGCCAGTATTAAAGCAAAAATTTTAAAGTCCGAATTTAACAGAGATATTGGTCTATAATTTTTGATACGTTTTGAGTCAGTATCCTCCTTCAGAATAAGGGTAATATAGGCCTTGCTCCAGGTCTCAGGTATTTTCCTTTTTTGCATCACTTCATTCATAACGTCTAATAGTGGAAGGCCCAATTGTTCTTGAAAAGTCACATAAAATTCAACTGGCAGTCCATTTGGGCCTGGTGCTTTTCCCCTTTTCTGTTTTTTGAGTGCTTGCATTAATTCCATCATTGTTATATTTCTCTCCAACATCATTTCCATCCCTTTAGGAATCTGGGGTAGATTTGCTTTGTGTAGATAATGTTTCACTTTTTCCTTGTCAATTTCTTCTTTCCCATATAGTTGTCCATAAAAATTTTGAACAATTTTTCTCCCAGTCGAGGAAAACGGCCATCAGGACTGGGTAGAATCTCCTCGTTGCTAATTGGACCGAGTCTTTAATTTGTTGTTTGTGGTCCCCGCCTACTCCTCTTTCTTTCCAGCTTTTTCGACTTGGTTTGCTTTGGACCGGACATGTAATTTTTTACCTCAGGCTTAGTGAACGGAGTTTGAGGGTTTCAGGTTTGAATTTTTATAGTTTTATAATTTTGTTTTTTGGTTCTATTTTTGTACATTGGTTTTGTCTTTTAATATTTTTTTTTTGGAGATTTCAGCGAAGAAGGGACTGGCTCCCGAGCCCGCTGAGGGCGGCTTCGGCGATTTTTTTTTCTTTTAATTTTTCGCCGGCCAGCCAAACAGCTGAGAAGCGCTCACGGGCTTGTCCCCGAAGCGCAGAGAGCCGCAATTTTGTCCGGAACGGTGAGGAGGAAATCGGGAGGCTCACAGGCTCGTCCCCGACGCGCTCCCGGCTAGCGGCTCTCCCTGTCTCTCTCTCTCTCGCTGCCCACTGCCACCAATGCCTCAGGGAGTTCACTGCCTTGCCCACTACCACCAACGCCTCACGGAGCTTCTGGCCTTGCTCCCACTACCACCAACGCCTCAGGGAGTTTTAAAAAAGCCGCGCTTGATGCCTACAGGCTAGCGGCTCGCTCTATCTCACCGGCAATCGAGCGGTGGCCTCTAGGGCGTGCGGCCTAAAAAAAAACAAAAAAAACCCGGAGAGAGACATTTTACTTTTGGCCGCTTGGATCCTGCACTCAGTTTATTAGTCCTTCCAGCTGGACTTTAGTGGGCCGATTCTCCTGCAGCCTCCACAGGGTTCTACGAACTGTAAGAAGGCCAAGGCGGCCCTAAATTGGCGGGAAGAGATTTCAAGATGGCGGACGCCAGTAACTCCCAGCCAGAATTGCCTGCTTCACCCCCAGAAGCTACTAATCAGGACAATCCTGGGAAGGGCACATCTTCTGACCCTCGGGTTTCCCCTCCCAGGGGTAGGAAAGTAACCCGGGCCAAGAAGGGGGCTAGGGCAGAGGAGAGGCGTCATAAGGCTCTGGAGAGGGTGTTTTCCAAGGCCTCCAAAAGGGCCCACAGATCCCCTTCACCAAGAGGGAAGAGGGATAAGGTAGACCTCCCTACCCCTCCAAGCCCAAGTTTCATGGCACAATCAATCCAAGGGTCTGGATCCTGGTCTCCAGACAGGACATCTCCCTGGCCTTCGGCCCAGGCTGGAGTGGCCCCATTGTTCCGCACTCTCTCTGAGTCAGAACTTCAACATGCTCCAGGCCCTTTTCCTAACCAGTCAGGCAATGTGACCCAGGGGGCAGGAGTGCCTATGCGACAACCAGAGGCCGCATTACCACAACTGCCAGTTTTTCAACTCCCTGATTCCTTTGGGCTGATGATTCAGCAGGCTATTCGCCAGGAACTGGCCTTATCTCTGCATAGGGAATCTGCTCCCAGTTCTGTCCCCAAACCACGTAAAGGTGAAAGAGCACGGGAGACTTCCACTTCAGAATCAGTCATGTTTAGGCCTCATAGGGAGCAATCCACCAAGGAGGACAGTCAGGCCTCATTATCAGAGGAGGAAGACGCCGGAGAGGCATTGTCAGAGGATGAGGGGCTAGGGCCGGATCAACCATCGTTCGTGGGGCTCTTCAAACCCCATCTGTTTCGGTCCCTTCTGTTTAAGGCTTTAGCTACCACGGGCTTAGGTGCGGTTCAAAGCCCTCTGACAGATCCTCAGTCCCTGCCTGGCACCTCAACTAGCCTCTTTGTGGAACCCACAGTAGTGGCAGAGACCATCGCGGCACCCAAAATGTTCGTGGACGTGGTCCAGCAACAGTGGTCTCATCCGGGCTCAGGCTCAAACCCTAATGCCAGAGACAAAAAATTCTACAATTGCGCTCTGGATCTCGAAAATATCTTACAGGTGCCCACTGTGGATGCTCCAGTAGTCACCCTAACAACGGCCTCAATTGTCACGGGTCCGGAAAATGAGGCTCTGCGTCCGGAGGATAAGAGAGCGGACCAATCCCTCGTCAAGTCCCATCAAGCCTCGGCCTAGGCCGTCAGGTCCTCCATAGCGTCTTCATTTTTCAACAGAGCTTCTATTATGTGGCTCAAGCAGCTTCAGGGCCACATATCAACATCAGACGTGAGAGCTCATCAGGACCTTAACAAGGTCATCGTGGCCTTAGAATTTTCGGCCGATTCTACACTGAATGCTGCCCGCTTTTCAGCGAAATCTATCGGGTCTACGGTTACATCTCGCCGGCTCCTCTGGCTCCGCCATTGGCGAGCGGACACCCGGAATAAGTGGCGTCTGGCATCCTCCCCTTATGCAGGTTCGCACTTATTTGGGGCTTCTCTGGACCCGATCCTAGTAGAAACCAAGACAAGAAGAAGGTGTTGCCATCTTTATCGCGGCGAGGGGAACTACGTCAACAGCCCTATTTTTGTCCCACGACTTCCTCTTCTTCTTCTTCCTTTCGTGGCCAGGAATTTGGAGGTTCGGGGTTTCGAAGACAGCGATTCTCACCTTACAGAGGAAATTCCCAGTGAGCCGACCAGGTTAGAACAGGGACAAAATTCACCGCCCGCAAGCCATTCAGAGGGGGTCGGGGCAAACCGTTCAACCGTTTCAAATAATCCCGTAGGGAATCTTCCCATTGGAGGTCGGCTGGCTTATTTTTCTTCCCAATGGGGTTCTTCCACTTCAGACCGGTGGGTCCTAGATACCATCCATCTAGGTCTGGCCTTAGAGTTCATCTCCACCCCTCCGACGGTTTTCTTACCTTGCCCGGTTTCCAACCGTAGCTCGAGCGTCTCCCTCGTGGAGTCTGCGGTCAACCATCTTCTAGCTATCCGGGCTATTCAATTGGTTCCCTCTGATCAACTAAAACAGGGTTTTTACTCCAGACTCTTCGTAGTAAGTAAACCGTCGGGGGGCTGGAGAGCTATTCTAGACCTTAAGGCCCTAAACAAATACATTGTGTACCGCCGTTTCAAAATGCACTCATTATGTTCCATCTTAGAGTGCATAAGGCCGGGGGATTATATGGCTTCCATTGATTTGATGGAAGCCTATCTGCATATTCCCATTAGACGAGAGCACCATAAATTCCTCCGGTTTTGCTTCAAAGGCATTCACTATCAATACAGGGCCTTGCCCTTTGGGTTGTCCTCGGCCCCCAGGGTTTTCACTAAGGTAATGGCGGCACTAATGGCCCACATTCGGGGGATACCCGTTAGGCTTCAGGCCTACCTAGATGATATTCTCATCCTGTCAACATCTCAGGAACGGGCTAACAGGGATATCTCCCTTACCTTAGACGTATTACAATCACACGGGTTCTCGATTAATTGGGATAAAAGTCATCTTTTTCCATCTACCACCATCGTCCATTTAGGGGCTCAGATAGATTCACAGAAGTCAATGGTCTACCTTTCGGCGGAACGTCAGGTTAGTTTAACTGAGTTAGCTAGCATCTCTATGTCTTCACAGTCAGTCCCTTTAGACCAACTTACCCAGCTACTAGGGAAAATGGTATCATCATACGATATTATCCCATGGTCTCGCCTCCACAGTCGGCCCCTGCAGTGGTTTCTCTTGCCACACCAGAGGAGCCGACTCTGTCCTTCCAGGCGACGGGTGACTCTTCCACGGGAAGTGGTCGACTCTTTGGCATGGTGGAATCCAAAGATGGTAGCCAGAAGATCTATCTTCAGGGAACCAGTGAGAGTGGTCATCACTACCGACGCCAGTCTGTCAGGATGGGGAGCTCACCTCGATCAACACCTGGCTCAGGGCAAGTAGTCCCCAGCAGATATCCGCCACGGCATCAACTTTTTGGAGCTATGTGCCATCCGTCTGGCTCTCATGGCCTTCAAGGATTTCATCCGGGACGGGAATGTCCTTATCCTCACGGACAACGTGACAGCGAAGGCGCATATAAACAGATGGGGAGGCACTCACTCTTGCTCGCTGATGACGGAAACGCTTACGCTAGGTCATTGGGCCGAATCCCATCTGAGTTCAATAAGAGCAGAACATATTGCGGGGACGGAAAATTGCACGGCGGACTCCCTCAGCCGTCAGACTATTGACCAGTTGGAATGGTCCTTGTCCCCAGAGAATTTCCACGAGTTGTCATCCCGTTTCGGGCTACCGGTGGTGGACTTGTTCTCCTCCGAGACCAACAATCAGGTGCCTCGGTTCTTTTCGAGGTTCCCTTCTCGGGGAGCGGAATCAGTGGACGCCCTACGCAGCAGCTGGCCTCGGGGCCTACTATATGCCTTTCCACCAATCCCACTGATCCCCAGAGTAATACGGAAGCTCCTCTTGGAGAAGTCAGAATTGATACTGGTCGCCCCCTTCTGGCCCAGGAAACCCTGGTTTGCGGACCTGATGACTCTGTCAATTCGAGAACCGTGGAGGATTCCGGACAACCAGGTGTCTCTCTACCAGGGACCAGTTCGACATCCCGAACCGCAATGGCTAAGCCTAGCCGTGTGGAGATTGAGCGGAGCGTCTTAACTAGGGCAAAAGTTCCAAATCAGGTCATCCCCACCATGCTAGCCTCTCGCCGAGACTCGACCAAAAGGATTTACGAGGCCACGTGGCGCACATTTGAAGGGTGGTGCGCACCTCAAGGTATAGTGGCCTCATCAGCTTCTGTCTTAGATATTCTAGCCTTTCTGCAGCGAGGACTCGATTTAGGGTTGGCGACCAATACACTCAAGAGACAAGTAGTGGCAATTTCGTCAGTCCTGAGATGTGGTTCACTTATATCCCTTTCAAAAGAGCCTCTCATTCAACAATTCCTCCGGGGGGCTAACAATGTCAACCCGCCTGTTGTACACCGCTTCCCATCTTGGCGATTAAACGCTGTGCTCAATGCTCTGACCAAGACACCGTTTGAACCACTTAGAGATGCCTCTCTCCGTGTTCTGTCGCTGAAGGTGTCCTTTCTGATAGCCATCACCTCGGCCCGTAGGATTTCGGAACTATCGGCTTTATCAATTCGGCAGGACCTCTGCACGTTCTTCAATGATAGAGTGGTGCTACGTCTAGACCCTACCTTCCTCCCGAAGGTTAACAGTCAAACGTATCTTTTCTTTTATGTACACTGAGAGCATATGCACCAAGACAAATTCCTTGTGTGTCCAATCACACTTGGCCAATAAAATTCTATTCTATTCTATTCTATTCTATTCCATAGAACACAAGAAATCGTACTGCCTAATTTCTGCCCAAATCCCAGGCACCATTTAGAAAAGGTGTGGCACACTCTAGACGTTAGGAGGGCATTGAAAATTTACATTGATCGAACATCTACCTTCCGCAAGACAGAGGCTCTCTTCGTTTCGTTCCAACCACTTTCTCTGGGTCAGAAGGTGACCAAGTCAGTTTTGGCCAGGTGGATCAGGGCGGCAATAGCCACAGCATATGAGAGTCAGTCTCTCCCGGTGCCGCGCAAGATTACGGCACACTCTACCAGGAGCGCAGCATCTTTTGCCGCTTGGGGAGCCCAGGTGTCAATCGAGGAGATATGCAGAGCGGCGACGTGGTCCACCCCCTCTTCATTCATTCGACACTACCGGGTGGACTCCTACGCGTCGGCTGATGCGGCGTTTGGCAGACGTGTCCTACAGACGGTTTTTTTCGCAACAACAATGACAAGCCGCCATCGATCCTCCCGGTAAGACATTGGGCTTTGGTATGTCCCAGTCCTGACGGCCGTTTTCCCCGACTGGGAGAAGGGAACGTTGTCTTACCTGAACGTCCCTTCTTGGAGAGGGGAAAACAGCCGTCAGCCCCACCCAAGGCGACTGTCAAATCTGGGTTCAGGGGCGGGAGGGTGCTAATTTTCTCTCATTTCAGTACAACACGACGACCTGCAGTTGGATCCTCGCCGAAAAAGCTGGAAAGAAAGAGGAGTAGGCGGGGACCACAAACAACAAATTAAAGACTCGGTCCAATTAGCAACGAGGAGATTCTACCCAGTCCTGACGGCCGTTTTCCCCTCTCCAAGAAGGGACGTTCAGGTAAGACAACGTTCCCTTTTCTTCTCATCGTTCATATATTGAATCTGGCCTTTATCATCCACCAATTGGGCTATTCTACAATTTTCTTTATCTTTTTTGAGTTTATAATTCTGTTTTGCCCCTTTGATTTTTTGTGCTAACTCTTGTTTTTCAAGTAAGGCCATTTTATGTTTAATTAAGTCCATTCTTATTTTAATTTCTTTTCTCTCTGGAAATCTTTGTAAATCTTGTTCCCATTTCCTATAATCATTTTCTAACGTTTTAAAAGCTTGCTTTTTCTGACGATTCCTTCTCCTTACGTGGTCCATCATCAAACCTCTTGCATATGCTTTCATTGTATCCCAATGATTTTGAATTGAAATGTCTTATTTTTATTCTCCTTGAAGAAGAAAGACAATTCCTTCTCTGTTTTTGTAGCAATTCTTCATCTTTTAAGATCATAGTATTTAAAGTCCATCTAAATATATTTTTTTGGCCTTTCCATATCAACATCATAGGGTTATGATCTGCCCAGGTATTAGCTTCTATATCAATTTTCTCTATATTAAAACACATTCCTGATGTCATCCATATCATATCTATTCTGGACCAGGACTCATGTCTATTTGAATAAAAAGTATATTGTCTGTTCTCGATTCCTTTCTCTCCACACAGCTTTTAAGTTCATTTCCTCTACCATCTTGAAAAAAGATTTCAGGGGGTCTTTCTATTTTTGCCTCATTTTTTTTGTGTTTTATAGTCCAGCTTTGCACCAGCTACACCATTAAAGTTGCCAAGGATACAGGTGTTTTCATAGTCCATTTCAACAATCTTCATATACAATTTCTTGTAGAAATCTTCTTGATTTTCATTAGGAGCATATAGTGCTATTAAAAGTATTTTTGCATTGTCCTCTATTATTTCCAGCATCAAAATTCTATCATTCTCATCTGAGTATATTAAATTTGCCCTAATTGTCTCTTTTATGTATATTACTATTCCTCTTTCCTTACATAGTGGTAGTGAGGTGAATAATTTCCCTAGCTTTGGTTGTATTAATACTTGTTCGTGTTGCTTTTTAATATGTACTTCTTGCAAGCAAATTATGTCCAATTTCAATTTCTCTAGCTTATGAAATGTTTTCCTCCTCTTAACAGCTGAATTTAATCCATTTATATTTATTGATATCCATTTTTTCTCTTCCATTTCTATACTTTGTAATTAGGATTAATCGCTCTTGTTGATCTAGGTTCACGTTGTGGCTTGACTTCTACCTTACCACCCACAGCACCTCCTCCTTTCTCAAGCAGCGCCAGCAATTCTGATTCCAATCAATGAGACATTTGCACTTGTATCCCTTTCTTTCTCTTTAAAAAATTCTGCATAAAAGTCCTTGGCTTTGTCTATCGTATCTATTCTATATCTCTGCTGTTGCCCTGTAAACGGCAGACCCTCTGGTGCCAGCCATCTATAATTAACGCCTTTCTGCAATAAAATCTTCGTCAGAAATTGGTATTCTCTTCTTAATTCTCTCACTCTCCTCGGGACTTGTTTCAAAACAATGATTTCTTTGCCTTTATATTTCAGTGTTTTATATTTCAGTGTTTTATCTCTTACTGCTTGTAGAATTTGTGCCATCTCCTCTACAAGAATTTGCAGTGAGAATTGTTCATATGCTTTTCTAAAATCAAGATATACTATCAAAGAAAGAGATCAACTTGGTTTGGAATAACTTACTGTTTATTTCTTCAGGTTGGCTCCAACAAAATAGTACAAACTAACTCCTTAAAAATCTGTTCCAGAGTTTTGTCCATCAAGAGTAAGCTGACTGATTTGTAATAACTTGGGTCCTTTCAATTATTTTTATTTTAAAAACTCATATTCAAAACAAATATTTTCTCTGATTTATAAAACATTTTACATCATACTCTAAACACATAAATTAAATTAAATTAAATAAATTTTATTACAGACCGTAATAGCTCAGGCTGTTAGAAGCCTGTTATTAGAACACAGCAGCCTGCAATTACTGCAGGTTCAAGCCCGGCCCGAGGTTGACTCAGCCTTCCATCCTTTATAAGGTAGATAAAATGAGGACCCAGATTGTTGGGGGGGCAATAAGTTGACTTTGTAAATATACAAATAGAATGAGACTATTGCCTTATACACTGTAAGCCGCCCTGAGTCTTCGGAGAAGGGCGGGATATAAATGTAAATAAATAAAAAAATTAAATTCAAAGGTGTGCATTTTATATATCTTCCACTCTTTTACCAAATTATTCTAGATAGATTAACAGATTTGGAAGGGAACTTGTAGACGATCTAGTCTAACCTCCCACATAAGCAGGAGACCCTACACCATTTCTGACAGATGGCAGTCCAGCCTCTTCTTGAAAGCCTCCAGTGATGAAGCTCCCATAACTTCTGAAGGCAAGCTGTTCCATTGGATGATTGTTCTCACTGTCAGAAAATTTCTGGCATAACTGCAAAAATTTTCACAACTTTAAAAGGAAGTAAATACATAATATAGCAACAGCAATAGCACTTAAGACTTATATACTGCTTCGTAATACTTTACAGCACTTTGTGCTGTTTAAATATTCCCTCAACAATTTTACTGACCTTGGAAGGATGAAAGGCTGAGTCAACCTTGAGCCAGCCAGGATTGAACTCTTGGCTGTAGGCAGACTTTCCCTGCAAATACTGCATTCTAACCACTGTGCTTGTCATGGCTGCATCTCACCTATCCAGGTTTTCCATGGTAGTCTTTTGAAACCTGTCACTGACTCATTCTTATGCCCTGCCACGAAGCCACCCCCCTCCCCCCCCTCTCATCCTAATAGAAGGAGAACAATATTTCGAGGTTAAATAAATACTTAATTGTTGCTATAAGGGAAATTGTTGCAATTTTATGGAAGGACTTTCCCCACTCTGACATTGAGTGGATTGAGGCATCCCGTGTGTCTTTCCCTTGCCTCGCCAACTAATTCTATGATAGGCACCTTAACAAACCCAAATGACCCATCTGCTTATGATGTGCTATTATATTGTATTTTGTTTCATAGGACTAGGCTTGTTTCCGGAGGAGCAGCATGTCATGGCTGCATCTCACTATCCAAGCTTCATGAGCTGGCAGCCAGACATTAACATGGGGGATGGGGGGAGGGATAGAAGAAACTATTGGAATGTGAAGGGGGGGGAGGATGGAAGACCAGCTGAGCTGTGTTAGAAGCTCCAGCCAGCCAAGGTCATTAACGCTATGCAGCTAACCCACTACCTGTTTCCTGAACAATATACAAGCACCTGATTGGACAATTGCAGATAGCCATGAGATGGGAGGGGGAGGGAACTTTCCTTTGTGCAGGGAAACATCAGATTCAGCTTATGCTCCTTCTTGTAACCATTTAAGTTTTAGTAACTATACTCTTGGCAAAACAAATGATCAGGAGTCTTCTTTGCTAGATGACTGAATGGGACAGATTTACAGTGCCACCATGCTTCTAATATAGAAGCAATAATAAATTCAAAAAAGAAAATAAGTAAAATAGCAAAATATTTCATTCTGAGGGGGAGGGGGCTTCCCACACTCCATTATGATTGGGGACATAGAAAGCAATAGATAATAGGGTTAGGGTTAGGTCCTCTTGTCCACACCTCACTCTGTAGATGAACAAGCTACAGATAAGATTTTAATAATTTATGTGATCTTACAGTAATACAAAGCTTGGGATCACTGAACATTAACATGCAATGCCCATAAACAATAGGTAGTCAAAGTGATGCACAGAACATTCTACGATAATGGCTAGGTTCTTACAAGATGCTTAACCACATGTTACTGTACTTTGTTTTAATTTCACCTAACATATTGTACAAGCTCAGGCTGTGTTCAGTGCATTTGTGAAAGAGAAAATCATAGGATACCCTTATTCTACGGTCCAGTGGGGAGAAGGATACCTTGATGTTCTATGCAATATTAGAGTTTCTCCTCTTGGGGAAAATGGAGTATTCTGGAAAAGGGCAGGTGGAATTCACAGCCTGCTTGGGAAAGCAAGATCCCATCTCCAATATTAAAGCAGAAAAAATATATATTACTTTGCCCTAGTTTTTTCCATTAAGTTTTTTTTTAATGCTGGTAGAGGTTAACTAATATTCAAAATATCATGTTTCTGTCCACGCTGAAGACACAATATGGGGAAAGGATTTGCCTACATAATTTCAGCCTTGTCTTTAGTTTAAAATTCAGAGGCACTTTGAAGGAGGAGCTCGCAATCAATCATGCTGCATAAGAAATAGGTGGGCGTCATGGAGAAGCTTTAAAGAGGCTAATTGTGAAAAAGCATTTTTAGCCCCGACGATCACTGGGTCATATCTGGCTAGGTCTGCTTGGAGAGTCCTGCAACTTCTGGTATTTTGGAAAGGCGCTACGTGGCGCAGACGTTTTCGCTCAAAACAAAACAGAGTTGAGATCGTTCCCTTTTTGGCTTCGTCTCCCTCCCACTCCTAGCAAATACAGCTGGAGGGCTTCCGGACGATCCGCGAATTGCTGGCGTCTCAGCGCCATTGGAGAGGTAGCTTTAGAGCCCATCCCGTGCCGACTGGATCTTAGCAGGAAAAACTTGTGCTTGAAGACGGATGTTTAAGAGCCCACCCCGGCCCCGGTAGTGAACGCCAGCCCTGTCACTATGCCTTTCGATACTCCATTTTAGATTACAGTAGTGCGTTCTGTGCGGTCACGTACTTAACATCAGCATTCCTTTTGTTGGCTTCAGAACGGGGCACGTGGTGTTAAAGCGTACGAGCAAAGGCCAAGCAAGTTAATGGTGGACTCACTCCCCCCCACCCCCGTCCCATCTCAGGAATTGCACCAACACAAATAAGGACGTATCACTGCTCCATCTGAAAAGATAATGCTGGGATATCACAGCTCCTGTAATTAGACATTGGTTTATTATGTTCTTTGTCAAATGAGGCCTTTTAGAAGAGAGCGAGGAAAGCATTTTCCAGAGATTCTATTTTTATTTGAAAGCCTGTATTGAGACTTTAGTTGGTCCCGAAAAATGAAAGAAATTCAGAGCATCAAATGTAGGTCAGGCCTTCGGGGTGGGGGGTGGGGGGAAGAAGAAGTGAGGGCAGTTGTGGCATAACTGGGAAACAACAGCCGCTTTACCCAGACATGCCAAGCAATCTTGTAACACAGCTCACTGTCATTTCTGCAACCTCCTGGGATTTCATATTCAGACTTATCAAGTCTATTTCACAAACAGTTCAGCCTTCTTCCACTGTGCAGTTAGCCCTGAAGTTGCAACTACTAGTAGAAGTATGTATCGCAACTGCAAAACAGAATAAGACAAAAGAACCATTCCAAACAAAAGAACCATCCCAGAAAACCTCTTCCTTGCCAATAACCTGCAGTTTCTTTTAAGCAGAAGGATGTACTCATTAGCTACAGCAGAAATACTCAACATACGAAAAGCAAAATAAAAATGAAGATGCATTGGGAAGAGGCATGACTGAAGGATGGTTCAGATAGAGGATGGAACAGGAAATTGTTTCCCCCCACCCCCCCTGTACAGTTCCAAAGCATTTAGCCAGTCTCTGCCTTTTTAAGGAGCTGTGTTCATCTGCTTTGTAAGGAAGCTGATTGGGATGGTTCTGCTTTTGCATATACAAGGAGCAATATACACATTTGCTTTTGCTCATGCTGTATGTATTGTCTTCATATGTTCTCCATTGTGCATGAACTATGTTTTTAAGAAAATCCATTGACAAGTTTATGAAAATTCCTGTTTTACTTGAAATAAGGATTATCAAAATAGATATAAGAATTTTTATTAATCAGATTTATATAGTCACCCACTTCACCGACTCTAGATGTTGTAACAAGGGTCCCGTCTCCCCGCCCCCTGTTTATGTAACAGGAGGCTAATGCTAGATGTATAGAAAAGTCAGTAATCGGGTGTTATAACCTTGTTATGATTGCAAGTATTCAAGCTGTGTTTTGGAATCAAACTACACAGATTCCAGCCCTTTGAGATAAGCCAAGGTGTAATAACAATCTCAGAAGCCTGCCAGAATTTCTCTTTGACCCTCTTATATCAGAGAATTAAGGCAAAGTCACATTGAGTTTCTTTCTCATGCTTCTTTCAACTTCACAGGCTTCATTCACTTATTCAAGACCCTCCTTTACAACTCTTCCATGCCTTCCCGAAGATCAGCTTTAAATTCTTTTACACCAAGCTTTAGCAAAATTTGACATATAGGCTGGGTTCTCAGGACAGCTGACCCACTGCTTCCAGATGACAGACAACCAGGGATGTTAGATACTGACAGCCTAATAGTTTTCCCTCTGGTCCATCGTTTGAGTGGGAAGAATACTCAAACATGACTGGCTGAACTCCCTGACAGCTCCTTATATAAGGGCAGGCTGTCAGAGAGGCAAGCTGCTGGATTGTAGATAGTTGTCAAATAAAGAGTTGTTTTCTGATGCCTGTTTCCAGTCTCTTCACTCGCCTAACTTAACAAGGGACGCCTTGGTAAAATAGGAAACACCCTCTCAGGCAGCCTAGCCACCAATAAGTTTATCAAGTAAGTGAGTAGAGGTTTATGTGTAGAAACCAGGGGTCTGCAACCTTAAACACTCAAAGAGCCATTTGGACCCATTTCCCACAGAAAACACCAGGAGTCTCAAAACCTGGGCAGGCATGGCCAACTCGACGTCACTTATTCCCACCCAGTCACATGACCCTGCCCTCAGCCACGCATACCCAGGTTTTGTGGCTCCCTGTGTTTTTTTTCCTATGGGAAACAGGTATCAGTCTGCGTTTCTCTCTCTCTCTCTTTCTCCCTCTCTTTCTCCCTCTCTTTCTCCCACCCCTCCCTCCCCCTCCCATCATTATCTCTCTCTCATCTCTTTCTCTCTCTCCTTTCTTTCTGCTTTCTCTCTCTCTCTCTCTCTTATTCTTTCTTTGTCTCGCTCTCTCCCTTATTCCCTCCTCCCTCACTCCCCACCCCCACTCCCCAACCCACACACAGGAAATTTGGCCATATTCTCTCTATTTCTGGAAAGATACAAAAATAAACCTTGCATTGCAAAAGGAGTGACTGTCAGGCTGTTACATCACAACACTACGAGGTTGCCACCTTAGATCGCAGCACACACTTCAGAGAAGCATCATCTCAAGCAGCAGCACACTCACAAAGGCACGCATATGTATCCTGCAACTCGGTCCAAAGTGGCTGGAAAATATAGTCCCTTGATGCCCTTGAAGACACTTGGCAGGCAAAGTATGCCCCCCCCCACTCCATCACCAAGGTAGCATCCACTGAATCCTTAAAAAACTGGGCAAAGGTGGAGAGAGGGGAGCAGACAGTGCTAAATTGAGCCAAATCTGTCTCTCTGTCTCTGTGTGTGTCTCGCTGCCTGACTCCAGCATAAAATAGTGGGTGGCTACTTCCGGCCTTCATTGGTGCTGAACGTGTGACTTGCTCTCTCCCCCGAGAGAGAGAGTTGCCAGGGGTGAGTGGGGTAGGATTACATTGTGGCTCTGCATTGTAATGGGCTCCTGGAGGAGAAGGGGATCCAGTCTCCCCCATTGTGAAGCACACATACACTGTGCTGCGCAAGCGCTGTGAGAGCAGCGGGCAGGCCATGGAGGGGGTATTGGGTCTTCCCCATGCCAAAAGGAAAGCCAACTGGGCTTCTTCCTCTAGAAGCCCTCCTACCCTTCTCCCTGCTCCCTTCCCCCTACCCCCCACTCAATCCCACTTTGGGACAGAGCTGTGCGCACCAGAAATGCGTGTTGGGGCAATTTCAGAGTGTACCTTCTGACCCTTTGGTGCTTGGACCGCAACTCTCCATACTAGTCCAGGCCCGGCTTGCTGAGGAGTGAGGGAAGCAGCCCTGACACCTCTGCTGCCGCACCCTCCACGGCCCCAGTCATCACTGCCCAGCTTCCTCAAATGCACAGCACATTTCAAAGGCAGCAGCTCGCATCTGGAGGTGTTGAACATTGTCCCACTGTGAGAGCTGAGCCAGGTCTTTCCACTGTCCTACTCACCTATGGGGGTGCTTCTGCTGGGCTAGCCCCCCCCTCTTCTGGACTTTTGTGCGTAGCACTCAGCTGGGGAAGTGGAGTGCATCCCCATGCTGCCCTTTCTTTCTCTTGGCCCCACCGACGAGAGAGGAGGAAGACCAGGCTTGGGGGATGCCCCCCACCCCTCAAGATCTGCCCCAGCCATTCTCTCCCACTCCTCTTTGCTGGCAGCAACAGCAAATTACCACAATGAAGGGGGAATCCTGTTGCTGTGCAAAGGCAAGTACAGGGGCTCTTCATTCCTGCACTAAGGCTCACCCATCGCCATTGCCGCAACAGGGCGACAGCTTTTTCATCCCTCTGCTGCGACAGGGCAACAGGGAGCTGCGGCAGAGGGGTGAAAGAGCCACATGCGGCTCCGAAGCTGTGGGTTGCCAACACCCAGTACAAACCATCTGTCAGCTCCTTTTGGAATCATTGCAGTTTCAAGAATCCTGCTTTTTTGGGAAGACTGGAGAGGCAAGACCGTATATTAGGCAAGAACTGCAAACTGGTCATCCCGGAGAGGTAACAGCCCTACTGTGGGGACCGTGTCTGCCCAGGGCAGTGACCACAAAAAGGCTGAAGACTGGGGGAGAACCCCACCCCCCAAAATCTCAGTTGAGGCCCTCAATGCATGGGTCAAGGAGAACATTGCCTCAAGAACCACTGCCAAGCTGAGGTGGTCCATCGGTGTTGAGAAGATGGAAGGCTGGGGTGGCAGAACCAAGGATGTTACCCTCACTCATGGGAGCCAATGACCTGGTTGGAAACAGGAAATGGGAGACTTTTACAACAACAATGATGAACTGGAAGGAACCCCAGACTGGCCCAACCAACTCCTGAGGGAAGCCATGAACCTCACAAGGGAGGCCATTCATGGCATGCAGATCCAGGATGCCCAGACTTGCACTGCAAGCCAGTTAGGAGTACAAAAGGGGACTACCGATGAACGGAAGGGGTCCCCAACCCCAGGGGCATTGGCTGAAACCATGGGGGCTACTGATGAACCCATTTCCACCATGGAAGATACACCCAGGAGACATCTCAATGCAAAACAAGGCTTGAGTATGGGTTCATTGAACTGGTGAGACCCAAGGTGGCCGCCCCTGTCCTGTTCCGGGAGAAGAAGGATAGCTTGTTATGTTGACATGTGGATTATAGGAATTTAAATGCTATTTGCAAGGAAAATCTTTATCCCATACCCTTAATGAAGGACATACTGGCCCATCTGGTGAAGGGGAGAATTTTTTCTAAATTAGACTTGCGGGAGGGTTATTACTGGATCAGGATCTGAGAAGGGGATGAATGGAAAACAGTGTTTAATTGGTGCTCCAGTGACGTCACCCTCCTGCTGGGTGCTCTAACAGAGCACTCCGTGTTAGAAGATTGTAAAAGTCAGTGAAACAGAAAAAAAATCACTGTTCACTGAGCTTAGCATAACCTCTGGGTGAAAGAGGTTATCAGAGTTGTGGGAAAGTGGCAGGTCTGACAGGGGGTTTGCTCTCAAGAGCGAATTTTCCTGGATTTATGACCCCACCGAATTCCACTCCCTCCAACTTCAGCACGCTCCTGTTTTTATCAGGAAAAAGGAGTGGGAATGTCGCTTCTGCTCTAAAGGACTTATTAAATTGATTGATATTCTAAGCAGACGGAATTTCTGGCGTTCGATCTTTGATGTAGAATCAGCACGGCAAGTACCGACTCCCTTTTTGAAACTTGAAACCTTTCTTTGTCTTTGATTAATTGACTTTTAAAATGGCGTCTGAAAGTGAAAGGAAAAAATTTTAGTACGATGAAGCAGCGTTATTTGTGGATTGTTACAAACGGAGTTTTTTTATACTGAAAGGAGGGAAGGAGAGTTATTAAGTTTGAATTCCTGATTCTTTTGAAGACAGAATGGCAGCTAAACCTTTAAAGCCTTCTGGAAGAAGGGGATCTGAACCAAGTCTTGAGGAAATATTGAAAGAACAATTAAAACTTTCTGAAGATAGGCAAAAAGAGATGATGGAGAATTTTAATGCAAAAATAAGAGAAGATATTCTTATGGCAGTTCAAGGACTGAGTAAAAAAATTGAAGGATTGGAAGTGGAAATGCAACAGATCTCTCAGTCAAATAAGCATTTAGAAGACAAAATGAAAGGTGTTCAGAAAAAAGTGGATCAAAATGAAGATCAGGTTGTGATATTACAATATAAACTTATGGAAGGAGCTCTTAGAATTCGTGGTATGCAAGAAGAGCGAGGAGAAGACTTAAGAAAAATTATATCAGAAGCATTGGCTGAATTTATTGAAGTGGACCCCCAAGAGGTAGCTTACCAAATTGATAAAATATATAGAGTTAATTCCTGGATTGCAAGACAGAGAAAGCTTCCTCGGGACATTGTGGTTTATTTTGTGAAAAGGACTATGAGAAATCAGATTCTGCAAGTTTCATATCAGACAACTTTAAAAATTGGAGAACAGGAGTTGAAGGTGTTGAAAGAGATTCCTTCAAAGATGTTAAGAGACAGGAAGGAATTTGCTTTTTTTACACAAGAACTTAAAAAACATCAGATTCAATTCTAATGGGAGGTGCCAGTTGGACTGACAGTATTCTATCAAGGAAGGAGATATAGAATTGACACTGTTTTAAAGGCAAAGGATTTTCTTTCTACAGTTTTGAAAGTCGAAATAGAAGTGATAGAAAAACTTCAAGAGACTCAAGAAGGCGTGATGATCCAAGAGCCTTTATTGCTGCCAGTATTAGAGGAACCACAAGAGCAAAGGGTGACAAGAGGAGCCCTTAAGCGTAAAAAAGAGCAACAGTCTCAAAGTAAAAGTCAGGATCCCAGTATGGAAGCTGTGGGAGGAGCTAGACGGAAGATACCGGAGGAGGAGCTTTCGTTATCTGCTTCAAAGCTTCAGGAGGCCAGTAATGGCAAATAGAATCTTGTCATGGAATGTTAATGGCTTGAATTCAGCTCAGAAAAGAAGGAAAATATTTCACTACTTGAAACAATTTAAAAATGATGTGATTTGTTTGCAAGAGACACATATAAAATTATCAGACCAAAAATATTTAATTAATTCAAAATTGGGTAACCATTTTGTTGCATCAGCTTTGGAAAAGAAGCATGGAATTGTTGTATATATCAGGAAGGATATACCAGCTAAGTTAATTGAGGCAGATATTCAAGGAAGATTTATTGCTATTGAACTGGTGATAGATGCAAAAAAGACTTTGCTGATAGGTATTTATGCACCTAATCAGCAACAAGAAAAGTTTTACAAAATGTTACATGAGAGGTTGACCCTCTGGGATTATAGTTCGTTTATTTTATTAGGAGACTGGAATGGAGTAATTGATACAAGAAGGGATAAGAGAACCTCCTCCAAGAAGATACCTATACATGCAAAACTACCAAAATCCTTTTTTGAAATGATGGAAGACTTTGAGTTTAGAGATATATGGAGGTTACGGAATCCAGATGAGAGAGATTTTACTTTTTTTTCTGATAGGCATCAATCTTTTTCATGTATTGATTTTATTTTAATTTCTAATGACTTGCTTTCTAGGGTGAAGAAAACGAAGATATTTCCGAGGTGTTTAACTGACCATAGCCCAGTATGGATGGAATTATTACAAGGGAAAAAAGGTGGTAGAACATGGAGGTTGAATGAAAATCTGTTTAGATATGAGGATAATGTAACTTATTGTAAGAAACAGTTAAAAGAATTTTTTGATTTTAATATGTACAAAGGGACACCTATAGGAACTGTGTGGGAGGCGAGCAAAGCGTTTATTAGAGGGATATTGATTTATTTGGACAATAGGCAAAGGAATAATAAACAAAGGCAGCGTAGGTATTTGGAAGAAGAAATTCAAAGGAAGCAACAGTTATTAATTCAAAACCCACAAGATCACAAACTTAAAGAGGCTATAAAAATATTACAGAGTCAATTTAATATGTTAATGGCAGACCAGGTGGCAACGAATATACAATATGCTAAACATAATACCTTTTGTAATGCAAATAAACCTGGGAGATGGTTGGCATATAATTTAAGGAAGAAACAGAAAGCACGTGTCATACAAAAAATAGAATATAAAGGTAAAGAGATATACCAACAGGATAAAATTAAAAAGGCATTCTCAGAATTTTATACTGCATTATATGCAAAAGACAAAATATTGAATAGGGACATTTATGATTATTTGAAAGATTATAAGGTTCTAACATTAGAACAGAGGGAGGAGCTGAATCGGCCGATAGCTACTGGAGAAATAGTGGAGGCAATTAAACAATTAAAAATGGGGAAAACCCCTGGTACAGATGGTCTTACAGCAACTTATTATAAAAAAACACAGGATGAAATATTAGGCCCACTTAAAGAATTATTTAATCAGATACAATTAGGAGTGGGAATACCCCCGTCATGGAAAACATCTTTTATTTCACTGATACCGAAAGAGGAGCAAGACTGCTCTAAACCTGGTAACTACAGGCCGATTTCACTTTTAAATAATGATTATAAGATTTTTGTAAAAATAATAGCAAATAGATTAATGTTAGTTTTACAACAAAGAATTCATACTGATCAATCTGGTTTTATAAAAGGGAGGCAGATGAGGAATAATGTTAGACAGATTATTAATATATTGGAATATTTGGAAAAGAAGAATACTTCAGCAGCACTTATTTTTTGGATGCAGAGAAAGCCTTTGATCGATTGCATTGGGATTTTTTATTTAAATTAATAGAGAAAATGCAATTTGGAGACTGTTTTATTAGAATAATTAAAGCGATTTATGGAGAGCAAACAGCACAGATTATAGTAAATGGTAGTTTGACAGAAGTTATTAAGATTGCGAAAGGAACAAGACAGGGATGTCCCTTATCACCATTATTGTTTGTTTTGACTCTGGAACCATTATTAGATAAAATACGAGAATTAATGAAAATAGAGGAAATTAAGATTAGACAATATGAGTATAAAGTTAGAGCTTTTGCAGATGATGTAGTGGTTACGTTAACAAATCCTATAAATTCAAGTAGATTTTGTTGGAAGTAATTGATAAATATGGAAAGGTATCAGGATTTAAAATAAATCAGAATAAAACAAAAGTGATAATTAAAAATATGTCTATACAACAGAAACAAAAACTAGAGGAAATGACAGGATTTGAGGTAGTAAAAAAGGTTAAATATTTAGGGGTCTATATTAGCTCATCGAACAAGAAACTTTATAAGAATAATTATGACTTGCTATGGCAAAAAGTTCAGAATGATATGAGTGGCTGGAAGAAATTGCAGTTATCCCTATTGGGAAGGATTGCGGCTATTAAAATGAATGTGTTACCTAGATTTTTGTTTCTGTTCCAGATGATACCAATAATTAAAAAGGATAAAAATTTGGAAGATTGGCAGATTGGGATTAACAAATTTATATGGCAGGGTAAAAAGGCGAGGGTTAAAATGAAAATAATACAGGACTCATGGGAAAGAGGTGGTTTAAGAATGCCTAACTTTAAATTATATTATGAAGCAGTAGCCCTTTCAGTAATAAGTGACTGGTTTAACTTAACAGAGGAAAGAATTTTGAATATAGAAGGTTATGACTTGTTATATGGATGGCATGCATACTTATTTTATGAAAACAAAGTGGATAGGGCTTTTAAGAATCATGTGTTGAGAAGTGCTCTTTATGGTCTGGAAAAATATTCCTATAAATTAGAATACAAGATTCCTATCTAGGCATGCAATAGAGAATATAAATATAGAACAGAAACAGGAAATGATTACTTATAAAGAACTTTTGTATGCTGAAGGAGGTAGATTGCAATTAAAATCATTACAGGTATTAAATGAAGAAGGGAGGAATTATACTTGGTTTCAATATGGGCAAATAAGTGCTAGATGGAAAGAAGATCAAAAAATTGGTATAATGCAAAGGGAGGAAAATTTAATAAAGCAAATTAGAAATCAGACCCAGGAGCATATAAAGAGATTGTATAATGTGTTGCTTGAAATAGATTCGGAAAAAGATTTGGTAAAGGATTGTATGATAAAATGGGTACAGAATATTCAGGAACCAATAATGTTGGAAACATGGGAGAAAATTTGGGTTAGAAATGTTAAATTTACACAAGCACAGAATTTAAGGGAAAATTTTTATAAGATGTTTTATAGATGGCACTTAGATCCCAAAAAATTATCATGTATGTATCCTAATATCCAAGCGAAATGTTGGAGGTGTGATTGTGATGATGCTACATATTTTCATATTTGGTGGACTTGCAAGAAAATTAAGGTCTTTTGGATAAGAATTTGGTGGATTATTCAAAATGTACTGAAGAAGAAGATAAAGTTCCTGCCACAATTTTTCCTTTTGGGAATTATAACGGATTGTACAGGGATTGAGACTAAATTGATTCTGAATTTAATAACAGCAGCAAGACTGTTGATTGGACAATACTGGAAGAAAGAAGAGGTACCTACAATAGAAGAATGGATATTGAAAGTCATTAATTTGGCTGAGATGGCTAAAATCTCAGCGTTTTTAAAGACAATACGCAGGAAAGATATTTAATTGAATGGAAAAAATGGATTGATTATCTACAAAACAGATATCAGATTAAGAAATATCAGATTGCCTTTGAATAATTAGAAAGTTATTTTATGTAATGGGGAGGGGGTTGGGAGATGAAAAGCTTTGGATGTGGTTATTTGGATTGGAAGGGAAAATTTTATTCTATGTTTGGTTTATGTATAACAATACCTTGTGATTGACCCGGGAAGCCGGGGGGGGGGGAGGGAGGGGGGGAGGGGTTGTTGTTTTTTTTGGGAGGGAGGGGGAAAAAAGGGGGAAATTTTTTTTGTTTTTTAAAACTCTTTCAATAAAAAATAAAATAAAAAAAAAAGAAAACAGTGTTTAATTGTCCATGAGGATATTTTCAGGTCAAGGTTTTGCCATTTGGACTCCAAAGGGCTCCCGCTGTTCTACTACAAGATAAAAGAAAAAAGAGATCTAACAAAACTCAAGTTGAATTGTACAAGAAGAAATGGTACAAAAAATAAAAATGGCAAAACAATTTTTTTCGAGCATGCAAGAAAGCCGGGGCGAAAAAGAAAAGGAAAAATAATAATACATCAATTGCAGGATGAAGAGGGAGTGATACACCACAGAACAGAAGAAAAAAAATACAACAATTTTTTCAAAATCTACATTGCCAAGAAAACATCCCAGAAGACAACATTAAACAATACTTGGATAAGATGAATTTAACGAAAATTGCAGAGACAATTTTAAATGGAACAATAACCATGATGGAATTAGTGGAGGCAAGAAAAAACAAAACAAAAGAATAATAAAATACCAGGCCCAGATGGATTTCCGGTGGAGCTATACAAGAATGCTACAGAAACCACTAGACATGTCAATGCTGGAAGTGATAAAATACCTAATTCTTGGACAGAAGCACTTATTACACTCATTCCAAAAGAAGACTCAGACCTGCAACATTAAAAATTACAGACTCATTTCACTACTTAACGCAGATTACAAAATATTTGCAGCTGTAATTTCGGAAAGAGTCAAAAAAGTTTTAAACGAGTTTATCCACTCAGATCAGAATGGATTCTTACCAAGAAGACAAATAAAAAATATGAGATTTATCCCCTACCCTTAATGAAGGACATGTGGCCCATCTAGCAAAGGGGAGAATTTTTTCTAAATTAAACTTGCAGGATGCTTATTACTGGATCAGGATCTGAGAAGGGGATGAATGGAAAACAGAGTGTAATTGTCTGCTATTTTCAGTTCAAGGTTTTGCCATTCAGATTCCAAGGGGCTCCCGCCATTCTACCGTAGCCAGTGGCCAAGCCTTCAGCACCATGGAGAGAGATCTCCATGGATTTCATTGTTGAATTGTCCGAGAGTTCTGGAAACACCGTGATCTGGGTTGTCACAGATCTTCTCTCAAAACAGGTTAATTTCATCCCATGCCAAAAGATCCCTACAGCTAAAGCCTTGGCCAAACTATTTTTGGTCCACATTTACTGCTTGCATGGGGCTCCACAATGTATTATTTTGGACAGGGGGGGTCCAATTCATGTCCAAGTTCTGGAAAGCATTTTTGAATCTACTTGGGACTGAGCAGAGACTTAGTTCTAGTCATCATCTGCAGATGAATGGTGCCACAGAACAAACAAACTCAGTTCTGAATCAATTTTTATTGATTCCCCACCCCCCTCACACACACATATTTTATGAACAGAGTATTGGCCATATCATATCTTATACAACTTAACATATCTAAATACATTTTACTTAGTTACAATTTCTGCCAAAGTGTTCTTTTCCCATACTTTTAATCGTATCTTAATATTTCTATGCTTGTTTATGTAAACCACATCTTCTTTCACCCTCAAATTCTATTTTCTCCATTTTTACTGATATATATTCTCTTCTATTATTTTTTAAATACTTCAGTTTTTATCCTGATATGTTCAGACATGTTTGGGGTTGCCTTTCTTCCATTTCATCTTTTTTGTTTTACAGCAATCTTTCTTCACTTTCTCTTTCCTCTCCCTCCCTTCTTTTATCCTTCCTACTTTCTTCCCTCCTCTCCTACTCCTTCTCTACTTCCCCTTCCTTTCTCCCCCTCCTCCTTTCTTCCTCCCTATCTAACCTTCTCTCCTACTCTTATTTCCCCTCCCTTTCTTCCTCCCCTCTTCCTTTTCTTCTTTTTCTCTCTCTCCTTCTCCCTTTCTTCCATCTCTCTACTCCTTCTTATATCTCTCTATTGCTGTGTTCATTTTCAATTCAGTATTTTTCACTATGGTGTCCAGACAACCCCACTTTTTCCTCCATTTTTTCCTCCATTTATTAAGTGTATTTCTCAGAATTCCCCTCATATATTTTTAATTACTAACAATGTATTTAAACTTATTCCATTTTTACCTTACAATCTTTTAGTTAGTTCAACCTCTTATTTTCTTTAAATTCTTATTCCCAGTTCAATAATTATTTTTCTCTTTCATTAGCATACATTATTTACTAACATTTCAATTTTATTCAATTTTATATCTCGCTTTCAATTATTTTCACCTATAAACCATTCTATCTTTCACATTTCATATGCTGGTCTATTTTTCTTCAACAGTATACTCCTTCCTTTTTTACTTCTTGCATATATTTCATTACATCCTTACCTATTTTATTTGCTAACTTTTCAGTTTTATAGCTTAATTTCAATTAATTTCTTTGTTCTTTTCAATATTTAAAACATATTTCTTTACAATTCACTATTGTTCTCTCCAATCCATACATCCTCAGACAACAAAACATATAACCCATTTTATCTTTCACATTTCATCTACTTCTCCATTTTACATTAAACAGTATATTTCTTCTTTTCTGCTTCTTACATACACTTCATTTCATCTTTGCTTACTTCCCTTTTACAATAATTTATATATTTTTTCTAATTTACTTCTTACATACAGTTTCTACTACTAATATCCTTCCCTTAAATCAACCTATTGATGTTTTAATTTCCTTTCTACTATCCACTTTTCTTCCCCTTTTAACCATTTTCTTTTGGTCTCTCCAGAATTCCATTATTTAATCTTTTCTTCCCTTTCCCCCATTCTCTTATCTTCTTCTTCTTCTTTTTCTTATATCTTCCTTTCTGCCTCCTTTCTCTAATTTTTACTCTTTTAATTTTCCCCCTCAGTCTTTCCCCCTTTCCTTCTCCTCTCTTCATTTTTGAGATATATTTCCCTCTATCCATTTTTATTCTGTCACTGTCAATCCCAGTGTAATCATCTTTGTTTTTATCTTCAATTATTTCCTTTTCAACATTGTATTCTTGCTCCTCTTGCTTCTCACTCATATTTTATTTTTCCTTTTTTTTACATTCTAACCAGTCCTCTGCTTCTTTATTTCCCTTAAATGCTTCTTGCACCTTTTGAAAGATCTCCCTTAGTTCCTCATACTCATGCTCCCAACACTCCATGTTATCAATTTAAAGAGAAAGGATTTTTGAATTTATTATTTTAGCTTATGTATGATTCAAATTCAAGTCCATATAATGTCTCTTTTTTCTTTTTTCTTTCCAAATAATGTCCAATTCAAATATTCATTTAAACAGTTCCAGTTTCAGTATTCTTTCCACTTCTTTTTGAAATCGTGCTCCAGCTGTTTAAACAAATACTCCTCCAGTAGTTTCCCATGGTGGTCTAAGTAATGCAATGCTTTCTTTCCACCAGCAGATATCTGTCTCCAAATCACAAATCCCCCGGCAACAAAATATCAATTGTTAATCCACAAAGATAATTACTTCTACTTCTTTAATTAAATCCTTTTGTTGTTAAAGAATGCTTTTCCTCAGTTTTCTTTTTCTTTTATTATTTTTAATTTCTTCCAAGTCAATTTTAAATCCAGATGAAAAGTTTTCCTTTTAGGGCTTTGATCTTAATGTTCCGCTTTCTTTTTTTGTTTTCCTTCACTTTGAATTCCTGCGTGCCAATTAGCTGCTAATTTCAGGTTGGGACTTCTTTCAAGCTTTAAAAATGTTTCTTTCTTAACTGTGAGTTGGCCAATCACTCACCCGGCAACAATACTCCGTTCAATCACTGCTCCTGCTCAAATCTTAGCCTGGTTGCCCCAGCTTGTAGTGGCCATTTCAATGGCCGCTGCCCCAGCCGCCTGGTCAAAGAGCTGCCTTCGACCTTTCCTCTTGGTCTTCTGAGGCGCCTCTCTCTCTCCCTCATCCCTCCAAGATGGTTCTGGTCCAAAGACCCCCTGACAGCAGTTTGTCTGGTTGGGTTTTCACAAAGCTCATCGGAGCTTCGCTATTTCCCAAACAGTATCACCATGACGCTTCCGGTTTCTCCAAACGAACCCAGTTCTGGAACAGTATCTGCGCTGTTTTATTTTATTTTTTTTAAGTTTTATTTTTACATTCATGCCCAATAACATATTTAATGTATAGTCATATACAATTAATTGGGCCTGCCTGGTCACCAGCCCCTTCCTTTGACTTTCTTCCCTCTTCTACTTTCACAACCTTCCTCCTCTTCTCTTATCTACATCCTCTCCTCTCTCCCCCCTACTCCTTTCTTCTCCCTCTTCTATCTCTCTTTCTTCCTTTCCTCTTTCCCCTTCCTCCTCCTTATCCCCTCTTCCTCCTCTTCTCTTTCCTACCTCCTTCTCTCTTCTCCTTTCTCCCTTCCCACCATTCTGAAATGGTAGCCGGGCAGCCCCGACCTTACATTAATTATACATCTTCAATCATCCCTGTACATTAACCATCAATCCATTTTCTACCCTCGTCCCCCCCCCCTTTATTACCCTCCCTCTTACCCCTCCTCCCCTGTGAGACTTCCCAGAACAAAATGCAGGGTATCAAAACTAACAATCATAATCCAAAATAGATCTTAAATTATAATCTCTAGTCGCTCCACCTGTCATCACACTCTCAATTCCCCTCTCCTTTAAACATATATCTAATACAAAACAATTCCTAAATTTACTCATATGCTATTTGATATTTTTTTTGTCTGATACTTATTGTTGTGACCCAGGTTCCCAGACTCGGACTCCTGGAGGAGGATGATTCAGAGAGTGAACAGGAGGAGCTGGCAAGGCCTGCTTCCCCTGGGCCCTCTCCCTCCCTGGCACCCACCCAAGAGGAGGAGGAGGGGCTGGCAAGGCCTAATTCCCCCGGGCCTTCTTCTGATTTGACAACGCCCCAAGAACAATCTTGGCTTGATGCGAGACTGCGCAGACGTGACCAGCGCGTGCAGCAGAGGAGGCATTGGGACAAGGTCAAAGAATGATGTGTCATGGAGTGACACTCAAAGGGGCTATAAAGCAGGAGGCGGAGCTTCCTGGCTTTTTGTCTTGAACAAAGCAGTGAATTTGCGCGGGCAAACTGTTTCAATGGAGGGAAGAATATATCCGTGAGTGACTCTTGCCTTATCTATAATTTCCTAGTTATCTCCAGAGACTTGGCAGGCGCGTGGGTAGATGTGGTCAGAACATCTCTGTGTCAGAAGGAATCCAGCCAAATGTAAATAAACTTGAAAAGAAGGCCTTTGACTGACTTTTTGTTGGGAGTATTGGGAGAGGGAAACAGAACACTTATTTTGAATATAGTCAATCCACATTTTCCATTCTGAAATATATTTTTCTTGTGTATAGTCTTTCAAATACGCAGTAATTTTTGCCATTTCTGCCAAATTTGATACTTTAAGTGTCCATTCTTCAATTGTAGGTAATTCTTCTTTCTTCCAATATTGAGCAATCAGAAGTCTTGCAGCTGTTATTAAATTCAAGATCAATTTAGTCTCTATAGCTGTACAATCCATAATTATTCCTAATAAGAAAAACTGCGTAAACTTAATCTTTTTCAAAATATTCTGCATAATCCACCATACTTTAATCCAAAATGCTTTAACTTTTTTGCAAGTCCACCATATATGGTAATAAGTGGCATCTTCACAATCACATCTTCAACATTTAGCCTGTACATTAGGCTACATACATGACAACTTTTTGGGGTCTAAATGCCATCTATAAAACATCTTATAAAAATTTTCTCTCAAATTTTGCGCTTGTGTAAATTTAACATTCCTCACCCAAATTCTTTCCCATGTTTCCAACATTATAGGTTGTTGAAAATTTTGTGCCCACTTAATCATACAGTCCTTAACCAATTCCGTCTCTGAATCTATTTCTACTAATATATTATACAGCCTCTTAATATGCTGTTGACCTTGATCTCTCATTTGTTTTAACAAATTATCCTCAGTTTGCCTAATACCTATTTTCTGATCTAATTTCCATCTAACTTGTAATTGCCCATATTGAAACCATGTATAATTTTTACCTTCTTCCCCCACCTTTTCTCTAGATTTTAATTGTAATTCCCCCTTTTCCATACAAAGAAGTTCTTTATAAGTATCTACCTCCATCTTTTGATATATATTTATATTTTCTATCATATGTCTCGGGATTGCCCATATTGGTATCTTTCCATCTAATTTATATTGGTATTTCCTCACACCCTCAACAGTGCATTTCTAATTATATTACTTTTAAATATCTTATCAACTTTCTTGTCATATAGTAAATAGGAATGCCACCCATATAACAAACCATAACCTTCTATATTCACAACTCTTTCCTCAGTTAGATTAATCCAGTCAGTAATTAATGATAAAACAACTGCTTCATAATATAATTTTAAATTAGGCATTTTAAGACCCCCCCCTTTCCCTTGTGTCCTGCATTATTTTTAACTTTATTCTTGGTTTTTTGCCTATCCATACAAAATTATTAATCCCTTTTTGCCATTCCTGTAAATTTGTATCGTTCTTAAGTACTGGTATCATTTGAAACAAAAACAAAAACCTGGGCAAAACATTCATTTTTGTGGCTGCTATTCTCCCCAACAGAGATAATTGTAACTTCTTCCAGTTCTCCATTTCTTTCCATACCTTCTGCCACAATACCTCATAATTATTTTTATAAAATTTCACATTTGAGGCTGTAATATATATTCCTAAATATTTAACCCTTTTAACTATTTCAAAACCCGTAGATCTTTCTAACTCTTCTTTTTGTTGTATGTTCATATTTTTAGTTATCATCTTTGTCTTTTGTTGATTCACCTTAAATCCAGATACTTTACCATACTGATCAATTATTTCTTTTAAACCAATAGCTGAGTATCTTGGTTGAGATACAGTAACAACCAACTCATCTGCAAATGCTCTTAGCCTATAATCTTGATGTTTAATTCTAATTCCCTTTATTCGGTCTGAACCACGTATTTTATTCAAAAGAATTTCTAAAGTTAAAATAAAAAGTAACGGAGACAAGGAACATCCCTGTTTCATCCCTTTCTCAATTTTAAAAGTTTCTGTTAAACCACCATTTACTATTATTTGTGCTGTTTGCTTCTGGTATATTGCTTTAATTGCATGAGTAAAATAATCCCCAAATTGCATTTTTTCTATTACTTTAAGCAAAAACTGCCAATCCAATCTACCAAAAGCTTTTTCAGCATCCAGAAAAAAGAGTGCCACTGAGACTTGGTTGTTTCATTCCAAATATTCAAGTAAATTTACAATTTGCCTCACATTATATCTCATCTGCCTACCCTTAATGAATCCTGATTGATCATTATGAATTATTTGATTCATCACTGGCATTAATCTATTAGCAAGTATCTTGGCAAATATCTTATAATCAATATTTAAAAGCAATATTGGCCTATAATTCTCTGCTTTAATACCGTCTCGATCTTCCTTCGGTATTAACGAAATAAAAGCTGTCCTCCATGAAGGGGGAACATCCCCTCCCATTTGAATTTTATTGAATAACTCTTTAAGTGGTTCAACCATCTCATTTTGTAAATTTTTATAATAAACAGCTGTTAAACCATCTGTACATGCTGCTTTACCAGCTTTAAGCTGCTTAATTGCTAACATTATTTCCTCTGAGGTAATTAATTGATTCAATTCTTCCCTTTGATTTTTTGTAAGCTCACAAATACCTTGTTGTTGTAAATACCTTTCTATCTCTGTATCATCAATCATATCCCTAGAATATAACTTACTATAATACTCTAAAAGGCTTTTTTAATCAAATTCTTTTGATAAACTTCTTACTCCTATATTCTATTTTATCAATCATTCGTGATTTTCTGTTTTTTCCTTATTAAATAAGCACGCCATCTTCCTGGCTTGTTAGCATTATTAAACATATTATGTTTTACATATTGTAAGTTAATTGCTACTTGGTCTGCCATCAACATATTAAACTGACCTCGTAATATATTTATTGATTCTTTTATTTTTCTATTTCCTGGGCTATTTATCAATAACTGCTCTTTCTTTTTAATTTCCTCTTCCAATTCCTTTTTCTGCAATCTATTTCTATATTTAATATTCATTTGTATAAGAGTTCCCCTCATATAAGCTTTACTTGCATCCCAAACCATCTCTATAGAATTTTTTCATATTCATAATAAAAATTCTTTCATTTGTTTTTTACATTCATTTACATTTTGTTCATATTTTTAGTTATCATCTTTGTCTTTTGTTGATTCACCTTAAATCCAGATACTTTACCATACTGATCAATTATTTCTTTTAAACCAATAGCTGAGTATCTTGGTTGAGATACAGTAACAACCAACTCATCTGCAAATGCTCTTAGCCTATAATCTTGATGTTTAATTCTAATTCCCTTTATTCGGTCTGAACCACGTATTTTATTCAAAAGAATTTCTAAAGTTAAAATAAAAAGTAACGGAGACAAGGAACATCCCTGTTTCATCCCTTTCTCAATTTTAAAAGTTTCTGTTAAACCACCATTTACTATTATTTGTGCTGTTTGCTTCTGGTATATTGCTTTAATTGCATGAGTAAAATAATCCCCAAATTGCATTTTTTCTATTACTTTAATCAAAAACTGCCAGTCCAATCTATCAAAAACTTTTTCAGCATCCAGAAAGAAGAGTGCCGCTGAGACTTGGTTGTTTCGTTCCAAATATTCAAGTAAATTTACAATTTGCCTCACATTATATCTCATCTGCCTCCCCTTAATAAATCCTGATTGATCATTATGAATTATTTGAATCATCACTGGCATTAATCTGTTAGCAAGTATCTTGGCAAATATCTTATAATCAGCATTTAAAAGCGATATTGGCCTATAATTCTCTGCTTTAGTACCATCTCGATCTTCCTTCAGTATTAACGAAATAAAAGCTGTCCTCTGTGAAGGGGGAACATCCCCTCCCATTTGAATTTTATTAAATAACTCTAAGTGGTTCAACCATCTCATTTTGTAAGTTTTTATAACAAACAGCTGTTAAACCATCTGTACATGCTGCTTTACCAGCTTTAAGCTGCTTAATTGCTAACATTATTTCCTCTGAGGTAATTAATTGATTCAATTCTTCCCTTTGATTTTTTGTAAGCTCACAAATACCTTGTTGTTGTAAATACCTTTCTATTTCTATATCGTCAATCGAATCCCTAGTTTATAACTTTGTATAATACTCTAAAAAGGCTTTTTTGATCAAATTCTTTTGATACACTTCTTTACTCCTATATTCTGTTTTATCAATCATTCGTGATTTCTGTTTTTTCCTTATTAAATAAGCACGCCATCTTCCTGGCTTGTTAGCATTATTAAACATATTATGTTTTACATATTGTAAGTTAATTGCTACTTGGTCTGCCATCAACATATTAAACTGACCTCGTAATATATTTATTGATTCTTTTATTTTTCTATTTCCTGGGCTATTTATCAATAACTGCTCTTTCTTTTTAATTTCCTCTTCCAATTCCTTTTTCTGCAATCTATTTCTATATTTAATATTCATTTGTATAAGAGTTCCCCTCATATAAGCTTTACTTGCATCCCAAACCATCTCTATAGAATTTTTTCATATTCATAATAAAAATTCTTTCATTTGTTTTTTACATTCATTTACATTTTGTTCATATTTAAACAAGTTCTCATTCAACCTCCATGATCTCCTAGCCTCCTTTTCCTGATCAAATTCAATCCAAACCGGACTATGATCAGATAAAATTCTTGAACAAATCTTCGTCTTCTTCACTCTAGAAAACAAGTCATTAGTAATCAAAATAAAATCAATCCTCGAAAACGATTGATGCCTATCAGAAAAGAAGGTAAAATCCGTCTCTTCTGTATTATGTTCTCTCCAAATATCTCTTAATTCCAAATCCTCCATCATTTCAAAAAAGGCCTTTGGCAGTTTTGCCCGGCTTGAAATCTTCCTTCAACTTTTTTTGTCTTTTTGAGTATCCAACACTCCATTCCAATCACCCATTAGTATACATGATTTATAATCCCAATATAATATTCTTTTATGTAAAAACTTAAAAAACTTCTCTTGTTGTTGATTCGGAGCGTAAACTCCTATTAATAATGTCTTCTTTCCCTCCAACAAAAGTTCAATGGCAATATATCTTCCTTGATTATCTGCCTCAATTAATTTTGCTGATAAGTCCTTCTTTATATATATAACTAATCCATTCTTTTTTCCCAAAGTGGAGGTAACAAAATGTACTCCCAGTCTTGAATTTATCAAATATTTCTGATCTAAAGATCTAATATGTGTTTCTTGTAAGCATATAATATCATTTTTAAATTGTTTCAAATAATGAAATACCTTTCTTCTCTTCCATGGTGAATTTAAACCGTTAACATTCCAGGATAAAAGACTAATTGCCATTATCGGCAAAAGGAAACTTTTGAAACATCAGCCGCAAATCACATTTTTCTTTGGGCCTTGCTCCTCCCACTGTTTCCGTTGTAGTAGTTGCCAATTGATGTTGGGCCTTTACATCTTGTTCCTTGCGTTTAGAAACAGCTCTTGTCAATCTTTGTTCCTTTAGATCTGAACCCGTCTTAGGTATTTCCAAGACTTGCAATAAATCTTCTTCCATCACAATCTGTTCTTGTGCCTGCTTCATTTCTCTTTCCTTCACTTCACCCTCCTTTCTTCTGCCTTCCAGTGGGGGAAGACTTCCAGCTTTTAATACATCAACATAAAAGTCTCTTGCTTTCCAAACTGTATTAAGATGGTGTGCTTTCCCTACATAGTATACTATTGTACCAATTGGAATGTCCCATTTATATTCAATCTGACGTTTTTTAAGTTCATTCACCAGGAAAGCAAATTCATCCCTAGCCCTTAACATTTTTGGTGGAATTTCCTTTAGTATTAAAATTTCTTGACCAGCAGCCTGAATCTTCTCCCCCTTATATGAGACTTGTAGAATCTGATTTCTTACTGTTCTAGTTGTAAAGTAAATAACAATATCCCTCGGCAGTTTTTTTTGCCTTGCTATCCAAGAATTCACGTGATATATTTTGTCAATTTGATAAGCCACATCTACTGGTCGAACTGCTAATGTCTCAGCAAATACTTCAGAAAAAATTTCTTTTAAATTCTCTTGTTGATTTTCCTTTAAACCACGGATTCTTAAAGCAAATTCCATAGCCCTATATTGTATCAAAACTATTTCATCATCTGATTTTTACATTTTACTTTGAAATTCCTCCATTTTATTTTCCAATTTTGAATTAAATTGCTTAATTTCCTCAACCTTCTCTTCTAACAAAATCACATTTGTTGCCAGACTTTGTACTGCAATCACAAATCCTTCCTTAACTTCTTTATTTCCAGCTTGGATTTCTGACATCTGATCTTTAATTTCAGACATCTCATCTGTTATTACTTTAAATTTTTCTTGTATAAAATCTTTCAAATTATCCTGTAATGCCTCCAAGTTTAATGATTTAGTATCTGCTGTATGAGCTGGAGAAGCATCAGCTGAAGAAATTCCAGAGCTCTTTGTTACAGTTGTCTTTAATTGTTTGGCTGCCATTTTCTGTAAAAAAAAATTTCAAACTTAATGTTCACTTTAAATCTTCTAAACCTCCTAAAAACGCAGTCTTTTATATCAATATTTAAAAATCTCCCGTAGATTCTATCAGTGGTAGACAGCAAGCAATAAAAGTAAAAGACAGCAAGCAGTTTCTATCAGTGGCAGGCAGCAAGCAGTAAAAGTTCTGCCACTTTCACTTTCCACTTGTTAACTTGTTAACAACTAGCCACCATTTTCTTACTGTTTTTCAAGCTTGATACAAAGTAACAGGGAATTGGATTAGCTACTTGTGTGACGTTCTCCCACTTTTGTTCTGTCTGGTATAGTCCTTTATTGTCCAAAATAGATCTCGGAGTTTGGTCGTGGTGATTAAATCTGCCAAGGCAGAAAAATCCTCGGATCTGGAGCGCTTTGGGTTGCTGGAGGGAACTTAACCCTTCCAACCCCTGGTTTTTCTCCAGGGGTTTTGGGGAAGTTCTATCTCTACCCTGCAGCTCACCTCCTCTTCTTCTCCCGAAGAGGGGTTTTTTCGAATCACTGGATGGCAGGTTTGCGTTGTCCTAGCTGTCCTAGCGATTCCACAAAATCCAGAGGTTGGCGATCGTAATGATCGCTGCCATCACCTATGGAGCCAAACCGGAAGTCTCCTGCGCTGTTTTATTAATTACCAGCAGGACAACTGGACTGAACTACTGCCTTTTGCAGAAGTAGCCGCAAAGCCTTGAATGAAGCCAAGGCTGCCTATAAAGCACAAGCAGACAAGAAATGAACTGAACCTAAACTTTATAAAGTGGGGGACAAAGTTTACCTTTCCACCAAGGTTCTACAATTTGTGCAGCAGTCTAAAGAGTTGGGTCCTAAATATATTGGGCCTTTCCCCATAGTTCGTATCATTAACTCTGTCACAGTGGAATTACAACTCCCTAAGTCATTACAGCAAGTCCACCCTATTTTCCATTGTAGCTTATTGAAGCCTGAAGTCACCTCTGATCTTCGTCCGGCTACTACCCCTATTCTGCCCCCTATTATGTTAGAGAGTGAACAACATTTTGAGGTTCAGGAAATTCTTGCCTCTAGGAAATTCCACATGACAACTCAGTATCTGATGGCTTAGAAACACCTCCCCTCTGCACACAATGAATGGGTTCACAAAAAACATATGCATTCCCCTAAATTAGGATGTATATTTCATCAATTGTACCCTGACAAATCTCATTGATTTTATGTTTCCTTTGTCTCTCCTTCCCTCTTTTGTTTTCTTTCAGGCAGACTTTCCATTTTTCTAGGGGGACGGGCGGCATTTCAGGTCCCAGATATTTCTACAGGACACTGGCATTTTGTTGGAAGGAAGTGGGGGAGGAATGGAATGGTCTGTATATGAAGTTTCTGTTTCCTGAATTACTGTGCTAATCTCTATATAACATTTCTGTTTCTGTTTCTTGCATTACTGTGTTAATCTCTATATGAAGTCTCTGTTTCTGTTTCCCTGCAATAATGTAGTGTGGGAGGGGTTTGGTTAGCATTGCTTTAAATAGCTAGTTTTAAACGAGAAGCTTCAGTTCTTGCCTAGATCTCTTGTTAGCACAAACCTTCCAATAAAAGCTCCTTTTGGAATCACTGCAGTTTCAAAAGTCCTGCTTTTTTGGGAAAATTGGAGATGCAAGACCTTACACCATCACAAAGAAAGTAAAAGGCAACAGGGTGCAAAATACAATTAAGACATGTAGACTTGCTATTTTCAGAACAAGAAAACCCCCTGCCTTTTCTATCCTGTGGGATACTCAAAGGGGATACTTTTGCATACTGCATATGGATAAGAAATAAGCTAGCTGTATGTTGTCTGTTTCTTGCATTTTGTCAGGTGCTTAATCTTTGCTCATTCTTTTCACTTGATTATCACTAATCTCAGCCACCTAAATGCTTTGGGGAAGGCCACATATACATTATTAGGATCCCTCAACTACTGATAATCACCTCTGCCCTTTAAAACATAGCTCATGTTTTTATGAGTTAGTAAGTTTTTTGAAAATCAGCAGGATTCACTTCTGACAAAACATCAGTAGAATTGGGCTGTCTGACACTAAACTACAGTTTTGAAAATTTCTGGCTGAAACCCTGCCCGAAACCTCACAGTGTGGCTTTAGGTAGCAGCTATTTCTTAGCTTCCTGTTTACAATCTTATTGCAGTTATTGCAGTTAACATGTATTTGAAATATACTCTGGTAAACAGTGATTATTAGGATTTGTAACTTTTGGAAAAATCAGGAGTCAATTATATCAAAGTTTAGTTTTCCATTTTCTGTGTTTGTCTAAAGATGGACACAACTATCTCCTTTAAGCCAGTGGGTGGTATATAGTGGTGGTAAGGAGCTGTTTTCTCTGGGATAGGTCCACATCAGGATTTTTATAATTTTTTTCTTCTCCAGTCATGCAATCTTCTAGTCATAAGAACTGTTGAAGATCACAGGATACACACACATGGAGAATAAGAGAGTTGAAAGGGACCTTGAAGATCTTCTAATCCAACCCCCTGCTCAAGCAGGAGATCCTGTACCATTCCAGACAAGTGGCTGTCCAGTCTCTTCTTAAAAACCTACAGTGATGGAGCACACATACTTTCTGGAGGCAAGCTGTTCTACTAGTTAATTGTTTTCATTGTTAGGAAATTTCTCCTTAGCTCTGGGTTGCTTCTTTCCTTGATTAGTTTCCATGCATTGTTTCTTATTTTGGAAAACAGATTGTGCTTTGGAAAATAGACTGATCCCCTATTCTTTGTAGCAATTATTGAAACACTGATATCATGTCACCCCAGTCCTTTTTTCACTAGACTAGACATACCCAATACTGCAACTATTATTCATATGTTTTAGCCTCCAGCCTCCTAATCAACTTTGTTGCTCTTGTCTGCATTCTTTCCAGAGTCTTGACATCTTTTTATAATATGGTGACCAGAAATGGATGCAATATTCTAAGTGTGGTCTTATTAAGGCTTTATAAAGTGGTACTAATACACCACATGATTTTGATTCTATCCCTTTGTTAATAAAGCCTAGGATTGCATTGGTTTTTGTTGTTGTTGCCGTACATTGCTGGCACTTATTTACCTATGTGATTGTCCACTAGGACTCCATGATCCCTCTCACAGTTACTGCTGTTGAGCCATATTTCACCTAATCTGTACTTGTACATTTGGTTTTTCTTGCTCAGAATGTAAAACCTTATTTTTTTCTACATTGAATTTCATTTTGTTAGATAGGGCCTTATACATTTATGGACACACACACACACACACACACACACACACACACACACACACACTCATACATAGATATGACCCTGTCTTTTAGGATCAACTATCTATAGTAAAGGAACAACCAGTCAAGAAATACATCACAAACTAGTATTTGGTAGAGTAACCATGAAGGCCTGGAAAAGCCATTCAAATCCCTTATTGTGTTTATATTTACAAAGATCAGAATTGTGCAAGCCATGGCATTCCCTATGACACTCTATGGAAGCAAAAGTTGGACTTTGAAGATGCAAAATATAATGAATATTGATAATTTCAAATTCCTAAGAATGCATAGACAGACAAGAAAACAAACAGATCATGAAGAAAATCAGTGCAGAGATGTCACTCAAGACACAAATGATCAAGTTCAAATTATCTACTTCAGACATCTTATGTGAAGATAATTCTCTGGAGAAGGCTCTATGCTGGGAAAGGGAAGGAAAGAGAAGAGAAGAGAAAGACCAGCAGTAAAGCAATTGCATTCAGTTACAGTATTGATGGGTGCACCACTGGAAGATTGGAAAGCCAAGATTTGGGATAGATTGCCATGGAGAAAATATATCAGTGGGACTGCTAAGAGTTGACACAACCTGTCACACAATCAATATAGGACACTTGGTTAGGGAAGGTTGACCTCTGCACTATAAAATGCCAGCCCCAAGCAGAAATTGGTGCAAGAATGAACAAATATAGTTTAAAAATTATTCCAGCACTCATAATTTAGCTATCTGTATTTTACCTGGATGTTTCCATAACAACCATATACAAGTCCCACTTACAAGATGAAACAGTCTCTATTGTTAAAATTGTGGAAGCAGAGTGACACCCAGTGATATAACCAACGCAGTACACAGTGAACCAGTGCATGGCTTATCTCCATGTACCCTTCCCTACACCTGCTGTCAGTGGGAAGATGAGAGGAGGTAACTGGAGGAGGCATTCGTATCTCCTATGTAAAGAGATGGCCTTAACAACAAAGTGCTTAGAATAATAAAAGTAAAGACAGTTCAAAGTGTCAGTAAAGTCTGAGGAAATGAAGAGTAAAATCACAGATGGAAGACAGTGATGGAAACTAGCAGGAAGACTCTTTGATATGGCCTATAAGTAGGGAGAGAAAACAGTGCCAGGGACAATAAGTAAACTTATTGTGTTATTACTTGTCCCCTATATTCAGAGGATTATTAATGAAGCCTACAAAAGAAAACTGCAAAAATACAGACTAATTAAATAAATCAACATATGAAACTATATGAATTGAGATTAAAATCAAAGTTAAACAAACTCATCTTAATACTGTGCTTCCCCAAAATTAAGACCCTGTCTTATATTTTTTTGAACCCCGAATTAAGCGCTTGGCCTTGTTTTCAGGGAGGTCTTCATATTTTGGGGTGTGTGGAGCAAGACGGGGCTCCTCTTGCCATCTTACCTGATTTCGAGCTCTGTCTCCCTAACCCTAACCAGAGGAAATGGCGGGGACCAGGTGCGCATGCATTTAAATATTTTCGGGGGATGGCTTATTTTTGGAGGAGGGTTTATTTTCAGGGGAGGGCTTATTATCCAGGGAGAGCTTATTTTCAGGGAAACACAATATTTACAATATTAACTGATGTGTCTTATCCCCATTAAATCATGAGAGAGATTTTAGTGCTTCAAGGGAAAGAGGGGGATACTCTGCTTGGGATTGATTCAAGGGAAATCTTGCTGCAATTAAATTTAAAATCTATGATACAACGTACCATTGTTTCTCCATCTACATTACTGAGGAGGTAAAAAAGTAAAACACTTTTTGCACTATATGATAAAGGGACCTGTGTCTGTTTATTTTTGTTTGGGCAGGCATGTATGTTTGCTTTAACCATGGTTTTGATTTGATGAAAGAGGTAATTCCATGTTTTTTACTTTGGGAAAATGCCTCCATTGACACAGTGAAATGGGACATTCTGAGGGCATATTGGAACGTTCACAATAGCAGTTGAGAATCTCAAAAATCTCCATAAAGGTGAATTGAAGTTCTCAGGCAAAGAATAAGCAAAGCAATTGGCACAATATATATATAGATAAAAAGTCTTATTCTGAAAGATAGAATAGAATATATATTTTTTATTGACCAAGGAATAAGGAATTTGTCTTGGTGCATAGGCTCTCAGTGTACATAAAAGAAAAGATACATTCATCAAGAATTCTAAGGCACAACACTTAATGATTGTCATAGGGTACAAATAAGCAATCAGGAAACAATATCAATATAAATCGTAAGGATACAAGTAAAGTTACAGTCATACAGTCATAAATGGAAGGAGATAGGTGATGGGGACGATGAGAAGACTAATAGTAGTGCAGATTTAGTAATAGTTTGACAGTGTTGAGAGAATTATTTGTTTAGCAGAGTGATGGCGTTCGGGAAGAAACTGTTCTTGTGTCTAGTTGTTCTGGTGTGCAGTGCTCTGTAGCATCATTTTGAGGGTAAGAGTTGAAACAGTTTGTCCAGGATTGAGGGTCAGTAAATATTTTCACAGCCCTCTTTTTGACTTGTGCAGTATATAGATCCTCAATGGAAGGTAGGTTGGTAGCAATTGTTTTTTCTGCAATTCTAATTATCCTCTGAAGTCTGTGTCTGTCTTGTTGGGTTGCAGAAACAAACCAGACAGTTACAGAGGTGCAGATGACAGACTCAAGAATTCCTCAGTAGAGCTGTATCAGCAGCTCTTTGGGCAGTTTGAGCTTTCTGAGTTGGCACAGAAAGAACATTCTTTGTTGTGCTTTTTTGATGACGTTTTTGATGTTAGCTGTCCATTTTAGATCTTGCGACCTAGAAATTTGAAGGTCTCTACTGTTGATACTGTGTTGTTATTATTATTATTATTATTATTATTATTATTATTATTATTATTATTATTATTATTATTTATTAGATTTCTATACCGCCCTTCTCCCGAAGGACTCAGGTCCAGCCAGAATAAAAACCCAAACAATACAATATACAATTAAAACAAAATTTAAAAACTTGTTATACAATTGTTGTCTAGTATTGTAAAGAGGTGGAAGTATGGAAGGGTTTCTCCTAAAGTCCACCACCATTTCTATGGTTTTGAGTGTGTTCAGTTCCAGATTGTTCTGGTCGCACCACAAGGCTAGTTGTTCAACCTCCCGTCTGTATGCAGATTCATCATTGTCTCGAATGAGACTGATCACTGCTGTGTCATTTGTGAACTTCAGTAGTTTAACAGATGGATCATTAGAGATGCAGTCATTGGTATACAGAGAGAAGTGGGGAGAGCACAAAGCATTGTGGGGGCCCTGTGCTAATTGTACAGGTATCTGATGTGATTCTGCTTAGCTTCACCTGCTGCTTCCTGTTTGTTAGGAAGCTTATGATCCACTTACAAGTGTGTTGAGGTACCTTTAGCTGGTTTAGCTTAGTTAGAAGAGTGTCTGGAATGATGGTATTGAATGCGGACCTAAAGTCTACAAAGAGGACCCTTACGTAGGTCTTTGGAAATTCAAGATGTTGTAGGATGTAGTGCAGAGCCATATTAACATCATCATCTGTTGATCTATTTGCTCAGTATGCAAATTGCAAGGGGTCTAACAGCGGTTCCGTGATGGTTTTCAAGTGGGGCAGCATAGGCTTTCAAAGGTTTTCATGACTACAGATGTTAGAACAACTGGTCTGTAGTCATTCAGTTCCTTGATGGAGGGCTTCTTCAGTACTGGGATGATAGTAGAGTGTTTGAAGCAAGAAGGAACATAGCACATCTCTAGTGATTTATTGAAGATATGGGTGAAGATGGGGGCCAATTGATCAGCACAGACTTTTAAGCAAGAAGGTGTTATCTTGTCTGGGCCTGGAGCTTTACCTGGCTTTTGTCTGTGAAATACAGTCTCTGTGAGTTCATCTAAGTCTGCAGAAGTACTTTCAAAAACATTCGAATCAGTGCAGTCAAGGCAGCTTTAACTTTGCCTCCTCCGTCCAGGTCTTCACTGACTTAATTGTTGGCTTTTTGGTTTTAAGTTTTTGCCTGTAAGCAGATACAAAGTGAATCATGAAATGATCAGAGTGTCCCACAGCTACTTTCCAACCTTATGATTCTATGATTCTAGATTCTTGTTAGCTTTTGACTGTAATAGAATGATAACAACCTGTGGCCCAGTGGAGGCTCTCTATTGGCAGTCTCTTTAGATTGCCAGACTGTCTTTGCCCTGGCATATTAAACATCCCTCCCTCCCATCTCTGCCATTCGCAGAGCATTTAGATAACACCAACAGCAGCAGTGGCAGTGAAGCCAGTGGGGAAGCCGGTGGGGTCTTCCAACTATCCCATACCATGACCCCTTGAAACCAGACATGATTTGTATAAACCTCCTGCCCTGTATGGGTAAAGATCATAATTTCATTGTGTTATACATTAAATAAGCAATAAATTGAAGTCAATCTTCTCTGTAGTATAAGTGAAACTAAAATTTAGAAGATAGGTTGCCCCACAACTACCTGGTCTTTCTTACTATGTCTTCCAGGGTTTGAAGAATGTTTTTTTCTGATAAAAGCATATCTTCCTTATTCCAACAAACTTTTGAATTCCGTAAATATTCATGTTCTGAAAATGGTGAGATTTACCAGAAGCAATTATCAATTTGCAGTTAGTACACAGGGAAACAAATGCTAACATGTGGTTTTAATTAGATACATAAAAGATGAGTTTTAAAAGCAAATAAAAAAAGGAAAACTCTGCTTTTTCTTCTCCTCTACAAGTTCATGAAGGGCAAAAGAAAGTGATAAAACAGTCTCCAAGCTGGAAGATCTGTAAGAAACAACTTTTCATCACATTAAATGCTGCCAGAGACACTGGGAGTTTCTGGGATTTCAGTGTTTAATGATAGGGATAAGATTTCTTTAGAATAATAACAGAATAACAGAGTTGGGAGGGACCTTGAAGGTCTTCTAGTCCCTATACCCATGATGGTGAACCTATAGCACGCGTGCCAGAGGTGACACGCAATGCCCTCTCTGTGTGCATGTGAGGTATTGCCCCAGTTCAGCTCTGCCATGCATGCATGGGGGGCGGGGTGTGTGTGTAGGGCCGGGCGTGCATGTGTGGGGGTGCGGCGCATGTGCGGGGGCTGCTTGTGCATTGCATTTTGGGGGTTTGGGGACATGCACATTTGCACACGCATGCGTATGCTTTGGGCACTTGGTACAGAAAAGGTTAGCCATCACTTCCCTATTCCATTTCAGAAAAAGTCTGTCCAAGCAGGTTGGATCTCTCCTTGGTAAGTTTCCATCTGTTACTTCTTGTCCTGCCCTCAGGTTCTTTGGAGAATAGGTTGACCCCCCCCCCCGCTTACTGTGACAGCCCCTCAAATATTGGAAGACCACTATCATGTCATCCCTAATCCTTTTCTTCATTCCTGCAATTTAGGAAAACATTTCTTCGTATGTTTTACTGAATTTTTTATGCTATATAATGCTCCTGTTTGTAGCATTATATTCAAAATAACTGGCAAGTCTATCCAATGGCTCTTTTATCAAGATGCAGTATAGATTATCAAAGTAAATAAGAAGGAAAAAATCTTGAGCAGTGTTATAGGAATGCAAGGACAGTTCTCCTAAGTTATACTAGAAATACTTCCATACCAACATACATGGACCAGGCCTTAACTCTATAGAAGGCTGTCTAGTTGCCCTTGGGAAGGCTCCAAGCCGAACGTAAAGCAGGAAGTTGTTTCTTGGCAGGGTTATGGAAGGACAAGAAGTTGTTTGTTATTGAAGTTGTTATTACTACCTATTTAGATTCTGGGATGGGAGAGGTGAGGCTTTTTCCTTCAAGTGCCAAAATAGTTTGCTGAGGTTGAGTCCTGTGCACTTTGCCTTGGGACAGAAATCTACTCTGCTTTGCCCTGGCCAACCTTATGTATGTTCTCTTTCTGTGTTGGTTACATTTCACGGTATTTAGAATGGCAGAAAATCCTGGTAATCTGAAAATCTGAGGAACATATATATGCATACATACTTACATTTTATTTGGAGAGGATATTCATAAGCTCCAAGGATAATTTGTTTAAATGTATCTTTGTATATGTTCAGACAGGCATGCAGACAAAAGTAAAATGATAGTGAAAAAGAACCCACAAACACAGCCTATTAAAATACAGTGTTGCATTTGGAAACATTGGGAAGCATTTGGCAGAGAGTACCCTTGGAATTGGCAGAATGGAGTAGAATGTGGAAACAGCAAGAGAGAAATATGTGCTTGTTATAAGAATTTGGGCTCTAGTGGATGTTACTCAGCTTATCTTTCAATCTGCCCAGGGCAGAATCATTAGTGATCTCCTTATCTATAGCAATTTATAGATAAAATTCCTTATTTCCATTAAAATGTAAATTACAGTTTAGAAATTTGATCAGCAGTTGTTATTAAGTACAGGGATTGATTTCTTAGATAAATGAAACTATCTTGACTGCTTGTCTATTTAGATATTTTTGTGATAGTCAATGCCTCCTTACAAAGGTTCTCATAATTTTGAAAGACATTACAATGAAAGCTTTATTTTTTAAATAACATTTCCCAAAATTGTCTTGTGTTCAACTCTTCATAACTTTCAAGTGCACAGTTATACTTTGGTTTCTGGGTTCTCTGTGGGAAAGTAATTATCTGAATGAATCATCATGTTATTAGGACTGATTCTGAGGAAAAAAAGCTGCCTAAAATACTTCACAGCAACAGGATGTGACAAGGGAAAGAGTACTCTGCTCTTTTTACTAGACACTCATCAGTTTCTAATCCTCACTATTGGAGAGAGGCATATGCTATTGCTCTAAGATTGTATTATTTCTGTCTGGAAAGTTGCAGTCAGAAAGTGGTGCTGAAGAAAGTGATATACTGAAAACTTTTCAATTTTGTCTCTCAAGATTTTTAATGTCAGTTTGAATGGCTAGGAGATCTTTGATGACATAAATTGAGATGTTACAAGCATGATAATGACAAGGCTCTAAATTTCATTTTTATAATTTGGTGCCAGAAGAGTTAAAATATCATTTGAAGTTTGTTCACATCCTCTTGGAAGTTAACAAGCAGAAGCCCAATCTAGACAAAATTTACAATATGACTGAATAATCATGAAGAAGTGATTTAGTAGTTCTTTAAAAAGGACATTCATTTTGGAAATTTCCTGGATCTTTCACTTTCAGCAGAATTGGTTTCATTTATCTATCAAATTTCTCAGTTCCAGAATGGACTAATAGAATTCATAGCACAGTATTTGAAATGAATCTAGAAGATTCTACAGTTGAAAATGCAGCAATCAGGATTTTGTTTGGCATTTGTGAATCAGAGTATATAACGTACATTTTATTTCAGCTATTTGGTTTCCAGTTTGTTTGCAGACTCAATTCTTTCAAGGGGTGAAATGCTACCAGTTTGGGCCAGTTGGCCTGAACTGGTAGTAAAAAATGCTTTAAAAAGTAAAAAAAAAGTTCTAACGAGCACATGTCGCTTAGCTGATCTTCGGAACTTTTTTTTCTTTTTAAGCATTTTTTTTTACTACCAGTTCTCTCTCTCTCTCTCTTTTTTTTTACTTTTTCTTTAAAAAGTAAAAAAAAAAGCAGGAAATCCAAAAGTGCATTTGGTGTGGATTGTGCATGAGCACACAGTGTGCATCTAGTGCATCCTGCACATGCGCATGCAGCACACGCATCTGGCATACACTGTGCATGCGCATGCACAGCACGCATCTGGTGCGCACTGTGCATGCACGGGCAGCGAACCGGTGGCGACCAGTGGAGCATTTCACCCCTGATGCCTAGGTTCAATTTCTGACAAATTATTTTCCATACAGAGCTGCCTGACGATCAGGAGAGGCCTGCTCTGAGTACAGTACCAAGTACCAAGGAGTTTAAATGTCAGGGCTACCTCCTTCCAATTCCTAGGAAAGAAAACCCTTGGCTCCATAAATTCAGGGAAAAGATACTTTTATTAGTAGAGAACTGAATGTAACAAGTTTCAGGCAAGATCTGAAGCAAAAGCGAGCAAAGCAGCAAATTGAAACAAACCATAGAGCCCAACACCCCACCCCACCCCACCCCTGGTAGCCAGGCAACCAGAGAAATGTTTTGAGAAAGTATTTGATTCAAGTGCATAGTTTCTGGCTGTTGCATACCAAAGCTAGAAGAGAGATAAGCAAAGCTCAGATCGTAGTTGCAAAGCTGCAATGAAAATTTCTCCACCAACCCCTCTCCCCATTTCCATAGCAGCAAGCAGCACGCTGGCTGATATTAACTGAATATGCACAAAAGATAGGATCTTTGTGATAGCACAATTCCATTCTTAATTTAAATCAGTTTGGCAGTCTTTCTCTTTTCTTTGATCCGAAACTATTTCCATGTGCTTTGAGTATGTGACACCTAATTTTTCTATAATATTTTACATTCACTGCCACTGGCAGTTCAAAGTGGTGGTTATGTTGTTCTTTTAAGAATATTAATATTTTTACTACTAGAGTTGTCCAGTTCTATGATAATGAATTATACTACACATTTTCAGTACAAGAATGAATTATTATTATGGTTAATTGCACAGATGTTTAGATTGAATTTGGCATTTTTATCCACCTATTCAATCCTTCCCAAGGACCTGGGATAGAAAGATATCCTTTGCAGGGGTGGGTTGCTGGGGGTTCGCAGAGGTTCAGGAGAACCTCTAGCTAAGATTCTGTGCAATTCAAAGAACCTCCAAAATCCACTCCTGGCTGGCCCTGCCCACCCTGCCCCTCCAGGAGTCCCCATGTGGCCTGTTCTGGATGCAGGTAAGTGCAGGGTGCACATGGAGGCTTGGGGAGGGCGAAAAATGGGCCTACCGGAAGTTCAGGAAGGCTGGAAACGGGCCGGCCTCCTAAGGGCCTCTGGAACCTGGGGAGGCTGTTTTCGCCCTCCCAAAGGCTCGAGGAAAGCTTCTGGAGCCAGGGAGGCAAAAATGACCCCCTGCCATGGTGCAGGAGGCCGACTAGGCCATGTCCACCATGCCCACCCCCAACTAGCAACCGTGCAGAGAACCCCTTGCTAAAATTTTTGAAGGCCACCCCTGGTTGTTTGATGGTCTTATAAAGGTATTGTTGCAGGAAGTAAGCTGTTCCAAATACAGCTGCTTTTGCAATTGACTAATTGTGATTTTCTCAGTGTTAGTGGTGTTCAAATAGTATTCCAGATGTTTTGGAATTGGACCCAAGGCACCTATTACTATTGATATTATCTTTGGTTTCTTTTGCCATTGTTGTTCTACTTCACCTTGCAGGTCTTTGTGTTTTGTGATTTTCTCTAATTCTTTCTCTTCCATTCTGATGTCTCCAGGTACTGTCATGTCCACTTATTATTATTTCCAGTAACTTCAAGAATTAAAGTTATATAATTGTGTATAATGGAATAAAGTTGTATTTTACACTATAAATGCCTGGAAGGTGAGTCTTATATTTTAATGACATGATAAAATGACGTATTGGAATGGAAAAGGAAGGATAAAAATGCAAAACATAGCTACGCAAAGTAAATAAATCAAAACTATTTACAACAATACCTGTTCATTGAGGAATTGCACTACTTAGTATAAGTACAGTAATCCAAAAATGAATTGTATGCCTTGTAATAATACAAATGTATTTGTGAGAAATATGATCTAATGAAATTCTTAAGCCAAAAGACATTCTATTTGATTTGTACAATAACAATAATAAAGATTGAAGCAAGATCCAACATATTTATTAAGGTTTAGAAAGGATATAAGATGAAGATAGATTATGTCTGTGCACATGTGCATTATATATATTTTTTTGTTGCCATTGTATTAAAACTTTTATGTAGCTTCATTCATCTTGCAGAGATTCGCTGCTTTCTTCTACAGGAAAACAAGCTTGCAGATGCCTGTTGCCAGACTTCTGGACATTTTCTGCAGCTGCTCTTCGTCTGCCAAACCGCCCCACAGGTCGGATCCCTCGGCCAGTGTACCAGGAAGGATCAATATCAGGATCTACAAGGCAAAACCCAGAAGACAGTGAGAATTCAGTGGAAAGGGAAAGTGTATTGAAACAGCTGTGTTGTTTCTAGTATATTGTAAAACATGGAGGTACTCATTAGAGGAGTATTAGTGTTACAGTATTCTGAAAAAGCCTCAGTTTTGGTAAATGGGTGGGACTATTTCTGTCACGTCAGTCTCATAAAATAACTTATAAAATATAAAGATGGTTATTGTATGTAATAATGTTAATAGTCATCATAATTGACAAAAGGAAAAGACTTAAAAATATGGGCATTTGTTATCCATGAGTGCGAGCTGTATATTCTTCTGCGATTGTTATGCAGTGTTAAAATGCAGCCATTGTCATGTCTGGAGAAAAAAAATAGGAGAAACAATTCCTTATTTTTTATTTTGATGCCAGATGCTCTTCACACTTGTTTTTTCAAGTGTATATCATTTGCATAATTTTACTAGTATGTTGTGAACTGTATTTTAAACAGTCACTAGAACTAATATTAGCCATTTACTAGACTTTAGAACTTTGATTTTAAAAAAAGTTGGTATATACCAGGAGTCCCCAAACTCTTAAGCTCATTGATCCGCCCATGAAGTTTTAGATTGTTCATCAATCTCTCAACATTTATTGCACGAAATGAAGGTAATAAATATTATTTTATCTAATAATACTAGAAATAATAAGAACACTACAGGTAATTCTCAACATGACCTCAATTGGGACCAGAATTTCTATTGTAATGGGTTAACATGTGACTGGACCTGATTTTATAACCATTTTTACTATGTTTGTTAAATAAATCACAATGGTTGTTAAGTGAATCACATGATCATTAAATGAATCCAGCTTCCCCAAATGATACTTTTGTTGGAAACCAGCTGGAAAGGTCAATATCATGATCACATGATGCAGGACACTGCAATCAGTTGTAATTGTCAGCCAATTGCCAAGTACCTGAACTGCGATCACATGACTGCAGCCTCTGTGATGGTCTGTTGTAAATCACAAGTTGTAAAGACAGGTTATAAATCATTTTTCCGAAGCCATTGCAACTTTGAACTGTCATTAAGTGAATGGTCATAAGTCAAGGACCATCTGTAATGGATAGTTCCATCAACTCATGGGGGTCAATACAAACCACTTTGGAGAACACTGTTCCAATTGTCTGTAAAAAAGGCCAGGCTAAGTGATTTGCTACTGCTCAGGAAATTGTACATGGGTCAGCTTGGATCCCTTTCATGGATCATTGCCCTGTCGTGGTGAAGGGGCTGTGCAACACAATGAAGCTATGAGCTATGCCATGCAGGGTCACCCAAGACGGACAGGTCATAGCAGAGAGCTCTGACAAAACATGATCCACTGGAGAAGGAAATGGCAACCCACTCCAGTATCTTTGCCATGAAAACCCCATGGACAGTACCAAAAGGCAAAAAGATGTGATGCTGGAAGATGAGCCCCTCAGGTCGGAAGGTGTCCAATATGCTACTGGGGAAGAGCAGAAAGCTAATACTAGTAGCGCCAGAAGGAGTGAAGGGACTGGGCCAAAGCCGAAAGGACGCTCAGCTGTGGAACATCATAGTGTGTGAATTAAGAAAGGAGTCTTGGCCTAATCAATGGATCATAGAATAGCATATCTTGACATCATTAGATGCCTTAATGTAATTCTGGAGAAAATATTATATGTATGCACAACTGCTGTTGAAGAATGGAGGTAAATGATGAAAAGACACATGAGAGACATGTTTATAATATTCTGTTTGGTTGTTTTGGTCTTGTAACGTTTAAAAACACTGGTGTAGGGCAAGGGTGGACAATGTTCTTTTCCCACCAGGTACAATAATTTTCTCTATTTTGTTTCCCAGCACTTGAGACCATCAGGTGATGTGGCAGCAACTTTACAAAAACAATGGTGGCAGTAGAATTTTTAAGGCTTTTGAATTAATAAAAGAAGTAACGATCAATGAGAAAGGGAGAAAGTGGGGGGGGGGGGGAGAAGAGAGAGAAATGTTTTTAAAGTGCCTGGAAAGTGTCTTCATCATAATTAAGGGTTTTGCTATTAGATTTCAGCAATAAGATTTTTGAGAGCTGCAAAAGAAGACTCTAGGGAACACCTGTGGTTGATTTCTAGAGTCAGGAACAGATTAGTCTAGATTAAGTGAAAGATGTTGCATAGCAAGATGTCCAGAATAACACATATCAGGCACATCTAGGTGTCAAAAATCTGGATAACCACTAGATCTGGATCAAATCTAACTGTTTATGCTATCTATTGGTCTTCTAGATTTTTGCTGCCAAATGCAGTTTGCAATACATTCTGTTTAGAAGGTCCTGAGAGGGAAATGAGACAATGCCAACATCTATTGGGTACTACCCCAGATTCTACCTTCAGCCCGTGTTCAGGTTTGTATATATGGTGGACATTTTGCTCATGAAAAGTATCTCTATTCATGCAATCACCTGGCTGTGGGAACTTACTCCTGATCTCCATGAATCGTTCAAAGATTCGGCATTTAGTCTCAGGTATAAAGGCCAGCATCAGAAGGCAGACAACTAGCAGTCTCATTCCTTTCAAGTTCTTTCCCCCCACTCCGCAAAGCACTTTGATATCTGATTTTAAACAAAGAAAAAAATAGGTGACCTATAGCAACAGGGAACAAAAAGTATGTTACTGGCCTAATACAAGAAAAGCACTCCTGAAAAAATTGCTTTAGTAAAGTACAGAGTCATTGCAAAATTCTATAACAGCAAAACAAGTTTGAATGTTGAATTTCAAGAAAAAAATACTTCCAGAAAAATTACAACTTTTAGAAACTTACAATTTATATCATGTCTATTTTGGCCTAGCATCAGAAAGCTCCTTGATCCTGCCCTTTTTTCATCAGAATTACTGTAACTTTTAGCAAACTCATTTTCACCTCTTTCAAGCCACAGCCAGGAACTGAAGAAAAGGGAGCAACAATTAGGTCCAGGAATATTTGTTCTTTGAAAGCCCAGACTTCTTCAAATTGGTAGTCTTTTACTTATTACAAGCAATCTCATTGAATAGGGACAAGATTCACTGATGTTTTTGAATTTAAAGAGATGTATTCTTCTAATTCTCCTTTATCAGTTACCAGGACTTACCTTTTTAGTTTTGTGCCGGCCTATTTGGTCCAGCACACCAGAAGTCTCCCCATCTGCTGTACCAGCGGCCCATTGTTGCCATTTCCATGGTCAGCATACCCATCTTTCTATCAGCTGTGTTATCAGACAGTTTCTTGAATCTGACTTGTGTCTGTTGCCTACCTTCCCCAAAGCTAATCAGTTTGTGAGCAACTGTAGCATCTTTTGACCTTGAGGTTTCTCAGTGGTTCTCTCACAAAGACCAACATGAACACCCATAGGAATTTACCTTTCACCCTAGGAATGAGACCATTGGGCATCCTTCTGGGCTATATCTATAAGGAAATATGTTTGTTCTGCATAAAGGAACCATGTTAGCCTGGCAGCCAATAGAGCAAAAGATCAGAGGTTTAACGCATGGCTTCATTTCTTAGTTCTGGAAACCTCAAGAGTCCTCTCTTCCTGGCTGCCATGCCTGCCTTCCAGCACAAACCATCTCATGATGACAAGATGCCAAGCTTGCCAACAAGCTATGCTGTCTGCCTTACAATCCATATAACACCCCAGAATGTTAGAGTACAAGAGGATATCACTATCAGGCGCAGGATAACTTAACATTTTTCAGCATCTGTCATGCCAAGCTTGGCATAATCAAGAAACAAGTCAGAGTTTAATCCTTTAAACATCGTAATTATTTTCCACTTTTAAGTTGTAGTGAAACATGTTTTTGCATACGTTCAACACAACTTCTCAATTGGTTCTTTGCTAGATCATTTAAGGGTTGTGATTAGTTCTTTCTTTATTCCTGCTTTAAAACAAGTGAAGAGGTAATATTTCAAAGTTTTATTCCCTGGAAACCTTTGAAGATACATACTGTAGATGAAACTTGCCAGGTTTAGTGTCCTCTAAATATGTATTTCTACTATTCTCACCTGTTACGTTTAAAAAATGAAATAGTACCAATAATCCAGTACTTCTTATTATAGTCTATGACCAAATCTTTTTTCAAATTCAGTCTCATCCTTAAAGTAGTTTGAATTGAACCCGTGTATTACTCAATGTTGAAATGCAAAATCAAATCTAAATCTCACCTGTTCATTTACCTATGAACCCACGTTCGTGTAGTAATAAATAGTGGCTTGATTTTGTCAATGATTGGTTGGATAATTTTGTCCAAGTCCTATTTTTTTCCCTGTACTTCAAAGTGTTTTTCATTTTCAATAGCAACCAGTTTTGCCTGTGCCCATCCAGCCACCCATCTTGCTGTTTGCCTAGTACCATCTTTGGCTGTGCCTCTCTCTCCACCCCTTGCTGTCTTTATTATATCAAACATCAAAGTGTGTTTGATCACTCAATAAGGCATCCACAGCTAGACTGAACATTTTATCTTTTGTAATATGACTGATTGCTTCTTACATTCTTCTCTTTGCTCGCACAAGAAAATATTATGTACATGTTTAATTTTTGCCTGAGCTAATCATTTGTAAATGTAAATATTTATTAAGCAAACATTTCCCTATTGTTTGAACTAATTTATCCCATTCAGAATCAAAGGTAACTGTTTTCCAAAAGGAAATAGCAGATAGGAAGAAATGACTGTGAAAATTTATTATATGTATATTACATCTTATGGCTTATAATAAAACAGATAAAAATGAAATAAATGCCTAATATAAATTAAAATACATTTTATAGTCAAGAAAAACTTACATAATGATCTCACAATTATTTAAATCTTTTTGGAGCATCATTATCTAAATTAATTAAATAAATAGCCCCTATAGTGGCTGCAGGTAAATCATTATCTCCTTTAAGAGGAAGCAAAATGAATGGAAAGTTGAGATCCAGTCTGTTTTATGGTGGAGTCCACTCGCAAGGTGGAGGTAAACTGGTTTCTTTAAACTTTAGTTTCCAAACTGGAAAGCTGGGATAACATGATCTACATTTATTACTTATTGAATAAGTTGTCTTTTGAACACACATAGATTGCGTGTCTGAAATAAACACACTGGAAATTGTTTCATCTACAATGTTCTTTATAAGGAATGCCACTATTTTGTTTAAAAACCAATGGAATTGGAAAACAGGAAATTATTACATTAGTAGAATACAATAGCAAACAATTAGTAATAGTCAAATGAACTTGCTTATAAAGCACATAAAAAATACAAGCACACACAAACCCTAAAAACTAGACAATGCAGTGGGAAAAATTGATCTGGAAGATGATTTTATTTAGCATTTCCCCCAATAACTTGAATGGAATACTGCGAACATGCATGCCATGCTTTGTTTTGCCTTCCTTATTCCCACCTTTCCCAAAAGCAGACATTCATAGAGCTGACAGACTGCACCGAATGCAATACTCACTTGTTTGTCAAGGGGACTGGAGAGTGGCACATCCAGGTTATACCTTTAGTGGTAAGTCTCAGTGCAAGCTGGTGGTCCTTTCCCCCTTTTTATGTCTTCCTTTTGTATATGCATGCCAGCCTCTGACATCAGCATTGGGACAGGGCATCTCAACAGGCTCTCCCCTCCTCCCTTTACAACTTCAGCTCTTTTCCCTCAAGTCGAGGAAGGAGGTTTTCTTATTTTGAATTACTTTCCTCCTTTAAGCAAATGAGGTAAAGAACTGGGTAACTAGATTGGCTGTATGCCTTCACTGAGATTTTATAAGTTTGAGATATTCTGAAAGATTATTTTGATTATCAGAAGACAATATTGATATTTGTTTTATTTCTATAGTCACCTATTTCAATCCAATTCCTCTGGGGCATGTACAATTCTAAAACAATTAAAAACATTTACATTTTAAATCCCAAATTTTCAACCTCCCTCCATTTCTTCTGACTCTATTGACTTAATTTAATCACTGAGCCTCTAATGTTGATCTGTTTTTATTTTATGTCCAGTTAAATTATACTGTATAAATAAATTAAGTAAAATAAAATGGAACATTTTGCTCTGGATTTTGAAATTTCTAGTTCTGATTGAACTGTGGTTCCCTGGACGGTTGGTTGGAGCTGTGTCAGAGGCACATAGAGAAGCATTCAGTGACATTGATCCTAACAGGCACAGGATGCATGGTGGGATTATGGGTAGCTTTCCCCTATTTGATTTACAACTCTGCATATGTGGACCTCAGAGCTATTCTTTCGGATGGAAGACCCACATACAAGAGTCCAGAGTCACTTTTCTTCCTAGGGGTTTTGGTCTGGGAGGTAGATGTGCAATGTGCATCCTCCAACTATAGTTGGAACAGTTGATATCCTAAAAATTGAAAACTTATTATGGTTCCTCAGTCACTAATGAAACACAATAACAGAAATAAATACTGTCAACCCTGGAGCCATCTTTGAGCATCTTCAGGGTTGCCACAGCGAGGCTGGCTGAAGCTGTGGGAAAGGGAGAGGGGAATAGAGATAGCTGGGGGAATATGTAGCCAAAATAACATTCTTTCTTCTGGGAACCAAGGACACTTTCACCAGCACCTGGAGGGGTGTGGATGGGAGGCATTCAGGATGGGGAGAGAGACCTGATTGGGCCATGAGATGGTTGTGAGTGATGGTGGGGGGGAACTTTGGATTTTGAACTGGATGGGAAAAACCTGGGAAACTTCAGAGTCGAGTTTTCACCAGCTGTGCCAATATGACATGCCTAATAAATCTGAGGAACCCTGTCTTGGGGTTTTGATTTCATATGGACTGTTACTTGGAACCCTGACAAATACATTCTGGCTTCTGTTCCAATGTACTGTAATACAGGATTCCACATATGACTTCTCAGAATGACTGCCTTATCTTCAACCTGAGAAACTTTTGTTCTTCAAATGGGGATTTTTTTCCATTGAAATAGCATTCCTCTTCACCCAGCATGGTTGGTTATATGAAGCAGCCATATGCCTCCCTCTTCCTGTTTGTTGTGATGGTGGTGTTGTGGCCTGCCAGTGGCCAGCAGAGCTTGCAGCAGATTCCGATAGTGAGGAGGTTAGGGAGGAACATGGGCCAGTCCTGGAGTCATAAGGCTCTGATGAGGGTTCTGCGTATGAGGCAGAGAGGGGGCCAGGCCCAGATGCCAGTTATCAGCAGCCTTCAGAGTCAGACAACAGTGAGGCAGACAAACAGCTGGAGCCTGTTCCCAGTGTGCGCATGCACAAAGTTGCCAGACGAAGGGAACAGCTAAAGAACAAGGGTCGACTTGGGAGTCAGGCCACAGGTGGATGATGAATGGCCCTCCCAGAGGGAATAAAAGGGGAGTGGAGTTTGCAGGAGACAATTAATTCACCTAATTGGTTCGTGACTCTCTGAGACTCTTTGCCAAGTTTTGAAGATATAGGCCTGGCAGCTCGCCAAGCCAGATAAGGTCTGTAACTGTAAATTCTCCCTTGAAAGACTTTGCTGAAGGTGAATGAGAGAAATTCATTGTTTGTTTAATAAAAGGGGTTTTGTTGGGACCAGGATTCTGCTTTGTGTTTTTTTGGGAAGTCTAGGTCAGAACAAGTGGATTGTATATGTGCATAATTAAATATATGGGTATTCCAAATTTCCCTAATCATAAAAGACATCAATATATCTCCTTGGTTTCACCTTTTATACCAGTATATAGTATAAAAAAAATTCTCATTTTTTTAAAAAAGTAAAAGGCTAGTTTGTCAGTGATTGGGCAAGTAAACCGTTTGGTCAATATGGAATAGTGACATTTACATTTCTGTTCTACCCTAAAATAACAGCAGATACAGTGTGTACAATAAGTGAACATGATGTCCATTCATCTGCACTAACATGGGCTCCTCCTATTACCTTTGCAGCTACCAGTAATTACATGTAAATATCAAAAAAAACAGAAAATACCAAGAAAATGGCCAGATGCCCATTATCTTATGGATTCCTTTACAGAGGACTTTCAGTGGTGAGGTGCTAGAGCTGTTTGTTGGATCGTTCAATGAAATTCCTGTTCAGTTTTATGGTTTGCCTGGACAAACTAGCTTTTAAACCTCATAATATATATAACATAGGATCATTGTAAATAAAAACACTGGAGAAAAGGAGGCATTGTTGTAGTGTAGAAAACTTGTAATTTTTCCTGATCCAGTTATTGCAGTTCCAATGCATATGAATTTGCAATTCAATTAATACATGTGTATATTATGTAACACATAAGAAATCTATTCTATTTTCTACATAACATCAATATCTGGAAGAAACTTAAACTCTGTTTATAATAACCTCTCATTAGAAAATAAACTACTGATTTAGAAGGTTTCTCTCTTCGGATTTGGGAATCTGTTATGTTTCAGACAACCCTAGTGACAGATCACATAGTGGCTTATAAAGAAGAGCCTTGGTTGCGCAGTGGTTAGAATGCAATATTGCAGGCTAACTCTGCCTACAGCCTGGAGTTTGATCCTGATGAGATTCGAGGTTGACTCAGCCTTCCACCCTTCTGAAATCGGTAAAATGAGGACCCTGTTTGTTGGGGACAATATACCAACATTGTAAGCCGCCCAGAGAGTTTTGTAAAACACTATGAAATGGTATAGAAGTCTAAGTGCTATTATTATTAAGTGTGGCTACAAGTGTAACCAACCAACCAACCAGCCAACCAACCAACCAACCAACCAACCAACCAACCAACCAACCAACCAACCAAATATTAGGGTATCAGTCTTTCACTGTTTCACTAGAGCTTTGTTTAGCCATGATTCTCCAACTAAGTATTACAAAAGTGGATAAGGGGCACATCACTATGAAAAATGATTCTGCCCCATAGTGTTTTGAGCCTTGCCCTTCTTGAGCCTAGTCTTGCAGAGTTGAATGGGAGAGGGGGTATGTAAGCAGAACTGTGATATCAAAGGCCCTGAATATGTAAGGATTCCACAAGCACTCAAGCAAATACAGTCTTTCTGGATGCTGGAAACAGGGTTGAAAGGAAGTGACCAATGTGGACGGACCCATTCAGATTCACTTGATCTGCATTTCTACATCTCTATTAATCACTAGATTTGGAAGATCCAAATCTTTTTAATGTAATTTCTTATGGAAAGCTAGAGCTATTAATCACAAAACAGCATCTTATCCCTACTACCTGGTGTTTTCTTTCTATGAAAAAAATCCTAACAGGAGGTTCACATTAAGTAAGGGCCGCGGTGTGGCTCAGGCTGTAAGAAGCCTGTTATTAAAACACAGCTGCCTGCAATTACTGCAGGTTCTAGTCCCACCAGGTCCAAGGTTGACTCAGCCTTCCATCCTTTATAAGGTAGGTAAAATGAGGACCCAGATTGTTGGGGGGGCAATAAGTTGACTTTGTAAATATACAAATAGAATGAGACTATTGCCTTACACACTGTAAGCCTCCCTGAGTCTCCGGAGAAGGGCGGGATATAAATGTAAATAAATAATAATAAAAAAAGTACAAGTGATAATGACAGCAACCACTCTCCAAAGCAAACTGGAAAACTCCAGAAATTCTATCTTCACTTTGTGGGGCTTCTAACCATAGCCATTTCATTTTGGAAATGGTCTAAATCTCTTCGAAATTATTTCCTTCACTGTTCTCATTTAATCTGTTATGAAATAAATGAACATCTAATAAAAGATGTATTTCTATATTTGAAGCACTTGCATTTGGCGTTACAGTCTTATCTTCTTTTCTGTTTAAGGTCCTTTCCATGGGCTGCTGGCTTTAATGCTCCCCAAGCATAAGATTTTCCCAGTGTTCAACAAGGGGCCTTACCTCCCCCTCCATGAGCTGCCCACATTCACATTCTACAGGAAAGCAACCTCTATCCCTTGGGGAATGGGGTGATGATGGCAAGGTCCACAAGGCAGGAGGGAAGAAGTGTCAAAAACTTGGAGGCAGGAATTCCCCCACCCCCACCCAGGAAATCTACCCTGCAGTTTCAGAGAAAATGCTGGAAAAGCTCTCTAACATTTGCCCTCGTCGAGGACTGAGCTAATTGGCTCTGCTTTCCACATCCCAAAGAAGTGGACCCGAGGCAGCAGTGATTTCAAGGCTTTAGCTAGTTAATCAGACAATCAGCGTGGTAAAAAAGCCCTTCTCTCTCAAGCAAGGAAGGAAAACAGGACATTTTGCTGTGGGGAACACAAATCATCCATTTATAATGCAGCCTACCTGGCTATATTTCTGAATCAAGATAAAAGCTGATGCGTAAGATGTACAGAGTAAGTATAATGTCTGCCTAAAGGGATGCATTAGGTGGGGTTACCTAATCCTTTTTGTTAAGGGGTCCAGTAGCTATGATTGTTTTGGAATTAAGTCCTGCCACTATGTATGGATGTGGGGTCTGGGTATCTTTTCCTTCAGAATTCCTTGTCCCAGAATTGCTTTATTTGAGAAAACATAGCCCTTAAAGAAGAACAATGAAACTGTACATAACACAGACTTCTCTTCCTGATTGCATCAATGAAATTAATTTACATTAACTGGAAGAGATCTGGACACATAACGGTTGATGAGAACATAGTAATGAAAGATAGCTTACAGGAGGCATTAAAAGTTCAGGATACTGAAAAATCACAGCTGTAACCGGAAAATGCCTTCTAATTTGGTTATTTATTGAAAATAATTCAGCAAAGATTTATTAGCATTAAAACTAGAAATTTTGATCGGAACTCAAGATTCTTTCTCAGCTTGGAAAAAAACATTAATCAGATAAACAGATATAGGAACTCACATTTTCAGTTTCTTTGTGCATCTTTAGCTATATTAATAAAATAGGTATGTATTGTAACCAATTGCCAAAGACATAAATATTAGGGCCATCAACACTTTAGATTTGATTTCAAAAGGCTACGTGGCCAAAGTGATAATTATAGCACTTCTCTGCAACTGTTTAAAGCAGTCATGTGATAAAACCAACAACTATGGCTTTTAGTTGCAGAAAGTTGCTGTATTTGCATTCCCATGTGCTCCAAAACACCTTGGGAATCATATTTGAAGCACTGCACGGTCCTAAATAAACATGTTGGAGATACAGTTTGGATACAATTATATTAGAGTCAAAATGATGCCACTTGGTCACATTAGAATAAAGAAGCTCAAACACTTGTGGTAGAAGATGCCTGAGTTAGAATCCAGTGGTCAACAGAATTGTTTGTACTAGACAAAATTGTTTCCCTCTATTTATTAGGCTAATTAATTAGTCTTATAAAGTCTTTTTGAATCTTTTTTTTAACAAGTAGAACATGAAGATTTAATTCAAAAAGTGGAAGCTACCTTCAGGAATTATTGATTTTTGTATAGGGATTCTATAACATACATTAAGACCTGCTGCTGTGCTAGAGAAAGAGCTCAAATGTCATAGGATTCTTCCTCAGAGATTGCTTTTCAGATATAATTTGTTCCTTTTCCGTCTTTCACAGAACAAGTAGACTAGTACAATAGAGAAAAGCAACACAAATGAAAACTTGAGCCAGGATTTTGCAGTATTGGTCTTAGACGATTCCATTGTTTTCAAGAACGATGGGTCATCACAGGTTTCTGTAAAGTATCAAAACACCAATGTGAGCCTTTACAGGTTTTACTTACTTAAAACATTTATATTGTTGCTTATTTTCCATTCAGGTCTTGGTGGATCTCAATCAAAATCAGCAAGTAACAATCACACATAAAAATTGCTAGACTGAGATGTGCATACATTTTCCTCATGCCGTTTATAGAGTTAAAAGTTTAGGAATTTCAGTGCAGATTGAGCACAAATGCTGCTAGATGCTCCTATGGCTCATAGCAATCATTGTTTTCCTTTTGACTGGCTTCAGAACAAAGCAAAATTTTGTCATGAAACCAAAGAGAGTGAATTTAACATTTTCCAACTGCAGATGTGTCGTGGAAAAAATACATGATTGCTGCTCGTCCCTAAGATAATCCAAAGAACTGCCAGAGTAATGACAGGGAAAAAAGATGATAAGATTTCAGAGATTCTTAAATACAGTATATGAATTATGTTGGGAGAAAAATAAATTAGGGTAAGATTAAAAAGAATATGTTTTTCTGTAGGAATTAATCCAATAGTGGTTGTCTTATCTGTAACATTTAAAAAATATTCATCAATAATAAAAGACATTAGAAAGATTTGGGATCATTATTTTGGATTATAATTCAAGAGTATTTCCAACCCAGACTTTTTCTCAAGAAGTAACTCACTCATTTATTCCTCAAAGGCCAGCTGCCATGCCCCCCCCCCCCAATTCACAGAATCCAGAGTCAACAAGTTTCGTTATGATTTGTCATGTTTCCAATTTCAAATGTGAACTATGTACTCCTACTGAAAGGTGCACCTCTTTTAAAAAATAAGAGTGCTCCCTGGTGCAAATATACTACTGCAGAAAAATAGCAACAGACAAAGCAGGAACAGGAATATTTTTGTGACTGGGAGAACAACCTCTTGCTGAGAGAGTGAGAGTGAGAGCAAGAGAGAGATGTGAAATTGCCAGTCAAGTAGGTTAGCTAGCTACTTTTATATTTCAATTTTAAAATAAGAAATCAGCCAATAGATAAAGTTATTGTTGATGCAATTATCTGGTTGCATGAATTACTTGGGATTATATAATTATATATGATTATTATAGCATATAATATTATAATAAGATCATATGACTGATTATCCTGATGCAAAAGCATGCTATATTGCTATTAGCTGTTATTCCATTTGTCTGATTCTAGATTCTGCCTAATTTACGTGTTTTCGTATTAATAACAGCCTCCTCTTTATAAATGACCATATATCTTTCTCCTACAAAAAACAGTGGCCTTCTATTGGAATTTGGAATTTCAAGATAATTAACTCCTCTATTCGTTTGTTGTTACCCTTATTCTGCTATCTATTCTCAGTAGGGATGAAAACCATGAAGTAAATTCTGAATACTTGCCGCAAAGATGTGATCTGTTTTTCTGTTTCTTCCATTTGGATTTCGTTGGGTCAGTGATCCTCTGTAATAGGAGTTCCTAGCAAAGGATTCAGCCTTGCCTTGAAACGTGAAAGAAAATAATAAAGATGGCAAGATGCTGCAATAAAATTATTCGTATTTAGCTAGTATTAAAAGCTAAGAATGGGGAAAGAACCAAAGTATACATGCAATGTTTAAATGGAAGGAGAATGTTTAAGTTCAAAACCTCTTCTAGGATAATAATTAAATCAGCATGTAAAAAGTAAGTTTCCTGCAACACTCTTAATGTACTGTACAAGTTAGACAACAATTTTTTTCTATATTTAAGATAATTTATCTCTATGAATTACTTAGCATTCCCCACATTATCATTTATTCACATTAACTCCAAGTTTGGACACAATATTACATCTAAACCATTTAATGACATCTTTTTTGCCTTAGTGATCAATGCTTGTTATTAAAAATTGTATTACCATAAGAATTACATTGATGACTCTTGATTTCTATTCAATTTTTCTTTTTCTTTTAAATTTCCATGTTCAATGTGTAGCACTGTTTTAATAGTGAGAAAATGCACTGTAAATTATTTTGTGAACTTTGCAATAATTCTACAATGTAAGTACGAATTATTGCCTTCTTCCTGTAGCAGTTGAATGAGTGATCAATAATAGTTTCTAAGTCCTCCTTCCCCCTCAATTCATAGTAGAAGCAAAGTCTAAACCCAGTACACGTAGTCTTCAATTAATGACCTAAATTGGACTGGAATTCATATCGCTAAGTGAAGCAATTGTTAGACAAATCATCATGTGACTTAACAATGGCAGTTTCAGTAGTCCTAATTGTGGTCATTAGTCAAGGAATGCACTCTCATTAGGCGAGGACCTTGTATTTCTGTTCTTTGCTTCAACACCCCACTCACCTACCTCCCCGTCCCCACATAGTGCAGCACACTACTGGTTCAGATTTAGATGGTTGACCATTAGACTCCTAGATCCCTTTCTATACAAGTGTGAATTCTTCAAAAAGATTCAGAAGTGCTTCTGGCACACCTTATTCCTGCTTTTTTGCTTCCATATGGCTCTGACTACAAGATGTGGCTACTCTAAGAGACATGTTAAATTTAAATAAAATGGGAGAACTCTGCGGAAGTCTGCTGCTACTTCAGTGACTGGTAGAATCAATTATTTCTTATCATTTTCAGAGGCATCACAAGCCTAAAATTTGCCTAGTAGATTACATCTAGTAATGAGAGTATGCTAATCAAATGGGGGCATTTGGGACTGGTATAAATAACTGTATGGAAAGAAAATTGTGGAATAAATACTTGAAACTTTATTAAGCAGATAGTTGTTTAACTATAAAAGTCCTTTAAGCAAGTTAATTCCACTTTCCGCAGGTATAAGTTATCCCAAGTTTATTACTGTGAGGTCCACCATCATGTCCTGCCATTCTGTTGGAAGGTTGGGGAGGAGGCTTGCTGGCATTTTTGCATGCTTTTGCTTTGACTGTAACTGCTTGGAAATTATGGAAGTGGAATGTCTTCAGAGAAGGAGCGGATTCCCTCTCAGGTTCCAGCTGACTTCAAGGCTGTTGTGCCTGGAGGGTGAACTGTTATCTGCCTAGCATCTCAGAGTTTCCATAGCAACCTTGCAGCATCACACTGGCTGCTGGCATCAAGAGTAGCTCACTCTTTCACCTAGTTACTTCTTCACTCTCTGATTGACAAGAATTGGGAAGGGTGTGCTTGGAATGTCTGGGGGCAAATGGAATGCTAAGACTGTCTGCAGACAGTGATACCCTGCTGCCAAGGTCACGACGCACAAGTGTTTGAACAAGGCAGGCTGTTCCCATAACAAGAGGAACTCATTCGATTGGACAATACCATGAACTGAGGGGGATGGGCAATGGAGAAAATCAAGTTTAACTATGTGGGTTTTTGTACTGGAACTTTAGAGCTGGTTTCACTTCTACTGTGCCAATATAGTGTATTCAATAAAGTTTACTTTTTGGGAAGAACAATGACCCAAGAATTCCTGATTTGGATTTGCTAGCTGGACATCTGACATTAAGCCAGCTCTCACAACTGCAGCCAACTTGGACCCCTCCAGGAGAGCTGCAACATCAAGATGTCGGTGGCCGACAAAAAGATGGATAGCAGGGCAAAGCTGAGAGAAGCCCTCTCTGGAAGGTGTTAACAGCAACCTAAGTGGGTTCGAGGACCAACTGGCCAGCGTGCGCCCTAAACAGGAAGCTGAGAAGCTGGAGCAGCCACCCGTGTGCCAAGGAGGAGCACCGTCGGGAGCCCCCTCCCTCAGAAAAAAGGGCAGTGGGCAAGCAGCATGGTAAAGGCAGCGGAGGCAGAGCATCCACTGATTCCCTCTGGAATTATGGTGGTCCGGGGAAGCAAGTGGAAAGCCAAGAGAACAGCTAAATGGCAGGAACCAGCAGTGGTTCCCGATTGCAGCCCCTTGATGGAGCAGTTCAGAGAGAAATTTGGTGGGCTAGAGGTCTGAGACCTTCCCTCACTGAGGCCGGCAGAAGTGGGAGCTAGGGTGTGGGCTGCCAATCAGCTGGCTACCCCATCCCCTCCTTAGCCACAATCAATGGCATCAAGCCCAACTGCAGTGCTAGGACCCGCACAGCAAGAAGCAGCGGTAAGCTCCCACACAGGCAGTCCCATAGGTGGTGGGGTTACCACCAGGCTACGTACAGCAGTACTGAACCTCTCCCCTTGAAGTTAAAATTCGACAGCCAGCCTGAAAGGCTAGCCTACTTCATGACTCGTGTGGAATTATTTGGAGTGGTATGGAGGGGTGCATCCTGAAGAACCCTCCTGTGTGAGTGGGGTTACAATGAACCTGGAAAGAGACACTGCAGAGTGGCTGGTGTTGCTCTACGAAGAGGAGGCCTCTGAGCTGATGAATGTAGACGTCCTTGTGCAACAGATGTGGTACAGATTTGAGGACAGCCCACTGAGCAGAGGCCAGGATCCTCTCTATTCAGTAAGGGAAGCGAATGGTTGCGCAATACATATGAGAGTTCTGCAGCCTGGTAGCCCATCTGAGAAGATGGCTTGAGCCCCTGCTGGTCTACCAGTTCTGGGATAGCCTGAACTGAGAATTGTACCTCAACTGCCTATCTCTCTGTGTGGTATCAGCTGGCCACTAACATGGAGCTAGATCTGATAGAGTACTGACAGCATGTTGCGCACAAGAGTCAACCTGCCAAATGGCTGGGAGGTGCCCCGCAGCCTGCAGGGGAAAAGGAGATGCTCCTCCTGACCCCAAGGAGAAGCCCTGTCGAATCCCGGAGCCTGCTTCCAATGCGGGAAGGAAGGCCACTGAGCAGCCGACTGCCCCGTTCTGCATTCAGTGTTTGCATCATGGGCTCCCACCAGGGCAAAGGCAAAGAAGCTGCTGGTAAAGTTGAAGGAGAAGACATGGGTTGGACAGCAAGCCATGGAGTTCTCTCGCCAATCTAGCAAGCGAGAGGGCTCCCGACAATCCTGGCCTAATATTTTACGAGAGCGACAGTGAGGGGGAAGATAATCCAATGGTAAGTGGTGTCAAGTGGGAGTAAAGAGCATCCTCATGGTCCTATTAGATTCAGGGTGCGCCCGGTGCCTAATCAGCTTGCTGACGGTGGAAAAGCTGGGGTTCAGACTCAGGATATTAAGAAGACCCATGGGGTTTGAACAACTAGACAGTTTTCTTACAGAGGGGGTGCCAGTGACCTGCTTAATGGATCCCGTGAGCCTAAGGCTTGGGAACCTTGTAAAGACTATTCACTTTATTGTGGCTCTAAGAATGACTGAGACTATGATCCTGGGGCTAGCCTGGCTGAAGAAGTGGAACCAGGCAGTAGATTGGGACAGTAACAAGTGTTACATGAGAAGGAGAGCGGCTAAGCAGCAGGAAGTGGGAAAAACACCAGCTGCTAGCCATGAGCCTGCAATTAGGAAAGTGAAACTGCAGCCAGCGAATACACTAACACAGAGAGAGAAGCTAGAGCTGCTTATTCCAAGAGAGTGCTGGGATCTTGCTGAAGCGTTTAGTGAGAAGGAGTTAGATGTGCTTGCACACCACCGGCCCACAGACTGCACCATTGAGATGGTGCAAAACTCCAAACTGCCAAAGCCAAGGATGTATTCCACGCCCAGAGAGATGAGGAACTTAGAAATTTTATAGATAAGAACTTGGCCAGGAGCTTTATCTAATCAGCTAATTTACGGGTGGCAGTCCCTGTACTCTTCAAGGAAAAGAAAGATGGGTCCCTGAGGATGTGCATGGATTATAGGGGTATTAATGGTATTTGCGTGGAAAACGTGTACCCCTCCCCTGATGAAGGACATGTTAGGTTACTTATCTAAGGGGAAAGTCTTCACTAAGCTGGACTTCAGGGAAGCTTATTACCAAGTGAGAATCAGGGAGAGGGATGAGTGGAAAACAGTGTTCAACTATCCCTCGGGGTGCTACCACTTCGGGGTGATGCCATTTGGGTTACAGAGGGCACCAACTGTGTTAATGCAACTAATCAATGAGGTCTTACATGATCACTTATACAAGGGGGTACCTCTCTACTTGAATGACATTTTAATTTACACTGAGAGCATGGAAAAGTACATGAAGCTAGTGAGGGCTGTGCTAAAAAAGCTTCTTAAAGCTCAGCTATATGTGAAGCTATCCAAATGTGATTTTCACAAAACCAGTTTAGATTACCTAGGGTAACGCATCTCCAGGGAGGGAGTGGAAATGGACCTGGGGAAAGTGAAAGCAATTTTAAATGGGAAGTCCCATGGATCAGGAGACAGCTGTAGAGCTTCCTGGGGTTCACAAACGTCTATAGGCAATTCATTCCCACCTTCGCACAGATAGCCCTATTAAAAACGGGAAAGGGGGTGAAGCTCAAACCAAGCCAACTCTTGGACTATTGAGTGCCAAACAGCATTTGAGAAGCTAAATAGATCTTTTGCCGTTGAGCCAGTCTTGAAACACCCAAACCCAGAGAAGCCGTTCATGATCCAGGCAGACTTTAGTGACATGACCATGGGGGCAGTGCTATGGCAGAGAAATTGAAGGGGAGAACTGCAACCCTGCACCTACACAGCTGTCCAACACCAAGAGGCAGTGGGCAATTTGGGAGAAGGAAGCTTATGCTGTCTGCTGGACTCTCCTCACCTGTTGGGAATTCTTAGAGGATAACAAATTGAAGTCTGAACTGACCACAAGAATCTGGAAGCACTGAAGGCCCCAATGAAATTGTCCCCTAAGCAGGTCAGTACTTTAACTGGTTCAACTTTACCTTGTGCTATTTGCTGTGGGGGGGGGGGATTTCCTTGCAGATGCACTTTCATGCTTGCCTCATTATAGAAACATTAAAGAAGAGATAGTTAATTTCATCATCCCCTCCAAACAGCTTGCAGCGCCAGCACAAGAACCCCACCCCTTCCCCCTGGAGAAGACTTGTTGATCCAGTATCTGAAAAAAGCCCTGGGGATAGGGGGAATGATTGGTTTAAAAAACATAAGAATGACTTGATGCTGAAACAAGGCTTAGCGGGGAAAGGGATTAAAGTGTATGTCCCAGCCAGCCAGAGAGTTTTGGTTCTACAGAGGAGCCATGAGGCACAGCCAGCAGGGCACTTTGGGTTCGTAAAAATCCTGCACTTTGTAAAGAGAATTTTGGTGGCTGAGGATGAAAAAGGACATAGAAGCCTATGTGACGAGCTGCCTTGTATGCACATCTATGAAGTGCTTGGCAAGGAAACCTATGGCAAAGCTGAGTACACCGTGGGAGGAGATAGCCATGGATTTCATAGTTGAGCTGCCTGAAAGTACTGAAATATGGACGGTTGTTGACCTGTTCTCAAAACAGGCACATTTCATACTGTGCCCAAAACATCCTTCAGCAGAACTATTTAAAACAACCTTAGCAAAACTATTTGTTCAGTTCTATTACTACATCTACAGGCTGCAAGGGTTCCTAAAACAGATTATCTCAAATCAGGGAATACAATTCACTGCAAAATTCTGGTAGGAATTTTTTAAACTTAATAGGTTCCTCTCAAGGGCTTAGCTCTGCCTTCCATCCTAGTACTAGTGGGGTGGCAGAGTGAGCTAACTCAATGGTGGAACAATAGTTAAGATGCTGCATAAACTATTAGCAGGCTAATTGAGCTGAGCTGCTGCCATTTGCCAAGGTGGCATACAACAATTCTGTGCATAGTAGTACTGGGTTTATCCCTTTCAAGGTGGCAACGGAGGTTAAATTCACAGCCATGCCGAAGCTTCCCCAGAAAACCCCATCCTCAGCAACATTAGCTGAATGGGTGGATACTCTAAAAGGCACATGGGTTACGGTGTGCAGGGCACTAGAGAAAGCAAGGGAGAGCCACAAAAAACAAGCAGACTGAAAGAGGGCCCCACAAAGAGAGTTTAAGATGAGAGATAAAAATGTACCTGTCCACAAAATATTTAAACTTAAGACAGCCCTGCAAGAAGTTGGGTTCAATGTATATAGGCCTATTTCCCATTGTGCAGATTATTAACCAGGAACTTCAGATGCCAAGAAGTATTAGGTGGGTCCACCCAGTGTTTCATTGCAGCCTGTTAAATCCGTTCTGAGATTCTAAACTGAGGCCGGTTGGGGTGCCTCCTCTGCGCCCAGTCCTCATAAAGGGGAAGAGCATTACGAAATTAAGGATGTACTGGATTCTAGACTCCACAAGGGGAAATTGCAGTACCTTGTGCAGTGGAGAGGCTACCCTGTAACAGATGCAGAGTAGATATCAGCAACAGATGTTAGAGTAGCTAAGCTGGTAAAAAAGCTTTCATTCTAGATACCCTAACTGGCCCAAGTGAAATGAATAATTTGTACAATGGGGGGATTGCTTATGATTATATATGTTTACATGTATTACAGATGCATCCTTTTTCCTGGAGGTTGGCATGTCAAGAGTAGATTGTTCTTTTGCCCAGTTATTTCTTCATTCTCTGCTTGACAACGATCAGGAGGGAAGTGGTTGGAATGTCTGGGAGGGGGAATGGAATGCCAACCCTAACCCATTTGTAGATCATGAGACCCTGCTGCCTCCAAGGTCATGCCGCGCAGGTGTTTGAATGAGGCAGGCTGTTCCCATAACAAGAGGAACTCATTTGATTGGACAACACAATGAACTGAAGGGGATGGCCAACGGGGAAAATCAAATTTAACTATGTGGGTTTTCGCACGGGAATTTTAGAACTGGTTTCGCTTCTACTGTGCCAATATAGTATATTCAATAAAGTTTACTTTTTGGGAAGAACAATGACCCAAGAATTCCTGATTTGGATTCACTAGCTGGACAGCTGACAGGTGGTTTGGGTTTTGGGAAATGAAAGAATGCTGTTTGCTTCGCACAGGCTTTTTCAGATTTGCCTTGCTCGTCTGCAATCATTTTCTCTCAGTAAAAGTTCTTTTGATTCAACTTGATGAATTCAAGAGTCCTACTTTCCTGAGGGGTTAACTGAGGCAGGTACTTATAATTACATATAATAATCTATGAAGTTGTCTTTTATATATAGGTAGTCTTCATTTAGCACCACAGCTGGGACTGGCAATTTGGTCATCAAGTGAAGCAGTTGCTGAGTGAAACTGCAAGTGTGCTTATGATCTTCTTCAGCTCTCCTTTCCTTTCCAGATCTGCAAAGATTATTAATGCGAGCATTGACCACAAAGTTACTTTTTCATTGCCATCATTACTGCAAATGTTGCTGAAGGATTATCTATATTAATATCTGTTGAAAATACACCTGGAAGAACAAAAGGTCCTCACTTAATGACTACTTGATCAATGACCAAAGCGCTGAATGAAATTATTGTTGTAGTCACATAATTAAAATTTGGGCATTTGGCAGCCTGCCCACATTTATGATCATAGAGGTTGCTTGATTCCCCCTCACCAACTCTACCCTTTCAGTTGCCTGCATTCTACCACTGCCATCTACCCTCCGCTGCCCCCCACCAGCCCCCAAGTGCCCTTTCTCCCACTGATGTTGAGGCCATGCAAAGGTCCAGCAGCTTCTTCTGCCAGTCGGGCCTCAGCAGTGGGAGGAAGAAAACAGCAAAGGTCAGTTGGGGACAGCAGGTTGAGACAGGGGTGAGTGGCAGCAGAGTGCAGGATGACTGAAATAAAAGAATTGTCTTCAAGACCCTTTCAGCATGATGCAGAAATTCTGGAAGAGTAATACTGTGTCTCCCTGAAAATAAGACCCTGTCTTATATTTTTTGAACCCTGAAATAAGTGCTTGGCCTTATTGCCATGCACTCAAAAGCCCGATTGGGCTTATTATCAGGGGATGTCTTATTTGGGGGGAAACAGGGTAGCTGAATATGTATGAAAATGACATTGTAAAATTGATCCATACATTCCAGGTATGCACACATGCAGAAAGTGACTCAACTCTGCTTTTAACCAAGGCAACTATTATTAGGCAGAGGCTGCCAATCAACTAAGCATTTTTCTTCTTGCATAAATGAGCAAAAGTCTTACTTGCAGTTTCATGAGAAGTACTGAATTTCTTCCTCAACACATGGGACACAGACATGACCTAAAAAGAATAAAATCTTGTTAACATGTAAATAAGGATTGGCTATATTTTCCCCCATTGCAACTTTCTTCAGCAGGACAGCATTTTGGCCCACAAATAAATGCCAGTTCAATCATTTATTTTGTGGATAATTAATCTATTTTGCTGATGTACTCATTTGCTTGCATTAATTCATTAAGTAAATGAAGTTCAGTAAAATATTTCTTCTATATGGATTAGACTTTTTTAAAGAAGCTGAATATCCTGTTTCTCCCCTCAACTCTCCAACTGTACACCACTTAGCCAATTATTTGCATCAAAATGCCATTTGCAAAATGCAGTCATTAATGTCATACCAGAAAGGCCAAGAGAAATATTTCTTAGGACTACAGGATCATGTCTACCACTAAGCACCATCAGTAAGTATTGAAAGAGAGGTTTTGAAAACTAGTATTTGAATTTCTAGAACACGGTTTGATTTGTAGATCCCAGTTTCAGAGATTTATGTTTCTGCTTCTCCAGCTTCAATATCATGTAGAAGTCTGTACAAATTTAAAACAGGATTTATATTTTGATCTTTTGTGAATTTTACTTGGTAAATGTTATTTTTCCATCTATATTTTAAGTATGTAGTCTTAATTAAGCATGGTCTATTGGCATACATGATAGATGATCAGCATTTTCACTACTATCATTGGCTAACGGTGTCAGCCTCCACTCCAATCTTCGCATAATTTTTGTACAATTTATATTCAGTAGATAGAATGTGAAATGCTTCTTTCTGTAATGTAAAATAGTTAAGGAAATGAGATGTATCATTGCACCATATAGGGTAAGGGAAAGGGGCCTATTAAGAGTGTCGGCTGACATAACAATGGGGGAGGGGTGATTAACGGCTGAATGTTAAGAGCGTGTGCTTTTCCAACAGATACTGCATTCCTAAGATGATTGACAGCTAGAGACCGGCGGAGGAAGATTACCACGGGGGGCCGAGAAGGAGCTGGCATTGGACCAGACCAGCCTGACCTCCTGAAGGAGGAGGGACAAATGGGGGGATATGATATGTTAGCCATATTTTGTCTCAGATCCAACTTTGCACTGCTGCTATCCAGACTGTAATTAGTAAAAGTACTTTTCTTTATTGCAAATGAAGTCAAGGTGTATTCTTTCCTAGTTATAATCAGAGGCAGCCTGACAGACGGTGATGTTAGAAAAATCATGCAATGAAATTTTAAAAATGGCAAAAGCTATGGTTATCTGAGTTTCAACTTTTACGACTTCAAAATTAACTAGGCAATCCTTGTAGATTTCAGAGCAAGTCGAGGTATTTGTTTCAAAAAATGAGCCTAGGAAAAAATGTGCTTGTCTCTTGTCCTGAAGTCACCCAAGATTTTAAAATTGGGGAAAATTTTCTTTGGCTAAATGTCAGTTTCCATCGTTGCCATTTCTCATCTTGTACTTGCACATATTTTCAAATCATCTCATGATACTGTATCAATAAAGTTTGAGTCCTCTATAGAATTATATGCATTCCTGGGAGGCTGAAGGTTAAATCCTTGGAATGAAGGATATGAAAAACATTTATTTGATTTATGATAGTCAGGTGGTAAGAAAATAGTTAGTTGAGTATGTACCCGCTTTGCATACATAGGGCTAATTCATTCAAAAGTGACAAAACAGCCACTTAGAAAGGCTAAATGTAAGATACAACTGAATTTATAATGAAGAAGAAAGAATATCTGAGGCCACTCTACCAGAATTCTCTGGCTTGAACCCTTTATCTAATCTCTTTACTTTCTAATTTTCTCTGCTATTCAGTTCAGTAACAAATTTTTACTAGTGGACTTTATTTATTAATTCCTACAGTACATTATATGTAATGGTTTAAGATTCATGACCAAGAAATGATCCATTATGGAGTTATTAGCAGTAATACTGTAGTGCTCTTTAAAAAGTGCTTCAGATCAATTTATGCTAACTGATTTTATTTTTACCCATGAAACCTTCCATTTGCCAGGACTCTTCTCTATCTCCTTTGCTCCCTTTAAGTACAGGTTATTCAGTAGTTTGCATTCCTCCTTTTTTTCCATCTTCTCCTACTCCAATCTTTCCTGAATTTATAGTGTTGTCATTCCCCCAGGGCATATATATGTTTGTTCTGTCACTTTGTAAAGTAGCATATTGTTGTAAATTCTTCACAGCATTAGAAACAGCATTCAGAATACCTAAACTCTCAAATGAGATCCAAGAAAATGCATCCAAAATCCTAGTTCTGACCAAAGCAACACAAAAACAGAATGATCTTAAAGCAAACTGCTCTTCTCTAGCCATAAAAAATATTACAGAAGGACCAAAAGCCAGCAGACAAAGGCTGAATGACAGTTCTCATGCATAGAGCGGAACACATTAAAAAAAAACACTAATGAAGTGTTGAACAAGAAAAATACTTACATTTCTCTGGAAGGAAACATGCAGACATCTAGAAAATATCCCTAAAAAAGTAGCACCACCAAGTGCTTCTGCGATAGGTAGAAAAATACTCTAAACCTCCTTAGGGGGAGAAAAAAAAAAGGAGTGTTGGTAATAGGAGATTCAATTTTCATGGGAACAGAACCAGCTGTCTGTAGACCAGACAGTCAACCCAGAAAGGTATGTTGTCTCCCTGGAGCAAAAATCAAAGAGCTGAGAACCTAACCAAAATAATAAAACTCACAGATTACTATCCTTTTCTACTACTACATGTAGGGACGAATGACACAAAAAGGGACTTGAAAACAATATTGAGTGATTACAAGCAGCTAGGCAAGAAAGTTAAGGAGTTAGGTGCACAAATAGTTTTTTCCTCTGTACTGCCAATGAAAGGTCAACATCCAGTAAGAGAACAAAGGATTCTAGAGGTGAACCACTGGCTAAAGGGTTGGTGTCACCAAAAAACCTTTGGATTCCTAGACCAGGGCCTGCACTACATCCATGATGGGCTTTTGGCAAGAGATGGGCTGCACCTCACAAAGACTGGGAAGAATGTTTTTGGAAAATGACTAGCTCTATTTATCAGGACGGCTTTAAACTAAAATTATGGGGGGGAGGGTGACCAATCTTTAGAATCTCCAGGAACTAATTCCCCTAGAAAACTCCCATAGAAAACAAGTCAAATAAAGAGGTAAGGAGGGATGGAAAGAAAGACAAACTCAAACACCAAATAGGAGTAATAGGAAGCATACTCAGAGTCAGACATAAAGATCTCAAGTGCCTATATACAAATGCAGAAAATTTGGAGAACAAACAGGGTGAATTCAAATTATTAATATATGGGGGTAGATATGATATAGTTGCAAGCACAGAAACTTGGTGGGATGAAACCCATGGCTAGAACATACTAATAGGATACAAATTGTTCAAAAAACTCAGACCCCATAAAAGAGGAGGTGGAGTTGCATTGTATATAAAGGACCACTACATTGCTACAGAAATGCATAAAACCAAAGAACGAAAACCTCCTAGAATGCATATGGATCAATATAAAAGAAAGAAAGAATGACATTGCCATAGGTGTATACTACAGGCCACCCAACCAAGCAGAAAAAATAGATGTACTTTTTGCTAACCAATTAACAAATATATGTAGGAAACACACTACAATAGTAATGGGGGACTTCAATTACCCTGACATCAACTAGAGCCACAATTTTTCCTTTTGGGAATTATAACGGATTGTACAGGGATTGAGACTAAATTGATTCTGAACTTAATAACAGCAGCAAGACTATTGATTGGACAATACTGGAAGAAAGAAGAGATACCTACAATAGAAGAATGGATATTGAAAGTTATTAATTTGGCTGAGATGGCTAAAATCTCAGCGTTTTTAAAAGACAATACGCAGGAAAGATATTTAATTGAATGGAAAAAATGGATTGATTATCTACAAAACAGATATCAGATTAAGAAATATCAGATTGCCTTTGAATAATTAGAAAGTTATTTTATGTAATGGGGAGGGGGTTGGGAGACGAAAAGTTTTGGATGTGGTTATTTGGATTGGAAGGGAAAATTTTATTCTATGTTTGGTTTATGTATAACTTTACCTTGTGATTGACCCGGGAAGCCGGGGGGTGGGGGAGGGAGGGGGGCGTCTTTTTTTTGTTTTTTTTGGGGAGGGAGGGGGAAAAAAAGGGGGAAAAATGTTTTTGTTTTTTTTAAAAAACTCAATAAAAAATAAAAAAAAATAAAAAATAAATAAATCTTGTTATATTCTTCTTAAAGGTTCCACGCCAGCAATTGTAATCAGCATTTCCTTAGCTTTCGCTTAGCTTAGCTTTCATTTTCAAGACACAAAACGCCATCTTTCATCATCTCCACTCTTGAATACGAATACCTTCTCTGTCAGGGAGTTAAAATCATCTTACGATCAAATGCCAGCACTCCTGTTTTCAGCTCTTTCCGTGTTAGCAATCCTCAGTAATCCTTTTCAGTCACGGAGATGGACGCTGCGTTTTGTTCTGCCATTTGCAGAAGCGTTCTGGATTCTGGAGCTTTTTTCGAGCTATAGAAGGAGCGTTCCCAACAAACCACCAGAAATCATTCTGGGGCTTTCCTTGGGGGCTCTACTTCAGCCCGAATGCTCACCTCCCCCTCTTTGCCCGAGGGCAGATATTTACAAGCTGTTGACAGCAGATTAACGCTGTCTAAACAGCTCTACAGAATCACACAGAACTGGCGGACTGAGATAGCCCGCCATTAACGAAGCGGAGCCACCGGAAGTCCCTTTTTTAATGATGTTTTTGATGTTAGCTGTCCATTTTAGATCTTGCGATATGATAGAATATATTATATTATATTATATTATATTATATTATATTATATTATATATTATTTATATTATATTAATTATATTATATTAATTATATTATATTATATTAATTATATTATATTATATTAATTATATTATATTATATTATATTATATTATAATTATATTATATTATATTATATTATATTATATTATATTATATTATATTATATTATATTATATGATATTATTATATTATTATATTATATTATATTATATTATATTATATTATATTATATTATATTATATTATATTATATTATATTATATTATATTATATTATATTATATTATATCAGAAACAATTAAGCAGTGTCCAAAAATAATAGTCCTCCAAAAATAACTCCAAATGTGAATTTGTTAGGTGGGCATTATTTTTTGTCATAACCAAATACTTAAAACAAAATCAGTCTTTAATAGAATCAAATTTATAAGGGAAGAAAATAATAACAGACTACCATTCCTATATATTCTCATCAAACAAGGTAATAATGATAGACTTCATATTCAGGTATATTGAAAAGCAATATAAATAAACCAAGTGCTGCATTGCCAGAGCAACAATCCAGCTGCCCAACATAAGAGGGCTTTCAGACAATCCTGAATATCCAGGCTTGTCTGTATATTCCAAGAACTCCGAAGAGAAAGAATAAGACAACCTTTATAGTATCCTTCAATGAAATGGGTACCCATTATATTGGGTACTCACATTATTAAAAGTGCTTTTCAATGCAACCAACTAGAACACAACCACCACAACCCATACAAAGAGTAAATCTTCCATACAGTAAAAATATCTCAAAAATTACCAGCAGATTACGTCAACTGCAAAGTATCAAAGTAGCCCACAAACCAACAAAATCCTTCCAAAATATTTTAAACAAACATGAAGTGAAATTATTTACAGCATAGAATGCGCTGACTGTGAAAGCTACTGTGTAGGACAAACAGGCAGAGGATTATAAAACACACTTAGTTGGCAGCCAGAACACATGCTGGAATTTTATAACTGGATACATGGACCAATTTAACCACCAAGTCGACTATAGCCATTTTAGATCAAGTGAAATCCAAAAATATAAGCGAGTTCCTAGAGGCCTGGCATTCTAACAGATTAGATACACAGAAAAAAAAACCTAGTCTATAAACTATTAAAAAGGCAAACTAAAGACTAAGAAAGAGCAGAGTCCTTTATTACATCCTCAAGTATCCTCAAGATATAGATACCAGATAATAAACACAGAAATAATAAAATAATACAATCAACAAATGAGATTTGCTGCCTATTAAGAGTACTTAGAATTCATGCTTTGCTTAGAGGGGCAGTATTCATATCTCCTCGACTTTTTATAATTATAAACGTGAATTCAGAGACCATACAATTTCATTAAGGCACATCATTGCTTTTTTTTGTAAAATTCAGGTATGCTCACCTGGATGCTTCTTTTTTTCTTAGGCCTTTCCACTGCTTTAACTCTCAACCCAGCAGCACTCAGTGCAGCAATTCGAGATTCTATATCAGACACCTTTATAGGAAGTAGCACATCATTCCATCATAAAGGCAACTGGACTTTTTCCTAGCATACAACCAAATACATGGTTGTACTGTATGCACACATGGCAAGGCAAACATCTATCCCTAATTTAAGTCAGCAATAGCACTATTTCATTTGGTACTCGACATGCCAATAAACTGGAATCTGGGGATAATTGTCTTCAATTATATAAGTGTTATAGAAAATAATAAATGGAACAAGCATGCCATGTTTTATGTAATGTGACTATAGCTTTCCAGACTTTCTCAGGCTTTTTTTTAACAGACTACATCCTGATTTCATTATAATGTACCAGTCAGGTTCTAGCAGTGAAAAAAAAAGTACTTTTCTCAGAACTGATTATTCTCTGCCTTCATTAATGAGTCCCCAGATTTCTGAGGCAAAATTACTATGCTGAGCTAGCCTGCAGAATAAAGTTTAGGCAAGATCAATTCCTATTGTGACTTATCTTCTCTCTTAATTAAGAGAAATACCTTTATTTTATTTTTCTTGGTTTAAGAAACTGCATTTTATTTTAATCTCCTTTTATAATCTTAGACCAAAGTTGCTTCTATTCTATTAATAAATGGCTTCTTTTTACTGAGTCATTGTATAAAAACACTTCAGTCAATTTGTATGAAAATATATGGCTAACTAGCCCCCGGATGTCCAGTAAGGTTGTACTGTATTCCGTGTGTGTGTGTGTGTGTGTATGGGTTCACTTTTTGTATGGGATAATTTTCTGGAGAATTCTTGCTTAGAAGTCAACCCAAGCAGCCTTTTAGGAAAAGACAACAGGGATTTACCTCAGTCTCTCTGTGTTGTACTTCAGACACAGTAAAAGCCACTTTGCCTTCCAACTCCGACAGTTCTGAATCTGTTGTTGCATTGTGATGGGTTTGGTCCTTCAACTCCCTTCGTCTTTTCTGTAATCTATAGATGTTCTCCATAGGAGTAGGCACCTGTAATCAGCAGTACTAGTTACTTTCCAGCTAGATTATTGTCAATGATCTCACTAAACTCTAGAGCAGGGGTGTTAAACTCACGTCACAGAGGCGTCACGTGACGTATCGGGACTTTTTCCCCCTTTGCTAAACCAGGTATTTATTAGGAAAAGAAATGAAAATAAAATTGTCAGCACCATATCACTGTTCCCAAAATCAAGTCTATAATTACATTTGAAATAATGTGGAGTAGGCTAGTTTAAGGTTGTAAGAAAGCTGAAAAGAAAAAGATGTCTTTTTAGTTAAAAAAAGTGATGGTGGTGAACTATCTATGACAGTAATTCAAAAGTTGAACAGAAATGGAAAGTTAACCTAGATACCATTCCAACATCAAAAATGAGCTTGTGGCAGTTAACTTTTGTCATCCCATTTTCCAATTTCAGCTAGAAACAACCAGACCTAATTAGATTTCTCAACACATTTGTAGTATGAATATTACAAAAAGTCAACAGCTGAGGGGTGCAATACTTAGGAAAGAGTGCCTTGCTTCAGTGGGTCATTAAGAAAAGCTCTGGGTTGAACATAAATTTCAACCAAACCCATTAGTAGGTTCCAAAATAGTGACTTCTCTACGTTTGCAGCACAAAAGTCCCATCCTTTGAGGCAATGGTGAAATTCAAATTTTTTACTACCGGTTCTGTGGGCATGGTTGGTGGGCATGGCAGGGGAAGAATACTGCAAAATCTCCATTCCCTCCCCACTCCTGGGGGAAGGATATTGCAAAATTTCCATTCCCACCCCCCTCTGGGGCCAGCCAGAGTGGTATTTGCCAGTTCTCCGAACTATTCAAAATTTCTGCTACCGGTTCTCCAGAACCTTCAGAACCTGCTGGATTTCACCCCTACTTTGAGGTGAGGCACCTGGTCAAAACATATCAGCCTCACCAGATGCTTCATGTAGCAGAGTGCCATGCCTCTGACCTCAAGCATTAGTCTGAGGCATATTATCTCTACTGTGTCAAGTTTGGCCTTCAGACAGTGAACTATCACATCCCATAAAGAATAGCAATAGCAACAGCACTTATACACCACTTCACAGTGCTTTGTAGCCCTCTTTAAGCAATTTAGAGTCAGCATATTGCCTCCAACAATTTGGGTCCTCATAATGCTGTGAAACATTAAAAAAAGTTGAGAATCTGAGGAAAGGGGGCAACAAAAGCAACCCTAGTCCCCAAGGAATTGTTATTAGCTTTGAGCCAGCCTAGGGGAAAGGCTAGGTAGAGGGGTATTTTCACTCTCTGGCATATTTAATAATTTTCTGTTATTTACTTCTAAAAATATTTCTGGATGGTTGGTTTATCAGGCTATTACAAATGCTATCATTAAAACTATTTTTTAAAAACAACAACCCAGAAATGTTTTAATGTCAGACTGCAACACGGTAACTGCCTTCCCCATATCTAGTTTGGGAATAGAGGTATTTGCTTTAAAATATTTAAACAAATGGGGAGGTAAGTACTGAACTGCATTTGGGGTCCTATTAGCTTGATGGATTGGTAAACTTTGGTTTACAAATACATAACAGGTTTTCTGCTGGGACAGCAGTGCTTTAAGAGATTCTACCCTCCTGAAAGACATTCTGCAAAATGTTCTCTGATTTCTAAACCTGCCCATTAGAGCAAAGAAATTGTGGATAATTCATTCATCTAAATGGAAGTTGATTAAGAATTTGACCAGGTTATTTTCTTCAGAAAGAAATATATCAGGCATTTAACCAAAGCTATAAAAATATTTCTAGCTGCAATACCCATTTGAACATCCATGAACTATGTTTGATTCAGAAGATAGTTCCAAACGATAGTCCTCAGCTTTCAGAAGGAACCAAATCCTATTCAGAACAGGCTGTTCCCCCCAACTGTGACAATGCTTCACTGTTGATGAAAGAACCTGTCTTTCTTTGAATTGCACTTTGCTTTGTTAAACCATAGGCAATCTGAGCCACCCTCCATATTGTGTAGAGGATTTCCTCATCAACTTGTCATATTTTTTTTAAAAAAGTGTGTGTGTGTGTCTATGTGACTAAACAGATGATAGTGAATAGTTTAATGAGGATTGCCCAATCAAGTGCTATGAAACACGGATGTTGATATGATTTGTTTGAGACTAAATGCCCTTTGCTAGTTCAGAGCAGGAATATTGAGAACTGTAACAGAATTTGTGACATCTTCATAAGATTTTGTTCAGAAAAAATGTTAAGCTGTTCAAATTACTGCCCCTGTCATTGCACACTAGTTCTATTGCAGGTATGACCCTACTGCCAATTGGATTTTAGAAAGTTTACGTTTTAAAAAAGAAAATCTCCTCTATACAACTGTCTTTTTTGTAATAATTATACAGAAGTGTAAAATAAAGGGGGGTTACACCTTTTTCAGATCTGTGCCTCACACTTCTCATTTGAGTGTCATATTGGAAGTAGCACCTGAAAAATCAGCAGAGCCAAAGCAAACTGGGTGAAGTCCAGCTGAGATCTAAATATTATTCCATTTCATTTACGTCATGTGATTACGCACACTGGTTTGGAAGACATTCCCACATTGTAACCACAGTATTTGCATTAAATGATCTGTACTTTTATCATCTGAAACTTTAAAAAGTCATACCCTATAAGTATATGCCTGAGTACTCACAAAGAACAGTTATTAATAGTTCTCTTTTCAAAACAAATAAGATTTATATTTCAGTATACTATTAATTTCTCTGATATCTCAGAAACATTACTTTTCTTTAGGAGCTAATATGCCTTTGAGTATGATCAAATTCTATCAAACAGGAAAAAAGCTTATAATCGTTTGTTAATTTTTAGTTAGCAGAAATAGGATACGTAATTTTTGATTTCCAACTAAGATTTGGGTGGCTACCAAATTGCTTTGAAGTGAAGCAGGGTATTTTTCAAGTTGCTGTATTAGGAACTGAATTGAATCTTGTGGCAAGTGTGAATCCCAACTCATCCTACATTGCAATCATTTACATATCCCAGAAAATCTGGTAAGAAACCTATGTGATAGACAACTTTATTATATCTATGTTGCACAGGATAAATGTTGAGAATTGTTTGAATAAGCCAACTTAATAAATTCAAAAGATTGAAATTTCCTGACAAATTGGCCACCATAAATTAGCTGGCTTCCTTTTTTTCCACATGCTTAATTTTATGGATTTGATACATATATGAGAGAACATTTTGATGCAGTAGATAAGGTATTGAATTAGGAGTGGGGAAACCTAGGTTCCAGTCCTCCCTTAGGCATGGAAGCCAATTGGATAATTTTGATCCACTCTGTCTTAGACTGTGAAGTAAAAAAAACCCTATTGACTGAACTGTACTTGAACAGTTCTTATACAGTTCATACTTTCAACGAAGAGGTCTTCATTCAACAGTATATTGATTTGGGGTGCACACGATTCCTGTATGATACTTTCTCATGACAAACTTTCAAACTTTTAAGGTGAAAGTAGTTTGCACAACCCAACAGTCCTTATTGTTGTAACAATCTATTCTGGGGAGGGGGCAATATTTTTCCCTCCAGTTCTCCAAATGTGCTGATCTAATACTTACAACTTATTCGTTATTAGTTGTATCAGTTGTAACTTCAGTGACAACTTGTGGGATCATGAAGACACAGAATTGTGCTTTCATACATTTCTTTCTAATACTTCCTAGATTTGAGGTACCTGCTTCCTATTTCTCAAGCTCCAAAGAAGATAGAATCATCATCCAACATCTTCATCCTTTCAAGAAGATATTCAAGGATTTCTACATTGTTGTTAATGGATCTCAAGTACTTTGGCTGTAATGCCACAAAAAGCCCTGGCTGGTGACCTCCAGGTTTTATGCTCAACTAGTTACTTTGTGTGCAGCAGAAGGGAAATGGTAGAATTAGAGAAAATGGGAAGCAGGAAGGTGTGCCATTGCTTTAATTAAAGGGTTCATTATCCATGGAGGACTCTTAACCTGAGGAAAAGTAACACCCAGATAATACATTGATCCTGGATAATGCTTCTCAGAATAAAGCAGGGACAAAGGCACTACCTCAAAGTGCAAGTGAAAAGCTCTCATTAGGATAATGGCTTATATGTGAGAAGCACTTTTTGCCTCAGAAGCAGAAGATATGAAGGGACTGTTCATGGTGACCATCCTATTTAGTACGGTACATTTTATTTGGGTCAATCTGCTCTTGGAAAAGCCATATGGTCTCAGGAAAGAGATGTCCATGGGTGGGAATGGAACTGGGAAAGTATACGAGAATTCACACATTCCACGTATAACACATTTAGACTTTAAACTTAACATTGAAGAATTGTATTTGTGTAAGTATTGGTATAAAATACGACATTTTATTTCATAAGGTAGTATCATGTATTTGTCTTAATATTTTGAGTAACAGCATTACAATTTAAATAGTTTCTGGCTATTTAAAATCAAGCATTTCCCCCAAATTCAAATTCATCTTATTACACATTTAGAAAGTGCCATGAATATGTAGTTGGTGGAAGAGAAGTATAGAAGTATAGATATGATCTGTACCTTGCCTTGCCTTTCTTTTGAACTGGGCTGGAACAGTTCCAGCAGATTAATCTTTGGAATAAGAAGATATTTTTTTCTGGACCAACAAAATCACCATTGTTTTGTGAAAATGCTTTTCAGAACAACTCACTTAATGCACCATGTGATGATTCATTACATGAAAAGCTTTCTGCTCAGAGGGCATTTCATATCAAACCTATGCTCCTGCCAACTTGACAGGAAAAGTAAGCCTTGTTAAAGAAGACAATTAAGGGGAATGATCTTGCCTACAACCTATGACCCCATCAGAATTAAGACTGGGCAGCAGATCTTGCTTTTATCTGGTTTTGTATGTGCAATTTATTTTTAAGGGCATTGAAATCATAGATCAGGGGTGTCAAACTCAAGGTCCAGGGGCTGGCTCTGGCTCGCAGGGTGCTTATATCTGGACTGTGGGGCTGCCCTGGAAACAGCAAAGGACCGGCTCGTGGTCCCTGTGCCAGTAAAAACGGAGTCTGGGAGGCCGCAGGCAGCACTTCCAAGCTCTGTTTTCACTGACAGAAGGCTGCAGGAGGCATTCACAGCCAAAAGTTCACAAGAGCTGCTGGTGGCCCTACCAAGCTCCATTTTCACTAGCAGAGGGTTGCAGAAGCCATCACAGCTGAAAATGGAGTTTGGGAGACCATTTTCATTTGCAGAGCACTCGGGCCGCCATAGGCGCCCCCGACACAAGCTGCCACACCCTCTGGCCATGCCCCCCACCCCCGGTCAAACACAACCCTGATGCAGCCCTCAATGAAATAGAGTTTGACACTCTGGTCATAGATCATCTGGTGATCTTGATAGCCAGTTTGTTTAAATAAGTAGGGACCATCCTCTCACCACTTGGCAACTAGATATTGAAAATAAGCAATCAAAACAAGTGGAAAGGATCATTGGGGAGGATACTGAAGTAGAAGACATTATGATCCATCAGTACATGTCAAGGTGGATAGCAAAAATAAATGTACTGCTATTGGTGAACTATTTATAACTTATGACTGGTCACTTAACAATCATTTGAAATTAAGACGGGCCCAGAACATGTGTGTGAAGCACTTCTAGCCATTGTAAAATGTCATGCTGTACCCTGCCTGTGATCACATTACTGCATTTTGGTTGTTTGGCAATTGGCTTGCCTTTACAACTGGCTGTAGTGGTCATGTGACTGCAATTTGTGAAGTTTTTCCCCAGTTTCTGGCAAAATCCTCCCATTCAGAAGAATGGGTTTACACTTACAACCACAGATTCACTTAAAGACTGTGATTTACTTAACAACTGCTGCAAAAACAACAACAATGGGTCCAATCACATGGGTTCTCAACTTATGACCAGAAATCCAGTCCCAATTATGGTTGTAGGTTGAGCACTACCTGTAGAGACAGTAATAGAGAAACCATATTTGCCCCAATTTTTTTTTTTTTGTTTACATTTATACCCCGCCCTTCTCCGAAGACTCAGGGCGGCTTACAATGTATAGGGCAATAGTCTCATTCTATTTGTATAGAATTTGACCATATGTGATGTAAATCAACGTAAAGGTCAAAAAAAATATCTCATCTTCCATATATACATCTACCTTTTGTATATTCTTGTATTTTAATTAAGAAAATGTATAACTCTAAATCCAAATCTAGCTTCTGTAGTTAGTTACAAAACAGGTAACATGGTTACATCAAAACTTGTTCTATCAGGAATAGAATTTTCACTGAAGAATGAGACATAGGAGGCTGTCTTCTGTTACATCATATTGTTGCTTCTTCAGCTCAGACTCTGTTGATTCCATTGCCTGAGATACTAAGGACTGAAGACTGAGATACTAAGCACTCTTCTTTAGTCAATGTACAATATTACCAAAGCTCTAGGGTACACACACTGGTTTAGGAGACTGACTGCCTTTGAAAAGGGGTTATGGTAATACTTACCTTCTCCATCTATTTTATATTTAATGATTGTGATTGTTGAAATGTCAAAGTTACAAGCTCCATAATCTCTCAGGCTAAATATGTATCCATTTTCAGATTTGAAACATACATCAAGTTCCTAGTTTGTAGATTAATGGGCAAATGCCAACAGGAATCAATAAACTGGAATGTTACAATAAATGCTGGCAAGTTAGCAGAATAAATATAACATCAAAGGGTTTGCTGAAATCAAATACCATCCTAAGATGCACATTGTTATATATGGAGTTCATTTTATGCACCGTGACAGAGTAACATAAATGCATATACTACTAAAACTTTTGTGTCTGCTTGTTGTAACCTTCAATTGTGCAAAATGGGGCAACAAGTTGGCTTAAAACTGCCAAATTAAAGAATGATTCTAAAATCCATGATCCATGTTTATGGGATTGATATTTCACAAAATTGTGAAATTGTGGTCACTTCAGTGCTGCCATGCAGCCACAAACATGTGATTGTCATTTCCAATGCTCCTTGTCAGCTTCCTATAATGGAAGTCAACGGGGAAATTGGCAGTAAGTCAAAAGTCCCATGGTGGCAAGCAGTAAATGGCTTCAAGTGGGGGAGGGAGGGAGGGGATGAGTGGGAGGTGGCACATAGGTTGGTTGTACAAGAGGTGCCACTTAAGTTGGGGAGAGTAATGGGGGAGGGAAAATGCTACATTGGGTCAGGGAGGTTGCATGGGGTGCAAGAGACTTCATGGCAGGTGCTGTGTGGATTTGGGAGGCTGCTGAGCAGTGCTGTGTGGATTGGGAAGAGTACACAGGAGAATGGACGTGCAAGGGCGGTGCCAACATGGGCAGGCGGCAGAGGTGGGTTTCAGCAGGTTCTGACCAGTTCTGGAGAACCAGTAGTGGAAATTTTGAGTAGTTCAGAGAATCGGTAGTAAGAATTGTGACTGGCCCCGCCCCCATCTATTCTCTGCCTCCCAATTCCCAGCTGATCAGGAGGAAATGGGGATTTTTGCAGTAACCTTCCCCTGAAGTGGGGTGGGAATGAAGATTTAACAGTATCCTTCCCCTGCCACGCCCACCAAGCCACACCCACAGAACCGGTAGTAAAAAAAATTGAAACCCACCACTGGCATGCGGGGTTGCAGTATGGATTGGGGAGGGTGTGTGATAATCTTAAGGAGCACAGTGAGGATTGGGGAGGACGCATGAAGGTAGGTAAATAATTACTCTTAAAGGAAGAGCCAATGGGTCATGGTTTGTGTGGTATATTTCTAAAAAGACCCTTTATCTCTATTATTATTATTTTATTTACACAAAATGATAGTATACATAGCAAACGAGATAACTATGCTGGATTTCGTATCACATATCACTAGTCGATCATCATAATCATCATCATCATCATCATTATTATTACTATTATTATTATTAAATAAGCCTTAAGTATTATTTGTTACCTATTCTTCTGCAACACATTTAAATCCTCATAGCAATAAAGAACAATATTTTAGATATATGGAGTCTCCTTCATAGAGAATACACCTTTATTTATGTATGGGATTTATAGGCTCCTCCAAGCTGCTAAACCTCTGGGTGGGTCTTTTCTAATTATGGACAGTGTTTGCAAAAAGTGACCACCATGGACACGATAACAGGCCTAACTTTATCTTCAGGAGAAAAAAATGGTACTTTGCTAAAACTTAGGGGGTCTTAACTGCCTGCTTCCTTCTTATATAACCCAGAAAACAGTCATTTGAAGGAATGCTGACACCATCCACTCTGACCAGCTCATGTCAGAGACAAACTCTCCCTTCTCTCCAAAAGCAGTACAGGAGCACTCATCACTCCAGTTTCAGTGTTACCAGTGTGCAAATCTGCATGTTATTACTCGTCCTTATTTCAGGAAACCATGTATCAGAATGTGAACTGTGATCAGATTGAAACACACACACGCACCTCTTTCAATTTAAGGTTTTTTTACAAAAAAACAAACCAGCCAACCCACAATTTATGGCAAGGATGGCTTCTTGGGTTCAGCATAAACTTGTGCTCTTCAGTCTTGATGTGATTTCTGATGGGGTTCACTGTGCTCTAACTTGTGGCTGATGATTCAGTGAAGGTAACTTGTTGTGTCTGGTCCAGCTAGCTTTTTAAGAATCACATTCCTTCAATGATCAATAGGAACACTGAACTGACAGATGCTTTGCATCTATACTACAAGATAACTCTTAGTGTGGCTTTACTTTTATGAAAAGGATTTAAATGTTATTATGATCCAAATTATAGCCAATTTAGGTTATGAAACATCAATTGCAAATAATGATCATTGGTCAAAGGCATCCTCTGCTACTCTGCAACATTTTAAAGTAATTGTCTCACATCTTGGAAGATAGTATTTATTGGTATTTTGTACAATAATACTAGCCAATATTAGCAAATTTAAGTTTTTAATATTTACTTTGGAATGAAAAGAACCTGTGGAAATTGGCAGTGCTGTTGACCTCCTGTTCTTGGGACTTTGTATTGGAATGGAAAGATGGTAAGAATACAGAATAATAGAGTTGGAAGAGATCTTGAAGGTCTTCTAGTCCACCCTAGTGTCTAGTATCATCTGCAAATTTGATGAATTACCCTTCTATTCCCTCATCTAAGTCGTTTATGAAGATAATGAAGAGTACTGGGTCTAAAACAGAACTTTGTGATATCCCACTGCTACATTATATGTAGATGTAGTATCATTAAGGACTACTCATTGAGTACGGTTTGTCAGCCAGTTACAAATCCATCTGGTGGTAATGCTGTCTATCCCACATTTTTCTAGCTTACCAAGAAGTAGGCTGTGGTCTACTTTGTTGAATGCCTTGCTGAAATCCAAATATATTATCTCCATAGCATATTGCTGGTCCACAATTAGTCACTTTGTCGAAGAATGAAATAAGATTTGTTTGGCATGATCTGTTTTTGGCAAGCCCATGTTGGCTTCTGGTTATAACTTTCTTGCTTCTAGATGTTTGGAGATCTGTTTTTTTAATTATCTTTTCCAGGATCTTCCCAAGTATTGATGGCAGGCTGACTGGTCTGTAGTCTCTTGCATCTGTTTTTTCTCTTTTTTGGAAACCACATCAGCTCTTTTCCAGTCCTCAGGTAGTTCCCCAGTGCAAGAACAAGAAAATGATTAGGAGGATGGCTGAACACAGCTGGTCACTAGACCAAGGCAGAAGATTGGGAAATGCCACGTGAATAAAATGCACAAAGATAGTTATGTCAGTGCATAGTAGAACAGTATGACGGTCATGGGATTACTATACCCCTGGAGCTAGAAAGGAAATACTCTTCTATGTTTGTGTACATACATACACAGAACCTGACATACTAATATGCTAGACATATAGCTTTGAAGATCGTAGGTTTTCTGTTTAAGAATTGGAAAGTTTAGCATTTGTTACCATTGTCCAAAGGATGTGGCAGCCTTTCTGCTACTCTCAATGATTTTCCTTCTGGCTGTAGTCTCTGTGCTCATGAGGCAAGTGGAAGAGCTAAAGTTCACAAAGACATGTTGATAAATGAATAAATTGATGTGTCCAGAAAGCAATGAAAACCAAACTACAGGAAATGGAAAGGAAGCATTTACTAAATATGTGCCAATAAAGTAAAATTTAAGGTATCTTCAAACAAGGGAATTCAAGTCAGAGTGTCTTATTTGAAGCATACTACCTTCACTTTTACGTTCATTTAGTTTGCTGATTTTTTAAAAATCATGTTTTAGAATTTGCTTTGTTCTATATATCTCCATTAGGCTTCTATATATTATTTTGTAATATAGTCAGTCAGGCGGCAGTAGTTTAACAATGCACTTGGTATAATCATTAATAGATTGATGAGCCTGGCTTAATCACTGTTTTCTAGCTGCTTTGCCTTCTTTCCATATTTTGAGATTCTGGGTGAATTCAGGAAGGCCAGAACAGTTTATATCCATTCTTCAGAACCTTTTCATGTCTAGTTCTCATAGAACACGTTTCAGGGCTACAGCCCGCCCGTTCACAAACAAAGTCCTTTGAAGGTGACAGAAACAAAGATAAAGATAGTGAAGTCCATCTTGCTTTTGCAATGTGCAGAGCCTCTACTGGGATGAATGATCAAAGTTAATAAGTTGTTGAAATCTGTGTCTATTGTAAGACTGTAATTACTGAGAAGACTATATAGACTGTAACAGTTGCTGCTGAAAGCCTTAACTGCCAGCATAGTTGTTGGCTTTTTATTCAATGCTCCAAAATGATTGCCTTTTCTCTTTCACTGTCCATATTCACATCAGTTTACAACTGCAATGGGAATAAAGCATGATTAATGAACTAAGGGAAGATGCAAAAGTCACAATACAATAATCACACAAATGTTTTCAGAATTCCTTTAAGTTAATGTGGAGCAATGTTATGTCACAAATGTAAGATGTCTGAATGAATGAATGTCACATCCTTGACAAGACTGGCCATAATCTTGAGCATAAGACAAATCAGAGAGAAGTTAAAGAGAGTATTAATGAACTGCTAGTACAGACAGACTTGTTAATCATCTCTGTAATTTGGAAATAAGTCAGATGAGCTGAAGAGGTCACTAAAGACTCTGAAGTAAATTCAGATTAGCATTTTGGATTGCCTGACGTATTTCCCCCCTTTCCTCTACTTCAAGAGTCTTAAAGAGCTGGAATGCAGCAATGATGTGAGTGCTGTGCAGCTGCTTTATCTTCTAAGGCAGGGGTGTCAAACTCAAGCCCGCAATGTGGTCGGATCCAGCCCGGGGCTGTCCTAGAAAATGTAAGGAAATGTAAGGAGCCAGCCTGTGTTACTTCAGCCTGGTCTACCCACGTTGCTTCAGCCCAGTCTATCCAATTCAAAGAGAAAACATCGGGCCAGTGTGGCTTTGGTCCAGTCTACCCAATGTGAAAAGGAAACAATGGGCCAGTGTGGCTTCGGCCTGGTCTATCTAATGCAAAGAGGGAACATGCCAGCAGTTTGGGGAGTAGCTTCAAACTGGCCACACCCACCTAGTCCGCTATAACAACCAGGCCCCCTGAGGTCAACCACAGCCCTGATGTGGCCCTCAATGAAATTGAGTTTGACACCCCTGTTCTAATGGATTTATGCATTTAAAAACAACAAATTTATTACCATCTTTCCACAAGACAGAGGTGCAATGTAAAATATCTCGTAGAAGAAAAATGTTTCTTCTACCTAGTGGCAGGGCAGACAATAACCTTTCCTAGATGGAGATAGATAGCCTAAGTCAAGACCAATTTCTACATGCTAAAGCTGTTAATTAGAAACATCAGCAATAGGATGAAAAACCATTAGAACTCAAGAGCATACTGGTTGACATTGCAGCGGGAATGGACTGGAAAATAGCGGGCTCTGATCAGCCACACAAAATCCAGCTGCATGAACCACTACCGGGAGCCTTTTGAGCCATAGCCGTCTTCCAGGGACGGTGAAGAAAGGAGAGGTGTTTCATGGACCGTGAGGAATTGGCAATTTCCTCGCTAGAACAGAAACAGCTCTCCCGAAGTGGCAGCGGGGCGGCGGCCATCTTATGGTGACCGTCTTGAAGCTGGGACAACCGGACCGAAGAATTGCACAGGAGTGGGGATTGGATAGAGTGCTAGAATTGGGTGAGATAAATGCCAATTTATATTAGGGAAAACACACACACACACACACACACACACACACACACACACACACACACACACACACACAAAGAGAAGGCGTGGATTGTGATATAAAGAAGCTAAGAGAAAGCTTTGGATTTGGAAAATTAGAAAAAGCAGAGATTGCTAAAAGGAAAGAATATGATTTTCGGAAGAAAAAAAAATTCATAAGAGAACTTTGGGAAATTTTTTGGACATTTTGATAAATAAATGGATAAAAGAGTTGGCTTTGTAGGATTAGAAACGAAGAGTGCCATCTGCTGGAGGAAAGAAAAAGTTTTGTACCATTCTATTAAAATAGACAAAAGAGAAGAAATAACAGCTGGAAATTGAATACCATGTGAAAAATTAAGGAGTGGACTGGTAGTTATTTTACTTCTCTTCTGGAAGATAGTCTTATATTTGGATTTGACTGTTGCTGAATTGGGATAATAATTAATAATTGAGAAGATCATTTTGATTGTAAAGAATAAAGGAATAATTGGAGCAGAAAAGATAAAAGAAGAGGAGAAATAAGAAAATTAAATAAACTTAGAATTTGCCCTGAGAGTGAGAGGTCTCAAAGAAAATAAGCACGAGAATCTAAAAGTTATTTTTGCAGATGCTTTTGCACATATATTTGGAGAACAACCAGCAGAATTTGTAACTCAAATCGAAAAAAAATTATCATGTTAACTCCTGGGTTGCCAGACAGAGACAGTTACCAGAGATGTTGTTATCTACTTTACAGCTAGGAGGATTTGGAATGAAATTTTACAAGTATCTTATAAAAATAAAATTCAAATATCAGGACAAGAGATATTAGTGTTCAAAGAAATTCCTCCTAAAATGTTAAGATCTAGAAAGGAGTTCCCATGCAGTTTAGATGGGATGTTCCAGCTGGACTAACAGTAAATTATAAAGGAAGAAAATATCGTCTTAACACAGTTTTTAAAGCAAGAGATTTTTATACTAACGTATTAAAGGCTGGAAGTCCACCACTGCTAGAAACTAAGATAGGAAGTGAAGTAGAGACTGGAAAAAAGTGGGAGAAGGAAGTAAAGCACACACAACTTAAAGTTGGGATGGCAATTGCTGAAGAAGAAACACTGGAAAAGTAGGGGATTTAAATTTATTTATTTATTATTTATTATTTAAATTTTTATACCGCCCTTCTCCCGAAGGACTCAGGGTGGTTCACAGCCAGATAAAAAATACACAGTAATACAAATGAGCAAAGATTGACTCAAATAGATATTAAACGAAAAGAACGAAGAGTAAAGAAGCAGCAATATCAAGCAAAAAGAGTTTCCTTTTATGGGAAAGGGTAAATCATAACTGAAATTTTTGAATATATTTAAAAAGTACTGTGTATGTGTTTAAATCTTGAAGAAGAATTTGTAGTAATGTTATTTGATTATAAGTGGTGGATCTGTTAGAAAATAGGTTAAAAATTGATTTTGGGAACATAAGGTGTTGATAAATATAGAATAAGGAATGGAACTAGTTAAGTTTTATAAAATGTTTTATAGATGGTATCTGGAATTTAAATGCAATGATATTTGATTATATATGGTGGATTTGTTAAAAATTAAGTTATTCTGGATAAAAACTGAGGGGTTATATAAGGTGATAAAAATAGAATAAGAAATGGAATTAGTTAAGGATTGTATGATAAAAGGGGATTGGGTTAAATATTAAATTTATATAAATTAAAAATTTAAGAGGAAAATTTTGTAAAATGTCTTAGAGATGGTATCTAGATTCTAAACACTGGCGTATACGCATTTGAATTTATAGTTTAAATGGAGATCTGGTTGGGCTGATACTATTTATTATTATATATGGTGGATATATAAATTTGGTGGATGATACAAAATACTTTGAAGAAGAAGATAACGTTTAAGGGCGTAAATTGATTTTAAATTAAATATTAGTAGCTAGATTACTGGCAGCGCAATATTGGAAGATGGAATATTTGCTTATCATTGAAGACTAGACGCTAAAAGCAGTGAACTTACTGGAGATGGCAGAAATTTCAGCGTACCAGAAAGACTATTCACAAGAAAGATGCATATTGGAAAGGAGAAGATGGCTCGACTATTTTTAAAACAAATATTGGATTAAGAACTATCAAATAGCCTATGAATAAATAGAATGTACTGTATATTTTCTTTTTTCTCTTTTTTTTCCTTTACTATGGGGAAGGGGAGTTGAGGATCTAGGGGATGGTTGGGAATTTACGGATAGTTTGTGTATTCTAGCTTATGATTATTAGATGTTATACCCTGTATATTGCTCTGGGAATTCGGGGGGGGGGGGGGATTGGGTGAAGGGGGGAGGGGAAAGGATGAGGGTTGGTGGGAGGAGAAGGGGATGTATGGGTAAAAAATTTTGTAAAACTTTTTAATAAAAAAAAAGAAAGAAAATGAAATGATTAAAAAATGTAAGTTTTTAAAATTAGAATGGAATTTTAATTGTTACATTAATGGTAAGAGAGAAGATTTAGGATATACTGTGATATTAACTAGATGAAAACATTGAAAATAAAATATAAAGAAATATGTAAGAATAATATGGCCGAAGTGGAAAAAATAAGATATGCTACAGTAAGCATAATGCAGAAATTATGCTTACTATGTATTCATTATTGCTTTGTTTTTACACAATCCTGTTCATTTTGATTCCGGAAAGTTAACTGGGATGAAAGAAGTGTGTTTTGAAGTTCCACTCTTGGACTGCAATGAATGAGCAATTTCACAGATAAAGAAGCAAAGGGGAATAATTGAAAAGACATCCCGAGTATTCTTGGCTGCTATTAAATTTTGCAAAGTAAAGAGCAAGATAATGGATTTCCCAATGTTAAATTTTGTTTGTTATGTATCAATGGAACACAAGAATTAGATTTACAAACTATATTGTATACATGGTGATTAAAATAAAATGGATTTTTGGAATTTCTAATGGGGAATTATAGTGGGCTGCTGCCTAGACAGCAGCCACAGCTGTGAACTCTGGCTAGAATGTGTATTTTACCCAGTGCAATCTTCCTGAATCAAAGATGAGATAAATTATGTGTGCTACAGATGGTAGTTTCTTCAGAGCTAACTGAAGAAATGGAAAAGATTTTGCAGCCATTCCAGGAGCTGAGATGCTGGGAAACCTATCACTCCATTAGAGCAGAAATGGACATTAAAATCTTGCTTTTCCCCACTTCTTACTAAATGAAGAAATTACTTCATTTCAAGAAGTAATTAATTACAGATGAAGAAATAATAGTTCTTCTACAGCAAAGTTAAACTTCTTAAGAGATTACAAAAACAACCAACAACCCAACAAGAGTGATTTAGATTTAAGAATTATTTACAAAAAATTAAGAACAGATACAAGAAAGTTTTCAAAACAGTATTTTAGTTCTTGAAATATTGAACAGACACAAATGAGAGGATTATAGGCATAAAGATGTAAAGAGTCATAAGAGAACTCTTGGGGATGAATTTTGGAAGACTCTTTAAAAGGAATTGAACTTTTAATGAAAAAGCTAGAAGAATTTGGGGCATTAGTTGGTATCAAAATTAATAAACCAAAGCCAAAGAAGTTAACAAAAATATGAAGATAAAATATTAAACGAAATTAATAAAATGGATTTTTAAGATTTAGAACATAAAATATCTGAATATTACTATCACAAATATAAACTGCATGTTATTTCAAAATAACTATATTAAGCACTGAATAAAGTTAAAAAATATATGTCAAGATGGGACCGATTATAATTGTCACTATTGGGGAAATTTGTATGGTGGGTGGGAAAACCCAAATTAAATATAAAGTTACATGCATACAGATACAAAGGAAAAGTGGGTCTAACAGATTAGAAACTATATTTTGCTCTCTGATGTTTTGTTTGGATAAAGGAGTGTGAATTAAGAAATAGAAGGTTATTCGAGTTAAGGACATGATTTAAGATTTGGATGGCAAGAATATTTATTATATGACAAAGCTAAGGTGAATGTAGATAAAAATCATTATGCCAGGCAGTTCATTTTCAGATTATGGGATAAATACTAAGAAAAATAAATGAAAGAATGTATGATAAAAATGGGCTAAAAACTTTAGTCAAAATATATAAATGGAACAATGGAAAATATATGACTGAAAGATTTGAAATGTACATTGTGCTATAACCTTTGAAGGTGCTTTGAATCTTTGCTAGAAATGTGAACGTGAAGGAAAATTTTATTATGTTTGATGGACATGTAAAAAAGCCTAACTTTTTTTTGATACAAATACATATATAAATTCAGAATATATAAATGGAGGCTCCAGTGACGTCACCCTCCTGCTGGGTGCTCAAACAGAGCACTCCGTGTTAGAAGATTGTAAAAGTCAGTGAAACAGAAAATAAATCACTGTTCACTGAGCTTAGCATAATCTCTGGGTGAAAGAGGTTATCAGAATTGTGGAAGAGTGGCAGGTCTGACAGGGGGTTTGCTCTTAAGAGCGAATTTTCCTGGATTTATGACCCCACCGAATTCCACTCCTTCCAACTTCAGCACGCCCTGTTTTTATCAGGAAAAGGAGAGGAATGTTGCTTCTGCTCTAGAGAACTTATTAAATTGATTGATATTCCAAGCAGACGGAATTTCACAAGCGTTCGAACTTTGATGTAGAATCAGCACGGCAAGTACCGACTCCTTTTGAAATTTGAAACCTTTCTTTGTCTTTGATTAATTGACTTTTAAAATGGCGTCTAAAAGTGAAAGTAAAATTTTTAGTACGATGAAGCAGCGTTATTTGTGGATTGTTACAAACGGAGTTTTTTATACTGAAAGGAGGGAAGGAGAGTTATTAAGTTTGAATTCCTGATTCTTTTGAAGACAGAATGGCAGCTAAACCTTTAAAGCCTTCTGGAAGAAGGGATCTGAACCAAGTCTTGAGGAAATATTGAAAGAACAATTAAAACTTTCTGAAGATAGGCAAAAGAGATGATGGAGAATTTTAATGCAAAAATAAGAAGATATTCTTATGGCAGTTCAAGGACTGAGTAAAAAATTGAAGGATTGGAAGTGGAAATGCAACAGATCTCTCAGTCAAATAAGTATTTAGAAGATGAAATGAAAGGTGTTCAGAAAAAGTGGATCAAAATGAAGATCAGGTTGTGATATTACAATATAAACTTATGGAAGGAGCTCTTAGAATTGTGGTATGCAAGAAGAGCGTGAGAAGACTTAAGAAAAATTATATCAGAAGCATTGGCTGAATTTATTGAAGCGGACCCCAAGAGGTAGCTTACCAAATTGATAAAATATATAGAGTTAATTCTTGGATTGCAAGACAGAGAAAGCTTCCTCGGGACATTGTGGTTTATTTTGTGAAAAGGACTATGAGAAATCAAATTCTGCAAGTTTCATATCAGACAACTTTAAAAATTGGAGAACAGGAGTTGAAGGTGTTGAAAGAGATTCCTTCAAAGATGTTAAGAGACAGGAAGGAAATTGCTTTTTACACAAGAACTTAAAAAACATCAGATTCAATTCAGATGGGAGGTGCCAGTTGGACTGACACTATTCTATCAAGGAAGGAGATATAGAATTGACACGGTTTTAAAGGCAAAGGATTTTCTTTCTACAGTTTTGAAAGTCGAAATAGAAGTGATAGAAAACTTCAAGAGACTCAAGAAGGCGTGGTGACCCAAGAGCCTTTATTGCTGCCAGTATTAGAGGAACCACAAGAGCAAAGGGTGACAAGAGGAGCCCTTAAGCGTAAAGAAGAGCAACAGTCTCAAAGTAAAAGTCAGGATCCCATTATGGAAGCTGTGGGAGGAGCTAGACGGAAGATACCGGAGGAGGAGCTTCCGTTGTCTGCTTCAAAGCTTCAGGAGGCCAGTAATGGCAAATAGAATCTTGTCATGGAATGTTAATGGCTTGAATTCAGCTCAGAAAAGAAGGAAAATATTTCACTACTTGAAACAATTTAAAAATGATGTGATTTGTTTGCAAGAGACACATATAAAATTATCAGACCAAAAATATTTAATTAATTCAAAATTGGGTAACCATTTTGTTGCATCAGCTTTGGAAAAGAAGCATGGAATTGTTGTATATATCAGGAAGGATATACCAGCTAAGCTAATTGAGGCAGATATTCAAGGAAGATTTATTGCTATTGAACTGGTGATAGATGCAAAAGACTTTGTTGATAGGTATTTATGCACCTAATCAGCAACAAGAAAAGTTTTACAAAATGTTACATGAGAGGTTGACCCTCTGGGATTATAGTTCGTTTATTTTATTAGGAGACTGGAATGGAGTAATTGATACAAGAAGGATAAGAGAACTCCTCCAAGAAGATACCTATACATGCAAAATTACCAAAATCCTTTTTGAAATGATGGAAGACTTTGAGTTTAGAGATATATGGAGGTTACGGAATCCAGATGAGAGAGATTTTACTTTTTTCTGATAGGCATCAATCTTTTTCACGCATTGATTTTATTTTAATTTCTAATGACTTGCTTTCTAGGGTGAAGAAAACGAAGATATTTTCGAGGTGTTTAACTGACCATAGCCCAGTATGGATGGAATTATTACAAGGGAAAAAAGGTGGTAGAACATGGAGGTTGAATGAAAATCTGTTTAGATATGAGGATAATGTAACTTATTGTAAGAAACAGTTAAAAGAATTTTTTGATTTTAATATGTACAAAGGGACACCTATAGGAACTGTGTGGGAAGCGAGCAAAGCGTTTATTAGAGGATATTGATTTATTTGGACAACAGGCAAAGGAATAATAAACAAAAGCAGCGTAGATATTTGGAAGAAGAAATTCAAAGGAAGCAACAGTTATTAATTCAAAACCCACAAGATCATAAACTTAAAGAGGCTATAAAAATATTACAGAGTCAATTTAATATGTTAATGGCAGACCAGGTGGCAACGAATATACAATATGCTAAACATAATACCTTTTGTAATGCAAATAAACCTGGGAGATGGTTGGCATATAATTTAAGGAAGAAACAGAAAGCACGTGTCATACAAAAAATAGAATATAAAGGTAAAGAGACATATCAACAGGATAAAATTAAAAGGCATTCTCAGAATTTTATACTGCACTATATGCAAAAGACAAAATATTGGATAGGGACATTTATGATTATTTGAAAGATTATAAGGTGAATATTCTAACATTAGAACAGAGGAGGAGCTGAACGGCCGATAGCTACTGGAGAAATAGTGGAGGCAATTAAACAATTAAAATGGGAAAACCCTGGTACAGATGGTCTTACAGCAACTTATTATAAAAAACACAGGATGAAATATTAGGCCCACTTAAAGAATTATTTAATCAGATACAATTAGGAGTGGAATACCCCGTCATGGAAAACATCTTTTATTTCACTGATACCGAAGAGGAGCAAGACTGCTCTAAACCTGGTAACTATAGGCCGATTTCACTTTTAAATAATGATTATAAGATTTTTGTAAAAATAATAGCAAATAGATTAATGTTAGTTTTACAACAAAGAATTCATACTGATCAATCTGGTTTTATAAAAGGGAGGCAGATGAGGAATAATGTTAGACAGATTATTAATATATTGCAATATTTGGAAAAGAAGAATACTTCAGCGGCACTTATCTTTTTGGATGCAGAGAAAGCCTTTGATCGATTGCATTGGGATTTTTTATTTAAATTAATAGAGAAAATGCAATTTGGAGACTGTTTTATTAGAATAATTAAAGCGATTTATGGAGAGCAAACAGCACAGATTATAGTAAATGGTAGTTTGACAGAAGTTATTAAGATTGCGAAGGAACAAGACAGGGATGTCCCTTATCACCATTATTGTTTGTTTTGACTCTGGAACCATTATTAGATAAAATACGAGAATTAATGAAAATAGAGGAATTAAGATTAGACAATATGAGTACAAAGTTAGAGCTTTTGCAGATGATGTAGTGGTTACGTTAATGAATCCTATAAATTCAAGTAGATTTTTGTTGGAAGTAATTGATAAATATGGAAAGGTATCAGGATTTAAAATAAATCAGAAAAAAACAAAAGTGATAATTAAAAATATGTCTATACAACAGAAACAAAAACTAGAGGAAATGACAGGATTTGAGGTAGTAAAAAGGTTAAATATTTAGGGTCTATATTAGCTCATCGAACAAGAAACTTTATAAGAATAATTATGACTTGCTATGGCAAAAAGTTCAGAATGATATGAATGGCTGGAAGAAATTGCAGTTATCCCTATTGGGAAGGATTGCGGCTATTAAAATGAATGTGTTACCTAGATTTTTGTTTCTGTTCCAGATGATACCTATAATTAAAAAGGATAAAAATTTGGAAGATTGGCAGAGTGGGATTAATAAATTTATATGGCAGGGTAAAAAGGCGAGGTTAAAATGAAAATAATACAGGATTCACGGGAAAGAGGTGGTTTAAGAATGCCTAACTTTAAACTATATTATGAAGCAGTAACCCTTTCAGTAATAAGTGACTGGTTTAACTTAACAGAGGAAAGAATTTTGAATATAGAAGGTTATGACTTGTTATATGGATGGCATGCGTACTTATTTTATGGAAAAAGTGGATAGGGCTTTTAAGAATCATGTGTTGAGAAGTGCTCTTTTGGTCTGGAATAAATATTCCTATAAATTAGATTATAAGATTCCTATATGGGCGAGCCCTAGACATGCAATAGAGAATATAAATATAGAACAGAAACAGGAAATGATTACATATAAAGAACTTTTGTATGCTGAAGGAGGTAGATTGCAATTAAAATCATTACAGGTATTAAATGAAGAAGGGAGGAATTATACTTGGTTTCAATATGGGCAAATAAGTGCTAGATGGAAAGAAGATCAAAAATTGGTATAATGCAAAGGAGGAAAATTTAATAAAGCAAATTAGAAATCAGACCCAGGAGCATATAAAGAGATTGTATAATGTGTTGCTTGAAATAGATTCGGAAAAGGATTTGGTAAAGGATTGTATGATAAAATGGGCACAGAATATTCAGGAACCAATAATGTTGGAAACATGGGAGAAAATTTGGGTTAGAAATGTTAAGTTTACACAAGCACAGAATTTAAGGAAAATTTTTATAAGATGTTTTATAGATGGCATTTAGATCCCAAAAAATTATCATGTATGTATCCTAATATCCAAGCGAAATGTTGGAGGTGTGATTGTGATGATGCTACATATTTTCATATTTGGTGGACTTGCAAGAAAATTAAGGTCTTTTGGATAAGAATTTGGTGGATTATTCAAAATGTACTGAAGAAGAAGATAAAGTTCCTGCCACAATTTTTCCTTTTGGGAATTATAATGGATTGTACAGGGATTGAGACTAAATTGATTTTGAACTTAATAACAGCAGCAAGACTGTTGATTGGACAATACTGGAAGAAAGAAGAGATACCTACAATAGAAGAATGGATATTGAAAGTTATTAATTTGGCTGAGATGGCTAAAATCTCAGCGCTTTTAAAAGACAATACGCAGGAAAGATATTTAATTGAATGGAAAAATGGATTGATTATCTACAAAACAGATATCAGATTAAGAAATATCAGATTGCCTTTGAATAATTAGAAAGTTATTTTATGTAATGGGGAGGGGGTTGGGAGACGAAAAGCTTTGGATGTGGTTATTTGGATTGGACTTTACCTTGTGATTGACCCGGGAAGCCGGGGGTGGGGGAGGGAGGGGGATGTTTTGTTTTTTTTTTTTTTGGGAGGGAGGGGGAAAAAAGGGGGAAAATGTTTTTGTTTTTTTTAAAACTCTTTCAATAAAAAAAAAAAAAAAAAAAAAAAAATATATAAATGGAACAATGGAAAATATATGACTGAAAGATTTGAAATGTACATTGTGCTATAACCTTTGAAGGTGCTTTGAATCTTTGCTAGAAATGTGAACGTGAAGGAAAATTTTATTATGTTTGATGGACATGTAAAAAAGCCTAACTTTTTTTTGATACAAATACATATATAAATTCAGAAGCTTTAAAAATTAACATTCCACTGAAAACAGACTTTGCTTTGGAGACTAATGGACAGGCAACTAGAAAAAATCATGAAACTTTGTTTCTAATATGACAACTGAAGCAAGATGATTATATGCTCAAAAGTAGAAAGGTCTAGCCACAATGGATTGGTTAAGTTGATTAAGTTGGTTAAGTTGATGGAGTTTGCAAAGATGGTTAAATTAACTTCCTTTGATAGAAGAAGACATTATCTACATCTATGATTGAATGAAAACCCCTTATAGACTATTTGCAGAAAAAATGCACTTATGACTTGTGGTTTTAATGGCTGAAAAAAGTGGATAACAGAAAAAAGGAGGTTTTTTTTTATAATCATAGCAAAGATATAATTTGTAATCAAACATATATTTGTAGCAGAGGAACTTGGAAACTTATTTCTTTTTCCTTTTATTCTTTCTGCATTTTTGTTTTCTTGTTTTTCTTTTCTCTCTTTGTTCTATTTTGCATTAGTTTGTGTTAATTTTTATGTTTTTAAAAACTTTTAATAAAATTTATTATAACAAATAAAAATTAAATGGAATTTTTCAATTGTTGTTAGTAACATCATAAATAGTCCACACTGAGATTGCCAGTTAGCTGAATTATACAATCAAAGCAAGCTGGTTATTCTACAAGCAAAACACAAAAACTTGAACACATTACAAAAAGGCTTAACATCAACCATAGACACAATACGGTTGAGCCCTATTCCTCAAAGTTAAGCTTGTGAGATCTAATCTACAAAGAAAGCCCCATGTTCAGCAAGAATATCTGCATCAAAAAAAAAAAAACCCTTCACCATAATACAGCTATATGTCTTTTCAAATCCTAATGTTATCTTTTTAAAGTTGAAATGGAATCCTCATGCTTTTTTGGTCCACACATTCTCACTGAACACATAGATAGATGCCTTTGTCGATGAGGTGTCAAAGAATAGGATTTAACAGGAAAATAGGTCACATTACATGGTGGTTGCCTGAACAGAGCTTTGTTCAAAGGAGAATAAAGACCACCATATGAAACAGAGGACAATACCTTCTTCGCATCAGGAGGAAGGTCATCATTGGATGAATCCATTTCTGGTTTGGATTCTTCATTCTTCTTTCCTGCATTTTCTTCATCAGTAGAAACAGCTTTTTCAGTTATGCTGCTTGTCAATTCTTCTAATTTTTTCTTCAGTTCCTTCTCTTCTGTGCTACGATCAATGTAGGAATCAATAGCTAGAGGCTAGTGAAATAAAAACAAGTCATTCTCAATCCTATGTTCTAACTGGTTTATTCTAAGTCTACATATATATGAGTAAACAGATGTGCATCTTTTTAACATGGGATTAAGGAAACCTAAATCTCACCATGCAGTAGGAATTAATTAATCAATTTACCCTTCATGACTGTTTGGATTACTGTTTTAACTACACAAGATATTGAGACAGCCATTCCTATGAACAACAGAAATGACTAGTAATATAATCCTATGAACAACAGAAATGACTAGTAATATAATGTCTAGTAATATACAATATTTCTCTATTATCTACTTTAAATGAAAGATCCATAATGAGACAGAAAATCTAGTTGGTTAAACACCTATTTACATTTAGAACCTCTTGTCTCCATCCCTGGCATTGTGTTCTATTTATACTATAAAAACATCTTACTTTTCTAGTTTAAAAAATGAAGTCCCATTTTTTTTTAAAGAATTAGTTAAGCCTATGAGCAGCACTGAGGAATGTTGGCCCTGGGGCTCTTCAGAGAAAGATGGAACCAGATAATTGCCCTGGGACGTCTGCACTAATTATATTTTTCAGACTATAAGATGTACTTTTTTGTTTCCCAAAAGGGGGAGAAAATGTCCGTGCATCTTATAGACACAATATTGCCGAAGCCTCGCCCACCCACCGGCCATTATTTTGGCCTCTGCATGCCCCATTTTTGGGGCCTTTTTTCAGGTCTTTTTCCGGCCTGTTTTTGGAGCTTTTTTCAGCTGTTTTTGAAGCTTTTTTGGTCCGTTTTTGAGGTTTTTTCAGCCCATTTTATGATCTTTTGCCCATCAAGGTTATGAGAGCTAGTATTGCTATGTATTTATTTATTTCTCCTCCAGAAAAAGCGGGCCCGGAAAAGCCTCCAAAACGGGCAGAAAGAAGCCATGAAAACGGGCCAAAAAAGCCTTGAAAATGGGCCAAAAAAAAGCCCCATAAATGGGCTGAAATAGCTTTGAAAATGGGCTAAAAAAAGCCTCAAAAACAGACAAAAACAGTCTGAAAAAAGCCTTAAAAATGGGCCAAAATAAAACCCCAAAATGGGCGAAAAGATGCCATGAAAATGGGCCGAAAAAAGCCTTGAAAATGGGCTGAAAAAGCTTTGAAATGGGCTGGAAAAAGCCTTGAAAACAGTACGAAAAAAGCCTTGAAAACAGTACGAAAAAGCCTTGAAAATGGGCCAAAAAAGCCTCGAAAACGGGCCAGAAAAAAGCCTTGAAAATGGGCTGAAAACCCTTTGAAAATGAGCCCAAAAAAGTTCCCAAAACGGGCTGAAAAAGCTTTGAGAATGGGCCAAAAAGCCTCGAAAATGAGCAGAAAATGCCCCAAACACAGGCCGAAAAAAACGTTGGAAAAGGGCCGAAAATGGGGTGCACAGAGGCCATAAAACTGCGTTTTATAGTCCGAAAAATATGATAAATGGGCAAAGTGCTGAAGCACTGCTTAGGAATAAAGATCAGCTTGGCATCTAGGTCTATTAAAGAGCAGCCCAGAATATCTATCTGATCAGCCCTGCAGTCAGATCAGGTTGATTGAGCATAGCTGAGTAAATAGCAATCTGAGCGTATGTAAAACTCTGTTCTTGATTTTACCTTCTCAGAGTGAACTAGGATCTTTTCCTCAAGGCAGCTGAGCATACTTTCAATAACAGAGATGCGTTTGTTCAGTTGAAATATCTAAGAGAGAAGAAAAAAGATAGAAAAGGACAGAGCCCACTACCACAATTTTTCTTAACAGTTAAAGGAAAAATAAATACATAGTAATACTTGGCCTCATAACCTTGGTGGATGAAAGATCATAATTTTACTGAATAGAAAAGAAACATTTTAGAAAATGCTGGAACAGTATAATAATAATTAACAGTAACAGAATGTAACCATTAGATAACTGTCAAAGAATAGAATAGAATAGAATAGAATAGAATAGAATAGAATAGAATAGAATTTTATTGGCCAAGTGTGATTGGACACACAAGGAATTTGTCTTGGTGCATATGCGCTCAGTGTACATAAAAGAAAAGATACGTTCATCAAGGTACAACATTTACAACACAATTGATGGTCAGTATATCAATATAAATCATTAAGGAAGGCTGTATATACTGAATATACACATTTAAATGTATTTCCCAGCATTTTCCATTTTGTTTTTTGTACATGACCTCTGAATTAAGACCTCTGTTTTGCAGGATAGAAATAACTTGGTTACTTGTCAAGTAACAAGCCAGCTTTGTACAGTATCTTGTGTCTTGCTCTACAAACACCAATAAACAACTTTTGATATTTAGCTGACACTACTGGCAACATCCATTAAGGCTATATTTACATGCTTTAATATTAAATAATAATTATCTATAGAGCTGACATTTTCCAAGGTTTTAGGTCAAGCTAATCTTACACTATGATCTCAGCTCTTCATACTGATTAATAAAATGGAAAGTTAACAGATTTAATTTTAAAATCAAACATGAATTAAGGAGGAGGTTTGCCTTTTATGACTGTGGCTTCCTTTCCTCTTTTCTGGTTTGGAGAACTCGGATAATGATAGCTGGAGAAATGGAACAATTCTGCCATGGTAAGGGGAACATGCCCAGAATGACAGGAATGCAGGGGTGAAATGCTACCGAATCGGGCGAGTAGGTACCAGAGATTGGGGTTGGTTTGGAGAACCGGTAGCAATCTCTGGCTGGCCATGCCCCCGAATCAATCTGCGGCCTGCAGCCATGTGTGAAGGCAGGCAAGAAGAAGGCCATGTGGAAGGCAGAAACTGAGGAAAGCATGGCAGGGCTGCAGGGAGAGGATCTAGAAGGTAAGCCAATGCTGGCAGTGGGGGAGGGAGGGAGACCCACTGTGCTCGGCCTCGGGGGAGACCTGGCAAGGCTCGCTTGCCTTTTGGGCGTGGCATGCTCGGCTTTTGCACTTGACTTCCGTGGTGCCTTTGGCTGACTGCCGCCCACTTGCCCCCCCCCCATCCAGCCCATGATGAAGAACGCACCGCTTCTGGGCCAGGCCACCCACCTTCGGGTCCCTGAAGGGCAGGGTGTGCTCTGCTGCTGCTGCCGCCATTGGCACCATGGCCGCACAGGAAAACTCCTTGGCGCAGCGCAGTTCCAGGATGGTGGGGGAGCCCAGGCAAACTCTGCCACTGCCGCCGGAAGCATCCATGTGGGAAAACTCCCTGGCGCAGCACAGTTCCGGGATGGCAGGAGAGCCCAGGCAAGCTCTGCCGCCACCGCCGCTGCTGCTGGGATCATCCACATGGGGAAAACTCCCCAGCAGAGTGCAGTTCTGGGATGGTGGGGCAGCCCAGGCAAGCTCTGCTGCTGCCGCTGTTGCTGCTGCCAGGAGTGTCCTGCCAAGAAAACTCCCCGGGAAGGCTCTGTTTAGACCAGGTTGTGTGTATGTGTGTGTGTGTGTGTGTTTGCGTGTGTGTGAGAGAGTGAGAGACAGAGAGAAAGAGAAAGAAAGAAGGGAGAGAGAGAGACAAGATAAAGAAAGAAAGAAAGAAAGCTTATGACCACAATTGTGCCCCAAATTTTGGTTGCTAAGCAAGTTTCACCACATTTTACAAGTTGGCCACACCCACCCTATCACATGACCACCAAGCCACGCCCACAGGACTGGTAGCAAAAATAAATAAATTTCACCCCTGCAGGAATGTCATAAAGATTGCCAATAACACTAGAAGTTATTATTTCTTTCTGAGGGACGAGATACTTAATAACAAGTCTCCCACAATGGGTGAGTACCTGCAAATACCAATTCCCTGGAAGTCTATCATTCATCCAATTGATGGATTCTGTTAGGCTGGAGAAAAATCAGGTGAATGTTTGTTATGCATCTCTAACTAAAACCATGAAGATTAATTCTTAGGCTCTTCTTTCACTTCAATCTGGAATGTTTTGAATAGGTCAAGGGGCCCTGATGAACATCTGAAGTGCAAAATTGCCTGTGGTGCTTTTAGCTAGATGATGAACATGGTGAATAATATGGTTACGTATACCTAAACACTAATAACATTATGAGGACTAACAACATTACAAGGAGCAGGAACAATAGAATTATAGCCTTACCTCAACCCAATTCATTAGATCTTAGCATCTGTATCTCTGCAGCTAAAAACAAGGTTGTTTTTCCTCATAAATCTAAATTATGAGGTACATTATGTATATAATAGAAGCTTGATTCTGACTGAAACACTTTCTCCAGAGTCATCTGTATCATAGCTAACCTGCTCAAATAAATTCATGAAGTCATATACTCTTAGAGTTTTTCATATTTCAATGCAATGATGTTCATGTCAAAAATATATTCTCATTCAGTTGGCTATTTAATCCAAATAATGCTTAAAATATATGATAACGAATCTCAGGAAATCTTTAGGCCATAGAATAAAAACGAATTATGATTTTTTGCTCAATTTTTATTAAAACAAGATTTTTCTCAAAGTTGCTTCATATCTCTATGTAGATCTTTTTTCCCCCTTTCATTAGAAAATAAATTTTCTAATCTGATTAAACAATACATGTGAATGATTAATAACCAATCTTTATGAGCTACTGTATTGTAACTGAGAGAGGAAATATTTTTTTTCAAGAGGCTCCATTTTTCTAGTCCAAAATCATGCTCCTATTCAAGATGCTCTCCCCATAGTAGGCCACATGGTGAAAACTACACACACTTTAAAATTAATGACTACTACCAAATGAGCATTTCTATAAAAATCCAGGGACTTGGGAAGAAAGAAAAGGAGGAAAATAAAATGAAATATGGTGTGTTTTTATGACTAGAAAAGAGCAAAGATGGAATTTGGTGTATTCTCAAAGATCCAATAGTTCCAGAATAGAATTTGCCACTAGCACTAGATTAAGATTTAGAAATGGAGTTCTGCATCCCATTTTACTGATCTCCTTTTATTGATTTATTTGTTTGAGGGTTCCAATTCAGAAAGAGACAATGCAACTTACATTTAAAACCCAATAAAACATTCATAAATGAAAAAAGTATAGAAATGAAATGACACTACAGAAAACCACATAAAAACTATTTCAACCATAACTCATCAGTCATGATTTGGCAGAATTACAAAATATCTCAGCTCATGGCATTTTTGAAAAGTCAAATTTTCATTGATTTTCTAAAGCAAAGCAGGATAGGGTTGACTGGATCTCTGAAATGGTATTCCAGAAGGCCTCCAGGATCCCACAAGATGGCACTAATTACCCTATCAGGATTTATAGGCAGAGGCAGTGGAAGAAAGATGATCCCATCGATAACCAAACTCTGAACTATCTAGAGCACGGGTGTCAAACTCGCAGTGTGACGTTGATGTTACATGACGTTTTCCCTATTTGCAGAGCTAGGGTGATTGTGGTCTGCACGTAACGCATCTGGCCTGTAGGCTGCCACTTTGATACCCCTGATCTAGAGGTTCCTATATGATAACCAGCACACTGAACTGATCCTGGAAAACTAGTAATTGGTGTAGCCTGGGGAATGTAAGTATTGCTCTAGAATAGTGATGTGTACCCCTAAACTGCTTATGCAGTTACATTCTGGACCAGCTGTAATTTTAAAATCTTAACGTATGCAAACTGTGATTCCTGTGTGGGCAAATAAATGAACACTGTATAATATTACACTGGCACTGTTCATTACAGAACTTGTAAATCTAGTTTTACAATGGAAAATAATCATAATAGAAAATATGAGTTGTGTTGGTTCCAAAGCAATGTGACAGTATTGACTTAAATGTATACAGATTCCAAAAATTAGTTTACAAACATACTCTGCATCTCATTTCTAATATGGGTTGTATTCAGAATGAAAGCAGATTATTTCCTATAGTTTCAATAAAATACTAGATTTATTTTGTATCTTGTAGTTTTATTGATCAATTAAATCTATGTTCAATTAAATCTATCTTGCAGATTAATTACAATATATATAGCAGTACCACTTAGACTTATATACTGGTTTACAGTGCTTTACAACCCTCTCTAAGTGGGTTACAGAGATAGCATATTGTCCGCAACAGTTTGAGTCCTCATTTTACCCACTTCAGAAGGATGGAAGGCTGAGTCAACCTTGAGCCTGGTGAAATTTGAATTGCCAAATTGCAGACAGCCGGCAGTCAGCAGAAGTAGCATGCAGTACTGCACTCTAACCGCTGCGCCACCATGGCTCTTCATTATATATATGCATTGCCATTAAAATTCAACAAATACCTGCATACCAAAGAATGAGATTAACATTAAGACTGATGAAACAGTTTATAGTTTGTGTCCATTTCAATCTGTAAACTGTATTCTTTGTTTCTGAACATATAAGAGTTTTGTCATCCGAGTGATGAATAGAAGCGCCAGAAATTATTTAATTCTTTATGTGGCTGAGAAACATACTTTTTGTTAGCATTGTCCAAAAAATAATGGCTTGGACTCAACCAATGAATTTTTATATCAATAGTCTTTGAGCCATGACCATTTTGTTGTGTCTCGCCCGCTTTCACCGCAACCGGGGCCTTCTTATCTGCTTCCGAACGCTGAGGAATGTCCTAGTATGCCTCCCGGCCCCAGCCCTGGCTCCATGCCCAGACAGGCTGAGGAGGAAGAAGTACCTCCAGCCCCCAGCTCTGGCTCCATGCCCAGGCAAACGGAGCAACTAGACCCCTCCCCCTCCCCCCCAGCATGTGAGCCTGAGGAAAGTCAATTGCCAACAGCTGCAGACTGGAGTGACCCTCGCTTCAGAAGAATTGATAGGCGGCGGCGACAGAAGGAAGGGAGGGGCAGGCCTGGATAAGTGCTGAGTCATGGAGCCACACCCCATGGCCTATATAAAGGATCTGCTTTCTGGCATTCTCTGAGTCAGGCAAAGTCTAAACATATCTTGCTGAAGTCACTTTCTGGTCTCCTGCCTGCCTTGAGAACTTTGCTAGGACTTTGGCAGAGCTGCAGAGGCACGCCTGATTCGGATTTCCCTGACCCGGCCGTCAGCGGAGGAGTGGGACACAACACATTTGTTCAGCAATAGTTCACCAAACAAATGACAGTTATGACTGTCCTTGGAGTTCTGTCCATCCCAGCAACTGCATGGTCATGTGACCAAAGTCTGGGCTCTTGGCAACCAGTTCATATTTATGATCAGCTGCAGCATCACAACAGATATACATGATTGCCATTTGCAGTCTTCCTTGTTGGCTTCTCCAGAAATCAGTAAGAAAGCCGGCAGGAAAGGTCACAAGTCTGCTATAAATCAAGAGTTACCTGTATTTCCACATTTTTCCATACATGAAAGATATTATAACGTAATATTGAATACGAATGCTGAGAAAACAATCATGGCCTTGGCAATAAATATCTTTGTTGGCTTTGTTTGTTATCTGTACATAATAAATTCTATCTGTATTTCTCCAAGAAATAGCTGTTACTTTATTTCATGGTTATTGTTAACTTCCCTTGCAATTTTTGAGCCCAGATAGAATTTGTTACTACTTCCACTACTTTTACAATTATTGTACAGGTATTCTTCAACTTAAAACTGTTAAATGAGCCTAGATTATGTTCTGTAAGTCATTGTGGCTGCATGTCGAAGTATCACTTGTAATTTTTTGATAATTTTTGCAGTGCCTGTTAAACAAATCAATTTTCCTCAAAGGGTATTTTTTGTCAAAAAATGGAAGTAAATGCCAGAAACTGACAAAAAAAAAAAATGATGGGAAGCTGCAAGTGGCCATAAAAGTGAGACAGTTGCCAAGGGCCCAAAATTTGATCATATGACCATGGACTGTCTTTGTGCGGCCTTCGTAACTTTGAACAGTTGCTATGCAACTTGTCATTAGTGAAGGAGTACTTGCATTTGCATCGAGCTGGAACTCATAGTTGATAAAATTGGGTTTGTTATGTAATACTGAGCATCAGATTGATTTTTACGCTTGTCTTTCACCTTCAACTAGGGTTCCTTAAATCTTTCCTATTTCCAGTCACTAAAATAGTATTCATCAGCTTTGCTTAACAAGTGTGGCAAAAAAGGTAATAAAACTGGGTACAACTTAACAACCACCTTCCTTACCAATGGAAATACTGGTCCCAATTGTGGTTTTAATTTGAGGATTACCTGTATACTACTATCTGTCATTGTTTTATTCTACTATTCCCTATTTTCTTCACCTTGGTGTCCTTTCATTTTAATTTGAATCTTATCATTGTTCCCAAAACAAAGTCTCCAAAAGAGAAAAAAAGAAGATATAAGCATAGAACCCGATATCTAATTTACCTGATTTCCAGAGTGATTTACATTTTCTTGTGAGGATGCTCTGCTCCTGTGTTTTGTGTACCGTGGCTGATAGATGAAAGTTTCTTGAGCCTCCTTTTCATCTTCATCAGAAGTATCCACCTTAGCTGAGTACTGGAGTTGGGGCTGCACATTCCATGGACTGCCTTTGGGAACAGAAGAGGGTTGGTGATCAGATCAATAATTAACTAATAATTAACTAATTGACCAATAACATTTTTTGTTTTTACAAGGATTTGAGGCAAAAGGGAATAAACTTTAAATAAAATAGACTTCCGAACCGCCACCCACCATCGCAGGGAGACGGAACCTATACGCTGGTTCCGTCCCAGGCGCCTGATGGACCCTGAGAGGTTCCTGATGGAGCTTGGGCCATTCCCTGAGGATCTGGCCCACGGCTCGACTGAGGAACTAGTTGGGGCCTTGGATCGTGTCGTGCCTTTGCGGCCTCTGATCCGGCGCAGATCTCGCCCGGCCCCTTGGTTCTCCGAGGGGCTGAGGGAGATGAAACGCCAGAGAAGACGCCTAGAGAGTACTTGGAGGTCCAGTCGTTCCGAAGCTGATCGGACACTAGTTAGGTCCTATTCTAGGACCTACCTAGTGGCAATGAGGGAGGCGAGGCGTTCCTACGCTTCCACCCTCATTGCGTCGGCAGATAACCGCCCGGCCGCCCTGTTTCGGGTGACCCACTCCCTCCTTCATCAGGAGGTGCGGGATGACCCTTTGCAGGGACGTGCTGAGGAGTTTAGTGGTTATCTAATGCGGCTGCGCGGGTGATAGAGGGAGCCCCTCACGGCTCCCGTGTGACACCTATCCTGCGCAGACTGCACTGGCTACCTGTGGCTTTCCGGGTGCGCTTCAAGGTTTTGGTGAACGTCTTCAAAGCGCTCCATGGCATAGGGCCGGGCTATTTACGGGACCGCCTACTGCTACCGAATACCTCTCACCGACCCGTGCGCTCTCACAGAGAGGGACTCCTCAGGGTGCCGTCAGCGAGACAGTGTCGTCTGGCGACGCCCAGAGGAAGGGCCTTCTCTGTGGGGGCTCCCGCCCTCTGGAACGAACTCCCCCCGGGACTTTGTCAACTCCCGGACCTCCGAACCTTTCGTCGCGAGCTTAAGACACACTTATTCATCTGCGCAGGACTGGATTAGGATTAGTTTTAAATTTGTGGGTTTTTTAATGGGTTTTTATCATTTATTCTAAATTTTTAATCTCGGCCAATTGAATAAGTTTTTTAATTGTATTTTAATAGTATTTATATTGTAATATTATTGTTTATTTTATCTGGCTGTGAACCGCCCTGAGTCCTTTGGGAGAAGGGCGGTATACAAATTTAAATAATAAATAAATAAATAAATAAATCTATACGATAAAATCGCTCAGCTCCGGGATGGTCTGGACCGAAATTGGGATGGTCCAAGCGAGGGAGAGGAGGCACGTCTTGTTGAGTCTGTTTGGGATGAGTTTGACCCTGTGGCTCCCGAGGACGTGGACAGGTTGTTGGGGAGGCTCCATGCCACCACATGTTTACTGGACCCGTGTCCTTCCTGGCTGGTACTGGCCACTCAGGAGGTGACACGAGGCTGGCTCCAGGGGATTATCAACGCTTCTTTGTTGGAAGGGGTTTTCCCTGCCGCCTTGAAAGAGGCGGTGGTGAGACCCCTCCTCAAGAAGCCCTCCCTGGACCCAGCTATTTTGGGTAATTATCGTTCGGTCTCCAACCTTCGCTTTGTTGCCAAGATTGTAGAGAGTGCTGTGGCACGGCAGCTACCCCAATACCTGGATGAAGCCGTCTATCTAGACCCGTTCCAGTCCGGCTTCCGACCCGGATACAGCACGGAGACAGCTTTGGTCGCGTTGGTGGATGATCTCTGGAGGGCCAGGGACAGGGGTTATTCCTCTGCCCTGGTCCTATTAGACCTCTCAGCGGCTTTTGATACCATCGACCATGGTATCGTGCTGCGCCGGTTGGGGGGATTGAAAGTGGGAGGCAACGTATATCGGTGGTTCTCCTCCTATCTCTCCGACCGGTCGCAGATGGTGTTGACAGGGGGGCAGAGGTCGGCTGCGAGGTGCCTCACTTGTGGGGTGCCGCAGGGGTCGATCCTCTTGCCCCTTCTGTTCAACATCTATATGAAGCCGTTGGGTGAGATCATCAGTGGCTTTGGGGTGAGATAACAGCTGTACGCTGATGATACTCAGCTGTACTTTTCCACCCCAGGCCACCCCAATGAAACTGTTGAAGTGCTGTCCCGGTGTGTGGAAGCTGTACGGATCTGGATGGGGAGAAACAGGCTCAAGCTTAATCCCTCCAAGACGGAGTGGCTGTGGATGCCGGCACCCCGATTCAGTCAGCTGCAGCCGCGGCTGACTGTTGGAGGCGAGTTATTGGCCCCAAAGGATAGGGTGCGCAACTTAGGTGTCCTCCTGGATGAACGGCTGTCGTTTGAAGATCATTTGACGGCCGTCTCCAGGAGGGCCTTCCACCAGGTTCGCCTGGTTTGGCAGTTGCGCCCCTTCCTTGATCGGGATGCCTTGTGCACAGTCACTCATGCACTCGTTACCTCTCGCTTGGATTATTGTAATGCTCTCTACATGGGGCTCCACTTGAGGTGCACCCGGAGGCTTCAGTTAGTCCAGAATGCAGCTGCGCGGGTGATAGAGGGAGCTTCACGTAGCTCCCGTATAACACCGCTCCTGCGCAGACTGCACTGGCTACCTGTGGCCTTTCGGGTCCACTTTAAGGTTTTGGTCACTACCTTTAAAGCGCTCCATGGCTTAGGGCCTGGGTACTTACGGGACCGCCAGCTGTTACCTCATGCCTTCCACCGACCCGTACGCTCTCACAGAGAGGGACTTCTCAGGGTGCCGTCCGCCAAGCAATGTCGGCTGGCAGCCCCCAGGGGAAGATCCTTCTCTGTGGGGGCTCCCACCCTCTGGAACGAACTTATTTATTTATTTATTTATTCGATTTTTATACTGCCCTTCTCCCGAAGGACTCAGGGCGGTGTACAGCCAAAAATAAAAATAAACAATACTGTCAGCCTCCACTCCAATCTTCATATACTTTTGAATGATTATATCAGTAGATAGAATGTGAAATGTTTATTTCTGTATTATAAAACTATTAAGGAAATGAGATGTATCATACCACCGTACAGGGTAAGGGAAAGGAGCCTATTAAGAGTGTCGGCTGACATAACAGTGGGGGAGGGATGATTAACGACTGAGTGTTATCAGCGCGGGTTTTTCTAACAGACACTGCATTCCTAAGATGACTGACATCTAGAGACCTGTGGAAGAAGATTACCACGAGGGGCCGAGAAGGAGCTGGCATTGGACCAGACCAGCCTGACCTCCTGGAGGAGGAGGGACAATTGGGGGGATATGATATGTTAGCCATATTTTGTCTCAGATCCAACTTAGCTTGGCTGCTATCATGACTGTAAAAAGTAAAAGTACTTGTCTTTATTCCAAATGAAGTCAAGGTGAATTCTTTCCTAATTATAGTCGGAGGTAGCCTGACATTAAGTTGGATCTCACATCATGTCTACCAACCAGGATTGCAATCGCAATACCGAGGTGGGAGAGAGAAAAAATGTGATGGAAGGCCAGCTGCCGGCTGAGCTGGGGGAGGCGTCCGGAGGTATTTCTTCTGTCGGTTTTAACCCTGAGCTGGAGATAATGCAGTTGAAAGAAGAGAGGAGGCTACCCGACTTCAAGGAACCTCCCTCTGGAGTAACTACAAGGAGAAAGGAGAAACTACGCACTTTTTCCGAGTGGTCTGAGGAGCAGAAAGTCAGAGACAGCCTCCAGTTGGAAGAGGCACTACGGCTATTTCGTGAAGTGAAAGTAAGGCAAGCTGCTCGCCAAAGGTATGAATCCCCTGTTCAGTCCTCCGGGGGGGGGGGGGAGAAGAGGAAGAAGAAATTACAAAGGGGCCAGCTAGAGGTGATTCCCAGGGCGGTGAGATTTCTGAAAAGCCAGAGCCGGGAACCCTCCCCCCAGAGGAAGCTGAATTGGATGGGGGTCGCGCGCCACCTGCTGATCAAGCAAGGCTGCGCAGGGGAAGGAAAAAGCCAAAAATTCCCCCCATATCAGAGAAATTTGATGGAAATGCGAAGGAGCTGGCATTGGACCAGACCAGCCTGACCTCCTGGAGGAGGAGGGACAATTGGGGGGATATGATATGTTAGCCATATTTTGTCTCAGATCCAACTTAGCTTGGCTGCTATCATGACTGTAAAAAGTAAAAGTACTTGTCTTTATTCCAAATGAAGTCAAGGTGAATTCTTTCCTAATTATAGTCGGAGGTAGCCTGACATTAAGTTGGATCTCCACATCATGTCTACCAACCAGGATTGCAATCGCAATACCGAGGTGGGAGAGAAAAAATGTGATGGAAGGCCAGCTGCCGGCTGAGCTGGGGGAGGCGTCCGGAGGTATTTCTTCTGTCGGTTTTAACCCTGAGCTGGAGATAATGCAGTTGAAAGAAGAGAGGAGGCTACCCGACTTCAAGGAACCTCCCTCTGGAGTAACTACAAGGAGAAAGGAGAAACTACGCACTTTTTCCGAGTGGTCTGAGGAGCAGAAAGTCAGAGACAGCCTCCAGTTGGAAGAGGCACTACGGCTATTTCGTGAAGTGAAAGTAAGGCACCCTGCCCGCCAAAGGTATGAATCGCCTGTTCAGTCCCCCGGGGGGGGGGGGGAGAAGAGGAAGAAGAAATTACAAAGGGGCCAGCTAGAGGTGATTCCCAGGGCGGTGAGATTTCTGAAAGCCAGAGCCGGGAACCCTCTCCCAGAGGAAGCTGAATTGGATGGGGTCGCGCCACCTGCTGACCAAGCAAGGCCGCAGGGGAAGGAAAAAGCCAAAATTCCCCCATATCAGAGAAATTTGATGGAAATGCAAGGAGTTGGGACTGTTCCTGGCGAAAGTGAATGACCACATGATAGACTGGGGGGAAGATTATTGGTCACAGGCAGCACAAGTGAGAGCTGTGACCCACAATTTGACCGGAAGAGCAGCTGCGTGGTATGTGTCGTTATATACCAACCACTCCCCCTTACTGCAAAACTACGAGCATTTTATGACTGCACTGAGGAGGAGGTTTGAGGACCCCCTGGCAGAGCAAAAGGCCAAAGGTCGAATGAAAACCATCAGGCAAGGGAGGAGACCGGTGGCTGATTATAACCAGGAGTTCAGTGATTTAGTTCCCTTGATGAGAGGGTGGTCGGAGGTGACCCTTGTGGACATTTTCAAAGATGGTCTGAATGGAGATCTCTATGAACTGTGTCGAGCATGAGCCTCTCCAACTACGCTGTATGGCTGGTACACCCTGGCAGCAGAGATGGAAATCGAGCTAGTGAAGGACCGTGGCAGAAGACAGCGCACTGGAGGGCCATCCCTTGGCCGTTCTCCAGAAGGCACCTATAGGGACGTCCCTAGATTGGAGGGAGGAAGACCACGTTCGTTTGCGTGCTACAGATGTGGAAAAGAAGGCCACCGAGCAGCCAACTGTAGGGTTAAGTTGATACCAAGCACGACCTCTGGTGGTGAAAAGGAACCAGTGAAACCAGCGGCTAAAGCGCGTAAACCGGCAAAAGTGGGGGAGGGCGTTGCCAAGAAGGGCACGCCCATCAAGGAGGATGGCGAAGCGTCGGCCGATACTGACGACAGCAAAACCACATCAGAGTCTGATGAAGACCTTCTGGTGAGTTGGGCACGGGGCCCGTTGGACATTCCAGTCAATTTACATGTACCCTCTTCGGGTAATAAGGGGGAACTGCTAGCACTACTCGATTCTGGGTGCACTAGATGTATGGTCAGTCCCGAACTAGTAGAAAAAATGGAACTAAGATTGAGAACCCTAAGTAGGCCCATAGCGTTTGCCCAGTTGGATGGCTCTGTGGCAGGGGGAGGACCCGCCCATTTCGTAACAGAACCCATAGAAATGATAATAGGAGACCACCGAAATTCTGAACTTCATAGTAGCCCCAGGAATGGACCAACCCCTGTTGCTAGGCCTGTCATGGTTGCGAAATGGAACCCCATATTAACTGGAGAACGGGAGTCCCACGTTTCCGCTCCAAAACATTAAAAGGGAAAAGGGGAACCCAAGAAGGATCTACTGTGGCCATGCACCAGGATACGTTAGGGGCAATGATTGAACGGATAGACGGGAGGAGAGAATACCCAAGGAATACTGGGACTTGAGAAGTCTTTAGTGAGAAAGCATCAGACATACTTCCTCCCATAGGCCTATTGACTGTGCCATAGACATCCTTCCGGGGTAAAGCTTCCAAAACCAAAAGCTTATCCCATGACCCAAATGGAATTGGGGAGCTACGAAATTCATAGACAAAAACCTAGAGCGGGGTTTATCCAACCGGCTAGGCCTCGCGTGGCTGCGCCAGTGATGTTCCGGGAAAGAAAGATGGCTCCTTTCGTCTTATAGTTGACTATAGGAACCTAAACGCCGTGTACCAAAACATATACCCCATGCCACTCATGAAAGATATGTTAGCACATTTAGCGAAGGAAAATTCTTCACCAAACTGGACCTGCGAGAAGCCTGCTACAGAGTTCGTATAAAGAGGGGATGAATGGAAAACCGCTTTCAACTGTCCACTAGGATGTTTCCAGTTTCGAGTACTGCCCTTTGGACTGCAGGGGGCGCCCGCAGTTTTTATGCAACTAATAAATGAAATACTCCATCAGCATTTGTTCAAAGGAGTTCTTGTCTACCTTGACGACATACTTATCTATACAGAAACAATGGAAGAACATATTAAACTAGTAAGAGCTGTTCTCAAAAAGTTATTATCTGCAGAACTATATTGCAAGCTATCCAAATGTGATTTCCATCAAACCAAAATAGACTACTTAGGGTATCGCATTTCAGCTGATGGGTTAGAAATGGATCCAGAAAAAGTGAAAGCTGTCTTGGAATGGGCCCCCCCACGCACACGCAAGCAACTCCAAAGTTTTTTAGGATTCGCAAATTTCTATCGTCAATTCATCCTCCTTTGCTCAAATTGCTTTACCAATCACCAACCTCTTAAAAACTAAAGGAGACACGAAACCCAAACCATCATTACCTCTCGAATGGACAATGGAATGTCAGGCAGCATTTGAAAAATTGAAACGACTCTTTGCCGCCGAACCTATTTTAAAGCACCCTGACATGGATGTTCCTTTTGTAATACAAGCTGATGCAAGTGATGTAGCAGTCGGAGCCGTTTTGCTCCAAAACAATACTGATGGTAAACTACAACCCTGTGCTTTCACTTCTCGAAAATTGACTGAAACTGAAAGACGATGGGCTATTTGGGAAAAGGAAGCATTTGCAGTTCATTGGGCTCTACGGACATGGAGACAATTCTTAGAGGGTTCAAATCATCCTTTTGAAGTTTGGACTGATCACAAAAATCTAGAAGCTCTAAAGACTCCTAGAAAACTTTCACCTAAACAAGCCCGCTGGGCTCAATATTTTAACCGCTTTAATTTCAGTTTACATTACATTCCTGGGGAAAAACTTTAGCGGATGCTCTCTCACGTTTGCCCCAATACAATTGCACTCGTTCCGAGGTGGTTCGACCAATACTTCCCGTGCAACAGTTGGCAGCCCCAGCAATAACTAGAAGCCACTCCAAAGCTGACCCCTCACTCCCAGATGAACTGACCAAGTCGTTTAAAGAATCTTTAAACACCGATGACTGGTACTTAGCGCATTCCCATGAATGCACACTCCGTGATGGACTAGCTTGGATTGGAACAAAACTATATATTCCTCTATCACTCAGAGAAACCATCCTACAACGATGCCATGATGCCAAAATGGCAGGACATTTTGGATTTGTGAAAACTTTACATCTTCTTAAAAGACAATTTTGGTGGCCAAGTCTTAAAAGACATTCAAGCATATGTAGCAAGTTGTCCTATTTGCGCATCATCCAAAAGGCCTCCGGGAAAACCTCCTGGACTACTTCAAACGGTAGCCAGACCAGGAACCCCATGGAAAGAAATATCCATGGATTTCATAGTGGAATTACCCGAAAGTTCAGGCAATACTGTTATATGGGTTGTAACTGACCTTTTCTCCAAACAAGTCCATTTTATCCCATGTTCAAAAATACCCTCCTCAGACTCTAGCAAGGTTGTTTGTACAACACATTTATAGACTCCACGGAGTTCCTGATCGCATCATTTCAGATCGAGGAGTTCAATTCACTTCTCAATTTTGGAGAGAATTTTTACGACTCATTGGCTCTGCCCAAGGATCAAGCTCCTCCCATCATCCCCAAACTAATGGAAGCTGTGAACGTTTGAACTCTGTACTAGAACAGTATCTGCGATGTTATGTTAACTATCAGCAAGACAATTGGGCAGATCTCTTACCTTTTGCTGAAGTTGCCTACAACAACTCAATTCATAGTAGCACGGGATTTACTCCCTTTAAAATAGCTTCAGGTCAAGATTTTGTTCCTATCTCGGAACTCCCAAAGGAAGAAACTACTGTTTCCTCTTTTGTCAGAATGGATAGATCAAATACAAAGCACATGGAAAATGACTCGCAAGGCAATCGACGACGCTCACCATGCGCATAAAAAACAAGCAGATAAAAAAAGGTCTCCTGAGAACAAATATCAAGTGGGCGATAAGGTTTATCTTTCCACCAAATATCTTCAAACCACTCAGAAATCTAAGAAACTTGGACCCAAATATGTGGGACCTTTCCCCATAGTAAAAATCATCAACCCCGTGACGGTACAACTAGATTTACCAAAAACACTTAGGAGAATTCACCCCGTTTTCCATGTGAGCTTGCTGAAACCTGAACACACGTCTACTTTCCGTCCTAACCGTACACCCCCTCCTATACCAATTCTCATAGAGGGCGAACAACACTTTGAAATAAAAGAAATTTTAGATTCAAGAAAACATAGAAATAAAATTCAATATCTTATTGCTTGGAAACACTTCCCGTTATCCCAAGCTGAATGGGTGAACAAAGAAGATGTTCGTGCACCGGAAAAGATAGCACAATTCTATAAAATACAATTTAAAATACAAATACAAATTAAAAAACTTATTTTATAATTGGCCTAAAAAACTTTAAAATATATAAAACTAAAACCCCATTAAAATTAATAATAGATAGTTTTAAATCAATAAAATTTAAGCCAGCCCCGCGCGAATGAAAAGATGTGTCTTCAGTTCGTGGCGGAAGGTCCGAAGGTCAGGTATTTGGCGTAAACCCGGGGGAAGCTCGTTCCAGAGTGTGGGAGCCCCCACAGAGAAGGACTTTCCCCTGTGGGCCGCCAGCCGACATTGCTTGGCGGACGGCACCCTGAGAAGTCCCTCTCTGTGAGAGCGTACAGGTCGGTGGGAGGCATGCGGTAACAGCAGGCGGTCCCGTAAGTACCCAGGCCCTAAGCCATGGAGCGCTTTAAAGGTAGTGACCAAAACCTTAAAGTGCACTCGAAAGGCCACAGGTAGCCAGTGCAGTCTGCGCAGGAGCGGTGTTATATGGGAGCTACGCGTAGCTCCCTCTATCACCCGCCCAGCTGCATTCTGGACTACCGTATATACTCGAATATAAGCCGATCCGAGTATAAGCCGAGGTCCCCAATTTTACTCCAAAAAACTGGGGTAAACTGGGGACTCGAGTATAAGCCGAGGGTGGGAAATGAGGCAGCTACCGGTCGGGGAAACCCTCCCTCCCTCAGCTGAGAAGGCTGGCGGCTCCCCCGCCCCGCCCTCTCACTGCACCGGCAGGGCTTCCCCGCGCTAATGCAAAAGCCCGCCAAGTTTGCACCATCCGGTATAATGTGAAAAAAAGAAGAAAAAAAAAAACTCGAGTATAAGCCGTATATACTCGAGTATAAGCCGAGGGGACGTTTTTCAGCACAAAAAACGTGCTGAAAAACTCGGCTTATACTCGAGTATATACGGTAACTGAAGCCTCCGAGTGCACCTCAAGGGGAGCCCCATGTAGAGAGCATTACAATAATCCAAGCGAGAGGTAACGAGCGCATGAGTGACTGTGCACAAGGCATCCCGATCAAGGAAGGGGCGCAACTGCCAAACCAGGCGAACCTGGTGGAAGGCCCTCCTGGAGACGGCCGTCAAATGATCTTCAAACGACAGCCGTTCATCCAGGAGGACACCTAAGTTGCGCACCCTATCCTTTGGGGCCAATAACTCGCCTCCAACAGTCAGCCGCGGCTGCAGCTGACTGAATCGGGGTGCCGGCATCCACAGCCACTCCGTCTTGGAGGGATTAAGCTTGAGCCTGTTTCTCCCCATCCAGATCCGTACAGCTTCCACACACCGGGACAGCACTTCAACAGTTTCATTGGGGTGGCCTGGGGTGGAAAAGTACAGCTGAGTATCATAAGCGTACAGCTGGTATCTCACCCCAAAGCTACTGATGATCTCACCCAACGGCTTCATATAGATGTTGAACAGAAGGGGCGAGAGGATCGACCCCTGCGGCACCCCACAAGTGAGGCACCTCGCGGTCGACCTCTGCCCCCCTGTCAACACCGTCTGCGACCGGTCAGAGAGATAGGAGGAGAACCACCGATATATGTTGCCTCCCACTCCCAATCCCCCCAACCGGCGCAGCAAGATACCATGGTCGATGGTATCAAAAGCCGCTGAGAGGTCTAATAGGACCAGGGCAGAGGAATAACCCCTGTCCCTGTCCCTCCAGAGGTCATCCACCAACGCGACCAAAGCTGTCTCCGTGCTGTATCCGGGTCGGAAGCCGGACTGGAACGGGTCTAGATAGACGGCTTCATCCAAGTATTGGGGTAGCTGTCGCGCCACAGCACTCTCTACAATCTTGGCAACAAAGCGAAGGTTGGAGACTGGACGATAATTACCCAAAATAGCTGGGTCCAAAGAGGGCTTCTTGAGGAGGGGTCTCACCACCGCCTCTTTCAAGGCAGCAGGGAAAACCCCTTCCAACAAAGAAGCGTTGATAATTCCCTGGAGCCAGCCTCGTGTCACCTCCTGAGTGGCCAGTACCAGCCAGGAAGGACACGGGTCCAGTAAACATGTAGTGCCGTGAAGCCTCCCCAACAACCTGTCCACGTCCTCGGGAGCCACAGGGTCAAACTCATCCCAAACAGACTCAACAAGACGTGCCTCCTCTCCCTCGCTTGGACCATCCCAATTTCGGTCCAGACCATCCCGGAGCTGAGCGATTTTATCGTATAGATAACCACTAAACTCCTCGGCACGTCCCTGCAACGGGTCATCCCGTACCTCCTGATGAAGGAGGGAGCGGGTCACCCGAAACAGGGCGGCCGGGCGGTTATCTGCCGACGCAATGAGGGTGGAGGCGTATGAGCGCCTCGCCTCCCTCATTGCCACTAGGTAGGTCCTAGAATAGGACCTAACTAGTGTCCGATCAGCTTCGGAACGAGTGGACCTCCAGGTGCTCTCTAGACGTCTTCTCCAGCGTTTCATCTCCCTCAGCCCCTCGGAGAACCAAGGGGCCGGACGAGATCTGCGCCGGGTCAGAGGCCGCAAAGGCACGACACGGTCCAAGGCCCCAGCCGCGGCCTGCTCCCAGGCCGCAACTAGTTCCTCAGTCGTGCTGTGGGCCAGATCCTCAGGGAATGGCCCAAGCTCCGTCAGGAACCTCTCAGGGTCCATCAGGCGCCTGGGACGGAACCACCGTATAGGTTCCGTCTCCCTGTGATGGTGGATGGCGGTTCGGAAGTCTCGGCGAAGGAGAAAATGATCGGACCATGACATCGGTTCTGTTACTAAATCATCTAGTTCCAGATCATCTAGTTCCCCCGAGTTTACGCCAAATACCTGACCTTCGGACCTTCCGCCGCGAATTGAAAACACGTCTATTTATTCGCGCGGGGCTGGCTTAAATTTTATTGGTTTTAAATTTCTATTATTAATTTTAAGGGGTTTTAGTTTTACATATTTTAAAGTTTTTAGGCCAACTATATAATAAGTTTTTAATCTGTATTTTAATTGTATATTGTACCGTTTGTTTTATCCTGGCTGTACACCGCCCTGAGTTCTTCGGGAGAAGGGCGATATAAAAATCGAATTAATAATAATAATAATAATAATAATAATAATAATAATAATAATGACAATAGAAAAAATCAGCAAAAGCACTTTATGGTATTATAGGGCTCACGTGAGATTTAAAGGATTCTTGAGCTGGTATTGTAAGCCTTTCAAGATTCACTACCTCCATTTCTTTCCCATCTATTTGCCAGGAATTGAGAGGGCCAGATGCCATGATCTTAGCTTTCTTAATATTGAGTTTCAAGCCAACTTTTGCATTCTCCTTCTTCACCAGCATCAAGAGGCTCTTTAGTTCCTCTTTGCTTTCTGCCATTAGAGTGGTATCATCTGCGTATCTGAGGTTGTTGATATTTCCCTTGGCAAGCTTAATTCCAACTTTTGATTCATCTAGCCCCACCTTTCTCATGATGTGCTCTGCATATAAGTTAATTTAGGCAGGATAACAGTATACAGACTTGCTGGACTCCTTTCCCAATTTTGAACCAATCAGTGGTTCGTGTCGAGTTCTCATTATTGCTTCTTGACCCGGATATAGGTTTCTCAAGACAAATAAGATGATCTGGTACTCCCATTTCTTTAAGAACTTGCCACAATTTGTTGTGATCCACACAATCAATGGCTTTAGCATAGTCAATGAAGCAGAAGTAGATGTTTTTCTGGAACTCCCTAGCTTTCATGATCCAGCGTATGTTGGCAATTTGATCTCTAGCTCCTCTGCCTCTACGAAATCCTGCCTGTACTTCTGGTAGTTCTCGATCCACATACTGCTGGAGCCTAGCTTGTAGGATTTTAAGCATAACCTTAATAGCATGTGAAATGAGTGCAATGGTGCAATAGTTTGAACATTCTTTGGCATTGCTGTTCTTTGGAATTGGAATGTAAACTGACCTTTTCCAATCCTGTGGCCACTGCTGAGTTTTCCAAATTTGCTGTAAAATTGAGTGTAGCATTTTTATTGCATCGTCTTTTAAGATTTTGAATAGCTCAGCTGGAATACTGTCACCTCCACTAGCTTTGTTGTTGCTCAGATTTCCTAAGGCCCATTTGACTTCACATTCTAGGATGTCTGGCTCAAGGTCAGTGATCACCCCATCGTGGTTATCAGGGATGTTAAGACCATTCTTCTATAATTTTGCCACCTCTTCTTAATCTTTTCTGCCTCTGTTAGGTCCCTGCCATTTTGGTCCTTTATCATGCCCATCTTTGCATGAAACGTTCCCTTCACATCTCCAATTTTCTTGAAGAGATTCTATTGTTTTCTTCTATTTCTTTGCAGTGTTCATTTAAGAAGGCATTCTTATCTCTTCTAGCTATACTTTGGAATTCTGCATTCAATTTCTCTTTCTCCCTTACCCTTCGCTTCCCTTCTTTCCTCAGCTATTTTCAACGCTTCCTCAGACAGCCATTTTGCTTTCTTGCATTTCTTTTTCTTTGGGATTGTTTTAATTGCTACTTTTCGTTCAATGTTGTGAACCTCCATCCATAATTCTTCAGGCCTCTGTCTATCAAATCTAATTCCTTAAATCTATTTGTCATCTCTACTGTATTGTTGTGGTCCGCCAGCAGCCTGCAGACCAGGCAACAAAGTCAGACAGCGATGAGGCTGAGGAAGAGCGTGGGCCAGTCCTGGAGGCTGGGGAAGGCCCGGATGAGGGCTCTGCGTTGGAGGCTGAGGTGAGTCAGGGCCATCGGGGAGGGAAGTGCGGACACCAGAGCCTGACAGTAGTGAGGAAGAGGAACAGGAGGAGCCTGTTCCTAATGCACACGTGAGAAGAACTGCCAGAAGACAAGAGCAAAGAGGATGACTCTGGAGTAGGGCAAAGAGATGATTGGCCTCTCCCATAAGGCTTAAAAGACCAGCAATGGTGTTTGGGCTTTGCCAGAATACGCCAATAGCTTCATCTTCTTTCATTTATTTTGTATCGGTGTGTTCTGAACTTTTGCCAAGAAAGGCTTTTGGCAGTTTGCCTAATTGGACAAAGGCTGATGATAGGACTGAGGAATTTGTGTTGGGAGGAATTTGCTTTAATTTAGTTGTACTCTGAGAATGAAGTAATTCTCAGCTGTTCAAATAAGGTTTGTTTGTTTTTATACTGACTGAGTTTCCTACTACTTACTGGAGCCTGGGTCACAACATGTATGTTCATCAGGGATATGATTTAGTTCATACCTGAGCGGTCTAGTGCTTTCTCTTTCTTCAACTGGTCAATTTCATCCTCTTCAGCCCCAGTAGGCTTGGATTACTGTGATATTGAATGGTTTGCCTTGGATTTGAACTGAGATAATTCTGTCATTTTGGGGATGCATCCCAGTATTGCTTTTCCTACTCTTTTATTGATTATGAAGGCTACTCCATTTCTTCTGAGGGATTCTTGCCCGCAGTAATATACCTGATGGTCATCTGAATTAAATTCACCCATTCCTGTCCACTTTAGTTCACTGATTCTGAAGATGCTGATGTTCAGTCTTGTCATCTCATTTGATCACGTCCAGCTTGCCTTGATTCATGGATCTTATGTTCCAGGTTCCTTTTTTTTTTTTTTTTTTAAATGTCAAAATATATAAATGTTTAATATAAAGCTACATAATCCTCAATAGCCAGCATTTCAAATAGGTAAAAATCATCTTATAATTCCAGTAACATGTTCCAAGTTCCTATGGAGAAAAAATCTTTACAGCATCGGACTTTCCTTTCGCCACGAGATGCATCCACAGCCGAGCGTCCTTTCAGCTTTGGCCCAGTCGCTTCATTCTTTCTGGCGCTACTAGTACTAGCCTTCTGCTCTTCCCCAGTAGCATGTTGGACACCTACCAACCTGAACGGCTCATCTTCCAGCGTCATCTCTTTTTTCCTTTGGTACTGTCCATGGAGTTTTCATGGCAAAGATACTGGAGTGGTTTGCCATTTCCTTCTCCAGTGGATCACATTTTGACAGAACTCTCTGCTATGACCTGTCATTTTTGGGTAGACCCTGCATGGCATAGCTCATAGCTTCATTGAGCTACACAAGCCCCTTAGCCACAATAAGGCATTAATCCTTAAAGGGGAGGAATCTGGGGTTGTTATTTAATTGTAGGGTGGTCAGATGTGTATACGTGTTTGTGTATGTGAATATTTTGTCTTTTATTGTATAATCATCTCTTATTTGCCTGCAGGCTCCCCAGATTCCCATGTTTAAGTTAAATTCAAATGGAAGAAATTGTAAAACAGTTTCAACAACAGCAATATTTTTATCATTATCAGAATCTTGCGTTCAATAGCTTCTTTCCCAGAAGAAATTAGGAGTAATCCCCACGTAATTTCTATGCTCATAAAATTAATGGAGAATTTTGAATGGCCATTTCTGCTTAGCTCTCTTTGTGTGGAGTGCTGCAGTGATTCATTTGCATGTTTGAAAACATGCACCTTGAAGTATCATGTAAATAATCCCTCACATCTAATTGAGGCAGATATTCAAGGAAGATTTATTGCTATTGAACTGGTGATAGATGCAAAAAAGACTTTGTTGATAGGTATTTATGCACCTAATCAGCAACAAGAAAAGTTTTACAAAATGTTACATGAGAGGTTGACCCTCTGGGATTATAGTTCGTTTATTTTATTAGGAGACTGGAATGGAGTAATTGATACAAGAAGGGATAAGAGAACCTCCTCCAAGAAGATACCTATACATGCAAAATTACCAAAATCCTTTTTTGAAATGATGGAAGACTTTGAGTTTAGAGATATATGGAGGTTACGGAATCCAGATGAGAGAGATTTTACTTTTTTTTCTGATAGGCATCAATCTTTTTCACGCATTGATTTTATTTTAATTTCTAATGACTTGCTTTCTAGGGTGAAGAAAATGAAGATATTTCGAGGTGTTTAACTGACCATAGCCCAGTATGGATGGAATTATTACAAGGGAAAAAGGTGGTAGAACATGGAGGTTGAATGAAAATCTGTTTAGATATGAGGATAATGTAACTTATTGTAAGAAACAGTTAAAAGAATTTTTTGATTTTAATATGTACAAAGGGACACCTATAGGAACTGTGTGGGAAGCGAGCAAAGCGTTTATTAGAGGATATTGATTTACTTGGACAACATGCAAAGGAATAATAAACAAAGGCAGCGTAGATATTTGGAAGAAGAAATTCAAAGGAAGCAACAGTTATTAATTCAAAACCCACAAGATCATAAACTTAAAGAGGCTATAAAAATATTACAGAGTCAATTTAATATGTTAATGGCAGACCAGGTGGCAACGAATATACAATATACTAAACATAATACCTTTTGTAATGCAAATAAACCTGGGAGATGGTTGGCATATAATTTAAGGAAGAAACAGAAAGCACGTGTCATACAAAAATAGAATATAAAGGTAAAGAGATATACCAACAGGATAAAATTAAAAGGCATTCTCAGAATTTTATACTGCACTATATGCAAAAGACAAAATATTGGATAGGGACATTTATGATTATTTGAAAGATTATAAGGTTAATATTCTAACATTAGAACAGAGGAGGAGCTGAACGGCCGATAGCTACTGGAGAAATAGTGGAGCAATTAAACAATTAAAATGGGAAAACCCTGGTACAGATGGTCTTACAGCAACTTATTATAAAAAACACAGGATGAAATATTAGGCCCACTTAAAGAATTATTTAATCAGATACAATTAGGGTGGAATACCCCGTCATGGAAAACATCTTTTATTTCACTGATACCGAAGAGGAGCAAGACTGCTCTAAACCTGGTAACTACAGGCCGATTTCACTTTTAAATAATGATTATAAGATTTTGTAAAATAATAGCAAATAGATTAATGTTAGTTTTACAACAAAGAATTCATACTGATCAATCTGGTTTTATAAAAGGGAGGCAGATGAGGAATAATGTTAGACAGATTATTAATATATTGGAATATTTGGAAAAGAAGAATACTTCAGCGGCACTTATTTTTTGGATGCAGAAAGCCTTTGATCGATTGCATTGGGATTTTTATTTAAATTAATAGAAAATGCAATTTGGAGACTGTTTTATTAGAATAATTAAAGCGATTTATGGAGAGCAAACAGCACAGATTATAGTAAATGGTAGTTTGACAGAAGTTATTAAGATTGCGAAAGGAACAAGACAGGGATGTCCTTATCACCATTATTGTTTGTTTTGACTCTGGAACCATTATTAGATAAAATACGAAATTAATGAAAATAGAGGAATTAAGATTAGACAATATGAGTACAAAGTTAGAGCTTTTGCAGATGATGTAGTGGTTACGTTAAGAATCCTATAAATTCAAGTAGATTTTTGTTGGAAGTAATTGATAAATATGGAAAGGTATCAGGATTTAAAATAAATCAGAATAAAACAAAAGTGATAATTAAAAATATGTCTATACAACAGAAACAAAAACTAGAGGAAATGACAGGATTTGAGGTAGTAAAAAAGGTTAAATATTTAGGGTCTATATTAGCTCATCGAACAAGAAACTTTATAAGAATAATTATGACTTGCTATGGCAAAAAGTTCAGAATGATATGAGTGGCTGGAAGAAATTGCAGTTATCCCTATTGGGAAGGATTGCGGCTATTAAAATGAATGTGTTACCTAGATTTTTGTTTCTGTTCCAGATGATACCTATAATTAAAAAGGATAAAAATTTGGAAGATTGGCAGAGTGGGATTAATAAATTTATATGGCAGGGTAAAAAGGCGAGGTTAAAATGAAAATAATACAGGACTCACGGGAAAGAGGTGGTTTAAGAATGCCTAACTTTAAACTATATTATGAAGCAGTAACCCTTTCAGTAATAAGTGACTGGTTTAACTTAACAGAGGAAAGAATTTTGAATATAGAAGGTTATGACTTGTTATATGGATGGCATGCGTACTTATTTTATGGAAAAAAGTGGATAGGGCTTTTAAGAATCATGTGTTGAGAAGTGCTCTTTTGCGGGTCTGGAAAAATATTCCTATAAATTAGATTACAAGATTCCTATATGGTGAGCCCTAGACATGCAATAGAGAATATAAATATAGAACAGAAACAGGAAATGATTACATATAAAGAACTTTTGTATGCTGAAGGAGGTAGATTGCAATTAAAATCATTACAGGTATTAAAATGAAGAAGGAGGAATTATACTTGGTTTCAATATGGGCAAATAAGTGCTAGATGGAAAGAAGATCAAAAATTGGTATAATGCAAAGGAGGAAAATTTAATAAAGCAAATTAGAAATCAGACCCAGGAGCATATAAAGAGATTGTATAATGTGTTGCTTGAAATAGATTCGGAAAAGGATTTGGTAAAGGATTGTATGATAAAATGGGCACAGAATATTCAGGAACCAATAATGTTGGAAACATGGGAGAAAATCTGGGTTAGAAATGTTAAGTTTACACAAGCACAGAATTTAAGGAAAATTTTTATAAGATGTTTTATAGATGGCATTTAGATCCCAAAAAATTATCATGTATGTATCCTAATATCCAAGCGAAATGTTGGAGGTGTGATTGTGATGATGCTACATATTTTCATATTTGGTGGACTTGCAAGAAAATTAAGGTCTTTTGGATAAGAATTTGGTGGATTATTCAAAATGTACTGAAGAAGAAGATAAAGTTCCTGCCACAATTTTTCCTTTTGGGAATTATAACGGATTGTACAGGGATTGAGACTAAATTGATTCTGAACTTAATAACAGCAGCAAGACTGTTGATTGGACAATACTGGAAGAAAGAAGAGATACCTACAATAGAAGAATGGATATTGAAAGTTATTAATTTGGCTGAGATGGCTAAAATCTCAGCGTTTTTAAAAGACAATACAGGAAAGATATTTAATTGAATGGAAAAATGGATTGATTATCTACAAAACAGATATCAGATTAAGAAATATCAGATTGCCTTTGAATAATTAGAAAGTTATTTTATGTAATGGGGAGGGGGTTGGGAGACGAAAAGCTTTGGATGTGGTTATTTGGATTGGAAGGGAAAATTTTATTCTATGTTTGGTTTATGTATAACTTTACCTTGTGATTGACCTGGAAGCGGGGGTGGGGAGGAGGGGGTGTTTTGTTTTTTTTTGGGAGGGAGGGGGGAAAAAGGGGGAAAAATGTTTTTGTTTTTTTAAAACTCTTTCAATTTAAAAAAAAAAAAAATCCCTCACATCCAGGACATAAACTGTTTCAACTCCTACCCTCAAAACGACGCTATAGAGCACTGCATACCAGAACAACTAGACACAAGAACGGTTTTTTTCCCGAAGGCCATCACTCTGCTAAACAAATAATTTCCTCAACACTGTCAAACTATTTACTAAATCTGCACTACTATTAATCTTCTCATCGTTCCCATCATCAATCTCTTTCCACTTATGACTGTATGACTGTAACTTTGTTGCTGGCAATCCTTATGATTTATATTGATATATTGACCATCAATTGTGTTGTAAATGTTGTACCTTGATGAACGTATCTTTTCTTTTATATACACTGAGAGCATATGCACCAAGACAAATTCCTTGTGTGTCCAATCACACTTGGCCAGTAAAAAATTCTATTCTATTCTATTCTATTCTATTCTATTCTATTCTATTCTATTCTATTCTATTCTATTCTATTCTATTCTATTCTATTCTATTCTATTCTATTCTATAAAAGCATATCTATTTTGAGCTCCAGTCTTAAGGATACTTGGAATATATGATACTGTCTTTTATTGACTGTGACCAGCGATCCATCTAAGGAAGGTGCAGACACAAAAGCTAGAATCTATTTTATTCAGCATGCAAAACTTGTTCTTTGAGCTGTAGCTTCTTCCTTCCCTGTTCTACTTCTCAAATATCCTAGGATATGAGACAGGAATTTACAACAGATTGACATGAACTGTCCAAGCAATCTGTTTGTGCCAGTCTCCAAATACTTTACCTCAATATGAGTTATCTCATATATTTTTACAATCTCTGTAGCTAAATTAGAAACCTTTTGTTAGAAAGTTGGAGATTCTGGAACTTTGCCTCTTTATTCCCTAATCCAGGTTCGTAGCTAGTTTTCAGCGTCTCAGTCATCCAAATCACCTGTAAGTTAAAAAAAAACCTATAGCAAATTAAAAAGACATTATTTGCCACCCGAGGAAAAGCAGATGGCTGATCATTGCTCATGCACTTTCCAGTGTTTGTCACCTTGTTAAAAGAAACAACATTAGGGATAACTTGGTTTCTGATAATTTCATTTCCTAGATATTTATAGTATTGGTAAAACACTGAACCCTCTGACACAGCAAAGATGTGAAACATAATTAGATTGTACCTATTATACAGAACATTTAATCCTCTAAAACTCTGCAATGTACTAATCAGTGTGAAAATAAGAAAATATATCTGCCCTGTTCTATGATGAGAAGAGACACATCAAAGCAATTATATTTCACTATCTGCCTTTGTCATGAATCTGGATGCATTCAGATTCAGACATCCATTACCCATATTCAGTTAAAAACACAATTGGCTGACTGAGACTGTCTTCAGCAGGAAAGCCTGCTACAAATCTGGAAAACCCGGGAACAGAATTTTCCCAACAATATTGCAGAATAGCTGATAGGAACGGAAGTGGTAACAAGCTCATCCTTTTTGAAAATATGCAGTACACGAATAAAGCTAGAAGTGTGAAAAGCAAATGTCTCTTAGCCTGGGAAGGATTTGTATTCCTTCTTTGCAAACAGAACACCCACATTTTGAAAAATGGATCATGTTAATTTTTAAAAATTCTTTTCAGGAATTCAATGTGGCATATATAACATTCCCTCTTCCTATCTGTCCCTGTAATCAGAATCCTGGACAATAGGCTGAGCTAAAAAAGAATGAGTTGTATTATTTGCTGTGACATGGAGAGCTGCATTGGGGGTTATAGGTAGTTCATTTATTTCCCTTCCAAAAAATAGTCTCAGTCAAATTAACTTGGCAACTAAATGGATCACTTATAATTGTAATTTTGAAACCAAATGTTTTCTTGTATATATGTATATGAATAGATACATTTGTATTTTTCCTCTGTTTATTTTACCCTTTTTGCATCTTTCTATTTGTTATTTTTTTTGGACGCGGTGGCTCAGGGGCTAGGACATCGAGCTTGTCAATTGAAAGGTCGGCAGCTCAGCGGTTCGAATCCCTAGTGCTGCCGTGTAACGGGGTGAGCTCCTGTTACTTCTCCCAGCTTCTGCCAACCTAGCAGTTTCGAAAGCACGTAAAAATGCAAGTAGATAAAATAGGGACCACCTTTGGTGGGAAGGTAATAGCGTTCCGTGCGCCTTTGGCGTTGAGTCATGCCGGCCACATGACCACGGAGACGTCTTTAGACAGCGCTGGCTCTTCGGCTTTGAAACAAAGATGAGCACCGCCCCCTAGAGTCAGCAATGACTAGCACATATGTGTGAGGGGAACCTTTACCTTTTTATTTGCTATTTTGAGTTCCCTCACATAAACCACTTTTGAGTCTTGAAGAAATACTTTCTCTCTACAGTTTTGGCCACTGTTCTGACATAACAGAGAGTAAGTTCCAATATAAAAATACCCGGAGTTTTAAAACTTCAGTTAGTTAGTTATATGCAAGTTTTTATTTTGCTGGAAAGATTGTGAGAAAACTATTAATGATGGGACATCTTTCTGTGAATTATGAAAGAAAAATAAAATCATTGCATGTAAACAAAAGATGATATACTGTATTTTTCGGTGTATAAGACGCACCAGAGTATAAGACGCATGTTAATTTTTGGGAAGGAAAACAAGAAAACAAGAATTCTGCCTCTGCCTACAAGCATAAGATGGTGCTGCTTTACGCTGCTCTCCTCCTCCTCCTCCTGCAAGCAAGAGATTCCTCAAAGACTCGGCTGGGAAAGAGAGCATCAATTACTGAGAAGTTCTTTTCTGGAAAACTTATTGGGGTGCTCCTGCGATCCACAGAGACTACTTGCTTTCCCTGAAGAGACCACTGCATGCTGTGCGGGGAGGGTCGGGGCACAGCCTGAGGAATGAGCCTCTTCGGGATGGTCTGGGGGTGGGGGAATTTGCCCGGCAGCTTTGGCGAACAAGGCAGGCCCACGGTTCGCAGCTGCTTCCCCCTCTGGCTGCCCAGCGGGCAGCTCAGGGCAGACAATGGCCCCAATGACTTCACTCCCAGCAATGTGAGGAGCCGCCACCACCGCCTAAGCCCTCTCTGTACCTGGGAGCCCCTAAAGCAAAATGTCCCTCCTTTCCGGCACCGCTGCCCATTGGCCTGATGCAATTCAGAGCCGCGTTTCAGGTGGCAGCTGGCTTTCCTCCAACGTGCTTTGGTGAACCAGCGAGGAAAGCATTTTCAGGTGGCAGCGCCAGCTGCACTTTTTGGATTCGGGGAGGAAAGCGCTTTAGCATAGCAGGGAATGGGGGTGGGGGGGAGGGGGGGCTGATCGGTCGTTTGAAGGGGAGGGGGAAGTTGCACCTGGATAAAATCTCCACCGTCAGGCAGATCTTGGAGGATGTGGCTGATTACTTCTACAAGAGAAACAGGGGAGGACCCAGGCTGATGGGTGGGGGGGCACCTTCTTGGACGACGCTGGCTTTGGCTCTTTCCTCAGTGAAAGCCCTCTGCAAGGACTGCACGGTGGAGAGGTGCCAGGTGCTGTGGCTGAAGAGCCAACTTAGCGAGTACTACAAAGCCATCTGCAACCTCCTCAAAACAGTTTGATGGTGGTGATCTTATCCAGGGCAGCCGGGGGGGGGGGCAGAGGGCCAAAGCATCAGCACCCCCAGCTCCTCCGTCTCTCCTCCTCCAACACCGACCACGGCGCATACAGTTAAGAGCATGCATCTTCCCCCTCTCCTTCAAACGACCTAAAAATGCTTTCTTCCCTGGTTCCTCAAAGCACTTTCCTTTGCAACCCTACCTCCGCCCCCATTCCCTGCTATGCTATGCAAAAGTAATCAGCCACGTCCTCCAAGATCTGCTTGACGGTGGAGATTTTATCCAGGTGCAACTTCCCTCTCCCCTTCAAACGACCGATCAACCCCGCCATCCTCATTCCCTGCTATGCTATGCAAAGCGCTTTCCTCCCGGAATCCAAAAAGTGCAGCTGGTGCTGCCACCTGAAAATGCTTTCCTCGCTGGTTCACCAAAGGACATTGGAGGGAAACCGGCCGCTGCCTGAAACATTGCTCTGTGAATTGCATCAGGCCAACGGGCAGCGGTGCTGGAAAGGAGGGACGTTTTGCTTTAGGGGCTCCCAGGTACAGAGAGGGCTTAGGCGGTGGCGGCGGCTCCTCACATTGCTGGGGAGTGAAGTCATTGGGGCCATTGTCTGCCCTGAGCTGCCCACTGGGCAGCCAGAGGGGGAAGCAGCTGCAAATCATGGGCCCAACTTTTCGCCAAAGCCGCCGGGCAGATTCCCCCACCCCCAGACCATCCTAAAGAGGCTTGTTCCTCAGGCTGTGCCCCGACCCAGATCCCCTCTGCCCGGAACCGCCCGAAAATACGACACACAGAGGTCGAAAATGTCCAAAGGGTGGGGACTGGTGGGTGGGGCTACATTCGACATATAAGACGCATCCAGATTTACCCCCCTCTTTTTGGGGGTAAAAAGGTGCATCTTATACACCGAAAAATGTGGTATTTCTGAAAGTTTGAACTGTCCAGAAAATACAGGATTCATTGTTAGGTAAACACTGTCTCTAACACTGGCAATTTAAATTTGCCTCTAGTGCAAGAAGCACCTACCAGCCTTGGGGATTGTTTCCAGGTTTTTGGTATGTGAGTTGCCTACAAACTGGACTTCTGTGCTGAATTCCTGTTCTGGAAGAGCCGTGTGCTTCCCTTGCTCTTGCAAGATACGATGGAAAACTGCAGCCAAGTCTGCTTCTGCTACCATGGAGTCCTTCTGCATGGAGGCTTCCTCACCATTTGGAAAATCTTCAGTGCTCTAAGAAGAATCATCTGTTGATATTAATAAGCAGGCTACATATTTTCTCATTTGCACACTTACAATTGTTCTTTTCCAACAACTTCTTAATCCAAGAGCATTAACATCTAGTTTAATCAGTTGTGGTATAATACGCCTTGTATGCCAAAAACATGCAAATACATTTTCATGGGGCATAGACATGGTAGAACCTGGTCAAAGTCAATGAAATGGGTAAAGTGCATTAAAACTGAAAGTTGGCTCTTGCCACATTTTTTTATATTTGACAGAAATTCAACCCGTCTACCTACATTCTGAAAATGTAGCAAAACTGAACTCATCCAAGATGCCAAAGGTAGCAAACTCTGACATAAGAAGCTAAGATCCCAAGCTATGTTCTCTCATCATGAAAGAATCTAAAAATGTTTTTTGCTCAGTTTATGAGATCAGATGGTCATTCCAGGAGATGTTGCAAAGAACCCGTTTCTGCTGAAAGACTCACACTGCTGAGTACATGGAACATTTTGATTTTTTCTGAAAAAAAGCAAAGAGCCCCAGGCATTTCATAGATTTTCAATAGCCTTAGTTTGAATATATTTCTCATATTAAAAACTCTTAGGCTACACACTAGACTAACAAAGTTCAATGAATAGAAAAGAAACTGAAAGAAGAGAAAAGGATCTTAGATTCACACCACCACCAGATCCCTAATACCTGAAAGTCTTCTTTCCCAGGACATCGAGAAAGCTGGACAGATTGACGGCGAGATTGAGAAGAATATTCTGAGTCGGTTTCAAAATCAAAGGAATGTACAGAAAGTAGGCGCTTTTTCTTGCGCATCTTAGGAAGCACAAAAAGTGAAAGATTTAATATTTCACTGGAAATATAAGATATTACATTTCACATGATCTTCAATAAAGGATAACATCCATCCAGATGTTCCAGATAGTACTCTTATCTAGAAAGGCTTCAGTCAAAATATTCCTCATTTTCATCAGGCCTCTGCAGGTGGTTATGCCTGGTTGATTTTAACTCAAGAGGTTAAATTGCAAGAAGCATTGCTTAAACCTGGGAATATCAGGACTGTAGGTGAGAAATCAAAAAATATCTTGAAAGAAGACAATGGAAAAGATTCAGTCCTTGAGAATTCAGACATGCATGAGGCATGAGCATATTTCTGGAAATGTATCTAAGTTACTAGAATTTTTGTTTGGACTGTTCAAAACCAAGAGAGATTTGTGTCAGAAAGTTACAGTACAGTTACAGTAAAAGAAGCACCTTTTCTCAGATAAACTCATAAGAGGGGGCGTACTGAGGAAAACAAAGGGCGATATGATTTAATAATGAAGTTCCACATTATGTAAAACATGCATGGAAAAAAAATACATGAATTATCCTTACCCTGGCATAAGACTCAGATTCTGCTCCATCCACATCATCACTTGTTTCCCGCTCCTCACTCCCATTATTCCTGTACAAGTGATAATCACCTGGATAAGAAAGACACACGCATGTATGCAAACAAACATATGTTGATCAGATACCTACCAGAGAAGCTACAGCTTAGTTACAGACCATATTTTAAATTCCAGAAAATGTCAGGTTCAATTGCTGCCATCATTTCACTGATTTAGAAACTGATATTGCTGTATATGCATTCCCAATGGTAACTTCACTTCTCATTTACAGTCATCTGGTCCATGAATGCCCTTCTTACAATTGCCCTGCAAGCAATAACTAATGAAAAGTATTCTCATATAAAGACACTGTTGAAAGAACTTGTCCTTGCTTTTGGCTAGTTAGGCTGACAAATGAAAGCAACTTGGAAGGCAGGATACCTGGGATACCATTTTCTCCCACTGTAGATTAGTCAGACTATTATAATAACCACATGAGATCTTCTTGGTGGTATCACTTCTTGTTAGTATTCATTAAACTCTACCCAAAAAAAGGCCTTTAATTCTGATGATACTGTTGATAAATGATATTCATAGCCACTGGTTATATTACAGGCTGACTCTTTATGAACTGTAATTAATGTTAAACTTTAATGTTACACATTATTACCTAAAATTAATATTGTTAATTGTTGGACTTTTATCAGAAAAAAACAGGATATTTCTCAAGGTGTTGGTATCTATAATTTCCTGGCCACTTATAGTGATCCACAACAGACCACAGGATTCCATTCAGAGGTTTGTCTCAGTTTGACCAGGGCTCAATTGGAGTCAATCTATCTACTTTGAGACAATAGCCAAATCCAAAATGAGGTTCAGAAAGTGGACTGTTTTTTGTTCCCCTGGCAAGTATGGAACAACATAAACAGCTCTAAATTTTATCTTATAATAGACTTGGATTTTTTCCACTCATATTAAAGTGCATGAGGGAATGCATCCTGCCAAGATTCATTGAAACACTTTTACGAATTTTAAGATATACTTCTGTGACTTGTTTGAACAGAAAGTGCCTGTACTTAGGTTGTTTGAGGACATAATTTGAAGATATTTTCAACCAAAGTGTTCTCTAGAAAACCACTGTAGCCAGTTTCAGAACGACGAGTAAAAGATTTCTGGCTAAATGGAAGGATCTCCAAGAAAGAGAACTGATTCCCAAATAATATGATGGTGTTACTTTGGGGACAGGGAGGAATGAGAAATCAAGAGAAAAGAAGAGATTTAATGAAAACTCTGAATGGGAAAAAGGAAAAAAAATGAAATGACTCATTTGCTGAACCAAACTGAACTAAACTGCAAGGAAGATGAAGCAAGACAACTTAAAACACAAATCAGATCTCAGAACCAACAGGTAATGGTGCAATAACAGCTTAACAACATGTTTATGATGACACAATTAAGAAATTAGGAACAAAGACATGGAGCAATCTCCATCAAAGAATTCACACTTCAATTGCTGTGAATGGAATGGCCCTTTGGTCCAATTTTCAAATGACCATCCCCGTCCCAAGCTATTTTCTTAAAAGAGCACTGTTTCCCTTTCGGAGTTCCCCAAAGCTGTAAAGTCCGGTTTTGCATTAGCAAGCTACTGAACAAACATCTTAGAAGTGACCAATGGCAAACCACTTCTGTATCATGCCAAAAAAATTGAACATATAAATCATCAACTCAAAGGCAATGTTACAGGTTTTGTCCCACTTCTGCTCAGGACATCAACATCTGGTTTCTAGGGTTTTTGTTTGTTTGTTTTGAATGGATGAATTCCTGCCTATAATATGGACTCAATGTCTGAAATCTGAAATAGTAAGAGACTCAATTCTCAAGATTCTTTCAAAATGACAACACTATTTCAGAGTCTAAAGAATTTGTACATGACCATGAAAAAAACCAACTTACTGGTGACATCTGGCAAGCTATGTACTCTGCCACGCAGATCTAGAATTAAAGAAATTAAGCTATTTTAAATCAGACTTTATAGTAAACATGATGTAGGGTCAAAGTCTAATTACATTTATCAGAGTTTATAGCTAATCAACAAAAAGCAATAGAAAATAGCAGTCCTTTTACATATCTGTGAAATGGTGTATAAGCTGTTAAAGGAATGTACTCAATAGTTAATAATTATGCACACTTGGAATGTGATAGGGACATCACTACATTCCACTGATTGTCCCTGCACCATGAAATGTGTGCAAGAATAAGAGTGACACTGTTGTGACTCGTCCTCCCTCCTCTCCTCAGCCAGGCCCCTCCAGTCTCCAACCAGGCCTGTTATCAGACTCCGAGTCTGATAATGAAGATGAACGGCCTGTCATGCCTCCAGCCCCCGGCCCTGGCCCTATGCCCGGAGACAATTCCAGGAGTGAAAGGAGTAGCCCAATAAATCTCACTCATACAGTGTGCATTCCTTTGGCTCAGCCGTCAGAGCAGGAAGCCAGTCAGGTATTGGAATTGCTCGGGCCTACTCCTTCTGACCCCTCCCTTTCCCAGACAGCAGATCCAGCTGAAGACAATTCAAAGTGGGAGGATCCTCGCTTCTGGAGAGCTGAGAGGCGACGCCAGCAGAAGGAAGGGAGGGGCAGGCCTGGATAAATGCTGAGTCATGGAGCCACACCCCACAGCCTATACAGACCTGCTTTTGGCATTCCAACCTTGAGTCAAGCAAAGTCTTATCGAGTTTGCTGATACCGGACCTGAAGTCACAACTTGGACTCCTGCCTGCCCTGATAAACCTCGAAGGGACTTGGCAAGCTGCAGAGGCTTCGTTGCCAAGTTTGTCACGGACTTCCTTGACTCATTCATCGGAGTGGGGGGTGGGACATGACAGACACCTCCTACACACACTCATGTAATTGTGCCAGCTTTTTTCAAAGCCTGTTGATTTAGCACAAACATAACGCACCCAATAAATTATCAGAATAACACCTTATGCCACCAGACTTGAAATCCTGGGTTTAGAAAATTTAGAACTCTGCCGCCTTTGCCATGACCTGAGTATAGCTCATAAAATCGTCTGCTACAATGTCCTTCCTGTTGAAGACTACTTCAGCTTCAACCACAAAAATACATGAGCACACAATAGATTTAAACTTAAAGTGAACTGCTCCAATCTTGATTGTAGAAAATATGACTTCAGTAACAGAGTTGTTAATGCCTGGAATGCACTACCTGACTCTGTGGTCTGTTCCCAAAATCCCCAAAGCTTTAACCAAAGACTATCTACTGTTGACCTCACCCCATTCCTAAGAGGTCTGTAAGGGGTGTGCATAAGAGCACCAGTGTGCCTACCGTTCCTGTCCTAATGTTCCCTTTGGTTGTATCCAAGTCATATGGTTATTTCATGCTTATACTTATATATATACTGTTGTGTTTGACAAATAAATAAATAAATAAATAAATAAATAAATAAATAAATAAAGAATGAATGAATGAATGACAAAAGGGCGGAGTATCTGAGTTTTTCAAAGTTGAATCTGTGAGGGTCCTACATCTGATGGTGCCAGGAGGCAGGGCTTGATGCCCACCTTATGGAATATTTTCTCTCCAAATTTTGGTTTCCTTCATCACTATTAATATTCAAGAAGGCCCTTAAGGTTTGGCTATGACACCAGGTTTGGAGGTCCTAGAGAATCAGTAACATTTTAGGGTAGTTTTCTTTTAATGGATGAAATGTGGTTGTCATATTTTTTTTCTGTTTGTGGTTCATTTTTACTGATGATATTTCATTTTTTGATGATTTTCTATATTTAATAATAATTCTTTATATTTTCTATTTTATAATAATGTTATAATGAATGCTTTTATATTGTGGTTTTATTGATTTATGGATGTTGCAGTCACTTCTGGTGTGATGGGCAACTTTATAAATGAGAGAGGGGAGGAAGGGATGGCGGGACAGACAGACTGACTTGGCAAATTTAAGATGTGGGAACTTCCAGAATTTCCCAGTAAGTATGTACTGAAAATTATTCCAATGCTTCAAAATTGTTATATAAAATTATTGTGAAATCATTTTTAAGAAGGATATCATGAAGGATACAGTTGTAAATCTAATCCAAATCAGAATATTCTCTTGAATTTTAGCTGAATTTCCTCAAGATTTCCAAATGTTAGTTCTCAGGCAGAGTACAGCTAAATTTTCATTGTAGTAAAATTTCCCAACACTCCTATCTTATGGCTACAATAGATATAATTTTTTCACCAATTTCAACCATATAGAAAGAAGGTGACTATATGCTTCTATCTGACCTTGATCATAAAAATGTTCCATCTGTGTTCAAGTGAATGAGAATACAGCATTTTATCAGACCTAAATGCCGATCCTTTTTAATACAGAGACTAAAAGAAGGAGAAGATACAGGACAATGGAAGAGGGCCATTTAAGCAGCTTTATGCCTGTATATGGGTTTTCATATTCCGTCTCAGCTTCAAACCTGGCTGAGTCTGTAGGGATTTTTCCACCCCTTCTGTTCAATTGTATCCAATTCTCAGAGATTGCCTGCTCAAGTTCCTTGGCAAAGTTTGTTGGTAGTTGTTTGCCACTGCTTGCATCCGAGGGCAAAGAAAATATGATTTGTCCAAGATCACCCAGCTGCCTTTATGCCTAAGGGGGGGGGAGTTTCTAAAACTAGGGGGGGGGGTCTCTTGGTTTCTAGCCTGATACCTTAACCACTACTCCAAACTGGCTCTCATTTATTTTATTTAGTAATATTTAGTTATTGGTTTGTTATTCATTCAGTTAGTAAAATATGTATTCCCTCTCTTCAAAAGATGCAATATTTCGTATCTGCAATTTCCAGATCAGACTTTTTTTTCTTCAGTCTCATATTGATGAATTCTAAAAACTGCTTATTTTTGTGACATTTTTTCCCCTTAGGACTGGTATTGCCAAATCATGAATTTAGACTCTACTCTTTTTATATATTTTTATTTTAATTCATTTTAGAGTTTCTAATAAGCATAAATATATAAACTACATATCATATACATACATACATACATACATATATATGTTTTCTGAGGTTTTCGCGGGTGTTGTTGTGTCTCGTCCGATCTCACCACAGCCGGGGCCTTCTTATCTGCTTCCGAACACGGAGGAATGTCCTAGTATGCCTCCCGGCCCCAGCCCTGGCTCCATGCCCAGACAGGCTGAAGAGGAGGAAGTATCTCCAGCCCCCAGCTCTGGCTCCATGCCCAGGCAAACGGAGCAACTAGACCCCTCCCCCTTCTCCACAGCATGTGAGCCTGAGGGAGGTCAATTGCCAACAGCTGCAGACTGGAGTGACTCTCGCGTCAGAAGACTTGATAGATGGAGGCAACAGAAGGAAGGGAGGGGCAGGCCTGGATAAGTGCTGAGTCATGGAGCCACACCCCATGGCCTATATAAAGGACCTGCTTTCTGGCATTCTCTGAGTCAGGCAAAGTCTAAACATATCTTGCTGAAGTCACTTTCTGGTCTCCTGCCTGCCCTGAGGACTTTGCTAGGACTTTGGCAGAGCTGCAGAGGCACGCCTGATTCGGATTTCCCTGACCCGGCCGTCAGCGGAGCAGTGGGACACGACAGGTGTTTGTATGTAGATCTTTGGTTTTTCGGGTTTTCTCCCGCATAAAATTGGAAGTGTCTTGGCGATGTTTCGACGAAGTTTCATTTGTCATCGTCAGGCTTCAGCTTCGTGCTTCTGGGAGCAATGTGTGATTGCAGCTGTTTCTTCCTTTTAACTGCTAGTGGGGGTTTGAACTGATTGGGTGGGAACTTGGCTGTGCTCTGATTGGATGGGGTTTTTTTGTGCTCTGATTGGCTGGGGTGTGTCCTGTTTGGGTGCGGGCTTGGTTGTGCTCAGATTAGTCTGAGTTGCAGGGGGATTTGAGCTGGTGAGCTGCATTGCTGGCTGTCCTTACGGGAGGGCCTTCTTCTGGTCCTGTCCCCCAGTCATTCCCAGAACCTATTGCAAGACCTGCCTATCAAATGCAGCCTCAGCTGAGGCAAAGGAGTTGAGCCTATAATGCCTGATAAAAGGCGAAGGCGAGGTCCAGGTCGCTCGTCGACATATCTCTTCTACCAAGGCCTGCGTCTTCTACCCTTGCTGCCGTCGTGGCAGCGCTCCTAGTGGAGCGCGCTGTGAGCGCTCGAGGCCTGTAAATCATAAGCCTTGGCAATGGTCGCACAAAGCCATCTGCTGACCATCGATGCCGTAACCTTTTGCCCCATAGTCGCTAATTGAAACGAGACAAAGAGAGCTTCCATCTTCTGGAAGGTTGCTGTTCATTTAATATAAATATGCAGTGCCCTTCTCACCTCCAGTATATGCCATTCTCATTCCCGGGCATGGGATGGATTCAGGCAGAAATTTGGTAAAATTAACTCTTGCATTCTATGAAATAAAGGATTAGTTTTGGGTATGAAGGTTGGATCCAGCCTCAACACTACCCTGTTGAGGTGAAAGATGCAATGATCCTCCTTAATGGAGAATGCCGCTAACTCTGATATTCTCCTGGCAGATGTTATAGCCACCAAAAAGATCACCTTACAAGTTAGAAACTAAGGTAGTTGGTCCTGAGAGGTTTGAATGGCGCCTTGATAAGGGCTTGTAGTACCCTGGGCAGATCCCAAGTGGGATATTGATGAACCACTGGTGGTTTTAAATTTGTGGCTCCCTTGAGGAATCTCTGCACCACTGGATGTTGTGCAATGAACTGCAGAGTCCCACACGACAAGACCGAAGCCAAGGCTGCCACTTGCCTGCACAGAGTGTTCAGCGCCAATCCCTTATTCAGGCCCTCCTGTAGAAATTCCAGTAGTTGAGGAATCGATACCTTGGTTGGATCTATGTTATGTGTAGTACACCAACTACAAAAACTTTTCCACATAGCATTATAAATCCTAGTTGTGGATGGTCGTCTGGCCACCTGGATCGTGTGTATCACACTAGAGGGGAACTGTTCCACTGTGGCTACTGATGACTGATGGGACCCTGGCTGAGGGAGATTCTGTCCGGAGGAATCCTCCATGGTCTGCAAATTGACAGGCCAACCAGATCCGCGAACCAAGGACGCCTGAGCCAGTGGGGTGCTAAGTTCACCTCTGCCTTCTCTTCTAATACCCTTCTGACCACCCATGGAATCAAGGCCAGGAGCGGGAAGGCATACAGGAGTCCCCGGGGCCATGGGTAACGAAGGGCATTGACCCCCTCCAACCCTGAATCCGGGAACTTGGAGAAGAAGCAAGGCAATTGGCTGTTTGCCGGGGAAGCAAAAAGTTCCAGAACTGGCCGACCAAACAGATCCATTATCTCCTTGAACAAGTCCAGATGCAGTTGCCACTCTGAATGGCTTATGGTGGCCCTGCTCAGCCAATCTGCCTGCACATTTTTCGAGCCCAAAATGTGCTCCACTCTGATGGTCAGTACATTCTTCTCTGCCCAGCAACCTAGCTGCTCTGCCTCTGTCATGAGTGACTTCAAGCATGTGCCCCCTTGTCTGTTTATGTGTGCCTTTGTGGCCACATTGTCGGTGAAGAGGAGGATATAATGGCCAGCAATCTGTTCCCTGAATTCTGTGAGAACTAAGCAGGCCGCCCTCAACTCCAGCCAATTTATGCTTTGGCAAAAGTCTACCTGTGATCACTTCCCCTGTGTCACGAGATTCTGGCAATAGGCTCCCCAGCCCCCTAGGCTGGCGTTTTGTGGTTATAATCAGACACTCCCATTCCCTGAAAACACAACCCCTGTTCATGAGGTCTGATGCTCACCAGAGGAAGGATCTTAATACCACTCTGGAATTTGAACCCGCACAGGTGAGTTGCTCCTGCCTGACCTCTGAAAGGGGAGCAGAAACCACTGCATAGGCCTGGCGTGGAGCCATGCCCAGGGAACAATCCCTATGCAAAAAATCATCATGCGAAGCGCTAACTCATTTTCTTTCCTCCAGTCTTAACACGTCCTCAGCCTTGTTGAGGGTAGCAGATGAGGATGCCAATGCCACCACTGGCTCATCGACCTCAGGGGTCTGAAGGAGTTTGGTGAGGTCAGGTGCCATATTATACAACTTCTTGTCAAACGATGTGGGGCTGGGGTAAGCATTCGGCACCACCCACTGTCGTTGAATGACATCAATAAATAGCGGAGGCACTGGGATAGTCTCCCTTCCATCATTGGTTCAGAAAAAAGCAGGTCAGCGGGGTCCTGTTCCCCAATTACATTGTCTGCTCTAGAGGTGTTTGCCCGCAAACGGGTTTAACTCTTGGCCTTGAATAAATGGGGCCTGAACAGACCCTTAAAGACTGGTTGGTTGGGTGTCAGGCCCTCCTTCTCCGACAGCTCTTGATCAATCTGTCCCTCTTCCATAGAGACAAAGTCCTCACTGTCCTCAGAAAAGGACGAGGAGTTGGGGCCTTGATCTGAATCCAAGGCCATCCTTTCCTGATAGGGTTGGAACCGTCCCTGTCGTAACACCTCCAGGATCATTGAAAGTATTTGGCAGTTATGGCCTATACCTGCCTCAAATCCTCTTTTCACCACTTCCGAAATCCATCTTTGGATCATCTGTGGCATATCCACACAGAATTCTCCACCTGGTGGATCCCCGCCACTGTCGGAGTGAAAGATGTTTGGGTGAGGCCTTGCTATTCCTGTTCACCTCCCTTCCCTGAGGTAGTGGTGAAAGGGACTGTACAGGGTCTGAACCCTGTAGAAGGGCCTGCTTCAGATATCTGACTTAGATCCAGGTCAGCAGCCACCAGTGCCTGATCAGAAAACGGACTAGCATGGCAAACTTCCATGATCACTCTAATAAATATGGTCTTAGCAGCCTGCTATATATCTCACCACTCCGACATTAGCAGGCTCCTTCAGAAGTTGCAGCAGTCTGTTGTGACTGTCCAAATGCCAGGCCACAGGCCACCACCCCGAGACTGTTCTCTTTATGAGGCAGGCAGCCAGGCAGAGGGAAATCCTGTTTTGGCCCTTTGCTGCTCAAGGTCTGCACTCCCTTCCGGGCAGGCAGCCTTGAGAGTGCTCTGTAAATGCGCGCTGAGCCGCTGCTGTCTCCCTAGGCTTTTCGTGCTCAAATTGGAGCCCAGCAAACACCGTCCCAGCAGGGAGTCAGGCTAGCTGTGTCACATCTTTCCAGCACACCCACACTACCTCTGGTGTAGCTTCTTGCCGTCCATGGGCTGTCCGCTCTTCAGCTTTGCTCCCAGCCTTTGATCAAGCAAATTATTTCCACAGCATTTTCGGGATAACGGCCCTTCCCACTCTTACAAAATGTTGCCCGCTGTCAGTGAGGCTCTGTGTATTTGGGCCTCCTGACAGCCGAGCATTTAGCGCCAGAAAAATTTTCGCTAGAGGAAACAGCAGCTTCAGCCAAGGCTCCTTTAACCAGCTCCGCTGAGTCTCCAATCCTAGCCTCACAAGAGATTGAAAAACTCCAAGTCTTAACTGAGGTTCCTAAGTATTGAAGAAAAAAATACAAGAGCTTTTCTCCAACAGGTCTGACTGAGCTCAAGACTCAGTTGAAACTGGGACCGTTGGCAGAAGACATGTCTTCAGTTTAAACTCAGTCTAAGAACTAAAGGACAAGTGTCAACCCATGCCTGGAGTCTATCGCCACCACACTGGAAAAAACTCTGGCCATACTGAATAATTTGTTAAAGGAAAGATATTGGAAGTTAATGTGTCCCAAGAAACCAGCAGAAAATCAGTGCCCTTTGACTAAGAGAATGAAATTCTTAAGTTGGATCCAAAGAGCCATAACTGGAAAGAAAATAACCACAAGCAAAGTTCCATAAATGCTTGTACACAGACATATGACAATTCTTTTTGTGGCTATTTAAACAAAAAAGGGTACAAATCCTTAAGGCTTTTACAGAAGCAGATATTTTTATAGTATGAAGTACATCATATGAAGAATACATTTACTCTAATCCAACTCCATAATACTAGGTTGTTTACTAGCAGTGTTATATCCCTACCACTCTCTCACCCAGTTTAAGCCGATTATCTGTAAAACAATGTGACATTTTCAGTTCTAAAAGTTCATGCCAGTTCTAAAAACTTACATATTATCAATTGATCTGTGCAATTCTCTGGATTCAAGGGAAAACATGCTTTCAAGTGCACAGACCTATCTTAAATTTCTTAAATTAAAATACATTTCCCTGGGATTGTGTAGCTTCCCTGATGGAGCTATACATGCACCATCACATTCTCTGAAGCATTTTCTTCCCTTGCCAACTGAAGCACCATATACAGGACTACTATATTTACAACAGAACAAAGCTTTCCTTCAATAAAAAAGCATAGCATAATAATGATAACTTCTTATGGTTTGCAATGTTGTTGATTAGAAACTCCTGCTTATCAATCAAGTATATTTTTGATACAATTTTCAGTTGTATTATTTCTGGTAATTATTCTGTGGTCATTGAGAAAAAAGGATGGTAGAAATCAATGATTCTTTAGAACAGAATGTTCCTAGTTTTACTAATCAAAAGGATAGGTTAAGAGTAAACACTGGAGCTCATACTATAATTAGACACTCTCAATTACTATATTGGAGGAAGTATGACTGTGTCACAAACTTTATTTGAAGCAATCAAGAAAGTGACATTATATTATTTCTCCATATATTATCATTATTTCTCCTGGCATGACATACCAAGTCTGAATGCTGGAAAATATGAAAGACCATCATACACTTAGTTGGTATTTTCACTGTTACAAACAACCTATTCTTTCATTTTTTTCATATTATCATCTTTAGAATAGTGGGTCCTTTTACTTTCAAATGGCTCAGGCAATAGAGAAGCCTGTTATTAGAACACAAAGCCTGCAATTACTGCAGGTTCGAGCCCGGCCCAAGGTTGACTCAGCCTTCCACCCTTTATAAGGTAGGTAAAATGAGGACCCAGATTGTTGGGGGGGCAATAAGTTGACTTTGTAAAAAAAAATATACAAATAGAATGAGGCTATTGCCTTATACATTGTAAGCCGCCCTGAGTCTTCAGAGAAGGGCGGGGTATAAATGTAAAAAAACAAAAAAACAAAAACAAAAAACAAACAAATCCCTAATTTTAGAATGAAATACCTATCTAATAATTCATTCCAACTCACTATTTCCAAACCATTTCCCAGTGGTGACTAACTTTCTAAAACAAAGTTGATGGGGATCAAACCAACTGGAAAACCACATTCTCTGGCCTGAGAGTAATGTAATATGTGGAAATAGACTACAGTCATTCAGAGATAATTATAGTGATGTGCTATTTAATTCAGTATCCAGTGGTTTATAGAATCTTCCAAGCTCTCTAAAGAAAGTTACTGAAAAAATCTAACTAAGACCATTGCTCATACCAAGCAAAGTAGAACTTGTTTTCTGTCCATGTGACATCCTTCCATAGAGAGATCGCATCACCTTAGCACTTCCAAAATGTTTGAAACGAATTCTGACATGTTCATAATACCATTCCAGTGATCCAGTTTTGACAATCCTGCCCAAGAGATGAGAGACAGTACACATGTTAGCCAGAATTGATTCTTCCAAATTTTCTATCAGTTAAAATATCCTGACTGGTTTCAGTGAGGAAGACTGGAAATATTCTAGAAAATAGTAATGCTTTCAAATATAACTAATAAACCCGAGCACTGTCAACACATTATTCCTATTCAGGGTACACATCTAAACAGAAAAAACAGGGTCCTGCTGTTTTTGGATTTGTTCTAACACCAACATAACCTGCAAGGCAACCCAAAGTTGCCATAAAAGGGAGATGGTGACATTAAAAAAAGCAATTAATCAATCAATAAAAAAAATACAATTCACATATTGACTGTTCTTTCTAATTTTTTAACTTTTTAAAAAAAAACATACAAACGAACATATATTTTTTCTGAATAGAGTGTTGACGGAGTCAAAACTTATATAGCTTATAACATAAATATTTCCCAAATATAATTTATATATTTCAATTTCTGCCATAATATTCTTTTTTTCTACTTTTTAATTATTTATCTGTACATAATATTTAATATATAATCAATATTACCATCCACCCTGACCTCTAATCTTAATCTTATTCATTTCTTTCTTATTTCTCCATTTATCACATATATTTCTCAAAATCACCACATTTGTATTTATTTATTTATTTATTTTTCGCATTTTTATACCGCCCTATCTCCCTAGGGACTCAGGGCGGTTTCCAGCCAGAATAAAACATACATATAAATACAGGATAAAACAACAATTAAAAAACTTATTAAATAAGGCCGAATATTTAAAATAGAAATACAAATAATAAAACCCCATTAAAACCAAATTCAAAATTTAAAAATTCAAAAATTCTAGTCCAGTCCTGCGCAAATAAATAGATGTGTCTTAAGCTCGCGGTGGAAGGTTCGAAGGTCAGGAAGTTGGCGAAGTCCTGGGGGAAGTTCGTTCCAGAGGGTGGGAGCCCCCACAGAAAAGGCCCTTCCCCTGGGTGTCGCCAGTCGGCACTGCCTGGCTGACAGCACCCTGAGGAGTCCCTCCCTGTGAGAGCGCACGGGTCGGTGAGAGGCAATCGATGGCAGCAGACGGTCCCGTAAGTAACCCGGCCCTATGCCATGGAACGCTTTGAAGATAAATTACCAAAACCTTGAAGCGCACCCGGAAGGCCACAGGTAGCCAGTGCAGTCTGCGCAGGAGAGGTGTCACATGGGAGCCACGAGGGGCTCCCTCTATCACCCGCGCAGCCGCATTCTGAACTAACTGGAGTATCCGGGTGCTCCTCAAGGGGAGCCCCATGTAGAGAGCATTGCAGTAATCCAGACGAGATGTCACGAGAGCGTGAGTGACCGTGCATAGGGCATCCCTGTCTAGAAAGGGGCGCAACTGGCGAACCAGGCGAACCTGGTAAAAAGCTCTCTTGGAGACGGCCATCAAATGGTCTTCAAAGGACAGCCGTCCATCCAGGAGAACGCCCAAGTTGCGCACCCTCTCCATTGGGGCCAATGACTCGCCCCCAACAGTCAGCCGCGGCTGCAGCTGACTGTACCGGGATGCCGGCATCCACAGCCACTCTGTCTTGGAGGGATTGAGCTTGAGCCTGTTTCTCCCCATCCAGACCCATACGGCTTCCAGAAACCGGGACAGCACTTCGATAGCTTCGTTGGGGTGGCCCGGTGTGGAAAAGTACAGCTGAGTATCGTCAGCGTACAGCTGATACCTCACACCGAAACCACTGATGATCTCACCCAGAGGCTTCATATAGATGTTGAACAAGAGGGGCGAGAGAATCGACCCCTGTGGCACCCCACAAGTGAGGCGCCTCGGGGCCGACCTCTACCCCCCTGTCAACACTGTCTGCGGCCGATCAGAAAGGTAGGAGGAGAACCACCGATGAAAGGTGCCTCCCACCCCCAATCCCTCCAACCGGTGCAGCAAGATACCATGGTCGATGGTATCAAAAGCCGCTGAGAGGTCTAATAGGACCAAGGCAGAGGAATAACCCCTGTCCCTGGCCCTCCAGAGATCATCCACCAACGCGACCAAAGCCGTCTCCGTGCTGTACCCGGGCCGAAAGCCGGATTGGAACGGGTCTAGATAGATGGTTTCATCCAGGTACCGGGGTAATTGACATGCCACCACACTCTCTACAACCTTCGCCACGAAGCGAAGGTTGGAGACCGGACGATAATTACCTAAAACAGCTGGGTCCAGGGAAGGCTTCTTGAGGAGAGGTCTCACCACCGCCTCTTTCAAGGCGGCCGGAAAGACCCCCTCCAACAGAGAAGCATTCGTAATCCCCTGGAGTCAGCCTCGTGTCACCTCCTGCGTGGCCAGTTACCAACCAGGAGGGGCACGGGTCCAGTAAACATGTGGTGGCGTTCAACCTACCCAGCAACCTGTCCATGTCCTCGGGAGCCACAGGGTCAAACTCATCCCAAACAATCTCAACAAGACCGCTCTCCGACATCTCACCTGGATCCACCCAATTTTGGTCCAAGCCATCCTGAAGCTGAACGATTTTATCGTATAGATAACCACTAAACTCCTCGGCACGTCCCTGCAACAGGTCATCCCGCTCCCCCTGTTGAAGGAGAGAGCGAGTCACCCGAAACAGGGCGGCCGGGCGGTTATCTGCCGACGCAATGAGGGAGGAGACGTAGCAACGTCTCGTTTCCCTCAATGCCACTAGGTAGGTCCTATTATAGGACCTAACTAGTGTCCGATCAGCCTCTGAACGACTGGATCTCCAGGAACTCTCTAGGCGTCTTCTCCGGTGTTTCATCCCCCTCAGCTCCTTGGAGAACCAAGGAGCTGGTTGAGACCTACACCGGGTCAGAGGCCGCAAAGGCACAACACGGTCTAAAGCCCCCGCCACGGCCCGTTCCCAAGCCGTGACTAGTTCCTCAGCCGTGCCGTGAGCCAGACCCTCAGGAAACGGCCCAAGCTCCGTCTGGAACCTCTCCAAGTCCATCAGGCATCTGGGACGGAACCAACGTATTGGTTCCATCTCCCTGCGGTGTTGAGTGGCGGTTAGAAAGTCCAGGCGAAGGAGAGAGTGATCTGACCATGACAAAGGTTCGATAACTAAATCCCTCAAATCCAGATGCTTCAACCACTGACCAGAGTTGAAAATCAAGTCCAGCGTGCCTCCCCCAATGTGAGTAGGGCCATCAACTACTTGAGTCAGGTCCAAGGCCGTCATGGAAGCCGTGAACTCGCGAGCTGCTGTCGATGACATGCCGGTCGATGGCAAGTTAAAGTCCCCCATGACTATAAGTCTGGGGGTCTCCACCGCCACTCCAGCAAGCACCTCCAGGAGCTCGGGCAGGGCTGCCGTCACGCCGCAAGGAGCCAGGTACGTGACAAACAAGCCCATCTGACACCTATGACCCCACCTCACAAAGAGGGATTCACACCCGGCAATCTGAGGTACAGTGGTCTCCCTCGGCTCTAGACTCTCTCTAATAACAACCGCCACCCCCCCACCCCTACCCTGGGCCCTCGGCTGATGGAATGCTCGGAAACCCTGTGGGCACATTTCCACAAGGGGCACGCCCCCTTCAGTGCCCAACCAAGTTTCCGTAACGCCCATAAGGTCCGCGGTAAATTGTAAATTACCATCAATTTATTTTCTCTTATTTCCTTATTTCTGTTGAAACCCTTTAATTTAGTCATTTCCATCCTTAGTTTCTTTTCTTTTTAATTCTAGCTTGATATTTCACATTTGTCTCTTAATGTCAATTGTTTTCCAAGGTGGACCAATTTATCATTTCTTGTTGTTGTTAGTTGCGAAGTCGTGTCCGACCTGTCGCGACCCCATGGACAACATTCCTCCAGGCCTTCCTATCCTCTACCATCCTCTGGAGTCCATCTAAACTCATGCCTATTGCTTCAGTGACTCCATGCAGCCACCTCGTTCTCTGTCGTCCTTTTCTTCTTTTGCCCTCAATCTTTCCTAGCATTAGGCTCTTCTCCAGTGAGTCCTTCTTTCTCATTAGGTGGCCAAAGTATTTCAGTTTCATCTTCAGGATCTGGCCTTCTAAAGAGCAGTCAGGGTTGATCTTCTCTAGAACTGACTTGTTTGTTCGCCTTGCAGTCCAAGGGACTTGCAGGCGTCTTCTCCAGCACCAGAGTTCAAAGGCCTCAATTCTTTGACGCTCAGCCTTTCTTATGGTCCAACCTTCACAGCCATACATTGCAACTGGGAAAACCATAGCCTTGACTATAATGCACTTTTGTTGGCAGGGTGATGTCTCTGCTTTTTATTATGCTGTCTAGATTTGCCTTCCCAGGAGCAAGCGTCTTTTAATTTCTTGGCTGCAGTCCCCATCTGCGGTAATCTTGGAGCCCAGGAAAATAAAATCTGTCACTACCTCCATTTCTTCACCATCTATCTGCCAGGAATTGAGAGGGCCGGATGCCATGATTTTAGTTTTCTTAATGTTGAGTTTCAAGCCAACTTTTGCACTCTCCTCCTTCACCCGCATCAAGAGACTCTTTAGTTCCTCTTCGCTTTCTGCCATTAGAGTGGTATTATCTGCATATCTGAGGTTGTTGATATTTCTCTCAGCAATCTTAATTCCGATTTTTGATTCATCTAGCCCCGCCTTTCTCATGATGTGTTCTGCATATAAGTTAAATAGGCAGGGTGATAGTATATAGCCTTGCCAGACTCCTTTCCCAATTTTGAACCAATCAGTGGTTCCGTGTCCAGTTCTCACTGTTGCTTCTTGACCTGCATGCAGGTTTCTCAAGAGACAAATAAGATGGTCTGGTACTCCCATCTCTTTAAGAACTTGCCACAATTTGTTGTGATCCACACAATCAAAGGCTTAGCAGTAGTAGATGTTTTTCTGGAACTCCCTGGCTTTCTCCATGATCCAGCGTATATTGGCAATTTGATCTCTAGTTCCTCTGCTCTACGAAATCCTGCCTGTACTTCTGGTAGTTCTCGATCCACATACTGCTGGAGCTAGCTTGTAGGATTTTAAGCATAACCTTACTAGCATGTGAAATGAGTGCAATGGTGCGATAGTTTGAACATTCTTTGGCATTGCCTTTCTTTGGAATTGGAATGTAAACTGACCTTTTCCAATCCTGTGGCCATTGTCGAGTTTTCCAAATTTGCTGGCAAATTGGGTGTAGCACTTTTACTGCGTCATCTTTTAAGATTTTGAATAGCTCAGCTGGAATACTGTCTCCTCCACTAGCTTTGTTGTTGCTCAGAATTCCTAAGGCCCATTTGACTTCACATTCTAGGATGTCTGGCTCAAGGTTAGTGACCACCCAATTGTGGTTATCAGGGATGTTAAGATCATTCTTGTATAGTTCTTCTGTGTAATTTTGCCACCTCTTCTTAATCTTTTCTGCCTCTGTTAGGTCCCTGCCATTTTGGTCCTTTATCATGCCCATCTTTGCATGAAACGTTCCCTTCATATCTCCAATTTTCTTGAAGAGATCTCTGGTCCTCCCTATTCTATTGTTTTCTTCTATTTCTTTGGACTGTTCATTTAAGAATGCATTCTTATCTCTTCTAGCTATTCTCTGGAATTCTGCATTCAATTGGGTGTATCTTTCTCTTTCTCCCTTGCCTTTCGCTTCCCTTCTTTCCTCAGCTATTTGCAGAGCTTCCTCAGACAGCCATTTTGCTTTCTTGCATTTCTTTTTCTTTGGAATGGTTTTAGTTGCTACCTCTTGTACAATGTTGCGAACCTCCGTCCATAGTTCTTCAGGCACTCTGTCTATCAGATCTAATTCTTTAAATCTATTTGTCACCTCTATTGTATATTCATCAGGGATATGATTTAGTTCATACCTGAGTGGCCTGGTGTTTTCCCCTACTTTCTTTAGTTTAAACCTAAATTTTGCAAGAAGCAGCTCATGATCTGAGCCACAGTCAGCTCTTGGTCTTGTTTTTACTGACTGTATAGAGCTTCTCCATCTTTGGCTGCAGAGCACGTAGTCAATCTGATTTCTGTGTTGACCATCTGGTGATGTCCATGTGTAGAGTCGTCTCTTAGGTTGTTGGAAAAGAGTGTTTGCTATGACCATCGTATTATCTTGACAGAATTCTATCAGCCTGTGCCCTGCTTCATTCTGTACTCCAAGGCCATACTTGCCTGTTATTCCGGTTATCTTTTGGCTTCCTACTTTAGCATTCCAATCCTCCATGATGATAAGGACACCATTTTTTGGTGTTAATTCTATCAGGTGCTGTAGGGCTTCATAGAACTGGTCAATTTCATCTTTTTCAGCACCAGTGGTTGGGGCATAGACTTGAACTACTGTGATATTGAATGGTTTGCCTTGGATTCGGACCGAGATCATTCTGTCATTTTGGGGATTGTATCCCAGTATTGCTTTTTCTAGTTTTTTATTTTATTTATTTATTTTATTGAAAAAGTTTTACAAAAAACAAATAAATTTTCCCCCCCTCCCCCCTCCCTCCAAAACCACCCTCCTCCCCCAGACTTCCGGGAACAAACACAAGGTATAATTCAATAAACAAACATTGATAAATTAAAATTTTAAGATCTAACACCATTATAATCCTTCTCTTTCGCATATCCTGACTTCCTCCATTAAAATAAAAAATAACTTCCTTCATTCAAAGGCAATCTGATATCTCTTAATCTGGTATCTATTTTGAATAGTCAATCCAGTTCTTCCATTTGTTTAAATATTTTTCTTGAGTATGTCTTTCAAGAAGGCTGAGATTTTAGCCATCTCAGCCAAATTGGAAACTTTCAATATCCATTCTTCTAGTGTAGGTAATTCTTTTTTCTTCCAGTACTGTCCAATCAATAGTCTTGCTGCTGTTATTAAGTTCAAAATCAATTTAGTATCAGTAACTGTACAATCCATTGTAATCCCTAAAAGAAAAAGTTGTGGTTGGAACCTACTTTTTTATTGATTATGAAGGTTACTGCATTTCTTCTGAGGGATTCTTGCCCTCAGTAGTATACCTGATAGTCATCTGAATTAAATTCGCCCATTCCTGTCCACTTTAGTTCGCTGATTCCTAAGATGTCGATGTTCAGGCTTGTCATCTCTTGTTTGACCACATCCAGCTTGCCTTGATTCATGGATCTTACATTCCAGGTTCCTATGGAGAAATTTTTTTTACAGCATTGGACTTTCCTTTCACCACCAGATACATCCACAGCTGAGCGTCCTTTCGGCTTTGGCCCAGTCTTTCTGGCACTACTAATACTAGCCTTCTGCTCTTCCCCAGTAGCATGTTGGACACCTACCAACCTGAACGGCTCATCTTCCAGCGTCATCTCTTTTTTCCTTTTGGTACTGTCCATGGAGTTTTCATGGCAAAGATACTGGAGTGGGTTGCCATTTCCTTCTCCAGTGGATCACATTTTGTCAGAACTCTCTGCTATGACCTGTCCGTCTTGGGTGTCCCTGCACGGCATAGCTCATAGCTTCATTGAGCTATGCAAGCCCCTTCGCCATGACAAGGCAGTAATCCATGAAAGGGATTATTATCATTTCTTATTTCCCTACTAATCATTTTACCAAAAACAATGTATTTCTTCAGATTTGTTTTTCACAGCACCTTTTTCAAATACAAACATTATCTTAATCTCTTAATCATATCTTAACCCCTTCTAAATACATCATACAATTCATATCATAATTCCATTTTTACAATACTGATATTAATAAAATTCATTTAATTTTATAGGTATATAGTATATTTCCTTTCCTTCTTTCCCTTGTTTTTCTCCATTCTACCATTCGTATTAAACATATATTTCACATTACAATCACAAGTATTATTACAATTCACTTATACTATAGGTATACATCATATTACCCTTCTTCCTTTCCATTAATTTATTAATTTATTAATTAATTTATTGATTTGATTTCTATACCGCCCTTCTCCCAAAGGACTCAGGGCGGTTTACAGCCAGATAAAACACAATTATACATATAATATAAAATTGAAAAAATCTATTAAAAAACTAATTCAATTTGGCCGAATTAAAACTTAAAAAACAGAAATAAAACTATAATAAACCCCTATTAAAATTACTATTACTTCAAGCCAGCCCTGCGCGGTAGAACAAAAACATCTTCAAATCGCGACGAAAGGTCCGGAGGTCAGGGAGTTGTCGTAACCCTGGAGGCAGCTCATTCCAGAGGGCAGGTGCCCCCACAGAGAAGGCCCTCCCCCTGGGGGTCGCCAGTCGACATCATTTGACTGACGCCACCCTGAGGAAGCCCTCCCTATGGGAGCGCACAGGTCGATGGGAGGCTATTGGTGGCAGCAGGCGGTCCCGTAAATAACCCGGTCCTATGCCATGGAGCGCTTTAAAGGTGGTAACCAACACCTTGAATTCCACCCGGAAGACCACAGGAAGCCAGTGCAGCTTGCGCAGGAGAGGTGTTATATGGGAGCCTCGAGTTGCTCCCTCTATCACCCGTGCAGCCGCATTCTGGACCAACTGGAGCCTCCGGATGCTCTTCAAGGGGAGCCCCATGTAGAGAGCATTGCAGTAGTCCAGGCGGGAAGTGACGAGGGCATGAGTGACCGTGCATAGGGAATCCCAGTCTATAAAGGGGCGCAACTGGCGTATCAGGCGTACCTGATAAAAAGCTCCCCTGGAGACGGTCGTCATATGCTCTTCAAAGGACAACCGTCCATCCAGGAGGACACCTAACCATTTTCTCTTGGTCCATCCAGAAATCCACCTCTTAAAATTTTCCTCCTTTTATCCCATTCTCTCATTTTCTTTTCTTTTTTTATAATTATCATGTCTTTTCTTCCTGTATCCTTCCTTTGACTTTTAAATCCTTTACTCGTCTAGTTTGCCCTAAATTCCCATCTAATCTATTCCCTTTTTCTCCTCTCACTTTTCTTATTTCCCCACTGTTGATCTCAATGTAATCATTTAACTTTTTTATGCCTAATTCTTTCCCCTTTTTTTCCTCTTGCTTCATCCTATCTTCTCATTTTGCCACTGTAAATCCCAGTGTAATTGTTAAAAATATTTTCTTCTAACTTTTCCCCTTTCCTTCTCTTCCCTTAGTTTGCTTCTTTTTTATAAGTTGTTTCCTCCTATCCCTTCTCTTTTTTTCATTGTTACTCCCAATGTAATAATTTAGTTTTTCTTCATCAATGTCTTTATCTTCTGTGCTGTTTTTTGCTTCTCATTCTTAACCTCTTTATCCAATTGAATATGTTCTGACACAGTTTTTTGTTTTCTATCAAGATTAAATGATACACGCATCATTTTGACATCTCAACTAATTCCTGCCACATTTTGAGTTCTGGTTTGCTTTTAACTCCAATTTACAATTTTGTTATTTTCCACCTCCTTTAGTTGTCGAGATCAAACAGCTTAAAAGAAAACAAATCCTCCTTCAAACTTCTCACGGCTCTTGTAGCTAAAAGTCATTGTAATTTTTTTCAGATTTCAAATTGTTCACTGTAGTGCTTTTTTTCTGCCAGCAGATGTCTCTCTCCACAAGTTTCAAATCAACAAAGTCGCAAAATATCCAATTTGTGTATTAAATCCGCATTATCAAATACTTTACAAATTTTTTCTTTCTCTTCTTAATTTTATATATCCCAAATTCTAGTTTAAAATCCAATTTCAAATCCAATTAAAAAGTTTCCTTTACAGGGCTTTTCCATTTTGAATTTTTCTTTGTTCTTCAAAGTTCAAAACTTTTAGAATTATGTCCGATCTTGTTCAATTACTATTTCCTTTTGGGTTTCTTTTTCTTATAGTAATTTTAATATCTCCAAATCCAATTTCCAATCCAAATATCAAGCTCCGTTCCGGGCTTTAGTGCTTTAACTTCCGTTTGTTCTTCTCCCTCCATTAACATTCCCCAATTCCAATTAGCTGCTATTTCCTTATTGGGACTTCTTTTAAAATTTTTAAAATACTTCTTTTTTAACTGTGAGTTGGCCAATCGCTCACCCGGTACAAATACTCCACCCAAATCACCGCTTCTGCACAAAACTTATTCCGGTTGCCCCAGCTTCATTACCGTCGCAATGCCACCGCCCCTGCCGCTGGATCGAAGAGTTTCCTCCGACCTTCTGAGGAACTTGCCTGTTCCTCTTGGTCATCCAAAGTGCCTTTCCTTCTTCACCGTCCCTACAGGATGAATCCAATCAGAAGATCCTCCCGACAGCGGTTTGTCTGCCTGGATTTTTGCAGGGCTCACTGGAGCCCGCTATTTTCCAGCCAATCTCACCGCGACACTTCCGGTTCCCTTGACTGTTCTCATTTTAAGAGGGAACTCGCATTTTTCTTCACACTTTTGGCTGAAGGTACATGATTAAGGCTTTTTTTTAATATAATGCATTAGTTATCTTTGTATGAATAATGCAAACATAAGGCTGTATTTTCTCAAAATTATTCTAGGTAAAGAGAATTGCCTTTAGTTTTAAAATAAGATAATATGGTATTGAGTCAGAAAGTAGGAGCCATTGTTCAGAAAAGTTCTAAACAATGTCCCATATTTGGCATTCTTTAGATAAGGAATAGTCCTTTAACTGATGAGGATTATTCATATGATCTGTGTGTTTCTATACAGATCATATGAATAATACTCATCAATTAAGGACTATCATAGCAATGATATTGCTGTAGGAATTAGGCTAAATCTGATTAGTTACTTAGTATTGCTAGTTTCTGATAGTCAAGGAAGTAAGAAACAAAAAGAAAATGGCTGCTAAAGTATAGCAGAAGAGGCAGATAAAACAGAAGTATTGGCCATAAATAACAGTGAAAAATCCATGTAAAATAGAGGTTTTTAAAAGATTTTTAAACTTTTATTGTTTTAGCATTTCAAAAGACCAAACAAGGACAAGGCACAGCTCCTATCTTTGCACATTTAACTTTTAAAAATATTGCATTATACATATCTTTTAAAACATTTTTTACATAGTGTTAAATATTTGCCAGTCTAGAAAGTGGATCAAACTCTCATATTCTAAGAAAGGGAAAAAAAGCAGCTTCAAGCTAATTTGCTTTAAGATGAATACATGGAACTAAGGAACTAAAAAAAGAAAGAAGATGGTGTCTCAATTTACCGTTATCTTTGTAATAATCACTCTCTTCCAGCATAACGTATTTACAAAACTATTACAATAAACATCCAAGGAATAATCCTATATGTTGTGTCCTCTGGATAATTATAGTTTAAGAGTCTCCTTTTTTTAATAATGGAAGACATTGGTATTAGTATCTCTCCCCACTCCCCCTCAATCCATTCCTTCCTCTAATTTCTACTCTCATAAATGTCCACAGAAAGAAGGGATAACAAGTAATGAAACATACTTTGTAACAGCATTATACAAATTTTATATAGTTGCATTCAGCATTGGGCCACAAGAATAAAAGGGTATAATTTGTAATCCATCACCATGCAGGTTTCGTAATTTTTCTCTCATCATGACTAGTGCTCAGTTCTGGATATACAGTATTACTAACAGAAGGTAAATTCAAATGAACCAAAATGAACCAAACTAAACCCAACATTCTTTGTAAGACTTGCTAAGTCATGAAAGCTATGGTTCACATGAGAAATTAAAAAATTTAAGAAAGTTACCACTTAATGTCTAGTCAGAACTGTAATAAAGAAAGGAGATGACAAAACTCTTGTCTAGCCCACTTACCTAACTAGGCGGCATGGATCACACATCCAACCTTGCTCCTTTTTGTTATACTGGCTGCAACTTTTGCATATGTACAAGTGACAGTCCAAGCACTGGCGTTTGCTTTTTAGTAGAAACTTAAAGGGTTGCAGGCAATGGATGCAGAGTGTTTTGTTGAGGTGGGATTGACTGGACAATAGCTCCCGCTTAGTGCTTTCTTTTTCAATTTTGCATTTTAGATTCCTTTGGGGAGAAATAATTAAACACTGTCATCTGTTTATCACACAGCACACACACTCACATATAGGCATGCATTTCTGAATACTGGAAGCCCTCCAGAGTCTTCTAGAGTGGGTGGCCGTAATAAATAGAATCAGTAATAATAAAATTAATAATGTCCATATTATATATTTAAGTAAATGATATCAAAAAAAGCTTTTGATATTTAATCAAATAAAAATATGAGAGAAAGTAAATTATTCATTCTTAATGGGGCACTTAAAATTCAAATTCCTTATGTGAAACAGAGCAGCAGTGAGCAACTTTCTGCAACCTACAGTTTAAATTTTGTTCCTTTTTTTCCTTAAGGATCAGAACTTTCATAGATTGATAGGACCAGGATTTTCCAGCCTCTGTATATGAAGGCATACTGTATATATTATATTGACCTAAGAAGGCTTTAAAAAAAAGAAGAATTCAAACATTGCCTCTCTTTTATCTTGAGTTCTACTGAAAATCAATTTCTTACCAGCCCTATTAAATTTACTTCCCCCAAACTGCACCTTTTATTTATTTGACAAATACTCTCTTTTACCTTGTCCTTCTGTTTGAGTTCCTGCTCTTTAGCCACTTCCTGTTGTTTACTTTTTTGGGGGTGGGTGGGGGTGGGAAAATGCTACAAACCATCAGTCCAACTAAAGGCTCCAGGAGAGTTCAAGGGAGATGATACCGACAACCCATGACATCAAGGACCATCTCCAATCCACCATCGAAGTGCACTCTCTCCCTCCAACATTAGCATTTCTATGTTATGATTCAGGCACTGTTTCACAACACTTCTCTACCTTGGCTTTACATTGCCACATGACATAGAACATCAGACCTTCCAATCCTGCTCTGCTAGCTGTATCTTCACTTTTGCAAGGCAGAATAGGAAGGATGCAACAGCATTTGCTGGAGCGTGGCCATATACCTGGCAATGAAAAGAAACCCTGAAACTATACTCAGCCAATATTCACTCTTTTTGTTTCCCACTTTTGCTTGGGGCGGGGTGGGGTGGAGGTTAGATTGGAGACAGATATCTGTTCTTTCCTAATCACAATTATAGAAACAATTCTTTGAAATGATATGGATGGGAGGCCATGGTTACATAGCCATCAGCATTGGAATCTGGTGCAAAGAAGTCAATGTATCAACTTGGGGAATGCTCTTAAAAAGCTCTGAAGTTTTCTATGATTCTGGATGAAACTGATCTAGGCTGCATTTAAGGAAGATAATGGGATAAGATTATCTAGTACAAGGGTGTCAAACTGGCAGTCTGGGGCCAGATGCATCATGCGCAGGCCACACCCACCCTAGCTCCGCAAAGGCAAAAAAATGTCACAATGCGTCACGTGACACAATTGATTTTGACACCCATGATCTAATACTTTCCTTACTTCTCTCTTCTAAAATACAAATCTGTGGATCCTGCTGGATCTTTAACTTTTTTGATAGTACTGACTACAATGGGACAACTCAGTGCAGCCAGCTTGGCAGGGCCAGCTTATTGCAGCCAGCTTGCCACCATCAAGTTGCCTCTGCTAGCTTGCCACTGGCAAGTCGCCGCAGGACAACTCACACAGCTAACTCACCACGGGGACAACTCGCTGTGGGCAGTTGGAGGCAGAGCTGGGCAAATGGCTGAGGGAGCAGAAGGGAAGAGCGCAGAATGGCAGCAGGGGGTGTGGGGAAAAAAAAGGGTCACTGCTCTGTCCATCACTTGCTTGCTTGCCTGGCTCTCCCGCCAGTTGCCCACAGTGAGTTGTCCCCGCAGCGAGTTGGCAATGTGGTCCTACGGCGATTTGGCAACGGTGAGTTGGCAGAGGCGACTTGGTGGTGGCAAGTTGGCTGCAGTGAGCTGACCATGTTGAGCTGACCACACTGAATTGTCCCATTGTAGGCAGTACTATAAAAAACACCTAGTGATCTGTTGGCAGTGGCAACTGGCAGCAGTGAGCCGGCCATGCCAAGTAGTTCTAGACCCTACAATATTGTTTTTGGAATGGCTTTGTCATCTCGAGGCACAACACAGGAATGCAGTGGTTTCCCTCCCACCTATGAGCCATTTTCAGAATACAGACGGAATCGTCCTTTCTTGCCTTCATGACAGTTGAACTTCTATATTCATGCTGTTTAACCTTTAAACAAAGCCACTGACTGTATCTGATTTCTTGGACACAGGGATTACACTAATTGCGTTATTGTTATTCTTTGGTATCAACTGAATAAAAAGACTTTCCCCAAAATGTTCCACAGAATCCTACAACAACATAATCATTCCAAGCACACATGCCACATTTCTTATAGCAAGAACACTCTAAAATTTTCACACTGTTTCTTCAAATACTATACTCCTAATGACTTAATAGTTTTATCTATCTAGGTTTTTTTTATAAGAAAATGAGAATAATTTTCATCTGGATTTTTTTTTTAATAGTGTACAAGCCTGGCATTTCCTAGTCATCCGCAAAGCTGTAATCAGGTTCAATTTAACTTTCTAAGGTTTGCAAAGGTTGGGCAGATACCACTGAGCTGTGCATGTAAAGCTGAACTCTCAAAATCACAGAGAATCTCCATAGATGTAATTCTACGTAGATTTTGAATTACTTTTAAGCTTTGGCTTCAGTACACTAGAAGGGAAAGGGAGACAGATGAATGTTTCTCAACCATGGCATTTTTAAACTATGTGGATTTTAATTCCTGCTGTCTGGGAAATTCTGGAAGTTGAAGTCCATGCTTCTTAAAATTGCTAAGAATGAGAAACACCTAGACAGAAAGAGGCACTGAAACAATCCCTCCACTTGGGCCTGAGATTTTCGTTTGCTTTTTAACTTGTTAGGTGCCAACTCTATGTTTTAGCACATCAAAGAATGTGTGGGAACAAGAGACTGCATTTGGGTATTTCTTTGAAATAACATTCATTATTTAGCTTAGTCATCAAGACTAAAGGAGAGAAAAATTGAGTTTCCCATGGAACATGATTACTATCTACATCATACTCTAAAACCACAGATCTCAAAGTATAAAGCAGACATCCTCTGAAGAAATCTGGTGAATCTATCTTTTGTGACATTTCCCTGTAAAACAAATACTTAGAAGTTCATAAACCTTGTTGATGTCATTATTGCCCTATGTGATAAACTATCATCATCATCAATCATCATCAACTTTATCTTGTTTACTAAGTTGGTGGGTGGCCAAGGGTAAAAAAAATACAGCTTCCTAGGTTATATTAGCAGAAGTCAGGTTCAAATTAGGGACTTCCTCTTGATGGTTCTTAATTGCTGAATGAGAATATGCCTGAGTCACAAAATTTGAATGCTATTTAGACCCACTAAGAGTAACATGGGTAGCTCTGTTTCTTTCTTGTAGTGGTTTAGGCATCTGCAGAGTATTTTCAGCACAAATCCAGAAGAAGAGTCTTGCACAGTGGCTGTCAGACATGAAAGAGCAGATTCTCATATGAAGGTTCAATTAAACTGATTTATTGTTAAAAGCCTATGTACAGGAATCTACTCAAATAACAATCAGTATCTGTTTAGTTAGATAAGGGTCAACAGCATTAAGTGAGGGGGGCTTTAAATCTTCCTTTCCTGCCCTGGGCTAAAGTCAAATCTTTGCCCTGTAAAAGGAATATGGAATAATAATCTCAGTTTGTAGGAACTAAAAATATATTCAAATCAACATCTCACATAAATGAAGACTTTTAAGCTGGATTTTACTAGCGCAGATCCGCCAGGTTGATAGGCTTCTGCTTGCTTTCAGCACAGCTAGAAATACACACCATCTTTTGTTTGCCTTTGAGGTGATGATTAAGGAATGTAGTATTTGCACTGTAGGACAGGTCTTTGATGGCTTATTTCCAGGTGGGTAGGACTGGAAAGTATAACTGGAAAATTTCCATATACATAGTTATTAATGTTGCTCCTGTGGTATATTAACCAGCAACAGTACACTGAGATGTTTGCTTTTTCTGTTTTCGCAAATGTCTGAAGGTATGACCAGATAAATAAGTAAATACATTGTGTACACAGACAAAAAAGGAGATTAACTTAGGGCTCAACAATTCAAATATAGAAGTTAAGCATTTATACATATGAAAAATATTAGTGCCTAAATAACTGATATTTTGAAACTGTTTTGACTGTGGATATCAGGACAATAAAGTAATCCTAAGTTTCTATAGAACATTTGTTTACATAATGAGCAGCTTGGGAGAATAAGTATGCAAGAGTTACATGTCAATAATTTCATAAATGCTAAACTTTAACTTGATTACTGGTTTGTTTTTAAAATGTAAGTTTTCCATGTAGTAAGATAACATCTATCAAATCATTTGCATCTACTTTTTATAGCATAAAGAACCCAATGAAAAAAAGGGGGCTTTGCTTTGAGGAAAAGATTTTGTTTTATTATAGTATAGAAAATAACTTATTTGAGTAACTCAAAAAAGCTCTTACTATCTGTCTACTCATGAAACCCAGTTCATTTTATGCTAGTGATTTAGCTGGCTCCATAATTAGATGATAGGAAAAGACCTTCTGCATCTTAAGTAAACATGATAGGAACCACCACATTTGTTTAATCATTACATCTACCCAATTCTGGTAGATCAGGGCATGGATGGAGGTGGTCTGGTTGAACAGCCACAAGAAAATATTGCTTCTATGTAAGGAAATCTGGTACTTCACATCTCACATTTCATTACTATTTTTGGCTCATTTTATCAAGCTTATAGCTACAATTAGGATGGAAAAGGTACATGGCCTAAGAACCTGGTCACTTGAGGTCCTGCCTGTTGTTGGTAACAATCTAACCAGTCAATTTGATCCTGCAAGGTTGGCATCCTATGGGTTACTCTTGATTAGCAATGTCATTTATTGGGATCTTGAAAGCACACCTTCTCTGCAAACAGCACCTGCCCTGTGAGAGATTTCCCAAGATCTGGATAGCTCCTCACTTTGCTGCCTTTGGCAAGGAAAAGGGAGACCCCTCGCTTCAACCCATTAGTCATCTTTTTATCTTTTATTGCTTTTATTGTAATTTTTTTGTTTGATTGTTGTGAGATGACATACAAGTTTAATAAATTATTACTACCCAATAGTCTCTTGATATTTCAGCACAATTGAGAACTGTTCTCAAATTCAATTAAGTTAAATTAAGGTTAAGGCAACTAAGTACATCTTGCCTAATGAAGAAAAGGATTAGAGGTGACATGATTAACTATCTTCCAGTACACAAGGCTCTGTCACAGAGATGAGGGGGTTGACTTATTCTCCAAAGCACCTGAGGGCAGGACAAGAAGCAATGGGAGGAAGTTAATCAGAGGAAATTCAAACCTGGAGCTAAGAATAAATTTTCTGACAGAAATTAACCAATGGAACAACTTGTCTCCCAGAGTTGTGTGTGCTCCATCACTGGAAATTTTCAAGAAAAGATTGTAAAACCATTTGTCTGGGACAGTATAAGATCTCCCAATTTGAGCAGAGGGTTGGACTAAAAGACTTCCAGTCCTATGATTTTATGATTCTATGATTCCATATTCTACTATATCAGATCATGAATGGAACAGCAACACAGAAATTGCAAAAGGTAGCAGCTATCTAATGACAAAAAAGGATAGAAGAGATCTAATTTGGAAAGGAACAAGACAAAAGCAGAGATACAGATGATAAGTGGGAAAGCTAATTTTGGAACTGTCATTATTCCAGAGTTGGCTCTGAATGCACAAATCATTATTCCTGCCAGGAAAATGTTCCTCTTTGGCTGGTGCATTTAGCTATGCCATTTGTTGGAAGGCCTGGATTATTTGCAAGTCCCTTGTTATTTGCATCTAATTGCTTATAAATAATTAAGAGGGGATCTGGCTGCAATCACTAATTCAGGTTGGATACTCATACTCTGAGTAGAAAGTATTTGATAATCTCTGTTATCAGAACTAGATTTTGGTGGAAATCTAGTCTATTTTTTGGCATAGCTGAAGTAATACTTATTTCCTAAAACAGCAATCCCCAACCTTTGTGACTTGGCAGCCTGGCTGGGGAGGAGAGGAAAACTGGGCCATATGAGTGGCAGGCTAGCGCACATGTGTGCACCTCCATTCACATAAGACAGAAGAGAAGACTTTGAGGTGTGGTCTCATCTCCTTCAGGCTTCTCCATGGCAAAAGCTTTTGTAAAGGATGGAAGGCCTGAAGCATATCACTCCCACCGAAACTTTTCATCTATTTGCAAAAGCTTTTGCCATGGAGAAGTCTTTGGGGCTGTGGTCTTGTGCTCCTTTAGATTCACCAAGGCTGCCTGACATTCCAAAAGCACATTGGATGTCCTGCATAGGCAGCCTCGGTGAATCAGCGAAGCTGAGCAGGGTATGCTCATCCCACTCAGCCTCTGCTCTCACCACTCTGCTTTTGGTCCATCGGAAGCAGGAAACTTGACTGCAGGGGGAGGAAACCAATCTGCGAGAGTGGCCTTTGGGATGCCACTTGCACAAGTGGGGGCTGTGTCGATGCTTGTGTGGGCAGGACTGCAAGTGCTGCCACTTGCGCGAGTAGGGCTGCAAGTGCTGGCACCCGCTACTCATGTAATTGGGGCTGCATGTGCGCCAGCCCACCACTCACGCAGCCCAGTTGCGAATAGGCTACGGCCTGGCAATGGGCCGCGGTCTACAGGTTGGGGATCCCTGTCCTAAAACTTAATTATTTCTGGTCAGAGCATTGAAAACAGTATCTTCTCTCACAAAAGTGATCACAACCAGAGTTTGTTTTTAGAAGAAAAGCAGACCCTGTGTGTAGGAGCCATGCCAAGACATTTGGCCAACAGTTAAAAGGATTCTTATTTCAGAAGATTTTTGAATTATTTTAATTTTGTATTCTACATGTTGCACCGGTATTAACTCTTGGCTCTTTAATACTAAATTGTGACATTGTGGTTATGATTTTATTGCATATATTTATTCTACACAGTAAGGTATTTTGATGGGTCTGGTACTTGAGAGAAACAAAAACAAATCAATAAATTGGCTGCATTCCATACAGGATCTAGGGTCTATCATTCAGATTGCTGCTTTTCTCAAAAAATGTGAGGAAGAACAGAAGCCTATCTTAACACTGAAAGTCAGTGGACAGTAGAAGCAAAAGGGGCAGCTTTCCAGGGGCCCAAAGAGTTCTAGATAGCTAGAATAATCTATCGGTTTTTGAGAAAGGCCTATGTGCCTAAGTACAAGAATCCATTCTTAATTATTCTGCAATGCGAACATACAAAGTCTAAATTGCCTAGAGAGATTTAAAATTATTAGACGATAATGATTTATTTTTTTTGCCAAAATGTTCCTCTTCCTGAACCACTCAGAGTACAGTCTGCTCACCATGGACATAGGAAAATATTATTTTTCTGATTATGGATACTGTAGAGTTATTAATATAAATGTATACTTTAAGGAGCCTCCCATTTTGATGAGTCACTTCCAGACTCTTCCCACAAAATAAATAAAACCTTTAACAAGGCTGAATTGGGCTTTCCTGTCTCCTTAATATTTGTCCCTCGTATTTCCCATACTGACGTTAAATTTTCAAGACAAAGCCCAGCACTGAAAAGCATGTATTTTGTGGTTCAAGGCGATTTGTCCTGTCTAGCCAAAGCCTCTATCAAACCAAACAACGCTTTTACACATCAAACCTTATTATAAGACGTCATTCAAATTTTTCTCCACTCTCCCTCATATTCTTCTTTTATGGGTTCAGAAAACAATTAAACAAACCAAAAAAGCAATGGCTGTTACAGATCTTTCTTATATTCAAATGTGTTGAGTATTTCATGTTTGGCTAAAAGTTCTTCCCAACTGCATGATTCAAACACAAATATGTATGTATGTATGTATGTATGTATGTATGTATATATGTGTGTGTGTGTGTGTGTAAACAAACAAACAAACAAACAAACAGACAGCAGCTTATTAAATTAGCAACATTATAAATATGAATAAACTATTTGCTATGGTATAATTTGGATTATATTCCTTAATATTATTTTTATATGGTTCAATATAAAAAAACAGTTTGAAAGCAATGCATATTAAACACCCACTTTGCATTTTCATCTGATAAGTCACTATGTTTTAATTACTCACTCTAAACGCTCTTCTTCTTTTTTGCGCAGATCAAAGTCCCGCTGAACTACTTCCCAGACATGTTTGGCCTCTTCATCTGTTAATCTGGAAAGGTCGAGCTTCTTTCCCATTTTTAGAAAGTAAAACCTCTAAAACTGAAATAAAAGTAAGATAAATGTAATCAAATTGGACATGCCTACAATTATATTTTGAGATTCTTGGGTTTTTTCCAAGGCACATTTAGTGTCAGCTCTGCTTGGTTCGGCTTGGCGCCACATAGGCATCCTACCATCTAAGGCTAGAAAGGAGGGGGGAAGATGGAAGGGCAATTAAGCTGTGTGTGTATGTGACAGAAATCAGGCAGGGGAAATGACAGGTGATAAAGACCAGAGCAGCCAGATCCAGTTTGTACCAGCATCCCAATGCCAGGCACCTTGGGAAAAAAAATGTGGATTACCCCCAACGTCTCATCGTTCTCAAAACATGCAACCAACACTTTTAGTAAAAGAACGTTTTGCTTTAATCAAATGGAATCAAGGGTCTTTCTTTCCTAAGGAATAGGATTGGGACAGGTCTGACTGAAATTTTGATTTTGTTTAAAACTGTTTAGATTTACAGGAAGCATCCATGGTGTTTTCTCGGAATAATGTAGAAACTAGTTTTTATTTAGGGCAAGTTAAAGAGAGAACTATCTTCTTTTAGAGCTGCCAAAATCTATGTAAGAATAGTCACTTGTAGGGAAAATGAATGGAAAAATGGAAAAAAGATTGTTTTTGGTTCCAGAAATAATCAGAATCTGTCCTTCCAATAGAAGTTGATGACATTTTCCAAAAAGAAGTTTTAGTTGTCACTGAGCATTTAAGTTTTGCCATAATTTTGTCTGTAATATATAAATATAGGTAATTCAGTTAATCAGGAATAACAATCAGGACTGAAGAGCTGAAGCAAAGAGAATGAGCAAAAAGGGAACTGTGGATGGAGAAGATAATCTCCGGAATAGCTATTTTTCTAAGGTATATATAATAAGAATTGCTGTTTGCCTGCAGTGAGTGGTTATTTCTAGCAGAGCAAGCAGACACTATGGAAGAAATATAAGGAAGCCTATTTCTAGGAAACAAATTCACTGATCAAATGGAGAGCTAACAGGATTTTGACAATAAAATTCATCATGGAATCTCAAGTATGAGATATCTAAGAAATTTCCATTTAAGGTACCACAAAAGACAAAAGCGAAAATAACTGGAGGGCACTCTACAGTTATGATGTATAAAACTTGTGGGATATTTTTTTTCTTATCTTAAAAAAATGAAGTATGCATATTCAGTAAATATAAATCCATTATAGTACTCAAAAGATGAGTACAGTAAATATACCTCAGCTATAAATGAGGATAGAGGCCTTTAAGATTGAATTACAAATAGTCCTCTACTTATAACAATTCATTTAGTGACAATTCGAAGTTACAACAGCACTGAAAAAAGTGACTTACAACTGTTGCAGCAACCCATGATCATGTGATCAAAATTCAGATGCTTGGCAATGACTCATATTTATGACAGTTACAGTGTCCCAGGCTTATGTGATCATCTTTTGTGACCTTCTGACAAGCAAAGTCAATGGGGAAGTCAGATTCACTTAACAACCTTGTTACTAACAACTGCAGTGATTCATTTAACAACTGTTAAGAAAGGTTGTAAATTAACAAATGTCTTGCTTAGCAACAGAAATTTTGGGCTCAATTGTGGTCTTAAATTGAGGACTACCTGTATATGAGGTGACAAAAATGGACGTTGGCTTACCTGAGACGTCCTTTCTTCGAGAAGTGGAAACACCAGTCAGGCATGGGTTAACTCTTGTGTCTGGCTAATAGGACCGAGTCTGCTGATTCAATTAAGCCCCGCCTCTTCCTTCTGTGGCCAGCTTTTTCAGCGAGGTTGAGAAGCAGACTGACGTGTCATCTGAAACGAAAAAGAATTAGAATCTACCCCCCACTCCCGAGCAACCCAGGCCGGGCGCAAATGAGGGTGGGGCTGACTGGTATTTCCACTTCTCGAAGAAAGGACGTCTCAGGTAAGCCAATGTCCATTCTCTATGTCAGTGGAAACACCAGTCAGGCATGGGACGTTCCAAAGCTTGTTGTCCTTATGGGTGGGAGCCGTCCTGGCCACTCTAGGAGGCATCTGGAAGAACCTGTTGTAACACCCATCTGCCAAACAAGGCCTCAGCCGATGCGTAGATGTCCAACTTATAGTGTTGGATGAAGGGTGTAGGCATCGACCATGTAGCAGCTCTGCAAACCCCTTCCAAAGATGCTTGGGTGGCCCAAGCAGCTGAAGTGGCCGCACTCCGCGTGGAGTGCGCTGTGATATTCCGAGGAATCAGAAGAGCCTGTTGTTGGTAGGATGTGGCAATGGTAGCCCTAACCCATCGACTTAGTGTGCTGGAAGTAACCTTGGCTCCTAAGGAGGAGGGTTGAAAGGAAATGAACAGGGCCTCTGTTTTCCGTATCGTAGTCGTGCGGGCAATATAGATGCGAAGAGCCCTGCGTACGTCCAGCGTGTGCCTCTGAAACTCCAAGCGACGAATGGGAGAGGGACAAGTCCGGCAGAACAATTTCTTGTGAGCGGTGGAAAAGGCTATTGACCTTGGGAAGGAAAGTGGGCTCTAAACGAAGCACCACCCTGTTACTGTGGAAGATGCAGAGATCTCTCTTGACTGAGAGGGCTGCTAAGTCTGAAACTCGCGTGCTGAGGTAATAGCAATAAGAAAGGCAACTTTAAGAGAAAGGAAGCGAAGGGAAATTTCCCTCAAGGGCTCGAAAGGGTGTCTAGTCAAGGCCTTGAGAACTGGGTTAAGTCGCCAAGTAGGGAACCTGTGGACAGTTGGTGGACGAAGGCTGGTGGCTCCCCATAAAAACTGACAAATGAGGGGATGTTTGGACATGGGGGTCGTGGAGTTGTTGCTGAGTATGGAGGAAAGGGCTGCCACTTCCCTCCGTAACGTGTTGGGGTAAGCCCCTTTTTCAGACCGTCCTGGAGGAAGAGGAGGAGGAAATATACTGAAGCTGAGGTGTGAGTGTTGCACCACGCGACAAACGCCTGCCATGTGGCTTCATATATGCGTTTCGTGGAGTCTCTACGAGCAGCCTGAATAGTGAAAATAACCCGATCAGGGAGATTAGTATGTTTTAGGAGACTCCTCTCAACATCCAAACGGTTAGGTGGAATCATTGTGGGTTCGGATCGGAGGGGGGCCCCTGGACTAGGGCCACTGTACTGTCTGGGATCTGCCATAGCTGGCTCACCGAAAGTGACACCAGGTCTGCGAACCATGGTCTCCGAGGCCAGTGAGGCCCAACCAGAATGATGTCCGCTTGGTGGTGTAGGATCCTGTTGATTACCCTGGGGATAAGGGGAATCAGAGGACAGGTGTAAAGGAGCCCTGGAGGCCAGGGGGATCGGAGAGCATCTACTGCTTCTGCTCCGTGGGCAGGGTATTGAGTGAAAAACCAAGGAAAACCTGGTGATTGCTGCTGGAGGCAAAGAGATCCACCTGAGGAGTTCCAAATCGAGCCGTTATTACCCTGAATAAGGTTTGGAGAAGAGACCACTCTGCTGGTTCGACCAAGGAGTGACTGAGGGAATCTGCTTGGAGATTTGTCTGGCCTGAGATGTGGATCACTGAGATGGATCTCAGATGAGATTCCGCCCATTGGCTTAGTCAAAGGGATTCTTGCATGAGGCCCTTGGAATGTGCGCCTCCCATCCGATTGATATGGGCCTTTGCTGTGACGTTGTCTGTCCTCACCAACACGTCTTGACCTGACACCAGGGGTTGGAAATGGAGGAAGGCTAGGTAGACAGCTGAGTTCAAGGATGTTGATATTGAGGGTGGCCTCTGATGGGGACCACAAGCCTTGAGCCATCTGATTCTCTATGTGCGACCCCCAACCGGATAGGCTGGCGTCTGTGGTGAGAGTCACCCTGCGTGGTTCGAGGAAGATGGAGCCCTTGCCTATGATGTTGGAAGTCCGCCAACGGAGGGAATCCCTGACGTCTGGGGAAAGTGTAACAAGCACCAGAGAAGTGCTGCGATGGGCCCGTTGATGAGGGAGGAGAAACCACTGCAACCATCTGCTGTGGAGCTGAGACCAGGGAACAATACCAAAGGTTGAGATAGTTGGAAAAGTGTGGGAAAGGGCTGGTGAAAGCATCTGAGAGACAGTCTGGAAAGACCAGACTGTCGTTCCCTGGACAGAGAAACTGTGTTAATCTCCGCGCCCAAATGGACCATGGTGGTGGATGGGGATAGGTGGCTTTTCGTCCAGTTAATGGAAAAGCCATGGCGTTGGAGGATCTGAATGGTGGTGACTAGGTCTCGCTTGGCCAACTTTTCTGAGCGGGAAAGGATGAGAATGTCATCTAAATAAGCTTAGATGCGAATGGGAATGGATCTGATATGCGCCATAAGGGTGGCCATGATCTTGGTGAAGACCCTTGGGGCCGAAGAAAGGCCAAAGGGCAAAGCCTTGTATTGGTAGTGTCTACCTGCATATGTGAACCTAAGATATTTGCGGAAGGAGGGGTGAATGGCGACGTGGAGATATGCTTCCGTCAAGTCAATAGACGAAAGGAAGTCTCCAGGCCGGACACATTTGAGAACGGAGTGAAGGGAATGCATTTTGAACCGGCGGTAGATGACATATCGGTTTAAGGATTTTAAATCTAGAATTGCCCTCCAACCCCCTGAAGATTTTCGCACCACAAAGAGGCGTGAGTAGAAACCGTCTCCCCTTTGATCTACTGGGACAGACTGAACTGCCTCTATAGAGAGGAGATGTTGGATAGCCTCCTCAATGAGCAAATGGCTCAGCCTTGTGTCAGAGATGGGGCATGGTACGAAAACCTTGGGGGGAACGGAGGAGAACTCTAAAGAGAGACTGTAAGAGACCGTCTCCCTGACCCATGCATCCCCCCTGTGATGAGATCCCATTGAGAGGCAAAGTGAATTAAACGGCCTCCAATGGGAAGATCTCGAGGAGGCTCATTTGGAACGTCTGAAGGGTCTGCCCCGCCCTCCCCTTGAAGATCTGCGGGAAGTGAAACTGGCCCCTTGTCTGACCTGGTTGTCCTGAGTTCCGCCTCTGGAGAAAAATTGATGTTGAGGTCGCTGTTGGTAGTAATGAGCATCCGTGGATCGAAAGGACTGAGACTGTGGGTAAGGGCGCTGACAAATTTCAGACCTGCAAGAGAGTGATGGCAAGATCTTCCTCTTGTACCGAGTTTCAATGAGGACTGGTTCTAGGGGTGCTCCAAACAGCTTGTCACCTGCAAAGGGAGCAGCGGCCAGGCGCTATTTATTGCGAGCGTCTGCTTGCCATTGGTGGAGCCAGAGCAAATGTCTGGATGTGATGGAAGATCCAATGGCTTTGGCCGCAAAGCGAGCGGCATTGAGATATGCGTCTGCTGAATACTCCAGGGAAGCTCTGATTTTATTGATGTCTTGATGAGCTCTGGTGTCAGAAGCCGGAATTCTGTCTTGGAGTTGCTTCAGCCACAGAAGAGGGGCTCTATCAAAGAAAGATGCCGATGTGGAGGCTTTGACTGCCCAGGTGGCCGCCTGGTGACCTTTGACCAAGGTTCTCTCCGCCCTCTTATCTTCCGGCTTGAGTGCCTCCTCTGGAGGGACCGTGAGGTGAGATGAAGATGATAAAGCGACGATTGGAGCATCTACTGTGAGAACCTGCAAGATAATATCTAGATCGTGAGCAGAATTATAAAGACGTTTGTCCAATGTATTTGGGTTGGGTCCAGAGTCTGGAAAGGACCACTGGCGTGAAACCACATCAGTGAAACGTTTTGGAGCTGGAATGGTGTCAGCCTCCACAGCATGCTCAGAAAATAGAAGGTTGGAAGGATCAGAACCTGACTGGTCGGGAGGAGGGCAGGGAGTACCTGAAGAACTAGTGGCCGCCTGGGAAAGGGTGGCGGCTGGGGCTTTGGATAGCGTCGTGCCTTTGTGGCCTCTGACCCGGCGCCGATCTCGACTGGCCCCTTGGTATTCTGAGGAGCTGAGAGAGATGAAGCGCCGGAAAAGACGCCTAGAGAGTGGTTGGAGGGCCAGTCGTTCTGAATCTGACCGAACACTAATAAGGTCTCATATTCAGACCTACCTAGTGGCGATAAGCGCGGCAAAACGGGAGTATTTTTCCACTCTTATTGCATCGGCAGATAATCGCCCAGCCGCCCTGTTTAGGGTGACCCACTCCCTCCTCTTGCAGGGAGCATGGGAGGACCCCTTACAAGGGCGTGCTGAGGATTTTGGACAATATCTGCATGATAAAATCGCTCAGATCCGGGACGGTCTGGACGCAGATTGGGTAGATTCGGACGGGATGATGGAGGTAGGTCCTGTGGATGTCATCTGGGAAGAGTTCGACACTTTGGCTCCCGAGGACATGGACAGGATATTGGGGAGGCTTAACGTGACCACATGTTTATTGGACCCGTGTCCTCCTGGCTGGTACTGGCCACCCGGGAGGTGACACAAGGCTGGCTTCAGGGAATTGTCAACGCGTCCTTGGTGGAGGGTGTCTTCCCCACCGCCTTAAAAGAGACGGTGGTGAGACTCCTCCTCAAGAAGCTCTCCCTGGATCCAGCTGCTTTAGAGAACTATCGTCCTATCTCCAACCTTCGTTTTGTGGCGAAGGTTGTTGAGAGTGTGGTGGCACAACAGCTCCCCCGGTACCTGGATGAAACTGTCTATCTTGACCCGTTCCAGTCTGGCTTTTGGCCTGGGTACAGCACGGAGATGGCATTGGTCGCATTGGTAGAGGATCTCTGGAGGGCCCGGGAAAGGGGTTGTACCTCTGCCCTGGTCCTATTAGGCCTCTCAGCGGCTTTTGATACCATTGACCATGGTATCCTGTTGCGACGGCTGGAGGGGTTGGGAGTGGGGGGCACTGTTTTTCGTGGTTCTCCTACCTCTCTGACCAGTCACAGATGGTGTTGGCAGGGGAGCAGAGTTCGGCCACGAGGCGCTTCATGTGTGGGGTGCCACAGGGGTCGGTTCTCTCGCCTCTCCTGTTCAACATCTACATGAAGCTGCTAGGTGAGATCATCCGTGGTTTTGGGGTGCGAAGTCATCTGTATGCTGATGATACACAGCTGTACATTTCCACCCCTAACCACCCCAATGAAGCCGTTGAAGTGATGTCCCGATGTCTGGAAGCCGTGCGGGTCTGGATGGGGAAAAACAGGCTTCGACTCAACCCTTCCAAGACTGAGTGGCTGTGGATGCCGGCATCGCGGTACAGCCAGCTGATTCCATCGCTGACTGTAGGGGGCAAGTCATTGGCCCCCATGGAAAGGGTCCACAATCTAGGCATCCTCCTGGATGTACGGCTGTCTTTGGAAGAGCATATGACGGCCATCGCCAGGGGAGCTTTTTATCAGGTTCCCTTGATACGCCAGTTGCGTCCCTTCCTAGACCAGGATTCCTTATGCACGGTCACTCATGCCCTCGTCACTTCCCCTCTGGACTAGTGCAAGAGCACCCAGAGGATCCTATTGGTCCAGAATGTGGCTGCGCGGGTAATAGAGGGAGCAACTCGAGGCTCCCATGCGCAAGCTGCACTGGCTGCCGGTGGTCTTCCAGGTGCAATTCAAGGTGTTGGTTACCACCTTCAAAGCTCCATGGCATAGGACCGGGTTACTTACGGGACCACCTGCTGCCACCAATTGCCTCCCATCGACCAGTGCGCTCCCATAGGGAGGGCCTCCTCAGGGTGCTGTCGGTCAGACAATGCCGACTGGCGACCCCCAGGGGGATGGCCTTCTCTGTGGGGGCTCCTGCCCTCTGGAACGAGCTGCCTCCAGAGATACGACAACTCCCTGACCTCTGGACCTTTCGCCGCGAGCTAAAGACATTTTTATTTCGTCGCGCAGGGCTGGCCTAATAGTTTTAATGGGTTTTTTTGCTAGAGTTTTTAATCTTTTTGCCAAATTGAATTAGTTTTTTAAACAAAATATGTTTTTAACTTTTGTATTGTTTGTATTGTTTTATTTGGCTGATTCCTTTGGGAGAAGGGCGGTATATAAATTGGAATAATAAATACATACATACATACATACATACATACATACATACATACATACATACATACCTAGGCGGGTGGTTTGTTGTGCCTTGAATAATAGAGACCTGAAAACCTGTGGTTTGAAAAGACCTATGACGGATGGTTGATCCAACCCTTCATCTTCAGAAAGAGATTGTTCTCGATGGAGATCCTCCTCCAATAAAGATGCATGATCTTCAGAGTCAGGGGATTGATCCCTGTCACGTGTATATCTGGATTCCTCCCTGTCTGCAACCCCTTGAATGCCTGATGTCGTGGCTATAATGCTCAGAGACTGCAGAAGGAGATCCCTGCTGAAGACAATGGGCAAGGCCCTGTTTGATGGCATCAGATATTATAGCCCCAAATGACTCAGCTAACTGAATATTGTATGGGGTAGGAGCTGCTGGAGGAAGAGCCATGGCAGGCAGCTGAATTTGGGCCTCAGAAGCCTCCAGATGAGAAAGAGCTGAAGTAGAAGGCTCAGTCAAAGGTTGAAAAAAGGGCACAAGCTCTGCAGGTGGTGGGGCCAAATGCTCAGGTTGGTCAGGGGACCAGGTACAGCCCTGCCCGTGAGAAAGACTCCGGTCCTGGCTGAGGGGTGGAGGACGAGGAGGAGGCTGTTGCTGAGGGACCTCTGGAGAGGCAGTGGGGGAAACCCCTTTGGAAGATTGTTGTTGTTGAGCCTTGTTGATCGCCCTCTCTAGGGCCTTGTGCCTGCGTTCCTCTGCTCTGGAGGATTTTGCAGGTAAATTGCTTTGCTGTGGCTGGGCTTTGGATCTTTTTTCTGGAACAAGGTCCCTGGAACAGCCCTCCCCAGGGTCAGAAGAATGGTGGCTGCACTCCTTAGAGGAGGCCATGTGGCGAATCCTGGATTTCCTAGCACCCGCCATCTTGGATTAAGCCCTTGCAACCTCTGAAACTGAAAGTAACACAAATATGAGAAAAGGGGATGCCAGTCACGTGTGACCAGGTCCCTGGGCCTGATCCTCTGATCCCTGGGGTCTAGATGGTGAGGAAGACTCCAAAAGCTGCCCCCAAGAGTCACTAGCCTTGCTGCTCCAAGCGCAACTAATTTTGGCGCGGCAAGCCTCTTCCTGCCAAACAGCTGCTATGCGGTGAGCTTTAAAGTGCAGCAGAGCGATCCCTGAAGAAGGGAGCTGTTTTGAAGCTGAGGGGGAGGGAAACCCCAGTTCAAGGCTACCAGAGCTGCCAGCAGGCAGTCCTGAACTGCTTCCAGCAGTCTTCAGCGGTATCAGGCTGAAAGCCCTTTTCGCCGGAATGTGACTCCCCCGACGATCAGGAGCCGAGCTGCAGTTTAAAAGGAGAGGGTTTTTTTTTTTAAAGGAAAGGAATTCTCTATATCAGAGGAAAAATACTGTGAAAGATAAGACACTTCTGATCTTGCCAAGACCGAGTCGAAAAAGCTGACCACAGGAGGAAGAGGCGGGGCTTAATTGAATCAGCAGACTCGGTCCTATTAGCCAGACATGAGAGTTAACCCATGTCTGACTGGTGTTTCCACTGACATAGAGAAAAGAGCAAAACAGAGGTACAGTCTCAATGACTTAGAACAAGAAACAGATTCAGAAGAAATTTTACCAACTGGAATTTAAGGAAAGCTTTAAGTTAGTTAAAGAAGAAACAAAGGGGAGTAATTAGACCCCTGCTGAATGTGAAATAAAATGAGTTGGTATTACATTCCGGAGGGGAGGGAACCAGAATTTTGATGGTCAGTACAGAATAACAGAGCTGGAAGGAACCTTGGAGATCTTCTAGTCCAACCCCCTGTTCAAATAGGAGACCCTATATCATTCCAGACAAGTGGTTGTCTAGTCTCTTGATGACTCTTTTCTATGACTCTTCTATGAAAAACAGAAATAAATATATGCTGGTTGGGCTGGGAAGTATACTGTTGTCTATGAGTATGGATCAAGGATATGACAGAATAACTGCAAAGACACCTAAAGTCTATAGACTTGGAATCTTTTCTGGTTATCTTTTGAAGATCATGAGGGAAGCTGAAGAAATAGGAGCTCAGAAACAGGAGCTTCACCCATCCTTCTAGTCCATGAAAGAGGTCTGAAAAGGAAAAACAGAATGCTGCAGATGAATGATTAGCTACAGAAACAGTACAGAAAGGCAAGATTTCAGTTTCTAGGATCAAGGCCTGTATTACCAGGTTGATGGATAAATAGCTAGCATATGGTATACTTCTCAGAGATACTGGAGTTAATGTTTCTTCAGTTTCTTCAACAGTGAATACTGCATGGGATGGAAATTAAAATTCAGATAAGGACTTGTGAACTACCAGAAAAAGTAAAAAGAGAAGCTATAGTAGGATCTATTAAACATTCTACGAAAAATTAGTTAGACGTATCTTTTGTTCTTATATAATAATGCTCAGAGTATATAAAATGCTGAAATAGATAAAATGTGTTCTAAATCTTTTCCTTCCAGAAAGTCCTCTGCAGCCGATAATAGAGCTCCAGATCAATCTGGAGCTCTGATATCGGCTGCAGATGCCTTCCAGCAGGCATCTTGCAGCATACACAGCCACGCCACTGCCCAGCAACATAGAAATGTTGCCTATTGACTGCGATGCTACCCCTTACCCGGTATATAGATAGCAGCTGTGACAGAAAGTTGTGTTCTCTGGTTAACTCTGCTTTTTACTTGCTGTTCGCTTATTCCAATTGCCTGCTAGTTGTTAATAAAGAGTTATTGCTTTAACCGTCAAGCCTCCATTTCTTCCTTTATTCCTTGAATGAAGCACTAGTGACGAGAAAGTGGGATTCCTGAGGCGACGGTAGAGCGCTGGTCATGATAGCGGAGTTCAATCACACTCTGCGCCTGTTAATCCACATTGTTCAATGGCTAACAAAGCATCTTTCACTTCATATGAACTGGCCTAAGAGACATGGGACGTGTATGTCTAGCGATTTGACTGTTATCTCCAACCCAACGATTTCACCAAGCTCTCAGGAGATAGGAAACACGCCCATTTCCTGAATGCCTGCAGCCCGCAGATATTCACAACGGCCAGAGCTCTGTTGGTGCTGCAGCCAGTCTGTGCGGTGCCTTGGGCCACCCTGATGGGCAAATTGAAGGCTCATTACGCGCCAGCTCCTTCGCGCATTTCCAGACCGTTCACTTTTCGACAGAGGGTCCAGATGGAAGGAGAGTCCATCAATTCGTATATGGCTTCTCTCTGGACCGCCGCTATAAGTGTGAGTTCCCTAACCTTGATGACTCCCTTCTTGAGTAGCTGGGGTGCAGCATGAGGAGTTTGAGATTGCAATGCCGCCTCTTATCTAGAATTGACATTTGCCTCCAGTCTGCCTTGGATGAAGCATGTGCCTATGAAATGTCGGAGAAGTTGTCAGCAGAGATGCACAGGGCTCCGGCCGTGCATGCAAAAGCCCACTCTGTTGCCGTTCACCATGATGATATCCTTTCCGATGAATTCGAGGGGGAGGAAGACGAGCGGCCCTGGGAACCAAGCAGCCAATGGAGCGGAAACCACAGACGGCGCCCTGCCTGGGATGCAGAGAGAATCACCCTCGCTCATTGTGCCGTTTCAAGACTGCAGTCTGCTGCAGATGTGGCGAACGAGGACACCTGGCTAGAGTCTACCACTCCAACCCACTGGACAGCACTCCAGCCAGCCAGATGGTTCCAGAGAGGTCCTCCCGTGTCCCAAAATGATTGCTTCACCGTGAACCGAGAGGACACCAACCCTGTGGTATCGATCAGCCATGCTTCGACTGGCTCCAACAAGAAATTTTTTCTCACTATCAAGATAGAGGGGGTGCCCTGTAGTATGGAGGTGGACACAGGCTCCTCTAAATCTATTATTGCCTAGAACACCTTACAAAAGATAGCCCCAAACTTCACTAAAGTCAACTGAATGCTTGCACCACCAGGCTGAGGGACTATCAAGGGAACAACATTCTTATTCTTGGGAGTGCCAACCTCAGGGTGGAGAAAGGTATTTTCTCTGGTCGCCTCCCACTGCTTGTAGTTAAGGGTAACCTCCCCAGTCTTTTGGGATTGGATTGGTTCTCTGCATTGGGCCTCAACATCACAGACATTCATTCTACCACCACAGACCGGTTCAAGGCTGATTTCTGAGTTTGCTGAGGTATTCAATGATTCCCTGGGTCAATACAAGGGCAACCCTATCTCCCTGAACCTTGATCCCCAGGTGTCCCCTATCAGGCTTAAGTCTCAACGGGTGCCTTTTGCAGTATGTCCAAAGGTGGACAAGGAGCAGGATAAGTTAATTGGGCAAGGGGTGCTTGAGCCCACCAACCATTCTAAGTGGGAGACTCCTGTCGTCATTCCCATCAAACCAGAGATTCAGTACGCATCTGTGGTGATTTCAAATGCACATTGAACCGTGCTTTGCAGGGTAGTCCAACACCTTCTCCATTCTTTGAGCCAGGGATCTATCTTTGCTAAGCTAGATATGGCACAGGCGTATCAGCAGCTTCCTGTGGACGATGCCACGTCACTCACAGGGGCACCGCCTGCAGTTTGGGATCAGTGTGGTCCTGGGTTGTTTCAGAGCCTCATGGAGCAGCTATTGCAGGGTATACCTGGGGTCGTTCCATACGTTGATGACGTTTTGGTCTCTGCCACCAGCCGGGCTGCCCTCATTAGCCGCCTGTGACAGGTTCTCACCCGTTTCCAACAAACAGGCCTTAAGCTTAAAAGGTCTAAGTGTAAATTTGGGATGCCTAGGATCGAGTTCCTGGGGTTCTAATTGATGCTGACGGGTTGCACCCAACCCTGTCGAAGGTAGAGATGATAAAAAATGAACCTACTCCTACATGCAAAGCTGACTTGCAGGCTTTCTTGGGGCTCCTTAACTTTTATAGCGTGTTCCTACCCCATAAGGCTTTTGTGGCAGAGCCTCTTCATAGGTTGCTTGATGGTAGAACTCCTTGGTTGTGGGCAAGGCCCAAGCTTCTGCTTTCGCTGCTGTCAAGGCTCTCCTCACCTCGGATGCCGTGTTGGTCCAATACAGCGACAGTGTCCCCCTTACTCTGGCTTGTGATGACTCTCCATATGGCATGGGGCTGTTTTGAGCCCCCTACTGCCAAATGGATCTGAGGCTCCAATTGCCTATTTTTCTCAGACTCTTTCATTGGCAGAGCGGAATTATAGTCAACTAGACAAGGAGGCTCTGGCCATTGTAGCTGCTGTTAAATGGTTTCATGACTACATTTATGGCCGGTTTTTCCAACTGATCACTGACCATAAGCCTCTTTTGGGGTTGTTAGCCGGTGACAAACAGACCTCTCAGATTATGTCCCCTTGCCTATCTAGATGGTTTATTTTCTTGGCAGCATACAATTATCAGTTGAGCTATCGCCCAGGGAAAGAGCTCTCCAATGCAGATGGACTTAGCCATTTTCCTCTCCCTCTGGGAATCAAGGACCCTGCCTCATCCGTTTTCTTGGTGGATGAGCTTCCTGCCCTGATGACTGCAGCTGATATTGCGTATCATTCCAAGTGTGACACTACTCTTGTGCAGGTTCTGGATTGGGAGCAACGGGGGTGGCCACAGGACCGCCTGCTGGGGGAATTCCAACCCTATAAGACTAGAAAGCATGAGCTGTCCGTCTTGAGGGGCTGCTTATTGTGGGGCAGTCGGGTAGGGGTTCCTCCTCCCTTATGCACCTCTGTATTACAATACCTACAAGAAGGACCGCTCTAGGCCAGTTACATTTGGTGGCTTAGATTGGATCAGGCCATCTCGGAATGGGTAGAGAATTGCCAGAGTTGCTAACTGTCCCAGGAAGTGCCACCCGCGGCCACGCCTACGGAGTGGGAGGCCCCCAGGAGTCCTTGGTCCCAGGTTCATATTGACCTGGCTGGCCCGGTCCATGGGCACAACTTCCTGATAGTGGTTGATGCATACTCTAACTGGATGAAGGCAGTTCTCATGGCATCGACTTCTGAGGCTGTCAACGGGGCGCTGGGCAAACTGTTTGCCACCCACGGTGTGCCTGATATAGTAGTTTCAGATAACGTTCGTTTTCCAGATGTTCATGGCAGGTTTGGACATCAGGCATGCCCAGGTTGCGCCCTACCATCCGGCCAGCAATGGCTGGGCTGAATGAGCTGTCCAGTTCATTAAGGATGCTCTGACCCGGTTCGGGTCGGGGAAATGGCAGGAGAAACAAGGAAAATACCTCCTGGCACAACATACTACCCCATGCCCGATAACCAACGCAGCCCAGCTGAGGTTCTCATGGGCCAGCGCCTGCAAACGACCATAGTCAGGTTGCATCCCGATTACCCTTCCGATACTCCACTGGACTCGACCAGCCGCATCAGGACCTTCACTGAGGGGGAAAGGGTTTTTTTTCAGAACCACGAAGGTGATCCTGTTGTGCCTCGTCCGCTTTCCCCGCAGCCGGGCCCGTCTTATCTGCTTCCGAACGCTGAGGAATGTCCTAGCATGCCTCCCGGCCCCAGCCCTGGCTCCATGCCCAGACAGGCCGAAGAAGAAGAAGTGCCTCCAGCCCCCAGCCCTGGCTCCATGCCCAGGCAAACGGAGCAACTAGACCCCTCCCCCTCCCCCACAGCATGTGAGCCTGAGGAAGGTCAATTACCAACAGCTGCAGACTGGAGTGACCCTCGCTTCAGGAGAATTGATAAGAAAGAAAGGAGGGGCAGGCCTGGATAAGTGCTGAGTCATGGAGCCACACCCCATGGCCTATATAAAGGATCTGCTTTCTGGCATTCTCTGAGTCAGGCAAAGTCTAAACATATCTTGCTGAAGTCACTTTCTGGTCTCCTGCCTGCCTTGAGAACTTTGCTAGGACTTTGGCAGAGCTGCAGAGGCACGCCTGATTCAGATTTCCCTGACCCGGCCGTCAGCGGAGGAATGGGACATGACATCTTGCCTGACTCCCACACATCTACACCACAAGATGGATCAGCAACAGCTGGCGCAGATTGTGCAGTAGCTACAAGCAGATAACCAGCAACTGCAACAACAAGTCACCCAGCTGACTGCTCAACTGGCTGCTGGGAATGCCCCAGCAGTCCAACCTCCTCCTCCTCCTCCTCAGCGCCACAGCCTGGTACCGGTGCCGGAGAAGTTCTCAGGACGGATGGAGATGTTCCCGGCCTTCATGGCCCAGTGCCAGACCTACATGGCAATGCGGCCGGGGGACTTTCCAGATGACCGGGCCAGGGTGGCCTTCATGATGAACCTGTTGTCTGGCCAGGCTGCTCAGTGGGCCACTCCTTTGGTGCTCAGGGACAGCCCCTTGCTGGCGGACTACCAGGGGTTCTGGGGGCAACTGCGCCTAATGTATGAGGACCCTGTGCGGGCCCAGGCGGCCGCCCGGCGCCTAGGAGAGATCCAACAAGGGCCGCGCCCCCTCCAGGAGTACATCGCTGAATTCCGGTTGCTGTGCCACGATTCGGACTGGAACGACACAGCACTGGCGGGCGCGTTCCAGAGGGGCCTTTCGGAAGAGATCCAGGACGAGCTGGCTCGGGTGGAGGCACCACGGACCCTCGTTGACCTGGTGCCCCTTTGCCTGTGCCTCGACACCCGTCTCCAGCAACGCCCGTCCCGTCGCCGCCAGCAACCACCAAAGACCGTCGCACTCCTCGACCCGTGCCACCTCCGACCCGTGCCGCCCCGCGCTTCGTGGCAACCGCCGGGGAGCCCATGGATTTAGGAGTGGCCAGGCCTCGCCTGATGGCCCTGGAGTGGAGCTGGAGGCGCCAAGAAGGGCTGTGTTTGTACTATGGGGAGCCCAACCATTTCGCCGCCGCATGCCCCAGGAAGCACGGCGGAGCCCGTGCGCCCATCCCCGAATCCCGGCCAGTCGGGAAACGGGGCAAGCCCGGCCTAGGGGAAACCTTAGACCGGGCATGGACCAAGCACCCGCCAGACACAGCCGTGGACCCCGGGCCCCCTCGGCACCTGATTTTGGACACCCGGGTGTGGGTGGGTGACCGGCCGGAGGGGATCCCGGCGCACGCGCTGGTGGACTCGGGGGCCACCACGAACTTTATGGACCGGGCCTTCATGGACCATTTTGGGGTCCCCTTGGTACCGGTGGACCCTCCAATGAGCGTCGAGACCATCGACGGGAGGGAGCTGGTGGCCGGACCCATTAACTTCGCCACGCAGCCCTTGTGCCTCGCCATCGGGGACCACGATGAGGCGATTCGCTTCTACGTGACGGCGGACCTCCCCTTCCCGGTGATCGTCAGACTGGCCTGGCTGCGGACTCACGACCCTCAGGTGGCCTGGTCGCGGAACGGCATCTCGTTCCCCAGCCTGCAGTGCATCGACCACATCTGCCACACCTGCGCCGGCCAGGACATCTTCACCCCGGCTGTCGCTGTGCCCCGAGCTGCACGACTTCGCTGACGTCTTCAGCGAAAAGGAGGCGGACCGCTTGCCCCCGCACCGGCCCTACGACTGCCCCGTGGACCTGCAGCCCAGCGCTCCGCTGCCAACGGGACACCTGTATTCCATGTCCGAGCCAGAGTTGGCAGCCCTCAGGGACTTTCTGGACAAAAACTTGGCCCGAGGGTTCATCCGGCCTTCCAAGTCCCCTCTGTCGGCCCCGGTCCTCTTCGTGAAAAAGAAGACGGGGGATTTTCGCCTGTATTGCGACTACCGCCGGCTGAACGCCATCACGGTGCGGAATCGCTACCCCCTGCCGCTCATCCTGGAGCTGATGGACCGGCTGCGGGAGACCTCCATCTTTACCAAGCTCGATTTCCGGGGGGCCTACAACCTGGTGTGGATGCGTGAAGGGGACGAGTGGAAGACAGCGTTCGGCACCTGGTACGGACACTATGAGTACATGGTCATGCCTTTCGGGCTGACCAACGCCCCCGCCGTCTTCCAACATTTTATGAACGATGTGTTCCGGGACATGTTGGATCGGTTTGTGGTGATCTACCTGAATGACATCCTGGTCTACTCCCAGTCCAGGGGAAGTCAACTCCAGCACCTCCGCCTTGTCCTGCAGCGCCTGCGGGAGCACCAGCTCTACACCAAGCTGGAGAAGTGCTTTTTCCTCCGGACGTCCATCGAGTTCCTCGGGCACATCATCTCACCCGAGGGGATCGCCATGGACCCGCGCAAGGTGGAGGCCCTGTGCAGCTGGGAAGCCCCGTGTCGGGTGAAGGATGTCCAGTAGCTGCTGGGCTTCGCCAATTACTATCGGACCTTCATCCCGGGCTTCGCCATGCTGACGGCTCCGCTCACCCAGCTCCTCCAGAAGAAGGTCCCATTCAGGTGGGGTCCCCCGCAGGAGGAGGCCTTCACGGCTCTCAAGAAGACTTTCGTCACGGAGTCCATCCTGCGACATCCCAACCCACACCGTTGGAGACGCCCTCGGACCGGTGCTGCTACAGGCCCCAACGGATGGTGGCACTCTTTTTCCCTGCGCGTGCTACTCGCGGAAGCTCAACCCTTCCGAGCACAACTATACCATCTGGGAAAAGGAGTTGGTGGCTATCAAGGCCGCGTTCAAGGCGTGGCAGCACCACCTGGAGGGGGCCCAGCATCAGGTAGAGGTCCGAACGGACCATCGGAACCTTGAACACCTCACCACGGCTCGGAAGTTGAACCAGCAGCAGATCCGGTGGTCGCTGTTCTTCGCCCGGTTCAACTTCCGCGTAACCTATATCCCCAGGGGCCACAACCGGAGGGCGGACGCCCTGTCCCGTAAGCCGGAGTACCTGAGCTCCCAAGACCCTCTTCCTCCATGGACAGTGCTGCCGGCAGAAGCCTTGGCCACTGCCTGGGAACCAGTGGACTTACGGGCCCGGGTGCGAGAGGCGCAGCGCCAAGACGCCTGGTCTCAGCAGCGGCGAGCGGAGGCGGGCCCCACCTCTCCGTGGACATTGGAAGACGACATGCTCAAGTTCCGGGGGCGGTTGTATGTGCCCACGGGGCCGCTCCGGTTCCTCGCCCTGGCCCAGTGCCACGATAACCCTGCCGCGGGCCATTTCGGGTTTTTCAAGAATCTCAACCTGGTGACGCGGACCTTCTGGTGGCCCCGGGTGCGGCATGATGTCCATGCCTACGTGACGTCCTGCGTGCCGTGCTGGCAAGCCAAGGCCGCTATGGGGGCCCCTCCCGGTCTCCTCCAGCCCTTACCGACTCCTGACAGACCCTGGGGGACGATTTCCATGGACTTCCTGACGGACCTGCCGCCGTCCTCAGCGTTCACCACGGTGCTGGTGGTGGTGGACATGCTCACCAAGATGGCACACTTCATCCCGTGCCGCGGACTGCCCACCGCCACCAAGACGGCCCGTCTCTTCTTGCAGCACGTCTTTCACCTCCACGGTCTGCCAGACAGGATGGTGTCGGACCGTGGAGTGCAGTTCACGGCTCGCTTTTGGAAGAGCCTGATGGCCGCATTGGAGGTGCAGGTGTGCCTGTCGTCGGCGCACCATCCGGAGACCGACGGCGGGACGGAGAAGGTCATCGGCGTCCTAGAGCAGTACCTCCGGTTCTTCGTGAACCAGCAGCAGGACAACTGGGCCGAGTACCTGTCCCTGGTGGAGTTCACCTTCAACAATTCCCAACACACCTCCACCCAGACCACCCCGTTCCTGGCCAACTTGGGGTACCATCCGCGGCTCTTCCCTCTGGCGCCCCCGGACTCCCCGGTTCCCAAGACGCAGTCCTTTCTCTCCGAGTTGCACGATGTCCAGCAGATGGTGCGTCGGCAGCTGAATCGGGCAAAGGACTACAAGCGGGTCGCCGATCGTTCCCGACGGGCAACACCCTCGATGGCGGTCGGAGACCACGTGTGGCTTTCCACAAAGCATCTCCCGTCCGACCGGCCGGCGAGGAAACTCGACCACCGGTTCATCAGTCCGTTCCCCGTCGAGGCGGTCATCAATCCGGTGGCCTACCGGCTGAGTCTGCCGCGTTCCATGTGGATCCATCCCGTCTTCCACCGGTCCTTGCTGGTCCCTGAGGCCCCGCCGTGTCTCCTCCGGCGCCCGACGCCGCCAAGGACGGGGTGGAGGAGTACGAGGTGCACAGCATACGCGACTCCCGCTGGCTGAAGGGGCGCTTCCAATACCTGGTTGCGTGGCAGGTGTACGGGACCGAGTTCACCTGGGTCGACGCCTCCGATGTCCACGCCCCGGACCTGGTGCGGGCCTTCCACGAGCAGAACCCGGCCCAACCACATCCCGATCGTCAGCCCGGGGGAAGGGCCCTGCGGTGAGGGATAGTGTTGTGCCTCGTCCGCTTTCCCCGCAGCCGGGCCCGTCTTATCTGCTTCCGAACGCTGAGGAATGTCCTAGCATGCCTCCCGGCTCCAGCCCTGGCTCCATGCCCAGGCAAACGGAGCAACTATACCCCTCCCCCTCCCCCACAGCATGTGAGCCTGAGGAAGGTCAATTACCAACAGCTGCAGACTGGAGTGACCCTCGCTTCAGGAGAATTGATAGGCGGCGTCAGCAAAAGGAAGGGAGTGGCAAGCCTGGATAAGTGCTGAGTCATGGAGCCACACCCCATGGCCTATATAAAGGATCTGCTTTCTGGCATTCTCTGAGTCGGGCAAAGTCTACCTTATCTTGCTGAAGTCACTTTCTGGTCTCCTGCCCACCTTGAGAACTTTGCTAGGACTTTGGCAGAGCTGCAGAGGCACGCCTGATTCGGATTTCCCTGACCCGGCCGTCAGCGGAGGAGTGGGACACGACAGATCCCTTGTGGTTGCCCGGCCAAATTGTCCTAGTAACGGGCCCCCATTCTTACAGGGTGGAGCTCGAGGATGGGCAGATTTGGCGGCATCATGTGGACCAGATTCAGGGACGTAAATTCACTGCCCCTGCAATAAACCAGCACTCATCAGCCAGGACTACTGATGGGTCACCTCCGGCTCCTACTCTTCAGCCAGTCGGCGTTTTCAACGCACCGCTACAAATAAGTTTTCCGACGGCCGACTTACCGGATGACTGAACTCTTCTTTCGTCGGCCAGCCCTCCGGAGGTGCTACCTTCACCAGCCCTGGTTCTCTCTGCGGTTCCAGAACTACCTCCTCCTATTCAACCTGGCGGAAGCCCTGAACTGATCGATCAGGACGATTGCGCAGGCATCCCACATATTTGCAGTATTACGCATGTGCCATCAAAGGGGGGGAGGAGTGCAGCGTATGTAGCCACGCCTCTGCCTGGCAACATAGAAACGTTGCCTATTGACTGCGATGCTACCCCTCAGGCGGTAGGACAAATGAGCGCCGTCATTGGCCAACAGCTTCTATATAAATAGCAGCTGTGACAGAAAGTTGTGTTCTCTGGTTAATTCTGCTTTTTACTTGCCGTTCACTTATTTCAATTGCCTGTAACTCATTAATAGAGTTATTGCTTTAACCGTCAAGCCTCCATTCCTTCCTTCATTCCTCAAATGAAGCACATCTAAACACAAAACGGGGGCCAGGGCAATGCATGCGAGTAGCGGCAAGCGGCCGCAGAAGGCAAGGCAGGTGACGGGGTGTGTGAGTAAGTAGAGCACCTTCACCCCCCATCCCCAACCTAGCTTATTTTTTACCTGTGTGCCTCGGCCCACCCCCTGCACCTTGGGGTGGGTGGGGTCTTAATTAGGGCTAATTTTGTGGGTGGGGCTTAATTTGATCACATGCGTGATAGGGCTTCTTTTCAGGGTGGGTCGTCATTTTGGAGAAACACGGTATCACATAGAATACATCCAAGAACTGTCCCCTATAATGGAATATCAGATTTAATATTAATGTTATGAAAATATTGCTGAAGGTAAGAGTAACTCCACCCTAAGGCCAAAGACCAAGCATGGGCTATTTAGCATGATGAGGAACAAACTCCCCTAATTCATCTAGAATTGTTTTCAAATATTTTATAACTGTGAATTAATATCAACTAACCTATAGATTTTTTAAAAAATAGACTACTATTTACTGAATTTAAAATCATGGAACTAAAGTAAGCAATTTGGTAAAACAGTCGCAGATCAAGTAGGAAAATAGAAAGCAAAGCATCATTATCAACTAGAGGAAATAGTTTCTGTCATGTTTTCTTTCTTTTTTTAAAAAATTTTTTATTAAAGTTTTCTTCATTTTATATCACAATTTTGATCTTTACAGAGCTCCCGTATCAGTATATTTCTTAAGTACATACAAATTATTTTCCTTATTCTTCCTTTCCTTTCCTATACATAACTATTCTATACAATGCATTGATATTGCATATAATATCCTTTATTGTCACATCTTAATTTACTTTTTTTTTCAGGGACGCGGTGGCTCAGGGGCTAGGATGTTGAGCTTGTCGATCGAAAAGGTTGGCAGCTCAGTGGTTCGAATGCCTAGTGCTGCCGTGTAATGGGATGAGCTCCCGTTACTTGTCCCAGCTTCTGCCAACCTAGCAGTTTCGAAAGCACATAAAAATGCAAATAGAAAAAATAGGGACCACCTTTGGTGGGAAGGTAACTGTGTTCCGTGCACCTCTGGATTTGAGTCATGCCGGCCACATGACCACGGAGATGTCTTCGGACAGCGCTGGCTCTTCGGCTTTGAAACGGAGATGAGCACCACCCCCTAGAGTTGGCAACGACTAGCACATATGTGCAAGGGGAACCTTTACCTTAATTTACCTTTATATCCTTATTCTTTGCTTCTAACCGATTATACCATGTATCCCAAATCAGATGGTATTCTGTTTCATCTTTCTTTTATTTCCATTGTTAGCCTGTCCATCTCCGCACATTCTAACACTTTTTTTATCACCATTTTATCAGAGTACTATCGTTTTTCCAGTATTGTGCATAGATGATTCTAGCTCCTGTTATTATGTGTAATATGATATAATGAACTTTTTTTTACTATAATTTCCCCTTCGGACATGTTTCCTTGTAGGAACTTGAGTATAATCAATGAAGTCAGCATAGAGATCCCATGAGGGAAATAGGAACATTTGTCTACTAACTGGTGTACTGGACAGTGGCTAAGTGGCTAGCTGGTCCTATAGCTAGGTTTTTAGCAACTCTAGGGGATCTCTACTATGTACAATCCTTTGTTCAGAGACATTTTGGGGGACATGACAGAGTTCTCAATTCTAGGGTCTTCATAATAGAATGCCTCTACCCTTCTTTTATGCAGCTCCTTCTTCCCTCAAGGGCTTTTGGGGATGTGGTATTCCAATTTTTGTTTGGTTGATAATACCGTAATATTCTTTCCTTTTGTATCTGTCACCCAATCATTACAATTCAGCCCACTGAAGATGTTTAAAGGATATCTTTAATAACAGGAAGGCAGTGACATACATGTCTGTCAGAAACAGGTTTACATCCAGTCTACTTAAGAGATAATATAGAAAAGATGGGGCAACTATGTTTCACACACATACACACACAAAACTTTATGTGTGTTTTTAGATGTACTATCTCTGAATTTTACATCAAAAAGGTGTGAAATTAAAGGAACTTTGAGACATAATGTCTCCGGCAATATTTTGTTGAGAGAAGCAAAACTTGGTCATCTTGTACAGCTTGTTGTGCTCTATTGAACAAAATAATAAAAACATTCCCATGATAATTGGGAGGAAATTTGGCCAAAAATGACTGTGGCATGAAAAAAAGGGTAAAGTTTGGCTTCCTATATCTCTGGCAGGAAAGGTATGAGAAACATGAAACTTTGTGCGTAAAAACTTAGCAACACAAAATTGTTGAATATAAAATTTCATTCTACTGTTTTCCAATAGTTCACAAATTGAGTGTAAAGTTGACAGTTGTTTCTCTAAGTCGTTGAAATCTTAGTCATACTGTTGAAGGCTACAGTATCAGGTCATATAAATGACTATATCTCTGCAAGTATTGCATCAGGAAACGTAACACTTTACCCATGTTCATTGGGGACGGTGTGTGCATGTTCACACCAAATTTCATCAAAATCTGTGATGGTCGACCTGGGCGCTTTCCTGAAATCAGACCACTTGACATGGAATGACCCTTCTCTCTTTCGTTAGTTTCCATCCATTGCTTCTTGTCTTGCCTTGAGGACTTCTGGAAAATAGTTTGACTCCCTCTTCTATGTGGCCACCCCTGAGATATTGGAACACTGCTATCATGTCACCCCAGTCCTTTTCATTAAACTAGTCATACCCAATTCCAGCAACTGTTCTTTACATGTTTTAGTCTCCAGTCCCCTAATCATCTTTGTTGCTCTTCTCTGCATTCTTTCTAGGGTTTCAACAACTAAAACTGGATGCAGTATTCCAAATGTGGCCTTACCAAGGCATTATAAAGTAGAATTAACAGTTCATGTGATCTTCATTATATCCCTGTTTATGCAGTCTAGAACTCTAAGCTAACAGCTTTTTTGGCAGCTGCAGCACACTGTTGGTTCGTATTTAAATGATTATCTGCTAGGACTCTGAGATCCCTCTCACAGTTATTACTATTGAGCAAGGTACCACAAATACTGTACCTATGCATTTTGTTTTTCTTGTTTCAATGTAGAACCTTACTTTTTTTCACCATTGAATTTCATTTTGTTAGATAGCGCCCAATGTTCAAGTCTGTCAAGATCCTTCTGTATCTTAAGCCTATCTTCTGGAGTGTTGGCTATTCCTGCCAGCTTGGTGTCATCTGCAAATTTGATGAGTTCCCATCTATCCCCTTATCCAAATCATTGATGAAGTTGTGAAGAGTACAGGGACTAAAACAGAGCCTTAGTGTACCCCAATGCATATTTCCCTCCATGTAAATGCAGTTCCATTGAGGACTACATGTTGAGTGCAATTGGTCAGCCAATTACGAATCCATCTGGTGGTGATCCTGTCTATCCCACATTTTTCTCTTATCAAGTAGTAGATTAGGGTCTACTTTATTTTAGGCAGGGAGAATGTTGCAGTGTCTCTGCAGTTGTCGTAAAGGTGAATGACTGCCATATGCTGCAACATTTGTAACTTTGGGACTGTATTGTAAGTACTTTTGGGAGGGGTGTCATAACTTTGAAACATCGCTAAGTGAGCTGTCGTAACTCAAGGACTACCTGTACTAGGGAAAAAAGTCTGTATAAACAATTTTATCTATTTATTTATATTCAATTTGAAGATCATATCTATGAATTAATGGTTGCCACTCATGCGTTCCTCCCATATTAATATGGAGCTGCCCCTACACAAATAAATATGTAATGTTCTGCTTGAATGAGCAAATATTGTCACATGGAATTTGATTTTTAGATTCATCAATCTGCCTGTTTACTTGGATATGATTAGAAACACAGCTATTTACCTAATTTATCAACAGGAAGCCATGTTACTGGCAGTTACATGTGATATATTTTGCTCATTAGACAGCACATAATAAAGAGCATAATGGATCTTATGATAAGATATTACACATGGCTGGTAAGTAACTTAAAGTTGAATGTCTGAATCTCAACTTCCAAACCACCATATTTAGATATGAAGAGAGAAATATATCAAACCAATCTTTTATGCTTCTTCAATTTCTGCCATTTATTAAATACACTCTCTGCTTAACCAGGCCTAATAAAGCAATAATGTTTTAAAACCCTTGTTAGGGTTTTTAAGTCAGATTATGTTAAATAATGGAACTTCATAATTTTATTAGCCTTCAGCAAATTATCGATGCAGGTCCTTTAACTCATTATTATTTGTGCATTTACATTATATTTTCATTTTTAATCAGTTCTATTGTGCTATGTGTATTAGTTGGTGATCCAGATTTTGGATAATGCAATATTCTTTTTGTGGTGTGTCCTGTACATTTACAACTTATTACAATCAGGGTAACGTATCACTCCAGATTAGTATTAAAATTTCTCTTGCTGAGACATCTGTTAAGTGAGTTTTGCCTCATTTTAGGACTTCTCTTGCCACAGTTGTTAAGTGAATCACTGCAATTGTTAAGTTAGTGACACAGTTGTTCAGTGAATCTGGCTTTCCCATTGACTATGCTTGTCAGAAGATCACAAAAGGTGATGACATAACCCTGGGACACTGCAACCATCATACACAAGCCAGTTGCCAAGCATCTGAATTTTGAGTATGTGACCACAGGGATGCCACAATGGTTGTAAGTGTAAAAAATGGTCATAAGTCATTTTTTTCAGTGCTATTGTACCTTCAAACAGTCACTAAATGAACTGTAATTTTTTTTTGCTAAAGTCTTAATAATTTATTTGAAACAATAGCAGGGGTATTCCCCACAAAAGGGGGCTCCTGTCTTTAAACAAAAATGGCTAAATAAACATACTATGACTGAACATTTTATTGAATTTTCTCCTAAAATAACCAAATTAAGATAGTTTAATAAAAAGTTTTGAAGTGAGAAGCTCAGAAGATAACCCCACCCCCCTCCATTAATGGATCTTTCATAAAAATTAAGTCTGTCTACAGGTAGTTTTCAACCAGTCACTTGGCCATCATTCGAAGTTTCAATGCACATATTGGGAGGGTATTAACAACCCAAATTTAAAATTCCAATGGTTACCCCACCACAGTCACGTAATCGGATTTTGGACACTCGGCAACCAGATTACAATTATATCTGTTTCTACCATAATACACACTGGATGACTGCAATTAATGATGGTTTTGCAAAAAACTGGCATTTCTGTTTTTCAGGAAAATTGGCTCATAGCTTAACAATTACCACAAAAATTCCACGGTTAAATGGTTAATTTCATTTTTCTGAATAAAACCAAATAGAAAATACAGACATTTACCGTTATCCAATGGAGAAGATCAAAATGATCAGTCCAAAGTGAATCAGGCAAACTCCAAAGCTCTCAGTCAGTTTCTTGCATTACATCAATACATTCTCACAGCAAAGGTGAACTAGTTTGGTCTAGTGGTTAAGGCACCAGAGTAAAAAGTGAGAGATTGTGAGTTCGAGTTCCCCCTTGGGTATGAAAACCAGCTGGATAACTTGGGGCCAGTCATTCTCTCAGCTCAACCCACCTCACAGATTTGTTGTTGGAAAGAAAATAGGAAAAGGAAGTTGTGTTGAATATGTTCACCACCTTGAATTATTTGTAAAAGTAATAAAGGAAGAATACAAACCATCAAATAAATAATCATTATGACTTGTAATACCATTGCCCTCAGACAATATACTGTATATCAGGAGTTTGCTCCTAATTTGATGACCATTTCTGAACCTGAACACTACATGGAGTAACTAAATAGCAATTATTTGTCATAGAACAGAAACCTCATTTCATATGTTGCAGATTTTCCTTTGCATCTTTTAACACCTGTCAGATTCTAAATGTTCCACAATGATATTCTATTTGTCAGAAGGGATTTAACATTTTGGCCTTGTTTGAAGTGTATGGTGGGGGGCGGGGGGAGATTTAGAAGGAATTTTTAGGGAAAACTAGGAACCTCAAGCTTCCGAAAAAAGCAGTAGAGTGTCTAACTCCTGGTCCCCTAGGACAGGTCTGTGAAACTGGTGGCCCACGGGCCAGATGCATCATGTGCAGGCTACACCCACCCTGGCTCCACAAAAGCAAAAAAACATTGTGATAGGTCACATGATGCGAGTTTGACACCCGTGCCCTAGGGCCTTCCCATCATAGAAGGTAAGAATTAGTTAATAATGGTTGAGAGAAGTTATGTCATGGGTCAAAATTCCACAAAATATATTAAATATGATTTTTGGTAGTACATCTGTCATGCAGGATTCAGCATATTAAAATATGGCTACTATACCATTATTTGCAGATTCTTGTAATATAAACTCTACACAGTATTCCCAAGAATGGCATTTTAGAGCTCTATCGGATCATTTTATATCCAATAAAAACATTGTCATGACTATCATGGCTAAAATGACTGACATTTTATCCATTCTTTCTAAGGAAAAGATCAATCCAAAATTTATTTACACACCTGATTGACCTTGGGATTAGATTAGTGTTATATTCATCTTCAATGTTTATTTTCAATGGATCTACATGCAGAAAGAGGGCTTAAATATCCATTTATAAATCAATGGTCCTCTCTGTTCAGATGCATAATTCAATGCAATGAAACACACAAACTTGTTTCTTGCCAGGGATTGCCAAGTCATCCTATAACTACAGTGGAAAAAATGTAGTTACTCACTTCTATTTAGTCTAGACTCTAGTGTAAGTAAGCTAGACTTAACCACTTAATACTTTCTTTAATTTGCAATGAGCATCTCTTTTGTCCCAAGCTATATACAGAGGCAATTTCTACACTCACATGAACCATGTTCAGGATAGAGCCTCACAATGCTTAACAAAGCACACACATATTGAGACTGTGCCAACTAGGCTGGAGTCCAGGAAACCCTTCATTTTATTTGATTTCTCTGCTGGTTAAAAGCGAATAGAAAAAATGAGTTCATGCCACTGACACTTCAACTCAAAATGCCAAATATTTCTTCTGTCCAGTTAGGTAGTAACAGGTAGCCTGTTCTTGATTGCACTAGGATGGAAGATCATGAGAAAATCTAGCAGTTCAGTCCCTCAAGAGCCTTTGGGGCTCCGCAAATCAACAAAGAAAAACAAAATCCACAACAGGCAGGAAGGCAATGGCAAACCATTTCCATCTTGCTCCCAAGAAAACTGCTTGAATGTGTCTCTAGAGCCGAGTTCCACTTGCAACACATAATCAAAACAAAACGTTACCGAATTTTAGTAAAATAATTTACTTTTAATTAGGGTTATTAAAATAGCTAAAAAGTACTGGATCTGTAGGCCATTTGCTCAGACTTATTGGATTTGGACTGATTTGCAAACCTCAGTTTTCTGTTTGCCATTAAGTATTTTTGGCAGGCTAATGTAATTTACAAGATCAGTTTTCTTGTTTAATTTGTAAATAGGCAGGGTGGGCCTGCTGATGGACTTTCCAAGCACTCTGGCCAATTTTTTCAGATAAAGCACTTGAGAAAGATTTGTTTTCATGCTTTGCATTCATTGATCAAGAGATATTAGTAATGGCTGATACAATGAACATTTAGTAATAATTTATGTTTTTCATTTTCGGAAAAGAAAATGAGCATCATGCCACTTTTGATCTCCTGGATACTCTTTGCAATGCCCCCGTTTAGCTGAAATCTATTATGTAAAAGGGGGTAATCCTTTTTCTGATCCTAAAATCAGAGAACAATGCTAGTTACCAACTGCAATACTGCAGTTGGTGCGAGGATTTCAGAGTTAGCCTCGGTTCTCGAGGAAAAAGGACACGAAGGGTGCAGAGCCTCTACTTACAAAGGTTCATTTCCCGCCACTTACTTTCAGTCACAGAGCCTTACCTTCAACTCGATCCCCCGCGTCTAGACTCCTGCCAGCTCAACGGTCAGTTCTACTGGGCAAAAGTCTTTAACAACATTTTAACTTGATACGGGCTGATTCTCTTTCTTACCTGGTGCTAATCTGTTGGCTGGGTATTAGCCAGACCTCTGTCTCTTTCCTGCTGTAAATCCTGTTAAAACGCGCACACAAAAAGTCTCTATCACATGCTTTCCACACTAAACTCCGATCTCTCTTCTAGCCTAGAGCTCCCCAGAACAAACCTCTAATCAGGCACAGCGGTCACATGGTCCGATTAGCACTTGACTCCGCGTGAACTTCCTGCAGAGCTGCCTCTTTCTGCAGGAGGGCCCAGCTCTGCGGTTAATCAGCTGCCCGGCATTGTCGTTTCCCCCCAAATGCCAGTGGGCACGGCTAGCTGGCAAGTCACTTTGCACAAAACGATTGTGAAGGTTGCAGAGGTTGTATGCATGATCCAAAGGGGACTTTTGCTTAGTGCTTTGCAAAAGAAATAAGGAACATTTTGTTGTTTTACTATAAGGGAACTTGAAAAAGCAATACGCCTCAATAGGTGAGCCTGCCAAACTCCATAGGTCATGATACTGAAACCTTCTATTCAGAGACGATGCAGTTCTGAATATAAATTGGTGGAACAAAACAACAGAAGAGACTAATTCTTCATGCCCTGCTTTAGTTTTTGGAAGTATCCAATTGCCCCACATTGGAAACAGAATGCTAGCTAGATCAGATGAATCCTGAACTTTTTTTTGCACCAACTTCTGTCCTTAAAATATAAATACAGCAAGGCAACTAAAGCCAGTTGCCAGATTGTTCCTATGCAAGTGACATACTGCACAGGTTTCTTTGGATGTAAAGGTATGGAAAATTACCTTCCCCAATATTATTCTGCAACATTCTTTTGAGTAAGTAAATGTGTACAGGATAATTAATACAGACATTGCATTGATTTATCTTTAGAAGGAAATCTGATCCTGCATTTCAAATCAGGAGGGAATAGGAAATTTGCAATATTTTGAACTGGTTATTCCTTAAGTCTTGAAGAGTCAAGACAGAGAAGCAGAGGACCTTTAAATTAGTTTTTTTTCTTTAAAAATATGCTTAGGGCTCGGCAACAGAAGAAGAACAAACTTTTATTTATAGTATTCATTGCTGTAAGCAAAAGAATGTGGAATTCAGTGTCTGTAAACTGTGGGCTTCCCTGACAATAGTATTTCTTCTTTCTTTATCCATCAAACCTATTTGCCTCCTTGATCAAATGCAACACATAAATTGACTTCATTGTTGGAATGCCTTCATGCTAGTAGCACTTGGCTTCAGAAGAGGAAGTTCTGTATAGGTAGTATACTGAATTTCTTTGATATCACTCTCATATTCATTATTGTGCAATGCTTGTTTGGAACTTATTAATGTAGATATATGCAACATCTGGAGTTGCAGAACAGTTGGTTTTGAGTTAATTCTTCAGTCACAAACAACAACACTGAGCCAGCCTACATAAATATATCGTGAAGGAGGCCTCCAAGGGCATCTGGTTTAATTCCCTGCTCAGTGCAGAAATCTAAGAGATGAGCACCTACTGAGACCAGTTTTTGCTGGAAATTCTCCACTGAGAGAGCTTAGCAGTTTTTACATCATTTGTTTGGCTAAATGACTCAGTATCAAGAGGTTTTCTGTAATGTCCAGCAAAATTAAACTTCCTGTAACCTGAGCCTATAAGACTTGTTCTTGACTTCTAGGTACAGAAGGCAAATAGGATTACATCTCTGTAGTACTTCTTCAAATAATATAGAGTGTTGGAATGGTTATTTTAATCTTTTCTCCTCCACACTAAACCTACTCTGTACCTTCACCCTTTCCTCTTACAGTGTTTTATATAATATAGTTAAGGTAGTAGTAGAATATTTTCATTTACTTATTTTTAAATTAAGCTTTTATTTTTCACCTAAGAAAGATGATAGCAAGTTATTAGGTGAGCAGCCCTGAGGACCCCTTCGATTCAGTAGAGGTTAGGTACATTACAATAAACCTATTGAATACTACCCTCTTAATCAGTCACTCATTTCCCTTCTTACATCATTCTGTTGGAAGAAATGTCCATCTGGGTTCATTTCCAAGTGGGAAGAAAGACATTGAAAACATGGAGACTGTTTGGAAAGATGGTTTAATGGGACCACATGGTTTGAGGACCTGGGCAAAAGAGCACATGGAGTGGAGAGAGGGATATATTTATATACTCTCTTGGGCCTTGCCTTAAGTTTCCTGTTCCTGTACAAGAAATGTATCCCATTGGCTGTCAGACTCCCAGGGGGTGGGGATCTTAGCTAACTTTGTAGACTGTCTGTGTCCCAGGCCTGGTTGAATCTTGCTCAGTGGTGATGTAATGAAGGGGCTTTGGGCAATTCCTATTATGGCTTAATGCCATTGTCCTGGTTTGGATCTTGAGTGAGGGCTAATCCTATCATGACCTGAGGGCCATGTCTTTTGTGTTGTAGATAAGCTGGCCCAGCCTTTGTCTTGTAGATAGGTTGGCACCAAAATATCTGCTGGGGCGGGCAGGGAGCTGAGGCTCTGAGTTTGTCTTTAGAAACATGTTTCTCCTTTAGGGAAAATATAATATTCTGTCTTTTTAATATTTCCTAGAATATTTCATTTTCCTAGGATGGGGTAGGTGCTAACTTCCTACAATTCCACACAAGGAACTTACTTTCTTCCTTGCCAGAGCCTCTAAATTTTATCTAAGGAGAAACTGTGCTTAGAATGTACACCTTATCTCACTTTTCTGCGTAAACTATTTTAACTATCTGTGAACAATTAAGTGTGAGAAGGTTAACAAGAGGGGGCAACTTATTTTCCAAAGTACCAGAGGGCAGAACAAGAAGTTGTGGGTGCTTCATCACTAGAGGTTTTTAAGAAAAGACTGGACAGCCATTTGTCTCAAATAGTATAGGGTCTCCTGCTTGAGCAGGGGTTGGACTAGAAGGCCTCCAAGGTCCCTTCTAGCTCTATTCTGATTGATTGAAATCCGGAAGAAAACAAAATGAGACATGATATTTGAGTCTTTTATAAAACTGCTGAAATAAAATATTCTAATACTATTGAATAAAGCTAGCATCCACCCCTCTCAGAAGAATGAAATATTTTAGGAAATATGAAAAAGGCAGAATATTATATTTCCCCTAAAAGAGAAATAGAAATCTTAAAAGATTTCTTAATCCCTGCAGCTCCCTGCCCCCAGCAGTCATTTTTGTGCCAGCTTATCTCCAAGACAAAAGACTGGGCCAGCCTATCTACAAAACAAAAGGCCTCAAACTCCAGGGTGATGGGATTAAGACATGACCCTCCAGGACATAGTAGGATTATCTATCAGCAGAGCTCACCACATGACCCAACCAAGCTTCTTCATTAAATCTGTCCAAGGTTCAACCAACCTTAATTCAGACAACCTCAGTAGTGACCCTGGGAGTCTGACAGCCAATAGAATACATGCCCTTGCCATGGGAATAGGAAGCTCAACTTCAAAGCCTAAGAGAGGGTATAAATAACACTTACTCCACTGCATGTGGTCATCTACCCCGAATCATGTGTGCTTCTTGGTTCTGCTTCACCATAAAATCATCTTTCCAATCAGCCTCTTTATTTCCAGTGTCTTTCTCCCCACTTGGAACTGAATCCAGATGGACATTTCTTCCAACACTATATTATATAACATATTTTTATACCTCTTCTTAGCCCTTTTTTCCACATTCCTATTCATTGCCTTCTTCTGAAACTGTCCAGTTTAATTACCCATTTCTGAAAATGCAGTGTCCACAACTGAAAATAGATCTCTACAAGGTAGTGTAATGTGGTTGTTGTCCTATTCATATGGTCAAAAAGGGGTTTCTGCATACAGAAATCAGAATGGGCCTATGCCTTCTGATACTTTGTGTTTGTGTAATCCTACCCAGGTACCAGTCACAACAATAAATGTGTTGATAAAGACTTGGTAAAGTAATGGCATACAGTTCGGCACAGTGGTTAGAATATAGTATTGCAGGCAAACAGCTGTACCCAGTCTGAAGTTCAGTCCTGACAGGGCTCAAGGTTGACTCAGAATTCTATCCTTCCGAGGTCGATAAAATGAGGACCCAGAATGTTTGGGAAATGTGCTGACATAAACTGCCAAGAGAGTGCTGTAAAGCACTATGGAGCAGTGTATAGGTTTAAGCGCTATTTCTATTGCTATAGTTATGGTCGGTTGCACAGTCAGCCGGATGTTTGGACTGGATTTGGCATTTTTATCAATCTATCAATCTTATCAACAATTGTTATGTCTGGGGTTTATGTGGCAAGTGCCTGTCTGTTTGAATTTTAAAATTCCAGAGCACCTTAGCTTCTTCATTTTCCATGACTTTCTCTATTTTATGGTTGCAGAAAAATTGTATTTGTTGCATATCTTCCAATGCACCATTCTTGCTACTTTGTCAACCCATTGTTTGTAGCCAGTCTGTGTGATCTTGCAGCAACTAACCAAGGGATCCACTGTTTCTTTAGCTTCTTTGCAGAGGCAGTACTTGCTGTCTGTTGCTGTCTTCTCAGTTCTGGTTTTGTATTCATTTATTCTTAAAGCTTGGCCTTGTACAGCCAGTATTAGTCCCTCTGCCTCTTTCTTCAATTTTCCTGCTCTTAGCCATTGCAAAGTCTTGTTGTTATTTGCTTTGCATGCTATTTTTTAAATGTAATACTTTGTCTTCCCATGTCTCTTTTCTGTTCTTCATTTGGTCTTTCCTGTAAGCCAGTTTGGTCTCTGCAACACTGAGTAAGCCTTCCTGGTACATTAATTTTAGTGCATCTTCTTCACTATCACGATCTAAGCTTATTAATTTATTGTTCTACTTAGTGGTTATGTGAGGAGGATATCAAGAGGCCAATCAGAGAGAAGCTCTTTAATGTAGATATAAAAATGTTGTGGCTTCAATAATGCTTAACTTTTTGACTGTGCCCACAAGGACACTAGTATTTCTGTCTTTGTTGTGACACACTGATAACTCCTCAGATTCACATATCTGTGGTTAAGAATCATTTTGATGTTGATGGGATGGCACAGATTTACTATTTTAATGGCATATTATATGTGTTCTTTTCTTAACATGCTTCAGTTTGCATTCATTTTGGATTTTTTTCTCAATACAGAACACTGACATGCTCACCATTGACAGAAACAATTTTTTTTTGCATTTATGTATTGTATGATTATGAAAGTATTCTCTTTTTCTATGTTCTTATTGTAGAAAGAAAGAAAAAGAAAGAAAGAAAGAAAGTAAAAGAGCCATTTTAAGTTCTAAAATGTCCACAACGCATGTCCTCCCTCAGTTGAGTTGTAGTGTGATTGATATATCTGATAGGTTTCACACATCTGGAGAAGATTATAAGATCTAAGCAATGTATGACATATAATCCACACCCACCTGAATTTAATGCTTAATATAATAAAGAGAGCTTCCTGTTTGTTTTTTAAATAACTGTTGCAGAACATTTTGGGAGAATGAAAAGTAACTGCAAAAAAGAAAACCAAAATTCTTTTTGGTTCTTGTTTTTGCCAGTTCACAAATACATGTAAGTTTGAAGATAAATATGTGCTCTTCAATTAATAGAATAGAAGCATTTAGAGCTTCATGTGATTTGAACAAAATCCTCTTTGTATTTAATAATTTATCATTAGTCATAAATGGAATCAAATCCATTATAATTTGATTTAGCAAAGAGTCTCATGATCTAAAACCAAATTAGAGAAGACATGAGAAATCTATTATCTGAATGCCAGACATTTCTGGCTTTCTTTTCTTTTCTCCCCCAGCTTTAGAGCATTCTCACAATAGGGATTCTACTGTGGTAAACTTTGGGAAATGCTACCCTGTTTCCCCCAAAATAAGACATCCCCTGATAATAAGCCCAGTCAGGCTTTTGAGTGCATGGCAATAAGGCCAAGCACTTATTTCAGGGTTCAAAAAAGATATAAGACAGGGTCTTATTTTCGGGGAAACACGGTAGTTATGGTATATATCCGGGATGGCAAACCTATGGCATGCGTGCCAGAAGTGGCACACAGAGCCATCTCTCCAGTCACACGAGCCATCGCCCATTGCTCTTCTGGCATGCCAGCCAGTTGGTCTTCATGTGCGTGGGAGCACCGGAAACTGAAAGAGCAGCCACCTGGTCCGCATGCGTGCACCTGGAAGATGATCTTCCAGTTTCTGGCAGCACATGCACGCCGGCCACCTGGTCTTCCAGTTTCTGGCGTGCATGCACACACAAAGACCAGCTGGCCGGTGTGCATGTGTGCACTGGAAATGGAAGATCATCTTCCCAGCATGGTGTGCACCTCCAGCACACACCCTCATACACACTCAACGGATCTGGCAATGGGAAGGGTGGGCAGCAGGCTTGTTGAAGAACAAGATATGAAGGAGCAAGCTTAGCACGCAGAGGCTGCAGCGTGGCAGTGATGGTGACCAGCTGGGGTGCCTTACTGTAACCTCAACATCTGTCTTTGCCTGTGGCCTCTGTGACTGGAATGGAGCAGGTGGCTCCAGAGCAGCCCAGTGCATTTGGCAGGCTACGTGACCACCTAGCACCTCTGGCAGATTGGATCGTGTGGTTCTGCCTGCTGTTTGGTGAGTTAGCCTGGCGGTTCTAGGGATTGGACTCCTCTGCACTGTGTGGATTACAGAGTCATAACTGCCTCTTGGGGATGGGGGATCCCTGCCTTTCCAGATTGCCAGGGCCTTTGAAAGTGGGGCAGTGGGTGGAAGACTCGTCCCGTATGTACAGCAAAGTTAGAAGATGAAGTTGGACAGCTCCACCACCGCCCTACCACCTGCCTCCCCTCGACTCGTGGTGGCAGCACCAGCAACAGGCAAAGGTAGAGCTGCAGGGGGAGGCACGTGATCTAGCCCGCCAGACGTGGTGGGCACCTGCCTGGCTGCCTTTCCTGCCCTGGCTCCAGGCAAGCAAAGACAGACAGTGGGAACGAGCATGTGGGCAGGTGGGTGGTTGCTCAGCACCTTCAATGGACAGGATTATGGGCCTTCTTCCCTGTGCCCTTGCCTCTGTGCCTTAGAGGGCCATCTTGGCAGTTGCAGCACCCCAGACCCACCTACACTGCATGTGCTATGGAGTTCTTTGGCTGGCTGGCTGCTGCCAGACATTGTTGGGCCCTGCACACTCACAGTCTCCTGTGCCTGGAGGGGCATTCAGCTGTGGTTGGCTGTGACTGTGGTGGCGGCAGCCAGACCCTCACCATCTTCCACCATCTGAAGGCCAAATCTGGGCCTTGTATTTGTCGTGTCTGGTTGAAGGCTTCATTCTTGCTTTCAAACAATAAGACCAGCGCAGGTGAGTGAGCAGTGAAGCTGGGCCATGGACGGAGTTGGTTCCTGTGCCCAGCCTTAGATCAGACCCATGGGACCATCCTGTCACCTTGCCCCTGTCACTGGGCAGGCACACAGGAGGCAGCGAGTACTGGCATCCTGGGTGAAAGGAAAGCAATCAAAACGCAGTCAGTCTGCAGGGCAAGACAGGCCCCGGGGATGCCAGGCCCGATGCGTGCTCACTGCCTCCTCTGCACACATTACTGGTTCTAATGTGGCCCCATGGATCTAAGGCAGCCGCATTCTGGCCTAGAGGGCCATCATCAGGTTGTAGTTTGGTGCCCAGTTGGCCTGGGTCGGCCTGAGGCACCATGGTCCTGTCTTTCGCTGTTTCCAAGGCAGCCCTGCAGGCCAGATCTAATCACCTTGTGGGTAAGATCCAGCCTGCGGGCCTTGAGTTTGACACCCCTGGACTAGACAGTCACTTACCTGAAATAGTATAGATTTTTCTGCTTGAGCTGCGGGTTGGACTAGAAAACCTCCAAGGTTCCTTCCAGAGTCCTACTTTCCTGAGAGAGCAAACTGGGGGCAGGCCTGATATTTTGTTCAACCCGGAGAAAATTTTACCTCTACTGTGGGGACCATGCATACAATATCAACTCAGGGGAGCGACCAAGAAGAAATTGAAACCTGGGGAGAGGTGTCTATGAGACCCCCTCCAGGAGGACTGGATCTGTCCAAGTGGCTGGGAGAAGACAATCCACCGAGACCCTGATGGTCCTTAGGGGTCGGGAGAAAGGAAGAGTGGGAGGAGAGTCCAATTCATCTTGAAGTTTTGGCAAGAGTTTCTAGGATTTTTGGGGACCTCCCAGGAATTCCGCTCCAGTCACCATCCCCAAAATAATGGGTGTGTGTGAATGAGATAATGGGGTTCTAGAACAGTACCTCAGGTGTTATATAAACTACCAGCAAGACAACTGGCGGAGCTCCACCCTATTGCTGAAGTTGTGTACAATAATTCTGTCCATAGCAGCACAGGCTTCACCCCATTCAAAGTGGCCACAGGCGAAGACTTTGCCTCGATACCAGAATTACTCATGGCCATTACCTCTGTCACCTCTCTCGAAGACTGGATGACCCAATTACAAGACATCTGGTCAGTAGCTAGAAAATCACTAGTAGAGGATAGGGATGCCTATAAAAATTAAGCAGACCAAAAAAGCACAAAGACTGAGGACTTTAATATAGGGTATCGAGTGTACTTGCAATCCAGGCAACCCTTGGGGTCCAAGTATGGTGGACCTTTTCCCCTTAAACGCCTGATTAACCCAGTCACGGTGGAGCTCTAACTTCCCAAATCACTCAGGCACATTTCCCAATTCTACCACCTCCACCTGAGCCTCTCCTGATTGAAGGGGAGCAACATGTTGAAGTCAAAGGCATTCTGAATTCCCCTAAACACTGTGGGAAGATCCAGTACTTGATGGCATGGAAAGACTTTCCCCCTCCGAAATGGAGGCCTTAAACACATTAAAGCCAAATGCCTTAAATGTTTCCACCACCAATACCCTGAAAAAGCAAAACAATCTAATCCTATTTTTCCTTGTTCTCTCTCTCTCTTCTTTTGCAGGATTAATGTCCCTGTCAAAGGGAGCAGCATGTCAAGATCTCCATCGTCAGCCTGCTGCCTTGCTGGGTTCCTGCCATCAAAAGGGAAAGGAGGAGGGAGGCATTTGGGACAGTGCACACTTGTGTATCAAGTGATGGAAAACCAGAGGTGGTATTCAACTGGTTTGGACTGGTTCAGGCAAATTGGTACCGGAAATTTGGTGTAGTTCGGAGAACTGGAAAATACCACCTCTGGCTGGCCAGAGCCTGGTCATCGCTCACTGCTCGCCCCACCCCACCTGCTCATCCAGCTCAGTCCCACCCAGCTCCTCACCTCCCTGGCATAGCCTCCTCGCTTGCGTTGATCACACAGTCTCTACAGCTTGCCTGCCTTCCTAAGCTGTGCCTGCGGGCCAACTGAGTGACCATGAGCTGCCTGCCTGGGTAAGTAAGTGTGCGATACGTAGTATCTCCCCCACCATACCTGGCCTCTAGCTTGCTTTGCCGCCCGGCTCCGTCCCACGCAGGCCACGACGCTCGCAGCCTAGTAAACTGCCCCCCCAGCTTACCTGCCTGAGAGCAACTCCCAAATCCCAAGCGCCTCCAGCTTGCCTGCCTTGCTTTGCCGCAGCGGCTGTATACTATGTGGCGTAGTGCTTGACCCAAGGCCAACTGAACAGCCCTGATCAGCCTGTGAGCAATTCCTGAATCTGCCTGCCTTCTTTAGCTTAATTTTGGGTAAGTTGCTCTTTTTTAAAAAATTTATCCAAAAAAAATTCAATATCTATATGGCATGTTGTAGACCAGGGGTCCCCAACCTTTCAGATCTCAGGGACCACTAAATTCATAATTTTAAATCCCATGAACCACTAATATGATCTGCCTAATGACCAGCTGAGTGGGTGTGGCTAAGTGGTCATGTGACTGGGTGGGTGTGGCCAACTCAATGTCACTCATATCAAGGGGCGCCTCTACTCACCCCACTTCTGCCAGCCATTCTTTACCTGCCTGCCTGGGCTCCTTAGGGCCCCAACAAGAAGCAGTCATTGGAGCTAAGAAGCCACCATGAGAAAGAATTGGCAAAACGGCTCAGTTCAAATTAGATCTGACCGAGAAGGAGGCTCAGCAGAAGCACCTCACTGAGGACTAGGAGCATAGGCTTTCCAAGCAGAGGGAACACCTGTGGGAGTGCAAGGCCAGGTACTGATGCCTGGAGGCTCAATGGGCTGAGATGGTCAGCCAGTTCCAGGCCATGATGCAGTCCCTCTGGAACGAGGCCCTCCAGCTCTTCGCCACCAGTGGCACTTCCCTCCAGCCCACCCAAAGCCCCACATTAGGAGGCCGAAGCAGACCCCAAGTCAGAATTTCTTCCCCCCCCCGACCCACACTAGAAGACCCCGAAGGGGGAGATTCCCTGCAGCAACGCAAGCATTCATTGCACGACTCCGGCCCAGGGACCATAGTTTGAGGACCCCTGATTTAGTGCAATATTAAAAAAATGCAAATAATTTTTCTGTGGACCACCAACATTTTCTCACGGACCACCAGTGGTCCACGGACCACCAGTTGGTGACCTCTGTTGTAGACAGTTAATTTTGTGAGTTTGCTTGCAAGCAAATTTTATGTTATGAGTCTATAGCTTTTATATTTTGAAATTTGTGCAGCATGATGAGATTTTGTGTGTTTCTGTAGTGAGTTTGATTGTTTTTTGTTATGCCTTGATTATTTTTATTCCTGTGGCTTGGCCATGCCCATCCTGTCATGACAACCCTGTCACATGACCACTAAGCCATGCCCACTAAGCCACGCCCACTAAACCAGTAGCAAAAAAATTTGAATTCCACCACTGTGTTGAATTCAAATTGTGGAAAATGGAGAGGGGGAATGGAAGGGGGGAAATGACAGTAGAAGAAGACCACCAAACTGGCTTGTACCAGGATCTTCAAGGCCATTTGCTCTGAGAATGGAATGTTACCAGTTTCACACTTCAGAGCTTCTCAAAACATCATATCAGCATCACATTGGCTGACTGGGGGACTGATCATGGGGGGAGGGATTAGGAATTGGAACGAATATCTTTGTATTTTGCGCGGGAACGCCAGACTTTGCTGCAATGAGTTTCTTTCAGTAAAAGTTCCTTTGTTTCAACTAAATGGAGTCATGAATCCTGCTTTCCTGAGACAGCAAACAGCTATTGCTCCAGGAAGAGGTTTGATAAATAAGAGGAGAACAGATCCTTTTTACTTGTGGCATCAACTTTCTGGAATATCTTGCTTAAGGCATACCTACATTTTATTTTACTGAGGTCTTTGAAGAAATCTTCAGAAAAGATTGAACTCAGGGTTCTTTATCCCCCTGCCAATGAACTGGTTTTTGCTTTTGTTTTTTGCTCTGGTGCTTTGTTGTTTAAATCTGTTTTATTAGTCATTTTGAGTTCCCAATAAAATATTTATTTTAACACAAATGTAAAATAATTAGTAGGGAAAGATGTATTATGCATTAATGCAAGTGCTCCTAGCAAAGTCACCTAAGGAGAATCCAATTTCTGTTTCCAAATGTGCCAGTAGCTGATCATTGATCTTCTTAAATCTCCCATTTATCTGGTCTGTCTCTAGAAACAAGCTGCTTTTTGGCTGGCACAGTTTTTCCATTGTTCAGTTTGCTGGAACTGCTATGCTACTGACTGAAGATGAGCAAGGTTTCTTAGCAATAAGGTTTAATTAACAAATACAGTAAGTACTAGTAGCAAAAAAAGATATTTTTCACTAGTTTTTCCCTTTACTGCAGAAACTGGTAAATTCAGATATTTATTTATCATCATCATCATCTAATATATATGAATGCTTCTCAACCTTGACCACTTTAAGATATCTAGACTTAATAATTCATAGGGTTAAGTTATTTGGTGCTTTGGAAATAGCAATAAATCTCTAGTATTCTGGAGGTCAAAGAGAGGCAGGTCAGTCTGGAATGCATAGTTGCTCTGCTGGTTCTGCAGGATTTGGAGGTGGTGGTGAGAGTTCCCTTGGCTTGGTGCATTCTGAGACAGGAGGGGCAGGAAGGCCAGTTATGTTTTGGACTGTCAAAACAAAATCAATCCCCTTCTCCTTCTGAAAAAAGGGGGAAACTGATTGTGCTAATTTCTGCTCTCTAAGCATGTGTTTTTAAATATAAAATGTATTTATCATAAGTCAAACGGAAGGAAGTGGCAAAAAATGGGAAAAAAAACAGTATGGGAAAAACAACAATCATCCTAACAACAACCAATTTAAGAATACAAATAAAAAATATAAATTTGTATAAATGCATTTGTAGGAAACAACCAGTGGCTTCAATTCTTTCCTTTTCATGCAAAATTTAATCCAATTAATAAAAACCTCCTTACTTAAGACAAGAAAAATGAAAAAAAAGTCTTGCCTAGATTTATAGTCTATTTATAGATCTATAGTCAGGGATGTCAGACTCAAGGCCTGCGGCCTGGATGCGACCCAAGAGGTGGTTAGATATGGCCCCCAGGGCTGCCCTGGAAGCAGCGAAGGACAGGCCCATGGTGCCTTGGCCCAGCCCAGGCCGATTTGGCGCTGATCTACAACCTGGTAGTGGCCATCCGGGCTGGAACATGGCCAGCCTTAGATCTGTGGGGCCTCATTAGAGCTAGCGAGGGGCCACCCACACCCCACCACCTGGGTGTATGCAAGGTGATGGAGAGGGGGCTTGGTATCCCTGGGGACCATCTTGACCTGAAGGCTGATTGTGTTCTGAGTGCTTCCCTTTCACCCAGGATGCCAGCAATAATTAATGTATTGCTCAAACAAGGCATAGACACTGTTTACATAAACTTACTACAATCAATATATGAAAAAACAATAGCACAATTTGTCTTAATGATCTTAAAGTGGAAATCAACAGAATGAGGTTTACGCGATAAGGCGATACAGTATCACCTATCCTTTTCTCAGCCTGCCTTGAAGAAATATTTCACAAACTACACTAGGCAAAAAAAATGGAATAAAAATCAATTGCGCCTATTTAAATCATTTAGATTTGGAGATTATGTTCTCTTCTCACAAGACTCAGAAGAGCTACAAAGACACATACGAGAGCTGCCTTAAAAATAAACATGAAAAAAAGCCTAATACAGGGGTTTCAATCTCAATTTCATTGAGGGCTGCATCAGCATTGTGACTGCCATCCGGGGGGGGGGAGGAAATGGATCGGCGTGGCCAGCTGAACATCACTTACACTGGATGGTGCCTGTGGGGGTTCGGGCAGGGCTGGGGGAGGATAGAGGGGACTTTGGCAGAAGGGGCGGGACCAGGCTGGGTGCCAGGGCCTGATCCACCAAAGGAACAACGACAAGACGGGTTGCTGTGCAGCCCAACCAGTCACCGTCATCATCACGCTATGGCTCCGGCTGTTCTGTCCCCCCCACCTCAGTCTGGGAAACACATGAACTGACTCAATTAGCCAGCAATGTAGTCCACGGCAGCTATCAGCTCTGGCAGCAAACCAGCGATCGTCTGCCAAGGTTTCCTTTATCTTCTCAGATGCCAGATGTCAGATGTCACAGAAGCTCATTACTGGAGCAACCAGGAAGTCAGGAACAAACAGCAGTTCAGGCCAAATGCTCAGTCATATAGTTCAGCTCAAGTTTTCTCCAGTCGGTTCTTTTTGTCCGTCACAAAGTAGTAGAGCAGCCCCGCCTGCTTTTATACCCTGTGGGGTGTGGCTCCATGACTCAGCACTCTCTAGGCCTGCCCCACCCCCTTTTTTGTTGTTCCCGCCTCTCTTGTCTACGAAACCTGGGATCTAACCAGGACTGATTGTCCACAGCTGGGTCTGGAAGCGTTGCCTGGGCGGGGGGAGATACAGGAGACAGAGGCCTCGTCACCTCCTCCACCTGGCCTGCCTCTAGCTCCTGGAGCTGAGCCAGAGAGGCTGGCCCTGTGGAGGGGAGCCCTGACGGCCCTTCCCCCTCACTCTCTGAGTCACTGTCTGGCAGGGGGCCAGGCCCAGGGGGAGCTGGAGCCACAACACCGGCATGCTCAGCCCCCACCATCAAACCTCATCCTCCAGCAAGCCAACTGCCTGACATCCCCCCCCGACCCATTCACAAAGCCTTCAGCAAATGAGAAAGGCAGGGAGTCCCCATCCTCAAGAAGCAGCTGGGACTCTGCAACCTGCACAGTGCAGGTGGGTCCAAGCCCCGGAACCATTGGGCTGAAGATCCAAGCAGCAGGCAGAGGCATGCGATCCTGCCTACCAGATGTGCCGAGCGGCCGTGCAGCCTTGCCAGATACACCAGGCTGCTGTGCTTCATTGTACCCGTGATGGCCACAGGTTGAAGGCTTCATTCCTGCCCTCAAATAATAAGGCTCACGCACGCGAGCAAGCAGCAAACCTGGGCCACAGACAGCATTGGTTCCTGGCCCTGGCCTTAGATCCAACCCATGGGACTGCCCTGCCATCTTGGCCCCACCACCTGGGTAGACACACAGGAGGCAGTGAACACATACAAAGAAACAAACAGTAATTTTTTTCTGAATAGAGTATTGATCGAGTCAAAATTTATACAGGTTATAACATAAATATTTCCCAAATATAATTTGTATATTTCAATTTCTGCCATAATATTCTTTTCCCCCCTACTTTTTTATTTTTCATCTCTACTCAATATTTAATATATAATCAATATTACCATCCGCCCAAGTATTATTCTTCCTATTCTTGCACTAAAGTCACCCATTAGTATTTTGTAACTGCATTGTATTGGCATGTGGAAAGAATAGACCATAATCTGCCATGCTGGTCCAGTATGGATTGGCAGATGTGATCAGTGTTCCGCTGGGGTATCCATCGTGGCCTGTTTACCTTGAGAGACCCTTCTGGACATATACATGTCCGATGACATAGCCCACGATTTCATTTACCCACACAAGCCCCTTCACTTCATCAAGATCATAGAAGTATCTATATTAAAGCCATAAATTCACTGGTGTGTTTTGAATTCTATTAAATTTAAGATCATTTATTTGCTTTAAAATTCTCTCTGTGTGAGAGAAATTGGCCAAGCCGGGGGAGGGGGAGAGTCAAGGGGGGATTTAGTCTAGAATCTTTATATAGACAGAAGAGAGCAAGGTCTGAGGCCACCACTCCCGAATGCTGTTGAACTTTATTTAATCTAGTCCAGATGCAAATTACCAGTCTGGGAAGACTCCTGTGAAATAGGCATTGAGCAATATAAAATAGTTAATTTGAATTCTTCACATGTATTTTGATTGTAAACGCCTGACATTCCCTCATTTTATCTCATAGTATTTACATTGGGAGAGTTAAAAATTAGGATTAAATCAATACATTTAAATGTTTTATTTGTTTCAAGAGATACTCAGAATTTTTTTTAACTTTGTGATAAAAACAATATGACTATGGAAAAAGAGCAGAGGCATACATATCAAAAGACTGCTTTATTCAAAGTTTGAAATTCAATCTATTTTGTCATAACATGCTATAGAGTTAAGACTGGCATCTCTATTCACTGTCAAGCTCTGTCTCTTGCTAGAAAGTACTCATTCTCTTATCCAGGTGTGAGAAAATAAGCCTACTTCTACTTATTTAATTTGGCTAGGGGAAGTGAGTAAAAAGTTCATTAAAAAGGTATTTTCCACATTTCTAATATTTTCATATAAAGGAAGTAGAAAAAACTTGAGATTTGAGGTGGGAGTGGGGAATGACCAAAACTGAGAGGTTCATGAATTACTAGATAAAACAACATTTCAATACAAATCTGCTATTGAAAATGGTATCCTACTCCAAATTCAGTACTTTCTGATAACATTAGGTAATATATCTCATTTTTCCAGCCTAGATTTATTGATTAACTACTATGGTGTGGAGTTGTGTAGCAGATGATATTTGCCAATAGGAAAGATTCAGAATTAACCATTTTAAACTCACATCACTGGCATCATTCTTTTCATTAAAGTGTAAGCAACTAGAAAGTTCAGGACCGTATTGGTTGGAAACATGCAGAAAAAGCCTTCATCCTGTAGTGGATAGACAATGGCGATGATGATGATGATGAAGATGATGATCTACAAATTATTCCTGTCATTTCTTCATCTGTATTGTTTTACTGTTTGTATTGAAAGTAGATTATGCCAAAAGTTAAATACAGAATGTAAAATGTAATTTTAATAATATCATTTCCTGCCTACATAGTATAGAGATTCAGCCCTTCCTTGGGAGTTAGACCAATCCCTTAAAAGATAAATAAAATCATGCTCTTTTTTTTTTAAAAAAAGGAAATAAATGGAACATATAAAAGTATTTTAAAACTATTATTAAAACCTATGTGGTAAGTAGACAGCCAAGCCATCACCTATAAAGACCTTGGAGCTGCAGCTGGGCCTTCCGAACTTCCGGGTTTGCGGCGGTGGCGGCGGCGGCGGCGGCAGCGGCTTCCTCAGGGGGCTGGGAGCTTCTTTGTCATCGCTCTCTGTTATTGGAGAGCCTTTGAGCTTCGGCGCTGGAGCCTTTTGACCACCAGCGCTTCTTGCCATCTTTGCTGGTGAGGCCTGAGATGAGATGAGTGGCAGGTATCAGCGTTTTCTTTGGGCCCTTGTGCTGGGGCGCTGGCCGCGGCGGTCGCGGTGTAGCTTTCGGGTTGCGGCGGCGGCAGCGACCTCCTCATGGGACAAAATTTTTCTATCAACGCTGGAGAGGCAGAGGGTCGGACTTATGAGAGGCAGAGGGCCCGAAGAGTCATCTGGAGGGCCCAATCCCCTGAAAGGGAGTTGGAGCTGGAGGTGAGGTTGGCCCTCATTTGGACCCTCAGCAGTTTGGACTAGGATGGCCCATGGTGGCGGCGTCGGCCAGCTGGGAATCCTGGCTGTCGGCGACGCGATGGCCTTATCATCTGATGGGCTTGTCCTGGATTGTGTCCCTCACTAAGACTAAGACTAAGACCAAGATTAAGACTGTGATTAAGACCATATATCGTCTTCTAAACATCATTGGTTGGCTAGACTGGCTCAGAGGAGAGTGGCTGATTCGATTGGGTGTCATCTGGACCTAGGACAGTGGTGGCCGCTGGGTTTGGAGATGGAGAAGCGGCCCCATGGAGCCCTAGATGTCCATGTCCGTCCTGCCAGCCTGAGAGCCCGTTTGCTGTGGTTGACATCTTGACCGGCTTCGATGGGCTGCTTACCGTACTTTTTGATATGCGAAGATTTTCAACTGCGGACCTTCTTGCCCTGCGAGATTCCCCTCTCTCGCAGGTTTGGCCCTCCACACTACCGAGGGCCCACCTTGAGGACGGGTTTTGGAACCCCGAGAGCTGGCATGCTAAATCCAGGAGACTTAGGGGATTTTTAACTAATTGTTTTAATAGATTTTTTAAGGGGAGTTTTAATGGGGATTTTAAGGGTGAGGGATTCTTAAGGGGTGGGAGGGGTAGGGCGGGTGTTGGGGGAAACCCGCCGGGTGGGAGTTTTAATGGAAATTTTAAGGGGAGGAAACCGACGGGTTTGGGTTGGGGTGGGTGGGAGGGTTAGGGTGGGTGATGGGGTAGCCCGTCGGGAGGGAAACCAGTTCCAGCGCATGCTCGTGGCGACTATCAAATCGGTTCGGAGGTTATGGGGGGGGAGTGTGTTCCTTTGTGTGAGGGTGAGTCCATCTGCACGGTAAGTGGGAGGGGCAGATATGGCGGAAGGGGGATCGATCGGTTTAGGGGTCACGCGTTCGATGTATACAGGCGATTGCGTGCCCCGATCCCCCTGACTTCTCCCGTTCCCCGGATGGTCAAGACCCTCAGAGCCTGGGCCTTCGTCTGATGTTATGCAACGCACGGTCCGTGGCCAATAAGGCCCCCCTAATACATGATCTGATTCAGGGGGGTGCCGCGGATATTATAGGCGCACGGAGACCTGGCTGGGCACTGAAGGCGTGCCCTGGTTGAGATGTGCCCACCGGGTTTCCGTGCATTCCATCAGCCGAGGCCCAGGGTAGGTGGGGGTGGCGGTTGTTATTAAAGAGAGTCTAGAGCCGAGGGAGACCACTGTACCTCAGATTGCCGGGTGTGAATCCCTCTTTGTGAGGTGGGGTCATAGATGTCAGATGGGCTTGCTGGTCGCGTACCTGGCTCCTTGCTGCGTGACAGCGGCCCTGCCCGAGCTCCTGGAGGTGCTTGCCGGGGTGGCAGTGGAGACCCCCAGACTTTTAGTCATGGGGGACTTTAACTTGCCATCTGCTGGCTCGTCATCGACAGTAGCTCGGGAGTTCATGGCCTCCATGATGGCCCTGGACCTGACTCAAGTAGTGGATGGCCCTACTCACATTGGGGGAGGCACACTGGACCTGATTTTTATCTCTGGTCAGTGGCTGAAGGATCTGGACTTGGGAGATATAGTCACAGAGCCTTTGTCATGGTCAGATCACTCTCTCCTTCGCCTGGACTTTCTGACCGCTACCCAACACCGCAGGGAGACGGAACCATTACGTTGGTACCGTCCCAGGCGCCTGATGGACCCAGAGAGGTTCCGGACGGAGCTTGGGCCATTCCCTGAGGGTCTGGCTCACGGCACGGCAGAGGAACTGGCCGCAGCCTGGGAACGGGCTGCGGCTGGGGCTTTAGACCGTGTCGTGCCTCTGCGGCCTCTGACCCGGCGCAGATCCCAACCGGCTCCTTGGTTCTCCGAGGAGCTGAGGGGGATGAAACGCGGGAGAAGACGCCTAGAGAGTTCTTGGAGGTCCAGCCGTTCAGAGGCTGATCGGACACTAGTTAGATCCTATACTAGGACCTACCTAGTGGCACTGAGGGAAGCGAGGCGTTGCTACGCCTCCTCCCTCATTGCGTCGGCAGATAACCGCCCAGCTGCCCTGTTTCGGGTGGCCCGCTCCTCCTTCACCAGGGGAGCGGGATGACCCGCTGCAGGGACGTGCTGAGGAGTTTAACGGTTATCTATACGATAAAATCGTTCAGCCGGGACGGTCTGGACCAAAATTGTGGCGATTCGGACGGGCGTCTGAGGCGGTCTTGGTGATATTGTTTGGGATGAGTTTGACCCTGTGGCTCCGAGGACATGGACAGGTTGCTGGGTAGATTGAATGCCACCACGTGTTTACTGGACCCGTGCCCTCCTGGCTGGTGCTGGCCACTCAGGAGGTGACACGAGGCTGGCTCCAGGGGATTACGAGCGCTTCTTTGGTGGAGGGAGTCTTTCCGGCCGCCTTGAAAGAGGCGGTGGTGAGGCCCCTCCTCAAGAAGCCTTCCCTGGACCCGGCTGTTTTAGGTAATTATCGTCCGGTCTCCAACCCGCCGCGAAGGTTGTAGAAATATGGTGGCATATCAGTTTCCCCTGCACCTGGAGGAAACTGTCTATCTAGACCCGTTCCAGTCCGGCTTCCGGCCCGGTTACAGCACTGAGACGGCTTTGGTCGCGTTGGTGGATGATCTCTGGAGGGCCAGGGATAGGGGTTGTTCCTCTGCCCTGGTCCTATTAGACCTCTCAGCGGCTTTCGATACCATCGACCATGGTATCCTGCTGCGCCGGCTGGAGGGATTGGGAGTGAGAGGCACCGTTTATCGGTGGTTCTCCTCCTATCTCTCCGACCGGACGCAGACGGTGTTGGCGGGGGGGCAGAGGTCGGCTCCGCGGCGCCTCACTTGTGGGGTGCCGCAGGGGTCGATTCTCTCGCCCCTTCTGTTCAACATCTACATGAAGCCGCTGGGTGAGATCATCAGTGGCTTCGGTGTGAGGTACCAGCTGTACGCTGATGACACCCAGCTGTACTTTTCCACACCGGGCCACCCCAATGAAGCTATCGAAGTGCTGTCCCGGTGTCTGGAAGCCGTACGGGTCTGGATGGGGAGAAACAGGCTCAAGCTCAATCCCTCCAAGACGGAGTGGTTGTGGATGCCGGCATCCCGGTACAGTCAGCTGAGTCCACGGCTGACTGTTGGGAGCGAGTCATTGGCCCCGATGGAGAGGGTGCGCAACTTGGGCGTTCTCCTGGATGAACGGCTGTCTTTTGAAGACCACCTGACGGCCGTCTCCAGGAGAGCTTTCCACCAGGTTCGCCTGGTGCGCCAGCTGCGCCCCTTTCTAGACCGGGATGCCTTATGCACAGTCACTCACGCCCTTGTGACGTCTCGTCTGGATTACTGCAATGCTCTCTACATGGGGCTCCCCTTGAGGGGCATCCGGAGGCTTCAGTTAGTCAGAATGCAGCTGCGCGGGTGATAGAGGAGCCCTCGTGGCTCCCACGTGACACCTATCCTGCGCAGGCTGCACTGGCTACCTGTGGCCTTCCGGGTGCGCTTCAAGGTGTTGGTGAACGTCTTCAAAGCGCTCCATGGCATAGGGCCGGGCTATCTACGGGACCGCCTGCTGCTACCGAATACCTCTCACCGACCCGTGCGCTCTCACAGAGAGGGACTCCTCAGGGTGCCGTCGGCGCGACAGTGTCGTCTGGCGGCGCCCAGGGGAAGGGCCTTCTCTGTGGGGGCTCCCGCCCTCTGGAACGAACTCCCCCCAGGACTCCGTCAACTTCCGGACCTCCGAACCTTTCGTCGCGAGCTTAAAACTCACCTATTCATCTGCGCTGGACTGGGTTAGTTTTTAAACTTATGGGTTTTTAATGGGTTTTATTCTAAATTTTAATCATGGCCAATTTAATAAGTTTTTTAATTATATTTTAATCGTATTTATATTGTATTATTTTGTATTTTTTATCAGGCTGTGAACCGCCCTGAGTCCTTCGGGAGAAGGGCGGTATAAAAATTTAAATAAATAAATAAATAAATAAATATCAAATGATCTAAGTGCCAAAGCCCACTGCAAATACATAGCAAAAAAGGCTCTAAGAGTTGTAAACCTAATCTTGCGTAGCTTCTTTTCCAAAAACACTACACTACTAACCAGAGCATATAAAACATTTGCTAGACCAATTCTAGAATACAGCTCACCGGTTTGGAACCCTCACCACATCTCTGACATCAATACAATTGAACGTGTCCAGAAATATTTTACAAGAAGAGTTCTCCATTCCTCTGTAAACAACAAAATACCTTATCCCACTAGACTTGAAATCCTGGGCTTGGAAAACTTGGAACTCCGTCGCCTTCGACAAGACCTAAGTTTAACTCATAGAATCATCTATTGTAATGTCCTTCCTGTTAAAGACTACTTCAGCTTTAATTGCAATAATACAAGAGCAACCAATAGATTTAAACTTAATGTCAACCGCTTTAATCTAGATTGCAGAAAATATGACTTCTGTAACAGAATCTTCAGTGTTTGGAACACTTTACCTGACTCTGTGGTTTCTTCCCATAATCCTAAAAGCTTTATCCAAAAACTTTCTACTATTGACCTCACCCCATTCCTAAGAGGACCATAAGGGGCGTGCATAAGAGCACAAATGTGCCTACCGTTCCTGTCCTATTGTTTTTCTTTTCTTCTTCCTATATATATATATATGCTTATACCTCCTAATATTTACTCATATATATGTTTATATACTATATAACCTTTCTATATGATACTTACATATATTGTTGTGACAAAATAAATAAATAAATAAATAAATTTACTGAGGCAACAATACAAGCAGTTCTCTACTTATATAGAGACTGTTCAAAGTTACAATGGCACTAAAAAAAAGTGACTTATGACCTTATAGTGCAGTACTGCATGCTCCTTCTGCTGACTGCTGGCTGCCTGCAATTTGGCAGTTCAAATCCCACCAGGCTCAAAGTTGACTTAGCCTTCCATCCTTCCGAGGTGGATAAAATGAGGACCCAAATTATTGGGGGAAATAGGCTGACTCTGTAAACTGCTTAGAGAGGGCTGAAAAGCACTGTAAAGCGGTATATAAGTCTAAGTGCTATTGCTATTTTTTACACTTACGACTGTTGCAGTCCTCTTGGTCATGTGATCAAAAGGGAGACACTTGGCAATTGACATGTATTTATGACAGTTGCAGTGTCCCGAGGTCATATGATCACATTCTGACCTTCTGACTAGTAAAATCAATGGGGAATCCAGATTCACTTAACAACTGTGTTACTAACTTAACACCTGCAGTGATTCATTTAACAACTGTGGCCAGAAAAATGGTAAAATGGTAAAATGGGGCAAAATTACCTTAACACTGTTTTGCTTAGCAACAGGAATTTTGGGCTCATAATTTGAGGACTATCTGTATTTGCCTTTCAGTACATGCTCTTTTAACTGAGATAGAGCAGATCACTACATACTCTGAAACTTAAAATACTGCTCAAGAGAAAAATATCTTTTTAAAATTGAGTCTATTTAATGACAATTGAGAACCAAAGTTGAGAAGAGAAACAAGAACTATTCCATCTCCCCAGCACTGTCAGAATTAATTACAGTAGTTGGAATCATTAGGGATCTGAAGGGGAAGTCCAAGATTAATTGAGGCAAAGGAAAATCTTTTCACAAACAACTGTATTTGAAAGCAAAGCTAAAATAATGTTTTGTTAGATTATTATTTTTATTTTTATTTATTTATTTATTTATTTATTCACATTTTTATACCGCCCTATCTCCCAAGGGACTCAGGGCGGTGTACAGCCTGGTAAAAAACATACATATAAATACAGAATAAAACATCAATTAAAAGACTTATTAAATAAGGCCGAATATTTAAAAATAGCAATAAAAATAATAAAACCCAGTTAAAACCAAATTCAAAATTTAAAATTCTAGTCCAGTCCTGCGCAAATAAATAGATGTGTCTTAAGCTCGCGGCGAAAGATTCGAAGGTCAGGAAGTTGGCAAAGTCCTGGGGGAAGTTCGTTCCAGAGGGTGGGAGCCCCCACAGAAAAGGCCCTTCCCCTGGGTGTTGCCAGTCGGCACTGCCTGGCCGATGGCACCCTGAGGAGTCCTTCGCTGTGAGAGCGCACGGATCGGTGAGAGGCAATCGGTGGCAGCAGACGGTCCCGTAAGTAACCCGGCCCTATGCCATGGAGCGCTTTGAAGATAATTACCAGAACCTTGAAGCGCACCCGGAAGGCCACAGGTAGCCAGTGCAGTCTGCGCAGGAGAGGTGTCACATGGGAGCCACGAGATGTCACGAGAGCATGAGTGACCGTGCATAGGGCATCCCGGTCTAGAAAGGGGCGCAACTGGCGAACCAGGCGCACCTGGTAGAAAGCTCTCCTGGAGACAGCCGCCAAATGGTCTTCAAAGGACAGCCGTCCATCCAGGAGAACGCCCAAGTTGCGCACCCTCTCCATTGGGGCCAATGACTCGTCCCCAACAGTCAGCCACGGCTGCAGCTGACTGTACCGGGATGCCGGCATCCACAGCCACTCTGTCTTGGAGGGATTGAGCTTGAGCCTGTTTCTCCCCATCCAGACCCGTATGGCTTCCAGACACCGGGACAGCACTTCGATAGCTTCGTTGGGGTGGCCCGGTGTGGAAAAGTACAGCTGAGTGTCATCAGCGTACAGCTGGTACCTCACACTGAAACCACTGATGATCTCACCCAGCGGCTTCATATAGATGTTGAACAGGAGGGGCGAGAGAATCGACCCCTGCGGCACCCCACAAGTGAGGCGCCTCGGGGCCGACCTCTGCCCCCCTGTCAACACCGTCTGCGACCGATCAGAGAGATAGGAGGAGAACCACCGATAAACGGTGCCTCCCACTCCCAATCCCTCTAACCGGTGCACTTGACTAGTTGTGTTGAGATCCTTTTAAATTATAACCCATGGCATGAAAAAAACCCTATAAGTTGTATCTTCTTTGCAGAAGATATGCGCTTGCTTATGAATACTTACATCGCAAAAGGGATCTTTTCAAATCCTTAATTGACTTTTAAAAATACATTGGATTTTTTTTTTATCTCTTGAGATTAATATATTTCCCAAAATATAGAGGGTAGATTTCCTAATCACATTCATCAGAACTACAGAATCAGGAGGAGTGCTAGAGAATTTATTTTAATTTCCCCCATTTTTCTTTTTAAGTTGCCAGAAAATTACAAAAGTTTTGGGAGTTATCTCTCCCACATACATTATGGCTAGAAGGCGAACAATTCCTGGACATTAAATGATGGCATTGGAAATAACAAGTTACACATCAAGGCAGGATCCTGAGCTAGAGCATATAGACCCAGTAGTCTTCTGAAAGAGGAAGTTCTCTAAATGTTCCCCTTGAATTCCATCCTGGCACTACAATTGAAATAGTCAATGCTGAAGCAGTTCAGATCATGATGCTATAGCTGCTGGCAACTTAAAAATGTAGAGAGAATGCAGGTTTTGGAAGAAATTTTCTTTTTGTTTCTTAACTTTCAGCAGGATTGCAATAAACACCACATTCTGATAAAGCAATAGCAATAGCACTTAGATTTATATACCACTTCATAGTGCTTTACAGCCTCTCTAAGCGGTTTACAGAGTCAACATATACTGCAACAATCTGGTTCCTCATTTTACCAACCTTAAAAGCATTCTAATCACTCTGCCACCATGGCTCTCTTAGATCCTGGCTGGAATCTCAGGAAAGGTACAGCAACACGTTTCCAAATTATTATTACAAATCTCCAGAATATTCTAAATACATAACATTTGTTTATGAGCATGTCTGAGATATACATAAAAACTGAAGTATAAGTAATTCTCAAATTTGCATAGAGCAGGGGTGTCAAACTCGATATCATTGACGGCTGCATCAGGGTTGTGTTTAACCTCAGGTGATATGAGGGTGTGGCCTGGTGGGTATGACTGGGGTGGGCATGGCCAGCTTGGTGTCACTCATTGAGGATTTGTTTTTGGCCACGACAGCCTCTGCCAGTGAAAACAGAGCTGAATGGGCTGTGCACGGCCTCCTCAAGCTCCATTTTCGCTGGCAGAGGGCTGCAGGAGGCCATCATGGCCAAAAACGGCATCCAGGCGGGCTGCATGCAGCTTCCCCGAGCTCCATTTTTGCTGGCAAAGGCACCACAAGCTGGTCCTTTTAAGCTGGGCCAGATCTAGCACCCCATGGGCCAGTTGCGGCCCACAGGCCTTGAGTCTGACACCCTTGGTATAGAGATATAAAATCAATGTGACAATACCTTACTGTTGTTTCCTATTTATTACAGAAGCTAAATCATATTGAAATATATGTTTGCTGTACTTCAGTTGCCTTCTTAGTTTTAATCAGAGGCTGTAAGAAACACTTTTAGTCCTGTGCTTTTCTCTTGAGTTCTGTCCATAGACTTAAAATAACCAATGTTTTTATAACCAGCAAAGAAAAAGATTGGGCATATTTAATTGGGGATGTCTGAGAGACATACCTACCCTGGGGATGTGGCTTCCTTGTCTAATTCTGCTGCTTGCAATTTGACATGAAACCCACATATTGTATATATACAATTTCCATTAGCCTCAGGCACCGTGATCTAAGGTCAAAGATGATGGGAGAGATAATCCAATGGCATCTAGGAAACAACAGCTTACGGAAGGCTGGTCTAACAGCTTCAAAAACGATGTTGTTATTGAGGCTCTCATGCTGACTCTTTCTGAAGTCACATCTGATGTGCTTTCTTTCAGTTACATATCAGGTTACAGCAACATCAATATAGAGTACCGTATTTTTTGGAGTATAAGATGCTCCAGAGTATAAGACACACATTAGTTTTTGGGGAGGAAAAAAAGAAATCTGCCTATCAGCATCCATCTGGCTAGCATCCTTGCAGCAAACAGCCTGGTCAGCTTCAGCACATTATCGCAGCCTGATTCAGCATGAGCAGCTGATTGGCAGTTGGATCAGCCTCCCAGAATATCGCCAATCAGCTGTTCCATGCTGCGGGGATCACCACAGCCCATTGCTGCCTCCGCACGTTGCGTTTTTGGCCTTTGCATGCCCCATTTTTGGTCTGCGCATTGCCTTTTTGGCCCGTTCCAGGTGGCATTCCACTGCCGATTCCTGCCACCTGGAACCGGCCGAAAATGGGATGTGCGGAGGCAAAAAAATGGGGCATGTGGAGGCCGAAAATGTGATGCGTGGAGGCCGAAAACGTGACATGTGGAGGTGGTGATTGGTGGCGATGTGCTGTGGCAATCCCTGCAGCCTGGAACAGGTCTAAAATGGAATGTGCGGAGGCCAAAAACACGATGTGTGGAGGCCAAAAATAGCCAGCAGGTGGGGGCTGGCGGGTGGGTGGGGCTTATACAACATTCGTTATATAAGATGCACATACATTTCCACCCACTTTTAGGGGGTGGGGGAAATGCATCTTATACTCCAGAAAATACGGTATTTATCAAGCTAGTTGTCAGGCCTGGAAACCATACTAGACTTTAGGGTTCCAGACGCTGCCACATTTTTCCCCTGAGGGGAAGAAGGGGGGTTGAGGGGTATGGTAACATTCTTCAAGCGGTCAAGGTCGGATGGTGTTCACATCTGCAGGAAGAGTGGCGAGAAGATATTCGAATGAACTGGGAGAACGTGGGACCATGTGACCAGCAAAGGGGTTAGGGGGGTGGGACTTTTGGGGTTTGTATAACTGGGAAAAGAATCCGGAAGTTCAGTTTTGGAATTTCACTCATCATGTGCCAGTTTCCTCATGCTAGTAAAGAACTCTGAAAGACAATGGCTTCTGAGTTTTTTTTATGCAGAAGAGGTTTTTCTGGAACTTTGACACTAGTGTTAAGATGACTGCATGTGAGAAAAAAATGTTCTTGCCACTAAGGACAATGCCTATTTCCCACCACTACCCAAAATCTAAATATGCCTTAGTGAATATTCAGCACTTTAATACTTAAAATAAAATGTGCTCATCAATCTGTTTCTTTGCTGTGTATATTAGGAAAGGTCACTGAACCAGTAGAAGACACATGCAAGTTGTCAAGTTATTACTTTATCCATATTGTGGATTATGGAGTCCTTGGTGTTCTCTGAATTTGGCTATTTGCTTGCAAGCATTTCATTACATGACTAGGTATCATCATCAGTACTTTGATGATGAGCAGTGCACTAATTATGTTATCTAGTCCAGTAAGGATGCCCCTGTTCAACCCTGAGCTACAGATATTCACTTCTGTTGTAATCTTTAATATCATTTGTATCATTTGATTGATGATGTGATCAAATCACTTTTGCCTCCTTGATTCTGGTATGCACACATATGCACATAGTTGGATTTATTTTTCATTGTGGAACTCCAGGGCACCCAGCCTAAACTGTTTTCAAAGAATGAGTCAATGATTTCTCTTGCTTCTTATATAGGAAATATAAAGTACATAGTTCATTTGGACCTATGGAAGCCTTATCTAAAACCCAGAAACTAAGAAGCCTTATAAACATAAACATAAATATATACTTTGAATAATTCCCCTATTGCTCTGGGAAGCGGCAACATAAATCATTACAATTTACTTTTCCTGATGGTGAAGCTCTGCAGCTGTGGATACATTTTTTCTTAATCCACTAAGGATTCACTAACTTCCACAAATTTAAGAATATTCTTTGTTCATACCAATAGGAATAGAATTTGCAAGCATTGGGAAGCAAGCATAGTCACATCTTATTTCCTTTTTCATCCCACAGTTTGCTATATGAAAACTAGGCATAATTGATTTACTGATTCATGATACCTTTGTGATTAAGGGTTCAATAGTAATGATGCTATTGGTACAAAATAACAGCATACTTACCGCACACACACAGAACGATATTCCTCTTTGGGTGTTAGCAGATACCCAGTTCTATTATGTTCTATGGAGGGAACAGAGATTCTTAATTTCAAGGCTCCATCAACATCTATCAAGACAAATATTATTCCTGCCAGCCTTTAGTGGCATTTATTCAACTGAGAAGTCATCATCAATGGATGAATTAGTAGTTGAATTGGACCCAAATGTTCTGTATTTGAAAAAGGTGGTACTAGGGTCTTTTCTGTAATTTGCCTAATCAGTTAGAATCTAGATTTCTATTGACATCAACTTTTATAAATAAAAATGATTGTCCCAGAAAGACAAAAAACCTAACTTTTGGAGGATGGAAAGTGGGTGTCAGGTCCCAGATATTTCTACAGGAACCCCGGAATTTTATTGAGAGGAAGGAGGAGAGGAATGGAGTGGTATGTATATGAAGTTTCTGTTTCTGTTTCTTGGATTACTGTGCTAATCTCTATATGAAATCTCTGTTTCTGTTTCCCTGCAATGATGTAGTGTGGGAAGGTTTGATTATCATTGTTTAAATAGCTGGTTTTAAATGAGAAGGTTCAATTCTTGCCTAGATCTCTTGTTATCACAAACCTTCCAATAAAAGCTCCTTTTAGAATCACTGCAGTTTCAAGAGTCCTGATCTCTTGGGAAGATTGGCGAAGCAAGACCTTATAATGGGATAATAATAGCTATGAAGCAGTGGTGGGTTGCCCCCAGTTCGGTCCGTTCTTACCAACCGGTAGTAAAACCAGGGGAGGCTCCACTCACCCACCCAGATGTCGACATAGACGATCTGTGCATGCCCAGAAGCTCGGTGCGTGCATGATCCCATTGTGAACCGGTAGTAAAGGTAAGTAGAACCCACCCCTGCTATGAAGGGTTTCCTTCCATCTATCTTTTTGGTGTTTAATGTTACTAATGTCAACGTTCCAGAAAACCCCTCCTGCAGAAAAGACTCCGAAGCCAACATCTTTCAAAACGCTTTTACTAGCATAGGTAAACTGGCACAGTTGAATGAAAACCGAAACTGGGGATTCCGGTTCCTCCCTCAGTAATACAAACTCCAAGATCTCCACCCTCATGACCCCTCTGCCGGTCACATGCTCCAATCCTCAACCATCTCATGTTGAAGCATCACTCCTACCACTCCTTCTCCAGGTGCGAATCCAGCCTGACCTTGACCGGCAGGAAAAATGTTGTTATGTCTAATCATCCTTTGCACTACCACCCTCCTCCCCTCCTTTCCCACACAGGAGAATGTGGCAGCGTGTGGAAGCCTTCGGCCTAGTATGGCTTCCAAAGCTGACAACTAATTTCTGTTCAAATAATTGTAAATAAAAATAGTGCAATGCAAGTATTAAGACATTTCTTCCCAGCTGAAATTCAGCCTTATTTTACTAGACCAAGGATTTCTTGATGCTTAGGAGAATAGTTCTATATATTTGTGGAAAAAATACTACAAAAGGTGTGCTTCTGCCTGAGTTACACACACAAATGGTATAAATAATCATCAACCAAAGAGGTCAAAAGTTGTTCCTTTAAAAACTATTATATTTGCATGTTTCCAACCCAAATGGACTTAGCTTTTCTTTTGAAACCAGGATTTCTTTGTAGTAGTTTTCTTAACCCAAATGCAACTCGGCTTTGTCTCATTGAACAAAATAGCAAGAACAGATTTGCCAGAAAGAGGCCTACTATAGGTTGTGTAATACTCCGTTAAAATAGGAGGAAACTGCACATGGCTTTCTCCTAATAGTGTAATCAAGCAAGGAGGGATTAATGCGAGTCCCAGGAGCCAAATGGAAAACATCTGTCTTTGGTCTCTAGGTTTTCTTGAATAGGCCAAGTTCTTAGGACAGCTGCTCAGAGCTTGAGGCATTTACTTCATAAAAATGACTATAAGAAATCTAGCTTTTCAAATATCTTTAAACCCACTTCTTCCTCTGACATACATACTGTACACTGTTTGCTTTTTTTGCAGCTGTTTTAATTCAAGGTTCAAAAAAGAGATCTACATAACAGATGGAAGTCATCACCCATTTTATTTTCCATATACTCATAGAGAGTTGTTTCACACAAGTATTACAGCAACACGGAGTGCTTAGTTGACCCCAAATGGGTATGTTGTTCCCATGATAGACTCTATAAGTCATGTTTAAATTATAGTTATGGTTTTTCTGTCACAATTTTTATGTACATCAGGTTGAAATGTAAAACCACCCAAGTGTCCCCAAAGCTGCTTTCCTTCCCGAAGGGGATTCCAGTGAGTTCACTGAAATGTTTATATTGCTATATAGCAGGGGTGTAGGGACACGGTGGCTCAGGGGCTAAGATGTTGAGCTTGTCGATCGAAAGGTCGGCAGCTCAGCGGTTCGAATCCCTTGTGCTGCCGTGTAACGGGGTGAGCTCCTGTTACTTGTCCCAGCTTCTGCCAACCTAGCAGTTTCGAAAGCACGTAAAAATGCAAATAGAAAAAATAGGGACCACCTTTGGTGGGAAGGTAACAGCGTTCCATGCACCTTTGGTGTTGAGTCATGCCGGCCACATGACCACGGAGAGGTCTTCGGACAGCGCTGGCTCTGGCTTTGAAACGGAGATGAACACCACCTCCTAGAGTCCGCAACGACTAGCACATATGTGTGAGGGAAACCTTTACCTTTACCTATAGCAGGGGTATCAAACTCGCGTCATCATGGTGATGTCACGTGATGTATCGTGACTTTTCCCCCCTTCGCTAAACCAACTGGAGCCAGCATGTGATGCAGCTGCCCTGTGGGCCGCAAGTTTGACACCCCTGCTATATAGCTTTGTAAGCCATTACTTTCATTTCTGCTCTGTAATAAACAACAACAACAACAACAAAACATGCATGTAAGATGCTGAAAACTTCAGCTGTTCATTGATTAATCAACTTAAATACAGGGCTTGTTCGGGGGTGGGGTAAGGGAGATAATTTTACATACAGTTGTAGTTCTACATTTCATTTAGCAGAATTGGGAATATGTTGTAAAATTCATACTTGATTATGAACTAATTTTCTTTTAATACCAGAAACCAGATTTCCACTTCATTGTGATGGTGAATCTTCATTTCCATGTACCTCTTCTTGTTTTTCTTTCTGAGGAAAGATCAGTGCCATTCAAAATTAATAAAACCAAATTTGCAATTTATTATTTCAGTTAATTTATCTGGATTATTTAACATACAGAGAAAAGAGGAACTAGTAAATGTAAAATTGATTCTCTATCTCTGTATGAGGATATCACCCTATATAGGTCAGATTTTGCAAATAGAATAAAATTATTGGAAATAGCTAGATTTTATATTTAATGGCTTAAATGGGATTATTATTATTATTATTATTTATTATATTTGTATACCGCCCATCTCCCGAAGGACTCAGGGCGGTTCACAGTCAATAAAACAACAGAAAAACATATAATACATATAAAACAGCAAAAAAGAATAGAAAATTAAATTCAATTGATACCCTAAAACTTTTAAATACAAATTTAAAACCCCATTTAAAACCCCTGATTTAAAAACCCCAATTTAAAACTACGAGTCCTGCTCTTCGAAACAGCAACGTCTTCAGCTCGCGGCGGAAGGACCTGAGATCGGGGAGTTGACGAAGCCCCAGAGGGAGCTCGTTCCAGAGGGTAGGGGCCCCCACAGAGAAGGCACTCCCCCTGGAGGTCGCCAGCCGACATTGTTTAGCTGACGGTATCCGGAGGAGGCCCTCTCTGTGAGAGCGCACTGGTCGGTGAGAGGCTAATGGTGGCAGTAGGCGGTCCCGTAAATTAAAAGATTTACGTAAAGATCTCCCATAAAGAAAGATATTCTTTCTCATTGCCTCATGAATACCATAGTATCATTTGCATTTATTCTAATAATTATGTTGTTAAAACAAGAATAGGAATAGACATTTAGTCTGCTTTATGATGGGAAAAGCTCGGCCTTTCACAAGTTTCTAGAAAATCTGTAACAGTTTAAAATGCAGTCACTGAAATGCTTGCTAATATTTGGTAATTTGCATGCCTTATTTCTCCACAAAAAACAAAAAACAAATGAAGTAGCTGTTAGTTAATCATTCAGTTGGCAACAGACTATTTCAAGCATTAATTTTGATTTAAGCCAAGTTTTTTTCTGTCTTTTTTATTTTATCTGATGACCAGTGTAATCTACCAAAGCTAAAGAAGGTTATATAATGCTTTACCCAATGGAATTAACCCAGTTTCAGTGTTAAGATCAAATCATAAGCTTTTCTGACTGGTCAGCAAATAATAGAAGAATCTGAAAGTAGCATGTAAGCATTCCTCAGAACTTGATGATGACGGACAATGGTGTGCCTGTCCAGATCATATGAAAACAGGAAATGTAGCACAGCTCTATGCTTCTTTGTAATCAGTACACAATGTTTATATAACAGTGTAGATATGTCATATAAAGAATGTGATCTGGGAGAAGATTCATTACTGCATTGCTCTTTCCATGGACTATTAGAATATGTTCTTGCTTATAATCTGGAGAGTACAGTTTTAATGGAGAGCAGGAGCGCTCATCAAATTCAGTTGAATCCAAACCAGAAGTTTCAGACTGATTTAAAAACAACCAGGAGCTACCTAAATAAAAGTGTATATGAATCCATCTCAAACTTTATGAGTGATTCAGTGGGACCCAAAATGCATCTGCAGAAATGGACACATTTTTCCTAGTCTCTTCAGAGAAATTTCCAGGACAGCAAAAAATTGTTTAGAGATTGATAACTTTAGCTTTGAAGTAGTAATAGCTCTGTTGTCCAGGAGAAAAAGAACATCTAAAATCTGTATAAATAGTATTTGGGGAGGGGGGGAACCAAAGGTGAAATGCTACTGGTTTGCTCCAGTCCGGGCAAACTGGTAGTTAAAAGCTACAGGTTCCTCCAAACTGGTATTTCCAACAATCAGCTGTGGCATAGGGTTTAAATTTGCAGGAAATCCTGCTTTCTAGCAAAGCTAAACTGCGCTGCACAGCTGATTCCCCCCACCTGCTGTTTTTTTGTTTAAAAAAGTTTTATTTTAACATTCTTATCCAATAACATATCCAATAACATATTTAATGTACCTATACAATTAATCGGATCTGCCCGGTCACCACCCCCTTCCTTTTACTCTCCTTCTCTACCTTCTTCTACTTTCCACAACCATCCTCCCCCTCTCTTATCTACATCCTCTCCTCCTTCCTCCCTACTCCTTTCTTCTCCCTCTTCTATCCCTCTTCCTTCCTTTCCTCTTCCTCCTCTTCTCTTTCCTACCTCCTTCTCTCTTCTACTTCCTTCTTTCCCATCATTCTGAAGTGGTAGCCAGGCAGCTCCGATCTTACATTAATTATACATCTTCAATCATCTTTGTACATTAACTATCAATCCATTTTCTTCCCTCCTCCCCCTCCCCTCCCTTCCCTTCCTCCCCCACCCCCGGGACTTCGAGAACCGAATACAGGGTATAAAACTAACAACAAAAATTAAAATATAGCACAAATCATAATCCATAATCACTCCTTAAAACCTCCACTTCCCTTCCAGAGACAAAGAAGATACTTTTCTTCCAATCCATTATATATCAGACCATTCCACTCCTAGAGTTCTCAGAAATTTCCGATTGAGTTAGTGTTTGTTCTTGAATAAAGTACATAGTTTTTAATATCCAACCTTCATCAATCAATATCAAAACAACATTCCATCTTCCAATATTCACCAAGGGTTCTTCTAAAATGTCTTTCTTCCTTAAGCAGTCTCTCAAGAATAGTTCATATTTCCAACTTAATTTCTTTAATTTTTCTGTCCAACCTTCAAGGGTAAACAATAGTCCATCTTTTCACATCTTTAACATTTATATACAACAAATAATATTACAAATATCCAATATATCAATTGTAATAATTAAAATCTTCACTTTACCTTACTTATATCAAATAACATTATTAAAATTACACCTATAACTTATCCAAAATATATCTATTATAACAATTACATTCTAATTAGCCATATAACAACATTACATCCATCTCTTAAACATAATATTTAATCCAAATTCCTAAATTTTACTATCTATCCTCCAAAGTTAAACAATATTCCATCTTCCTATTCCTTTATACCTCAAATATATCAAATAGTACCCCTAAAATTACACATTTATATCCAAAATAAATCATTTACAAAAATTAACCATAATCATATATAATAGAGTTAAACATTCTCCCTCCCCTTCTTCTGCCTTACACATTTTCCAAAAGAATTCCCAATCTTTAATACATTAATGTAAAAATCTCGTGCTTTACAAATTGTATTGAGAAAATACTTTCTTCCTTTATAATTCACAGTTAAACCAGCTGGAACCTCCCATCTAAAATATATCTGATGTTTCTTAAACTCATCCACTAAAAAGGCAAATTCTTTTCTCTTTCTTAACATTTTAGGAGGAATTTCCTTCATCATTATTATATCTTGTCCTAATATTTGAAATTTATTTTTATAAAATGCTTGCAAAATTCCATACCTAATCTTCTTATTTGTAAAATAAATAACCACATCTCTCAGTAAACACTTCTGCCTTGCCCACCAAGAATTAACACGATAATTTTTTTCAATATTAACTTCAAAATCTTCTGGTTCCACTCCCTCTATCTGAGCAAAGGCCTGAATAAAAATCTCTTTCAAATTTTCTTCCTTACACTCTTTTAATCCTCTCACCCTTATAGCATATTCCATTAATTTATATTGTAATATAACCCTTTCTTCATCTGCCTTATCAACCTTAACCTGAATATCATCTATTTTATTTTCTAAATTCAGATTAATTTGAACTTCATCTATTTTCCTTTGCAAATCTAAATTAATTTGGTTAAATTCATCCAGTCTTTCTTCTGTCTGTGTGCTAGATAACAATAATGGGGTAATTGATTCCTTTAATTTTTTCATCACCCTCCTCTGCTCTTCCACCAAATCTTTAAAATCCAGTATTTCTTTCTCCATTTAATTAAATTTTTGATCTATTTCTGAAAGATGAGCCTCCATAAACTCCTGTAAAAAATTCCTTAGACTTTCTTTAATATCCTCTCTCAATTTCCGTACCTGAAGTGAAGAAATTTCCAATATTTTATAAAAAAGTTTTATTTTTACAATCTTGTCAAATAATTCATCCAATGTACAGTTATATACAAGTAGTCGGGCCTGCCCAGTCACCACCCCCCTTTTTAACCTTCTTCCCTCTTCTACCTTCTTTTACTTTCCAAACCTTCCTCTCCTTCTCTTATCTACCTCCTCTCCTCCCTCCACCCTACACTCTTCTCCCTCTTCTACCCCTCTTCCTTCCTCTTCTCCTCTTTCCTACCTCCTACTCTCTCTTTTTTCCCTCCCCACCGTTCTAAAATGGCAACTGGTCAGACCCGACCCTACATTAATTATATTTATACATCTTCAATAATCCCTGTACATTAACCATCACTCCATCACTAACCTCAACCCCCCAATTCCCTTCCCCTTTACCCCCCACCCCCCACCCCGACTTCCCAGAACAAAATGCAGGGTATCAAAACTAACAATCATAATCTAAAATAATTCCTAAATTATAATCTCTGGTCTCTCCACGCTTATTCACACTCTCAATTCCCCTCTCCTTCAAAAATATATCTAATACAAATTATTTCCTAAATTTACTCATATGCTATTTGATATTTTTTTATCTGATACTTATTTTGAATATAATCAATCCACATTTTCCATTCTAAAATATATTTTTCTTGTGTATAGTCTTTCAAGTAAGCAGAGATTTTTGCCATTTCTGCCAGATTTGATACTTTGAGAGTCCATTCTTCAATTGTAGGTAATTCTTCTTTCTTCTAATATTGAGCAATCAAAAGTCTTGCGGCTGTTATTAAGTTCAGAATCAATTTAGTCTCTATAGCTGTACAATCCATAATTATTCCTAGTAAAAAGAACTGCGGGGTAAACTTAATCTTCTTTTCAAAATATTCTGCATGATCCACCATACTTTAATCCAAAATGCTTTAACTTTTTTGCAAGTCCACCATATATGATAATAAGTAGCATCTTCACAATCACATCTCCAGCATTTAGCCTGTACATTAGGATACATACATGACAATTTTTTGGGGTCTAAATGCCATCTATAAAACATCTTATAATAATTTTCTCTCATATTTTGCGCTTGTGTAAATTTAACATTCCTCACCCAAATTCTTTCCCAAGTTTCCAACATTATTGGTTGCTGAAAATTTTGTGCCCACTTAATCATACAATCCTTAACCAAATCAGTCTCTGAATCTATTTCTACTAATACATTATACAACCTCTTAATATGCTGTTGACCTTGATCTCTCATTTGTTTTAACAAATTATCCTCAATTTGCTTAACACCTATTTTTTGATCTAATTTCCATCTAGCTTGTAGTTGTCCATATTGGAACCATGTATAATTTTTCCCTTCTTCCCCCATCTTTTCTCTAGATTTTAATTGTAACTCCCCCTTTTCCATACAAAGAAGTTCTTTATAAGTAACTACCTCCATCTTTTGATATATATTTATATTTTCTATCATGTGTCTCAGGTTTGCCCATATTGGAATCTTTCCATCTAATTTGTATTGATATTTCCTCCAAACCCTCAATAATGCATTTCTAATTATATTATTTTAAAATATTTTATCAACTTTCTTATCATATAATAAATAGGCATGCCACCCATATAACAAACCATAACCTTCTATATTCAGAACTCTTTCCTCAGTTAAATTAATCCAATCAGTAATTAATGATAAAACAACTGCTTCATAATACAATTTTAAATTAGGCATTTTAAAAAACCCCCTTTCCTTATATCCTGCATTACTTTTAATTTTATTCTTGGTTTTTGCCCATCCATACAAATTTACTAATCCCCTTTTGCCATTCCTGTAATTTAATATCATTCTTAAACACCGGTATCATTTGAAACAAAAACAAAAACCTGGGCAAAACATTCATTTTTATAGCCGCTATTCTTCCCAGCAAAAATAGTTGTAACTTCTTCCAACTCTCCATTTCTTTCCATACCTTCTGCCACAATACCTCATAATTATTTTTGTATAATTTAACATTTGAAGCTGTAATATATATTCCTAAATATTTAACCTTTTTAACGATTTCAAAACCTGAAGTTCTTTCTAACTCTTCTTTTTGTTGTATATTCATATTTTTAGTTATCATCTTTGTCTTTTGCTGATTCACCTTAAATCCAGATACTTTACCATACTGACCAATTATATCTTTTAAACCAATTACTGAGTATATTGGTTGAGATACAGTAACAACCAGGTCATCTGCAAAAGCTCTTAATCTATAATCTTGATGTTTAACTCTAATTCCCTTTATTCGATCGGAACCACGTATGTTATTCAGAAGAATTTCTAAAGTTAAAATAAAAGTAATGGGGACAAGGGACATCCCTGTCTCGTCCCTTTCTCAATTTTAAAAGTTTCTGTTAACCCACCATTTACTATTATTTGTGCTGTTTGCTTCTGATATATTGCTTTAATTGCACGAATAAAATAATCCCCAAATTGCATTTTTCTATTACTTTAAACAAAACTGCCAATCCAATCTATCAAAAGCTTTTCAGCATCCAAAAAGGAATGCCGCTGATACTTGGTTGTTTCGTTCCAAATATTCAAGTAAATTTACGATTTGCCTCACATTATATCTCATCTGCCTACCCTTAATAAATCCTGACTGATCATTATGAATTATTTGATTCATCACTGGCATTAATCTATTAGCCAATATCTTGGTAAATATCTTGTAATCAGTATTTAAAAGTGATATAGGCCTATAATTCTCTGCTTTAATACCATCTCGATCTTCCTTCGGTATTAACGAAATAAAGGCTGTCCTCCATGAAGAACATCTCCTCCCATTTGAATTTTATTAAATAACTCTTTAAGTGGTTCAACCATCTCATTTTGTAAATTTTATAATAAACAGCTGTTAAACCATCTGTTCCTGGTGCTTTACCGATTTTAAGTTGTTTAATTGCTAAGAAAATTTCCTCTGAAGTAATTAATTGATTCAATTCTTCTCTTTGATTTTCTGTAAGCTCACAAATATTTTGTTGTTGTAAATATCTTTCTATCTCTGTATCATGCACCATATCCCTAGAATATAACTTACTATAATACTCTAAAAATGCTTTTTTAATTAAGTTCTTTTGATAAACTTCCTTACCCCTATATTCTATTTTATCAATCGTTCGTGATTTCTGTTTTTCCTTATTAAATAGGCAAGCCATCTTCCTGGCTTATTGGCATTATTAAACGTATTATGTTTTACATATTGTAAATTAATTGCTACTTGATCTGCCATCAACATATTAAACTGACCTCTCAATATATTTATTGATTCTTTTATTTTACTATTTCCTGGGCTATTTATCAATAATTGTTCTATCTTTCTAATTTCCTCTTCCAGTTCCTTTTTCTTTTTCTGCAATTTATTTTTGTATTTAATATTCATTTGTATAAGATTTCCTCTCATATAAGCCTTACTGGAGTCCCAAATCATCTCTATAGATGTCTCTTTTTTCATATTCATAATAAAAAATTCTTTCATTTGTTTTTTACATTCATTTACATTTTGTTCATATTTAAACAAATTCTCATTCAACCTCCATGATCTCCTAGCCTCCTTTTCCCGATCAAATTCAATCCAAACTGGACTATGATCAGATAAAGTTCTTGAACAAATCTTCGTCTTCTTCACTCTAGAATACAAGTCATTAGTAATCAAAATAAAATCAATCCTCGAAAATGATTGGTGCCTATCAGAAAAGAAGGTAAAATCCCTCTCTTCTGTATTATGTTCTCTCCAAATATCTCTTAATTCCAAGTCCTCCATCATTTCAAAAAAAGCCTTTGGTAATTTCGCTTCCAATATTTTAGAAGTGGTTAAATCTCTTGCTTAAAGGCCATTTTTAAACTAAATAATACCAAGAAGAAGAAAAAAATTCAATAAACTTTTCTTCTTAAACACTGTAAGAAAAAGATAATAAAAAAAGAGATTAAAAAAAAAAGAATTCCATTAAAAAAAAAATCTTGTTATATTCTTCTTAAAAGGTTCCACGCCAGCAATTGTAATCAGCATTTCCTTAGCTTTCGCTTATCTTAGCTTTCACTTTCAAGACACAAAACGCCATCTTTCGTCATCTCCACTCTTGATAACAAATACCTTCTCTGTCAGGGAGTTAAAATCATCTTACAATCAAATGCCAGCCCTCCTGTTTTCGGCTCTTTCCGTGTTGGCAATCTATCAATAATCCTTTTCAGTCATGGAGATGGACGCTGTGTTTTGTTCTGCCATTTGCAGAAGCGTTCTGGATTCTGGAGCTTTTTTCGAGCTATAGAAGGAGCGTTCCCAACAAACCACCAGAAATCATTCTGGGGCTTTCCTTGGGGGCTCTACTTCAGCCCAAATGCTCATCTCCCCCTCTTTGCCCGAGGGCAGAGATTTACGAGCTGTTGACAGCAGATTAACGCTGTCTAAACAGCTCTACAGAATCACACAGAACTGGCGGACTGAGATCGCCCGCCATTAACGAAGTGGAGCCACCCGGAAGTCCCACCTGCTGTTCTACTTACCTTTCCAAGTCTCCTTTTGGCACGTACTGCACATGCGCGCGCAGAGCATGTGCCAAAAGGAGGCTTGAGAAAGTAAGTAGAACAGCGGGGGGGGGAATCAGTTGTGCAGAGCAGTTTAGCTTTGCTAGAAAGCAGGAAATTCTGCTTTCTAGTGAAGCTAAATCGCGCACCACAGCTGATTGGCGCCTCACTTCTACTTACCTTCCCAAGCCACCTTTTGGTGTATATTGTGCCTGCGTGCGCACAGAGCACGTGTTTGGTGTGCAGTGCGCATATGCGGCCAGCAAACTGGTAGCAAACTGGTTCGGATTTCACCATTGGGGGGACTTTGATTTTATAAAATAGTGATAAGCTCTCAAATTTCTAAGATCTTTGAAGAAGTTCAGAAAAAACCCTGTACAATGCTAGTCCTATTCTAGACCAGAAATGAACTTTCTTTAAGCATTTAGGACCCTTGCCTTGAGGGAGAGCAAAGACCTGCATGCTTACTTGGTCCTTGCTCCCAATTTAGAAGGGGGCAGTCTTCCATATCTAACCCTCTGGAAACTACCGTATTTTTTCGGCATATAAGATGCACCTTAAGTTTGGGGGGGCGGGGGAACAAGAAAAAAAGAATTTTGCCTCTGCCTATCAGCATCAGGATCAGCCATGTCCAGACTTCCACTTGATTTTGATAATGAGCAGCACAGTTATCTGTTTAAAACAAATCCTATAACTCTACATGCGTTTAACTGGAATGAGTGGGGTGGGGGATGATTTTCATGGGGGCAAAAGCGGGACTTGGCACCGAAGGCTCTGCTCCTGAGATGCCCCCGTCTTCCTACCTATAGCTCTGGGGGGAGGGTTGGAGCACAGCCTGAGGAACAAAACTTTCAGGATGGGGGGGGGGGAATCTGACCAGCAGCTTCGGTGAAGAAGGTGGGCTGGTCTACTAATTTAGTCACTTTGTTAAAGAATGAAATAAGATTGGTTTGGCATGATCTGTTTTTAACAAACCTGTGGTGTCTTCACAATTCACAATTCACAAGGCAGAGCAGAAAATATTGTATTATTAAGCACCAAGTTGAGCTTTAGGCATATTGCGGGGGGGGGGGAGTAACATTTCCAGATCTTTATGATAAGATTCCCTTGATTATGTAAAGATCCATTATGATAAAATGTATTTTGGGAATTGTTAGGTTGACTGGATCTTGGATATAGAGATTAAAATAGTATTTCTCAACTTTAGTAACTTGAAGATGGGTGGACTTCAACTCCCAGAATTCCCCAGCCAATTCTGAGAGTTGAAATCCACACATCTTCAAATGGTCAGGGTTGAAAAACACTGGATTAGAGAGGCAGGATTATAGGGAGTTTTGAACTCTAATTTTTTCCATTTTTCTAATCTAGATATTGTGATGTGGACAGTGAAACTCAAACAAAGGTTTCATTCCAAGTTGCCTTACCTGTTTTGACATGGTGTGATTAAAGTTAGGACTATTCCCACCTGATATGTGAAAGCCAGTTGGGTGACTTTGGATCAGTCCCTCTCTCAGCCCAACCCACCTCACAGGGTTGTCATTCTGGAGAAGATAGGAGGAGGAAAGAGTTTGGTATGTTCGCCACTTTGAGTTGTTTACAATCCCCAGCCTTGGCCTTCTGAAATGCCGAATGTAGCCCTGCCCACCTGCCAGCCCCCACCCTTTGAACGTTTTCCGGCAGTTCCAGGTGGTGGGGATCTGGGCCAGGGCACAGCCTATCCTGAAGAGGAACAAACCTCTTCAGGACACTTTGTGGTGGTGGTGGGATCTGCCTGGCAGCTTTAGTGAAGAAGGCGGGCCCCACAGTTCACGGCCGGTCACCCCTCTGGCTGCCCAGTGGGCAGCTGAGGACACTGCCACCACTCAAATCCAAAAGGGTTCTTGGTTCCCCGCTGCCGATTGCAGGGGAACTGGCCGCTGCCTGAAATGCAGCTCTGAAATTTGCCTTGGGGAATCGGGCCAATGGGCAGCGGTGGCTGAAAAGGAGGGATGTTTCACAGCTCCCACTCGGCTCGGTTCAGCTCCTGGACATCGAGAGGGCTTAGGCAGTGATGGCAGTGTCCTGAGCTGCCCGCTGGGCAGCCAGAGGGGTGACCGGCTGTGAACCATGGGGCCCGCCTTCTTCACCAAAGCCGCCGGGCAGATTCCCCCACCCCCCACAAAGTGTCCCGAAGAGGTTTGTTCCTCTTCAGGACAGGATGTGCCACGGCCCAGATCCTTGCTGCCTGGAACTGTCAGAAAACATTCCAAGGGTGGGGGCTGGCAGGTGGGCGGGGCTACATTCGGCATATAAGATGCACCCAGATTTTCATCTTCTTTTTGGGCGTAAAAAGGTGCGTCTTTTTTTTTTTTTATTCAAAAAGTTTTACAAAATTTTTTCCCCCCTTTCCCCCCCTCCTCCCCTCCTTCGCAACCCCTCCCCGACTTCCCGGAACGAGCACAAGGTATAGTTAAAAGTAAAACAAACATATGCTAAAAGTTTTCGTCCCAACTTAATTATACCCCTACAATCATCATTTCCTAACTTCCCCCAAAAGCAATCAAAAATAATACATCATAATCATTCAAAAACAGTCTGATAACTCTTAGTCTGATATCTACGTTGAACATAGTCAATCCATTTTTTCCATTCCTTTAAGTATCTTTCTTGCGTATTGTCTTTCAAAAAGGCTGATATCTTCGCCATCTCAGCCAAATTGGCAACTTTCAATATCCATTCTTGTATTGTTGGTACTTCTTTTTTCTTCCAATATTGTCCTATTAGTAATCTTGCTGCAGTTATTAGATTTAAAATCAATTTAGTCTCAATTACTGTACAATCCGTAATAATTCCCAACAAAAAAAATTGCGGCAGGAACTTTATCTTCTTTTTCAGAACATTTTGTAAAATCCACCAAATTTTTATCCAAAAGGCCTTTATATCCTTACAAGTCCACCAAATATGAAAATATGTAGCGTCATCACAATTACATCTCCAACATTTTGCTTGCATTTCTGGATACATACACGATAATTTTTTAGGATCTAGATGCCATCTATAAAACATTTTATAAAAATTTTCCCTCAGATTCTGTGCTCGTGAATTTAACATTTCTAACCCAAATTCTTTCCCACGTTTCCAATAATATTGGCTCCTGAAAATTTTGTGCCCACTTTATCATACAGTCCTTTACCAAGTCCTTTCAGAATCTATTTCAAGTAACACATTATACAATCTCTTTATATGCTCCTGAGACTGATTTCTAATTTGCTTTACCAAATTTTCCCTCGTTCTGCTCTATACCAATTTTCTGATCTCCTTCCATCTAGCATGTAATTGCTCATATTGAAACCAAGTATAATTTTCCTTCCTCTCTTAATACTTGCAGAGATTTTAACTGCAAATTACCTCTTTCAGTATACAAAAGATCTTTATATGTAATCATTTCCTGCTTCTGTTCTATGTTTATATTTTCTACTGTATGTCTAGGACATGCCCATATAGGAACCTTATAATTTAGTTTATAAGAGTATTTTTCCAAACACATGAAGGGCATTTCTTAACACATGATTTTTAAAGGCCTTATCCACTTTTTTGTCATAAATTAAATATGCATGCCATCCATATAACAAATCATAACCTTCTATATTCAAAATTCTGTCCTCTGTTAAATTAAACCAATCACTTATTGCAGAGAGAGCAGCTGCTTCATAATATAATTTAAAATTAGGCATTTTAAACCTCCCTTTCCGAGAATCTTGAATTATTTTCATTTTAACCCTAGCTTTTTTACCTTCCCATATAAATTTGTTAATTCCCTTCTCCCATTCCTCAAGATTCTTATCTTTCTTAATTATTGGTATCATCTGACAGAGGAATAGAAATCTAGGTAATACATTCATTTTAATAGCAGCAATTCTCCCAGCAAAGATAATTGCAATTTTTTCCAAACAATCAACTCCTTCTGAACTTTTTGCCATAAAACCTCATAGTTATTCTTATACAATTTCACATTTGATGACGTAATATAAACCCCTAAATACTTAACCTTCTTTACAATTTCAAATCCTGTTACTTCCTCCAGTTTTTCTTTCTGTTGTCTGGCCATATTTTTTATTATCACTTTTGTCTTTTTCTGATTTACCTTAAACCCTGAGACATTCCCATATTGATCAATTATTTCCAACAAAGATTTACTAGAATTTATAGGGTTTGTTAAAGTAATCACCAAATCATCTGCAAAAGCTCTTAACTTATATTCATACTGTCTAACTCTAATTCCCTCTATCTCCTTTACTTCTCGTATTTTATCCAATAATGGTTCTAGAGTTAAAATAAACAATAATGGTGATAAAGGACATCCCTGTCTTGTTCCTTTTGCAATCTTAAAAGGTTCTGTTAAGCTACCATTGATTATAATCTGTGCTGTTTGCTCTCCATAAATTGCCCTAATTATTCTTAAAAACCATCTCCAAATTGCATCTTTTCTATTAATTTAAATAAAAATCCCAATGCAATCGATCAAAAGCTTTCTCTGCATCGAGAAAAATAAATGCTGCTGGAATAAAATTTTCTTTTCTAATTACTCCAGTAAATTAACAATCTGCCTAACATTATTCCTCATCTGTCTCCCTTTTATAAATCCAGATTGATCATTATGAATTCTTCGCTGCAAAATCAACATTAATCTATTAGCTATTATTTTAACAAAAATCTTATAATCATTATTTAAAAGTGAGATTGGCCTATAATTCCCAGGTTTAGAACAATCCTGTTCCTCTTTTGGTATCAATGAAATAAAAGAGGTTCTCCATGAGGGGGGAATTCCCCCTTCTAGTTGTATCTGATTAAATAATTCCTTAAGTGGACCTAACATCTCATCCTGTAAATTCCTATAATAACTAACTGTAAGCCCATCTGTACCAGGAGTTTTCCCCATTTTTAATTGTTTAATTACCAAAATAATTTCTTCCGAGGTTATAGGCCGATTCAATTCATCCGTTTGTTCTAAAGTTAAATTTTTAACCTTATATTCCTTCAAATACTTATCAATATCCCTATTCGATATATTATCTTTAAGATATAAATTTGTATAATATTCTAAAAAAGCTTTTTTAATTTTATCCTGTTGATATCTCTCTTTACCTTTGTATTCTATTTTTTCTATAGTACGTTGTTTTTGTCTTTTCCTTAAAGTGTATGCTAACCACCTACCAGGTCTATTTGCGTTACAAAAAGTATTATGTTTGGCATATTGTATATTTGTTGCCACCTGATCAGCCATTATCATATTAAATTGATTCTGTAGTAACTTTATTGCATCTTTAAGTTTTTGATCATGTGGGTTATGTATTAATAATTGTTGTTTCTTATAAATTTCCTCTTCTAAATACCTCGCTGTCTTTGTTGCTTATTTCTCTGTCTATTATTAAGATATATTAATACACCTCTCATAAAAGCTTTACTGCAGTCCCAAACCATTTCTATCGATGTTTCATTATTCAAATTATAATCAAAAAATTCTTTCATCTGCTTTTTACATTGATTTACATTATCCTGATATCTAAACAAATTTTCATTTAATCTCCAAGTTCTTCTAGCCTCTTTTCCATATTGCAATTCCATCCAAACAGGACTATGATCAGACAAACATCTTGGAAATATCTTAGTTTTCTTCACCCTAAAAAGCAAATCATTAGAAATTAAAATAAAATCAATACGTGAGAAGGATTGATGCCTATCAGAGAAAAAAGTATAGTCTCTTTCCTCCAAATTCGCAGTCTCCATACATCTCTTAACTCAAAATCTTCTATCATATCAAAAAGGATTTAGGCAGCTTTGCATGTGCAGGTATCTTCTTGGAAGAAGTTCTCTTGTCCTTCGTGTATCTATTACTCCATTCCAATCGCCCAATATAATACACGATTTATAATCCCATAGGATCAACTTATCATATAACATTCTATAAAATTTTTCTTGTTGCTGGTTGGGTGCATATATACCAAGCAAGAGAGTCCTTTTTGTTTCTATTGTAAGTTCAATAGCAATATATCTTCCATAAATATCTGCCTCTATTAACTTGGCTGGTATATCTTTTCTCAAATAAACCACTATGCCATGTTTTTTCTCCAAAGCTGAAGCAACAAAATGTTTACCTAACTTTGAGTTTATTAGGTACTTTTGATCTGATAATTTAATATGCGTTTCTTGTAAGCAAATAACATCATTTTTAAATTGTTTCAAATAATGAAATATTTTTCTTCTCTTCTGAGCTGAATTCAAACCATTGACATTCCAAGTCAAGATTTTATTTGCCATTACTGGGCTGCTGAAGCCTTTGGGCAATCAACTGAAGATCGTCCTCCCGTATCTTCGGCCGTGCTCCTCCACCGCTTCTGTAGCAGAATCCTGAACTTTACTTTGGGTTTGTTGCTCCTTTTCTTTACGCTTAAGGGCTCCCCTCGTCAGTCTTTGTTCTTGTGGTTGTTCCTCTGATGGTAACATCACTGGAATCGCCTCAGCTTCCACACCCATTTGAGTCTCTTGAATTCTTTTTTCTATTATTTCTATTTCAAATTTCAGCACTGTAGAAAGAAAATCTTTGGCCTTAAGCACTGTGTCAATACGATATCTTCTTCCCTGATAATACACTGTCAAGCCAACTGGAACCTCCCATCTAAATTGAATCTGGTATTTCTTAAGTTCTTGTGTAAAAAATGTAAAGTCTTTTCTATCCCTTAACATCTTGGGAGGGATCTCTTTCAAAACCTTCAACTCCTGTTCCCCTATTTTCAAGTTTTTCTGAAATGCAACTTGCAAAATTTGATTCCTCACTGTTCTTTTCAAAAAATAAACCACAATGTCTCTAGGAAGTTTCTTTTGCCTAGCAATCCACGAATTAACTCTATAAATTTTGTCAATTTGATAAGCAACCTCTTGTGGATCAAGTTCAATAAATTCAGCCAGAGCTTCTGATAAAATTTTTTTTAAATCTTCCCCTTTGTCTTCATTCAAACCTCTAATTCTCAGAGCTCCTTCCATCATTCTATACTGCATCACCACCACTTGATCTTCATTTTTATCCAATTTGATTTGCATTCCCCCCATTCTATTTTCTATTTGTTGATTTGACTGAGCAATTTCTTGCACCTCCTCCTCCACCACCTCCAGTCTTTTTGCCAAACCTTGAAAAGCCATTAAGATATCTTCTCTTATTTTTTTATTATTCTCTTTTATTTCTTCTCTTATTTTCTCATTATTATCCATAATCTCCTTAAACCTTTCTTCAGACACTTTCCCTTGCTCTTTAATCAGATCTTCTAAAGCTGGTTCAGAACCCCTTCTGCCCCCAGTCTTAGGTGGTTTAGTAGCCATTTCAGTTTTAAAATTCACAAAATATAAGTCTAGAAACTTCTCTTCTCCCCTTTAAGTATAGGAGAGCTCAGTTCACTTCATTAAAATCCACACATAACATTTCTTATCTTCTTAGTTGCACAGACTGTTTAAAATTCCATTCGTCATTTTCACTCCCGTTCAGGCGCCATTTTAGAGTCAATTAGAACAAAGGAAAAAAAAAAATTCTCTTTTTTAGAAAGTAGAAGTCAGGAAATCAAAAATACTTGCAATCCAATAATCGTCCGCTTGCACTCATTCCGTCTGCTTAAAGAGATCCATAAAGATAAGACAATTAGCAGAGATGGACACCTTCTTCTTTTCCTGCTTTTGCAGAGACGCACTGAAGTCGGAGATGGCAGAAATATTTATGGGACCCCTCGACCCTTCGAAGCTCTGCTTAATTAAAACAAAGCCTCTGGGGAGGTCTACAGAGCCTCTGGGGAGGTCTTCCTGCGCTCTTATCTTTTCTCTTTCATCCAGAGAAAAAGATTAAAGCCGGCTTTTCCTGGCTTTACGATGTTCAGTGCGGAGCCCCTTTAATTAGGGCTCAGCGAAGGGGTGGAGCCACCCGGAAGTCCAAAAAGGTGCGTCTTATATGCCGAAAAATATGGTAGATGCACATTCATTAGCCTTTAAGAAAAGCAAGGGATGTTTTCATAATTGTTCCATATTCTCCTGAATTTTAATGCAGAAATAAAGGAAGATTCTGCTCAGTGAAGAATTGAATCTATTTTTTTCCTGGAAAAATATATTCCATAATGGGTAAGAATCATATACCTTGTTTGCAATGATCAGGAGTTATTAAATATATACAGCCCAACATTTTTGCTGCAGTTCTCAAGTTATTAGTGCAGGAAGGAGCTTTTCCTTTTTCAGGAGGTAGAATATTTTTCCAGAGGTAGAGTATTCTCTATTACAGTCACTTAACAGAAGGGCAACATCTTGGCATGAGGCTTGTATGTTTGTTTCTGTTTTCTCAAATGATGAGTTGTCTTTCCTGACAACTGCCATTGGAATGGTGCGAGAGGGAAATGGAGATGCACTTGTTTGTAATGTCTAATCTGTTAGGATTCCTCCATCCAGCGCTACTGCCTGCCATGGATGGAAGGAGAAACCAGCAGAAGCACTAAATAATAGGAAGAGTCTACTGTTTCCCAAATAGGCTTTCGCTTTCCAGGATGTGGAGCACAATGGAAGCAGTCAATTGTCTCATGATGAGTAGGATGGTTGGGTAAACTTTTCTGATTCAGAAATATCTATCTATCACTGCTCAGCTGAATTATTTTAACTACATTGTCTTCTTAAGCAAATATTTCCATGTTTGTGTTACCAATGGCATGGCAATGGCAATGCAATGCTTCCTGAGGAAAAGACAAAAAAATACTGAAAAGAAAAGAAATGACAACTAGCTTGCATTGAAATATTTACATTTTTCTTTTCAATTGCTAGGCAGAGGTGGAGTGGGTGGGAGCCAAATTAAAATGGGACCCTCTTTCCTTTTATTTTTGGGGGTTTAAAATGTGATGGGCTGGATCGGTCTACAGCTTCTGGGAGCAGAAAAACACATATATCAAATATCCACAACAACTTTATTATAAAATCCTCAGTGTGTTTATTAGCTCATGAATTTAGGCTGAGTGTTTAGCTGCACAGGGAGAAGTCTCAGTGAGACTTCCATGTCATGGTTGCTGTTATTTCGAAACCCATTACTTTTATGCAAATATAGTAAGTGTATTCCCCACCTCTTTTATTCATTGAAGTCCTGAGGAGGTAAAACATTTGGTTTATTCAAAATAGAGGGAGGAGGGAGAGAGAAAGAGAGGAGAGAGGGAAGGAGAGACAGAGAGGGGGGAGAGAGGGAGAGGGAGATGAACATGAGGAAATCTATATAATGAGCAGGTTTGGAAGGCGTATCCTTCATGTTATGTATCTTTAAATATTTTGGCGGGAAACAAGCACGTTGCTGATTGGTTGAAGCCGCCGGTTAAACAGTATATAAGGAGATGTTTTTCCCCAGCCAGGTTGCTGGGTTCACCCTATATTAAAGAGCTGTTGTCACTACCCTGGTCTCCAGTCTCGTTACTTCCCGAACCTAACACTGGCGACGAGGGTGGGATCTCGAGGCTAAGGAGCACCAGAACCGAGCTGAAGCACAATAGAACCGAACCCAGCAACCCCGGGCAGAAAACGCGGAGATGGCCAGCTACACTCCGCCCGCGCCGTTTGACCCGGCCAGAGAGAAATGGGGAACGTACATGACCCGTTTCGAAAGCTTCCTAGAAGCAAACGAACTGCAAGGAGTTCCAGACAACCGCAAAAGGGCTTATTTCTTGAGCCACTGCGGTCCCGAGGTCATCGACATCGCGGAAGCCCTGGCAGAACCGGCGCCGGTACAATCGGTATCGTGGCAAACCCTGCAAACCCTGCTAAAAAACCATTTCGCGCCAACGCCGTCCAAATACGTGCGGCGTTTTGAATTTGGTGAGCACAGACAGCTAGAGGGCGAATCCCTCAGCGACTACATGGCCGCCCTGAGGAGAGCCTCCAAGGACTGTGGGTACCGAGATTTGGACGAGGCGCTGCTAGAGCAACTCATCCGTGGGGTCAGAGACATCCGTTTGCGAAGGCGGCTGCTATCAAAGAGCAACCTAACGCTGGCAAACGCTCTGGACGAAGCCAGAGCCCATGAGATGTCTACCCAAGCGGCGGAGACCCTGCAAAAGCCACTCACACCGAAGGCGAGCACGAAACCAACCCCAGTACACGACGTACGTGAGGAGGCCCAGACCGATTCAGACGGTGAGGATGAGGAAGGGGTTTGTCGTACCGAGAGACGGGGCAAAGAAGACCGGGAGGAATGCGGAAGTTGCGGTGGGCAACACCAGCGCCAACATTGCAAATTTAAGGACGCTACATGTCGGCGATGCGAGAAGAAGGGGCACCTGGCTCAAGTCTGTCGAGCACCTCAACCTTCCCGCCGAAAATTCAAACCGACCAATCAGAGCGCGGGATCGGCAAGGCGACCCGTGATTGGCTCAAACAAGAAAGGCGCGAATTTGAATCGAACGACTGTGATAATAGGCCGCGCCGAAACCAAGGTGGAGAAGAAAATCTTCACCAAACCCAAAATAGAAGGAGTGCCGTGCCGACTAGAAGTAGACACCGGGTCAGCGATCACAATCATGTCCTGGGACACTTTTGCGAAAGCTTTGCCCAAAGTCGCAAAACGCCATCTGCAAAAGCAACGGCTACGGGTCCACGACTACCAAGGGAATCGCATCCCTGTTCGAGGGACCACCTCCGTCCGAGTCGAGTACGGACCACATAAGAAGACCCTGCCCATCACAATCGTCGAAGGAACCCTGCCGAGTTTGTTGGGGCTAGACTGGTTCCGCGCGTTGGGCATGGGAGTGACTGGCATCTACAGAAGTGACGTTAACCTTAAAGATGCACTCATGAGTGAATACGAAGATGTGTTCAAGGACTGCCTGGGCAAGTACAAGGGGACCCCTATTTCCTTTAATCTAGACCCCCAGGTAGCCCCTATCCGAATAAAAGCCAGGAGGGTACCCTTCGCTCTGAAACCCAAGATTGATAGGGAGATAGACAAGTTAATAAGGCAGGGGATATTGGTACCAGTCGACCACGCCAAATGGGAGACGCCAATCGTCACCCCTGTAAAACAAGATGGGTCAGTTAGAATCTGCGCTGATTACAAGGCAACGTTAAACAAAGCCTTGCAAAAGAGCGCATACCCAGTTCCTGTGGTGCAACACTTGCTGCACTCGTTGGGACAAGGGCAAGTTTTCGCTAAATTAGATTTAGCACAAGCCTATCAACAGCTACCAGTAGACGCAGCCACAGCAGAAGCTCAAACGATTGTGACGCATAGAGGGGCTTTCAAGTGCACACGGTTACAGTTTGGGGTGAGTGTGGCACCAGGTCTGTTTCAAAACTTAATGGAGCGACTTCTGCAAGGGCTCCCCGGGGTAGTTCCCTATTTTGACGATGTGTTGGTGTCAGCAGAAAATTTAGAGGAACTGGGGGAGCGGTTGAGAAAAGTTCTGAGCATTTTCCGGTCAGCCGGTCTAAAGCTTAAGGAAAAGAAATGCCAAATAGGGGTAGAATCCGTAGAATTCTTGGGCTACAGAATAGACAAAGAAGGAATTCACCCCACCGAGAGCAAGGTTAAGGCAATCAGAAAGGCTCCAGCGCCCAAAAACAAAACAGAGCTACAGGCTTTCCTGGGTTTAGTAAACTTTTACGCGGTTTTTTTAAAAAATAAGGCAACCGTCGCCGAGCCGCTACATAAGTTGCTGGGAAAGAAGGCTGCTTGGTCTTGGGGGAAGACAGAAGCCAGGGCCTTCGAAGCAGTAAAAAACCTACTCTCGGGCGATAGCTTGCTAATTCAGTACCACAGCAAATTGCCACTGGTTCTGGTTTGCGACGCCTCCCCTTACGGAGTGGGGGCTGTGCTCAGCCACAGGCTCCCAAATGGCACAGAAGCCCCAATAGCATTCTATTCCAGGACGATGTCCTCAACCGAGAGAAACTATAGTCAGTTAGATAAGGAAGCTCTAGCTATAGTGTCAGGGGTAAAGAAGTTTCATGAATATGTTTTTGGCCGGGACTTTGAAATTGTTACGGACCATAGACCACTATTGGGGTTATTGGCTGGCGACCGCCCAACGCCTGTGGCACTTTCGCCCCGTTTGACCAGATGGACTATCTTTATGGCTGCTTACTCCTACAAGCTGCAGCATCGACCAGGAAAAGACTTGGGGCATGCGGACGCATTAAGCAGATGCCCACTACCAGGGACAATCGAGGACCCCACTCCGGGGACACCCGTACTATTAATTGACTCTCTGGACTCTGGCCCGGTCACATCTAAGGAGGTGGCTAGGGCATCCTACCGGGACGTTACCTTAAGGACTGTACTTGGTTGGGTACAAAGAGGGTGGCCCGCTGCGCCGGGCGAGCGTTTCAAGGAATTTGTGAAGAAGCGGGGGGAACTCTCGGCTCAAGGGGGGTGCCTGCTATGGGGCGATCGGGTGGTTATTCCGGAAAAGTTGAGGGACAAGGTATTGGACCTTCTCCACGAGGGTCACCCGGGGATCGTAAGGATGAAGGGGCTAGCGAGAAGCTATGTTTGGTGGCCATAAATGGACGCAGAAATTGCTGAGAGGGTAGGGAAATGCCTGGCCTGCCAGGAATCCAGACCACTACCCCCAACGGCCCCGGTCAGGGAATGGGAAAAACCCCAAGGGCCCTGGTCAAGAATCCACATCGATTTTGCCGGCCCCTTCCACGGCCAAACCTTCTTAGTGGTAGTCGACGCTTTCTCTAAATGGTTGGAAATCATTCTCATGAGATCCATGACAGCCGAGGCAGTAATCGCAGCCCTGCGGCACCTATTTGCAACCCACGGGTTGCCCGACACGCTAGTATCCGATAACGGCCCGCAATTCACGGCAACCCAGTTTGAGGAATACTTGGCAGATGAGGGCATCCGGCATGCCCTCTCTGCGCCCTTCCACCCTGCGTCGAATGGCCTTGCAGAGCGTTCCGTACGGAGCGCTAAAGAGGCATTGTCACGACTCAAGCCAGGCGACTGGCAAACAAAGATAGACTTCTTTCTGGCCGTCCAGCATAGAACCCCCAGTACCGCAACAGGCAGAAGCCCGGCCGAGTTATTGATGGGACGGAAACTCCGGTGCCCACTCGACCGTTTAAACCCCCACTACACACCAGAGGGTTACCAGGGGGAACTTGGAAAAACGAGAGAAATGGACATAGGCGACCGAGTGTGGGCCCGCAACTACGGGGACGGCCCCAGTTGGATAGCAGGGCAAATCATAAAAGCAACCGGTCCCAAGTCATACTTGGTTGAGTTAAAGGACAACCGAGTATGGAGGCGCCACATAGATCAAGTCAGGAGACGAATAGCCGACAAACCAGAGCTAAATGAAATAGACCCTGACCACACATTATTTGAACCCACAGCTGATCTCAACCCGGGAGAGGCGCAAGACCTACCGGAGTCCCCGGAGGTCCAGCGACGCCATCAGGTTACCTCAGAGTACAGCAGGGACAACTCTGCAAGTAATCCAAGGCCGGATGGCCAAGAAACAAAGTCTGCCAGCAATCCAGGGCCGGATGGCCTAGAGGAAGAGCTGGGAGGAGCAAACAGCCCCTCCGACCAGCCCAACCCACTCCCAAGAACTGAACCGCGCAGGTCAGAAAGAATCAGGAGACGCCCAGGTTATTTGCGTGACTACGTCGAAAAATAACATGTAAATAATATGTAAATAGAGATAAAGTGTTTTCTGGGAGGGGAGGAGTGTTATGTATCTTTAAATATTTTGGCGGGAAACAAGCACGTTGCTGATTGGTTGAAGCCGCCGGTTAAACAGTATATAAGGAGATGTTTTTCCCCAGCCAGGTTGCTGGGTTCACCCTATATTAAAGAGCTGTTGTCACTACCCTGGTCTCCAGTCTCGTTACTTCCCGAACCTAACACTTCATGCAGCCCTACTTATATACCCATTCACCCCAAAAATGATTACTTAAAACTTTATAAATGGAATGATTTAGAATATCACTTAAAGAATGAAAATTAAGCCCCTTTTCTAATCCAGTATATTTGTATGGAGTAGAGAAAAAGGAATTCTCAGCCATTATTGATCATGACTGAATTCTTTATGAAAACAGTGGACCTATCAGAAACTTAGTGTGATAGCATCACCCTGTGGAGAAATTTTACCGTGCTATCATGTCATGGAAAACAAGAAAGAAATCATGTGTAGTAATGGCTAGTGAGCCATTTTTGGGTCTGCCATTGACAATTTCTGCAATAGATTCAGCTTGAGGCACATTTTATTTTTTTAGTAATGTATCACAGCTTTGCTGAAAATTTGTCAATCTACCGTACTACATACAGTACATCGACATACTTTACTTATTGAGTATATTTTATCTGGGGAATACTTTTGGCTAAGATGTTTGCCCAGATGTTTCATGTTGACATTTTTATTTCTGCAGAGTGAAAAGAGGACATTAATGATATGGAACTGAAATATATAGATCAGCTGAGAAATTGAGAGCATATCGTTAGAGAAGATACAGCCATGAGAGGAACAACCGTACAAGACGTACTCTGCTGCCTACATTATTGCACGTCAATTCAGTCTTCCCAGAAGGAAGTCACATAAACAATATTTTGTTGGTCTAATGCAACGTATTTTCCTGCTTCCAGAAAAAAACTTGCCTGTTTCCAATTACTTCATTTACCAGAAATAAAATAACCATAAGAAGAAAATGACATAACTGAATTGTACAGAATGAGGCCCATTATACTCTGTGTAAACCCAGAATAGAAGATTTAAATTTAAATAAAAAGATACATTTCACCACTCAAAATATAACAAAATATAACTTTTTTATTATTTTGCTTTCTCAATCTGATTTTTATCAAAAAGCTGATAGCATGTTTGTGGGAACAACCTGCTAATTTGGAGCAATGACTTTAATTTGTTATTCTATATGCAAAAAGACAAGGTTAAAAGGGAGAGTTCTCTCACACCCACACCCACATCTTATATACTAAAGAAAACCATTCTTACATATACATATCTAGTTATATCATTATTAATATTTATTAATATTTCACTCTACTGAACATTAAAAAGTAAATGGGATAGTAAACATTCAAGCTGGTGCTATGTTTGCAATCCAGGTATTGCCAATCTGTTTTGGGATTCAAATTTGAATTTTCCCAACCTATTATTTAGTATAATTGGGTCAGAATTGGTTTGTTGCACCCTCTTCCATGTTTACTTTCTTAATATACTAAATAAGTACATTTACGTTGCCAACAACCTCAATGACTGCTCATTTTAACCCATTTTTTTAATTAAATGATATTCAGAGTACTAGGTAGGTGATTGTAGAAGGATTTTCAGTCTGTTCCTGGCCATAAAAAGGCACTAAATGGTGCTTGATAATTGGCAGACAATTGGCTGAAAAATTTCAAAAGTTTCACAATATTTCAAAATAAACATTCAAAATGCAAGCTTAAATTTCTGATAGTAATATGAATGATGAAATCAAAGCTTGATTCCAGAAAGTTCAAGTTCAAGTTTCAGTTTATTACAGCCATAGGCCAGAACAAATAAAAAACACTCAGTAAATGTACAATTAAAAATTCAAGAATAAAATAATACATAACAGATAAAATCTATGATAAAAACCAGTTATCTGTTATGTAACTTAAAATTAAAATACTACTGACATCAATCATGTATAATATCATTCCTATAATTAAAATACATGATCTCAACCAATAGGGTCACTTCCTAATTTATATGCGTGAAGAGCCGTCAAGTATGTGAGTAAATGTATTTTTCTCATAACTGTTACATATATCTCCAAGAAGTTGGCATCAGTTGACATCTATAATTCGGTAACCAATTTTTTTCTTGTGGACATTGCAGCGACACAAAATTTTGCCACTGCACGTGTGGTGGCCGGATTTGAGTCTTGGAGGAGAAAGTCTACATAAAAGTCGTCTGTCGTCCCTGGCAATCTCTCTAGTAAGGGGAGAACGTAACATGCCTAAAGGCATTCTTCATTTTGAGCCCATGTTCACCTCTGTTGAGCCTCATATAGGAAGATATTAGCTAAAACTAAAGCTAAAACTAGATATTGGGAGCAGGTCCCTTGTTCAGTCCATCATTGTTGGACTGAATAGATTTGTATTCTCTTTCTTACAAGAACTAGGTGAATTTATCTTAGCAAGGTTAGCATCCCCTAAGATTGTGGAAGGAACGTATCCGTCCATTTTGTTCCTCTGAAATTTTATATCCTTGTTTGGATGAAACCATTAAAACAGTTGCCCATCTGCTGCTGTATTATAGTCTCCAACTATCTGTCTTTCTGTCGATTAGATTTTTATCTGGCCTTTCCTCACAACAACAACTCTGTGAGGTGGGTTGGCCTGTCAGAATCATTGACCCAACATCATCCAGCTGGCTTTCATGACTAAGACAGGACTTGAATTTATGATCTCCTGCTGTCTAGCCTGCTGCCTTAATCATTCATTAACCAAGGTAAAGGTTCCTCCTGCACCATGCGTGCTAGTCATTTCCGGCTCTAGAGGTGGTGCTCATCTCCATTTCTAAGCTGAAGAGCCAGTGCTGCCCAAAGACGTCTCCGTGGTCATGTGGCTGGCATGACTAAATGCTGAAGGTGCACGGAGCGCTGTTACCTTCCCACCAAAGTGGTCCCAATTTTTCTACTTGCATTTTTATGTGCTTTCAAACTGCTAGGTTGGTAGAAGCTAGGAAAAGTAACAGGAGCTCACTCTGGTATGTGGCGCCAGGTATTCAAACTGCTGAACTGCCAACCTTCTGATCGACAAACTCAACATCTTAGCCACTGAGCCACTGTGTCCCTTCACTAAACCAAACGGGCCCTCTATAATACTACTCCTGTTTTCCCCACAACAGCAATCTTGTGAGGTAGGCTGAAAGAGAAAAGGGAGTCAACCTATTTTCTGGGGCACCTGAAGGCAGGATGGGAGGCAATGGATGGAGACTAATTGGGGAGAGAACCAACCTAGAACTGGGAAAAAATTTCCTGACAATTTGAACAATTAATCAGCGGAACAACTTGCCTCCAGAAGTTGTGAATGCTTCAACACTGGAAGTTTTTAAGAAGCTATTGGACAATCATTTGTCTGAAATGGTATAGGGTTTCCTGCCTGAGCAGGGGGTTGGACTAGAAGCCCTCCAAGGTTTCTTCCAATTCTGTCATTCTGTATTTAGTATTCAGAATGACTAGCTTAAGATCACTCTTAAGTGATCAGCTTTCATACCTTAGGCAGGACTAGAACTCATGGTCCCCTGTTTTTAGGCCAGCATCTTATCCACTGGACCAAACTGATTTTCAATTATTTTTTGCCACAGAGGACTAGAATTCTGTTAATGCACAAGTCCTTTTCCTATGGCAACACAACTCAAAAGCAACAACAGGATAATATTCTTAGTAGAGACAAAGTAGCTGCAAGATAGTCGGGGGATTTCTCCATGCATATAGGAACATGCATTTGCTTGCTTGCTGGAAAGATTATTTCAAAAATTATTTTATTCTATAAATTACTGATGGTATTAGAGAACATATAAAGAAACAAACATGGACAAAAAATGGAACTGCTTTTGGTTTGTTAATTTAAGATCACTAAATCAAGTAGTTTAATAAATTTCTCTATGCCTGCCCTCTCGTCCCCCCTTGCTTGGTCATCCTGTGCCCTCTCTCCTTCACTGGCGACCCTTCCCAGGCCCGAGTGACCTGGGACTGCCTCATCCTGCTCCTCCAATCATTCTTCCATTGGCCCTAGTTCCATCTCATCCTGCTCCTCGGACCCAGCCTCTGACAGATCCATGATATTTCATTTAGACATTATTCAAAGTTACAACTGCACTAAGAAAAGTTAGTTATGACCATTTTTCACACTTATGAAATGTTCCCGGTTCGGATTGGATCACCCGATCTGGTAGCGATGGCGGCGGGTGGTTTGGAGAACTGGTAGCAAAAATCCCTGCCCCCCTTTCCCCCTGCATGCCCAGCTGAGCCGCACAATCATCAGAGATTTTTTTTTACTTTTAAAAGCATTTTTTCTTAGACCTTGCCAAATTCCTTGCCAAACAACTTCAGCCCTACGCAGAATCCATCACCTCACACGTTTAAACTCATTCCACTTCATAGAAACAATAAAGAAACAAAACCTACAACCCAGCGACCTACTTGTGAGCTTCGATGTCATATCCCTCTTCACCCAAGTGCCTATTAAAGAAGCCTTGATAGCTATCCAAAACAAATACAACCCCCCCAAACACATCCTAGATCTGACCAACCACTGCCTAACCAACACATACTTCATCCACAATGGACAAAGATACAAACAGGTTAAAGGAGCACCCATGGGATCATCCCTCTTACCCATCATCACAAATCTATACATGGAATACTTTGAAACCAACGTTTTAGATAAATCTGAACATAAATCCAAACTCTGGCTTAGATACGTAGATGACACCTTCGTAATTTGGCCACCCAGAAAGAAAGAACTGGATAACTTCCTCACACATCTCAACAGCCTGCACCCCAAAATACAATTTACCATGGAAATAGAAGTGAACAACCAACTCCCCTTTCTGGATGTCCTAATCTACAAAAAACCAAACGGCTCTCTAGGACACACCATGTACCAGAAAAAAACACACACCAACCACTACTTAAATGCACAATCACATCACCACCCTGCACAGATCAACTCCATAGTCAAGACTCTCATCTCCAGAACTAAACGCCTATCTGATAAAGACCACCTGGAAACTGAATTACACACTCTCGCAAACGTCCTAATCTCGAACGGATTCCAAAGAAACACAATTACCAACCTAATCCAAAGGGACACCCAGCCCAAGAACCAAGACACAGAACAAAACGTCATTGCCCTCCTCCCATACATCAAAAGCACTACAGATAAAATCAGCAGAATTCTCCACAAACACAACATCAAGACAGCCTTCTGCACAGACCAAAAAATAGCCAACATCTTAAGAAACCCCAAAGACAAGATCCAGCTAGAAAACCAAGGAGTCTATAAAATACCATGCAAAATCTGCCCAGCTGCATACATTGGACAAACTAATAGGAGAATAAATGTATGCATGGCAGAACACAAGAATGCAGTCAGAAAAGAAGAAAAAACTCCCTCCCTTTTCCAGCACCTTAAAGCAACAGGACATGACATTGATTTTGAAGGAACCAAATTAATCTCCAAAACTGAACACTACCACAAGAGAATAATTATGGAAGCCATCAAAATAGAGAAACAACCCTACAACGTGAATAAACATGATAATACCTCCCACTTACCAGACATCTGGAAATTAGCCCTAGTCAAGAAACGAGTCCTAGCCACAAAAAATGACACCAGACCCAGTATAACACATGACGCCACCACCAATCATCCTCACCAGATTCGAACCCAAACCCATCCCATAGATGAAATACAACCACCATCCAGAAGCCAGACCATGACGGCATCACCAGCTGCTACACTCCCCTCCGATCCCCACGCAAAGCAAACTGACACATGCCATAAACACATAACAGGACCTCGAACTTGGAACCAGACCAGGACCCGAGCTGCTACATCCCACACAAGATGCTATGAAACAATTGACCAATCTGCAAACATCAACTCCATCAACCAATCAAGATGTAACAACACAGCTTCAAACATCAACTCCATTAACCAATCAAGATGTAACAACACAGCCAACCAACCAGCTTACAGCAACTAAGCCAGCACTCCACAACCCCCCCACCAGTATTTATAGAGAAACAGTAGTTATAACCATGCTTTACTCGCATAAGCACGAAGCCAAAAACTCCAGCCTGAAGATGACGAGTGAGAGCTCGTCGAAATGTTGCCTAGATACTTTCAACCTTACACGGGAAAAGACCTGAATATGCCAAAACCTACATACCTTTACCGGTGAAAACCTATATATATGGATGTATATATGTAGGTAGGTCTTGGCATTTTTGGGTCTTTTCCCATGTAAAGTTGAGAGTATCTTGGCTTTCTAGATGGATCTTCTCTTTGGGGTTTCTTAAGAAAACCAAGGAGTCTATGAAATACCATGCAAAATCTGCCCAGCCACATACATTGGACAAACTAATAGGAGAATAAATGCACACATTGCAGATCACAAAATGCAGTCAGAAAAGAAGAAAAAACCTCCTCCCTTTTCCAGCACCTTAAAACCACAGGACACAAAATTGATTTTGAAGGAACCAAATTAATCTCCAAAACTGAACACTATAACAAGAGAATAATTATGGAAGCCATTGAAATAGGGAAACACCCCCACAATATGAACAAACGGGACAACACCTCCTGTCTACCAGACATCTGGAAACCAGCCGTGGTCAACAAACGAGTCCCAGCCACGAAAATTGACCCCGGACCCAAGACAACACACAACGCCACCACCAATCATCCTCACCAGATTCAAACCCAAACCCATCCCATAGACGAAACACAACTACCATCTAGAAGCCAGACCATGCTGACATCACTGGCTGCTGCGTCCCCCTCCGATCCCCACGCAAAGCAAACTGACACATGCCATAAACACATAACAGGACCTCGAACTTGGAACCAGACCAGGACCCGAGCTGCTACATCCCACACAAGATGCTATGAAACAATTGACCAATCTGCAAACATCAACTCCATCAACCAATCAAGATGTAACAACACAGCTTCAAACATCAACTCCATTAACCAATCAAGATGTAACAACACAGCCAACCAACCAGCTTACAGCAACTAAGCCAGCACTCCACAACCCCCCCACCAGTATTTATAGAGAAACAGTAGTTATAACCATGCTTTACTCGCATAAGCACGAAGCCAAAAACTCCAGCCTGAAGATGACGAGTGAGAGCTCGTCGAAATGTTGCCTAGATACTTTCAACCTTACACGGGAAAAGACCTGAATATGCCAAAACCTACATACCTTTACCGGTGAAAACCTATATATATGGATGTATATATGTAGGTAGGTCTTGGCATTTTTGGGTCTTTTCCCATGTAAAGTTGAGAGTATCTTGGCTTTCTAGATGGATCTTCTCTTTGGGGTTTCTTAAGAAAACCAAGGAGTCTATGAAATACCATGCAAAATCTGCCCAGCCACATACATTGGACAAACTAATAGGAGAATAAATGCACACATTGCAGATCACAAAAATGCAGTCAGAAAAGAAGAAAAAACCTCCTCCCTTTTCCAGCACCTTAAAACCACAGGACACAAAATTGATTTTGAAGGAACCAAATTAATCTCCAAAACTGAACACTATAACAAGAGAATAATTATGGAAGCCATTGAAATAGGGAAACACCCCCACAATATGAACAAACGGGACAACACCTCCTGTCTACCAGACATCTGGAAACCAGCCGTGGTCAACAAACGAGTCCCAGCCACGAAAATTGACCCCGGACCCAAGACAACACACAACGCCACCACCAATCATCCTCACCAGATTCAAACCCAAACCCATCCCATAGACGAAACACAACTACCATCTAGAAGCCAGACCATGCTGACATCACTGGCTGCTGCGTCCCCCTCCGATCCCCACACAAAGCAGGCTGACACACACCAGGAACACATGACAGGACCTCGGACTCGGAGCCAAACCAGGGCACAGGATGTTGCATCACAGCCATCTGCTCAAGACATCACATCACAGAACTTCAGAGCCCACAACACCAAAGCTCAGGAACAAAAGACCAGGACCACACCCACACAGGATGTTACGAAACAGCCGACCAATCTGCAGACACCCACTCCATCTACCAATCAGGATGCAACCACAGAGCCAACCAACCCACTCACAGCAACACTCCCCACCTCGACCAATCTGCAAGCACCCACTCCATCTATCAATCAGGATGCAACCACACAGCCAACCAACCTGCTCACAGCAATACTCCCCACCTCCCCACCAGTATTTATAGAGAGATGGCAGCTCCGACCACTCTTTGCTTGAGAAGCACGAAGCCGAAGACACCAGCCTGAAGATGATGAGTGAGACCTCGTCAAAACATCGCTAAGATACTCTCAACCTTACACAGGAAAAGACCCGAAAATGCCAAGACCTATACATATATACATATACATATACGTCTTTGGTTGTTCGGGTTTTCTCCCGTGTAAAATTGGAAATGTCTTGGCGACGTTTCGACGAAGTCTCATTCGTCATCTTCAGGCTTCAGCTTCGTGCTGCGATCACACATTGCTCCCAGAAGCACGAAGCTGAAGCCTGAAGATGACGAATGAGACTTCGTCGAAACGTCGCCAAGACACTTCCAATTTTACACGGGAGAAAACCCGAACAACCAAAGACCTATATACAAACACCTGTGAAAACCTCAGAAAACATATACATATACATATATATTTGTAGGTCTTTGGTTATTCGGGTTTTCTCCCGCGTAAAATTGGAAGTGTCTTGGCGACGTTTCGATGAAGTCTCATTCATCATCTTCAGGCTTCAGCTTCATGCTTCTGGGAGCAATGTGTGATTGCAGCTGTTTCTTCCTTTTTAACTGCTAGTGGGGGTTTGAACTGATTGGATGGGAGCTTGGCTGTGCTCTGATTGTCCAATGTATGTGGTGGGGCAGGCGGTGCATGGGATTTCATATACTCCTTGATTTTCTAACTCAAATTTGTCTTTGGGGTTTCTTAGGATGGTGGATATTTTTCGATTTGTGCAGAATGCTGTCTTGATGTTGTGTTTGTGGAGGATCTTGCTTATTCTGTCTGTGGTGCCTTTTATATATGGGAGGAGGGTTTTCTTGTTCTCTGTCTTGGATTTTAGTGGGGGGTTCTTTTTGGATTAGTATAATATCCACCATCCTAAGAAACCCCAAAGACAAAATTGAGTTAGAAAATCAAGGAGTATATGAAATCCCATGCACTGCCTGCCCCACCACATACATTGGACAAACCAACAGAAGAATAAGTGCATGCATTGAAGAACACAAGAACTCAGTCAAAAAAGAGGAACCAACTTCTTCCCTGGTCCAACACCTTAAAGCCACAGGACACGATATTGACTTTAAAAAGACCAGAACTATCGCCAAAACTGAACACTTTAACAACAGAATAATCAGAGAAGCCATCGAGATAGAAAAACGCCCACACAGCATGAACAAATGAGATGATACCTCCCGCTTACCAGCCATTTGGAAACCTGCCCTTATTGACAAACGAGTCCCTAACACGAGGAATGACACCAGACCCACACTCACGAGGTCCACACAGGATGTCACCACCACACATCCACCCAGAAAGCAGACCCAAACCCACACTGATCATGAAGCACGACCAAGAACCAGAAGCCAGACCGTAGCTGCAACATTAACGATTTCAAACCCCTCCAATCCATACATGCAGCAGACTGATCAGGGTCATTAGGCTGGACCTCTTTCTTCCGAACATTAGAATTGATCATGGAGAGCCACTCTGCTATCAATGATACTGAAAGCTGCTGAAAGATCAAAACCTTTCCCCATTCTGATCCTACCATAGGTCATCTGCTACTATAATCAATGCCATCTCGGAACTGTGCCCCAGCCTGAAATTTGAGTGAAAAGGTTTTAAATAATCTGTTTCTTCCAGGGTCCTTTGTAACCATAATCAACTGCTTTTCAACAACCTTCCCCTCAAAATGAAGAATGGAGATGGGGCAAATCTCTAACACAGCTGTGCCCAAGGAAGGTCCCATGAGGAGAAGGTTCATTACCACCTCCTTCAAGATTGTTGAAACCACTTCCTCCCACAAAGAGGCCATCATCACTTTTTGAACCCAGCTGCCTTTAAATCCTAGATGATCTTAATCAACCTGAGGATCAGGAACAAAAAGGCCAGACTAAAGCAGAGACAATTCTGTCTGCTTCTTCAGGAGTTACAAGTTTAAACACTTCCCAGATTCTTCCCAGTGAGACAATACTTTTAACACCTTAACTAGCCCAGTTAGCCCGTTCAGAGTCTAACTCCAAGCAACTTAATGTACCAAATGATTAAAATATTCCCCACCAGATAATAATGAAGCTTTTTCCTCTCGAGCAAGGAACCAAACTTCCTTTAGAAATATTTCGTTATCAGATTCCTCCATGTCTTCAACAATGACAAAAACTCTAATGCCTTCACTGGAAAAGTTGGGATACATTCGGAGATGTATCTGCCTGGAAAATAACCCATGTTGAATGTATAGCACAAACATTAGCACAGGATATGTTTTATGATATTTTCTACTATATGTCATAAACTGTTTTATGATAATTTTTATGTCATAAAATGTTACATAAATGTGCCAAATTTCAATTTCTTCAGGTGCATGGGTCCCAGATTTTGGACATATTCTGTGTTAGCCCATTTGAGGTACCTTGGTTCAAAACTGTTGCCCCATGAGGCACTGTTTTGCCTAGTTAAAGATTATGAGAACAAGAATTTTAATAATATATTAGACAAACCATGACCCATTGAGTCTTAGCTTCAGAGATATTTCCTTACCAGATTCCTCAATGCCTTCAACATTATATTGAAAAAGTCCTTAAAAATTCAGGGAGATATTCACAGATTTTTTTGCCTTGAACTGTATGGCACAGTCAAACATTAGCAGTTGACCACAGGAAGTTCTTTATGATATATTTTATGTCATAAATTGTTTTATATAATTTGCCAAAACTCAATTCCATAATAGCCAGGAATCCCAGGTTTTGGATGCATTCTGTAATTTTCCACATTTGAGATACCTAGGTTCAAAATTGTTGCCCTATGATGCACTGCATCATCCAGTTAAATGTTTCAGATAGGGGAATTTTAAGTAATACATAGATAGATCGTATTATCTGAGCATATTTTGTAGGCCATTTGGATATTGCCCATTAGGGAATATGTTTAAAAGTGTAGTTTGTATTTGAGTTTCTGAAAAAAGAGGGAAAAGAAAAGAGCCAAACTCTCCATACTCCTTTGGTTCAAGATAAAATTGGTCAAGTTGGCTAGTGTAGGAGATGAACAGACTGACATTAATTTTTGCAGTGCTAATAGATTAATTAGACAAATGAACCTTACTAGACAAAACACTGGAGAATGAAGTATCCTACAAACACTGCCATATTGATTTCAAGGCAATAAATGATATAACAATTGATATATCTGCAATTCTTCTATCATTGCCTCATTTTAGTTAAAATAGAGATGTTGCATTTCTATGGTAACCTTATTCACAGGCGAGAGATTAAGGCAGCACTCTGAATTTGCAGAGGAAAGGATGAATTGGAGTGTACATGGATGTGCATCTTGCACTTATTGGCATCTTCTTGAATAAAGCAAGAATTTCTTTGAGGGCCCCGGAAACCCTAGCAGCTCCTTTAACAACATGAATGCCCCCACACATTTTATTTATTTAGAAAATTTATATTGCCACCTAGTTGCACATGGCGATTCAAGGTGGCTTACAGGACATAAAAGCGTACTGTAAAAGAAATAAAATGAAAAATAATAAAATAATACTCCCCTCCCCAATGGGGAGAACACACATTCATACCAGCCATTTAATGAGCTCCATCCCACTCTGGGTTCCCCAGGTCCTCTGGCAGAGCCACGTCTTCAGGGCCTTCTGAAAAAATGTTAGAGTGGGTTCAGTCTAATTTCCGAAGGGATGATGTTCCAGAGGGAGAGAGCCACCATGGAGAAGGCCCTTCTTCTCAGTCCTATCAGACGTATCTCCTTAGGGGACAGGACCTGCAACATTCCTTGTCTCCCTGCTCTAGTGAGTTGGGTAGATGTGTTGGCAAGAGACAGTCTCTCAGATAATCTGGTCCCAAGCCATGAATGGCTTAAAGGTAACAACCAACACCTTGAATTGTATCCAGAAGCAAATCAGCAACCAATACAGCTCCCACAGGAGAGGTGATACATGTGTACACCGAGATCTGCACAAAACCAAGTGGGCCGCTGCATTTTTTACCAACCGGAGCTTCTGAATGTAGAGCACATTGCAATAGTCAAGATGGGAAGTGATTAGGGCATGAGTGACTGTGAGTAGGCATTGTTAGTCCGGGAAATGGCATAACTGGTGCACAAACCACATTTGTGCAAAGGGCCTCCTGGCCACAACTGCCACTTGCTCTTCAAGCAGGAGTCGTGGATCCAGGAGAACCCCCAGATTACACACACATGCCACACAGCTTTTCTCTATTGAACCTGGACTGCTATACAGCTTTAGAAATTACGGTAAAATGTTCATTTAAAAAGAGATCCCAAGCATTCAATTTATAAAACTGAGTGCAGATTTGGAACAAACAAATATAAAAGACCATGGTAAAAGTTGAGAATAAAATCTTATTTTAAAACAACTCAAGGAAATGCAAAGAAAGCACTAATGGGTGAAATTTCAGCTGGTTATTATATCATAAGTCTTAGATTGGGATTCTTTGGCATATATAAGTGGCCAAAATGTCTGCCAAATTTATTTCTAATGAGTAATTGCTGAAATATTATTGAGATATTTGATTTATATTCATGTTATAGTAGTGTTTTTCATACATTAGGCCATGGCAACTAATTCTGTTTCAAATAAAGTAACCATAGCACCAGTATAGCTATCACCAAATATTTAGAAATAAAAAATCTGTACCCTCTTCGTTCTAAATAAAGTTTATATTAACTTGTTTTTAAATAATACACAGTTACTTAAATCTGTAAATTCAAAACACTGATAGAACATTTGTATACTGCTTCATAGTTTTCTGTATTTTATTATTCCGCCCCCAAATCAATATAGTATTTATGTAGCCCTATAATCTATGTCTTCTAAAGAAGAATAAACATATTTTATTTTTATGCAAATAGAGAAAGATTAAGGAAAGAAAAAAAAAGACAAAGTAGAAGATAAAACAAGAAAAATGCAAAATTGAATGGAAAAAAATTATTTATTTAATCAAATTTTTATACCGCCCTATCTCCCGAAGGACTCAGGGCGGTTTACAGCCCGATAAAAAATACAAATATAATACAAGATAAAATGGATTGATTATTTACAAAACAGATATCAGATTAAGAAATATCAGATTGCCTTTGAATAATTAGGAAGTATTATTTTATGTAATGGGGGGGTTGGGAAATGAAAAGATTTGGATGAGGTTAATTGGATTAGAAGGGAAAATTTTACTCTATGTTTGGTTTATGTATAACAATACCTTGTGATTGATCTGGGAAGCCGGGGGGGGGGGGAGGGAGGGGGAAAGAGGGTTTTGTGGGGGGGGAGGGGGGGAAAAGGGGGAAAATGTTTTTATTTGTTAAAACTTTTTCAATAAAAAAAATGCAAAAGAAAAAGAAAGCAAGAATGCACTTATATTCTAGTATGCATATTCCCAGAGACACATTTTTAGTGCTGCCTTGTACAGCTTGACAACCATTAATACTATTGATTATTGCCAAGATTAATATGCAGCAGATGCTTGATGTCTTTTTACAAAAGTGTTGAATAGAGGGAATAATTATTCTCCTGCAGCTTTCTGAGGTTGGTAAAATGATGATCCAGATTGTTGGGAGTAATATGTACATATTATCAAGTATCAAATATTATCAAATATACATATTATCAAATATCAAGTACATGCTTGATGGACATTACCTCACAGATGACCCCCACCCTGTCAAAGACCTTGGAGTTTTTACATCTAACGATCTAAGTGCCAAAGCCCACTGCAACTATATAGCAAAAAATGCTCTAAGAGTTGTTAACTTAATTCTATATAGCTTCTTTTCAAAAAACACCACACTACTGACCAGAGCATATAAAACATTTGCTAGGCCAATTCTTTTTTTTTTTTATTGAAAAAGTTTTTAAAAAAACAAAAACATTTTCCCCCCTTTTTCCCCCCCTCCCTCCCAGAAAACCCCTTCCCCTCCTTCCCCGGCTTCCGGGTCAATCACAAGGTATTGTTATACATAAATCAAACATAGAATAAAATTTTCCCTTCCAATCCAATTAACCTCATCCAAAGCTTTTCATCTCCCAACCCCCTCCCCATTACATAAAATAACTTCCTAATTATTCAAAGGCAATCTGATATTTCTTAATCTGATATCTGTTTTGTAGATAATCAATCCATTTTTTCCATTCAATTAAATATCTTTCCTGCGTATTGTCTTTTAAAAAAGCTGAGATTTTAGCCATCTCAGCCAAATTAATGACTTTCAGTATCCATTCTTCTATTGTAGGTACCTCTTCTTTCTTCCAGTATTGTCCAATCAACAGTCTTGCTGCTGTTATTAAATTCAGAATCAGTTTAATCTCAATCCCTGTACAATCCGTTATAATTCCCAAAAGGAAAAATTGTGGCAGGAACTTTATCTTCTTCTTCAGTACATTTTGAATAATCCACCAAATTCTTATCCAAAAGGCCTTAATTTTCTTGCAAGTCCACCAAATATGAAAATATGTAGCGTCATCACAATCACACCTCCAACATTTCGCTTGGATATTAGGATCCATACATGATAATTTTTTGGGATCTAAATGCCATCTATAAAACATCTTATAAAAATTTTCCCTTAAATTATTGCTAGGCCAATTCTTGATTACTGCTCTCCTGTCTGGAACCCATATCATATATCTGATATCAATACAATTGAGCGTGTCCAAAGGTATTTTACGAGAAGAGTGCTCCACTCCTCCGTAACCAATAAAATACCTTATTCCACCAGACTTGATATCCTGGGTCTAAAAAACTTGGAACGTCGTCGCCTTCGACAGGACCTGGGTTTAGCTCATAGAATCATCCGTTGTAATGTCCTTCCTGCCAATGACTACTTCAGTTTCAATAACAATAACACAAGAGCTACCAACAGATTTAAATTTAATGTCAACCGCTCCAGTTTAGATTGCAGAAAACATGATTTCTGTAACAGAATTATCTATGCCTGGAATGCATTACCTGACTCTGTGGTCTCTTCTCATAACCCCAAAAGCTTTATTCAAAAACTATCCACTGTTGACCTCACCACATTCCTAAGAGGACTCTAAGGGGCGTGCATAAGAGCACAAATGTGCCTACCGTTCCTGTCCTATATATATATATATATATATATATATATATATATATATATATATATATATATATATATATATATATATATATATATATATATATATATATGTTTATACTACTTTGTTTCTCCTCATATATATGTTTATATATTATATAATCTTCTATGTTATGCTTGTATATATTGTTATGACAAAATAAATAAATAAATAAAAATAAAATAAATAAAAAATAAATATGCTGATTCTGTAAACAGCTTAAAGGGCTATAAACAGTGGTGGGATTCAGTTTGTTCACACCGGTTCACTGTTAATTTTATGTGCAGTTCAGTCAACCATCTGAATTGCCTCAGCCTGGCCCTGCCTCCTGGCCTTCCTTGTCTGGCCCCATGTCACCCCTCCCCTCCTGAGGGTTTCCCTCCCTGAGAAAATGACCTGTCTCAAGATCCCCTGGACAACTTTGGCTCAGGCAGGAACGATTCTCGTTCCATCTCTCTGCAAAGCGAAGGGATGGCAGAAAGGTGCTGCCAAGCTGAGAATAGGGCTTCAGAGGATGCTGTTGTGTCTGTGCCCCCCGAGCTGGCCCTGCTGCCAGAAAGTGACTTGGAGCCGGGCCTGCTGCCAGAAAGTGACTTGGAAAGTGAGGGGGAAGGGCCATCAGGACTTACCTCGGGAGCACCGGCTTCCCTGGCTCAGCTCCAGGAGCCAGAAACAGGCCAGGTGGAAGAGATAACGAGGCCTCCGTCCCCTGACTCTTTCCCCCCCAGGCCACACCTTCAGATCCAGCTGATAGCAATCAGGCTTGGTTGAACCCTAGGTTCCGTAGGCAGGAGAGGAGGGAACAACAGAAGCAGGGGTGGGGCAGGCCTAGGAAGTGCTGAGTCATGGAGCCATACCCCACAGGATATAAAGGCAGTGAGCACTGCTGTGTCTCTTCGTAGCCGGCAAATCAACTGATTAACTAAAAGCTGAAGTGACTCACCAGCGTCGAGGGAGATATCAGAGAACTTGGCAGATGTTCGCTATTCTGCTGCCAGAGCTGATAGTGCCGGCTAATTAAACCATCACTTGGACGAAGGTGAAGGGGGACAGATCAGACACAATTCCTAATAAATACATTATGTGCAAAGAAATGCATGCTACAACCTGGGGATCACATTTTCTGAGGAACCGACGAAGCCCCAGCCAACTGTTTAGCTGGTTGCCAAAGGAAAGGAGCAAGATATACGGCTGCCCAAAAGTTCCTTCCCTTTGTGCAGTAAGGTGGCAAGGTCAGTGTCCATAGCAATAATGCAGGAGGGGAGCCCAGCAGTGGAGAAGCAGCCATGATCCCACTGTGAAAGCAGGCTGCAAAGAAGTGCTCTGGCTAAGCGTTTTCTGATAACACTTGTAGTTTGTGCAGGCTGCCATACCATTGCGGGGCAACTTTTCTTTCCCAAATGAAGCCAAGGAGGCTTCCAAGGCCGCTATCCTTGATCTGGGCAGGGCAAGTACCTGAGAGAGGTGTGTTCTCTGGCTTTCCATTTCCCAGTGCTCCCTCCCCTCCCACTTCTTCTTGACTTTGGTTTGCTTGGGTTCACCTTCAAGCGGAGAGGGCGCTGAGCAGAGACCTTGCAAGAGAGTGCAGCATGAATGGAGGGGTGGATTATCTGCTGTTGAAGGAAGTGATCCATCTCACCCGAGGACCTTCATGTATAAAAATCTATGGTGGGCAGCCCCGGGAGCTTCCCCCGCCACTTTTGGCTAAAGCAATTTCCCTTGCTGTCTGGTTCTCCAGCTGCAGTTAGGCTCTGGAGCAGGCAAGCACCAGGTTGGGTATTGTGCATGGGAGAAGAATGGAAAACCCCAAAATACATAGGAGGGTCCCATGGAAGCCATGCTACTTAGAAACAGCTCCTCTCTCTCGTCCTTTGGCCCCTTTTCTCCTAAAAAGAGAGGGAAAGGCCCTTTGGCTGTCAGGACTCATTTGGATCCTTGGCACAGAAAAGGCAATCCTTCTAGTGAAGCACTGCAGGATTGCTTTAAAAGACTTTAATCCTCAAAGAACAGGTTTCCCTTGAGACTGAACTCTGAGGTTTCAAAGGTTTTTTTGGATGTGAAAGTTGTATGCAAAAATATAGGGACTTTTAGGTGTGATGGAGGCTATACTGAGGTTGATGTAGTGTATGAAATGCCTATTAAACTAGATGACTGCAAGGAATATAAATCCTTCCATTCTGCACCATTTGGTCAGAACTGAAGAATCTTCTTGGATGAGAAGTGAAAAGTCATCAAGGAGAAACAAAGGCCAATTTCCTTTTGAAAAAGCACCTTTCAGACAACCTGGATGACTGAGAATCTCTATAGACAACTAGCCCAGGAGAGCTGCAAGGCATAACTTAACCCATGGCAATATTTGCTAAGTACATTTTAAGCTAAATCATATTACATTAAATTAACTGAGTTGCCTAAGCTGCATCATTCATCACACAAAGCCAGAACTGGTTGGTGAGTTGGTTTGTTATTTGGTTCCTTGTTTGGAGATTATGGAAGATATATAGCAAAGGATTAGGGTTAGAGTTAAAAGATTAGAAGTACAGTAGGTATGGGAAAGATCAATTCTACTTTGAGTCATCAAGTGATGAGCAGGTATTAGCTAAGCCATTCACCTCCAACATGGGGAAGGGGGAATCATGAATGTAAAAAATACCTGTTACAAGATTATGGTAGGGTTCACACCTTATAGTAGGCTAAAAAAAATTGTCTGTGGTTCACTGTATTCTGTGAACTCAACCAGTATACTCTGTTTTTGATGTGGTGCAACACAAATCCAGTAAGGCCAACATATTCCCCTGGATGCCCAAAGATGGCACATTCAGCTCAATTGGGATGGTGACAGGATTCACAGGGCGACTTACCGGGGGACTGTCGTCAGAATCAAAGTCACTTCTCCCTGGGGTGGTCAGAGTACCCTGCTCCCCTTAGCCAGGAGGAGAGAACTCAATGCTTCAACTCCTTCTAACACTGTCTCATGGGGCCTTGGGATGGATTTTCCTGCCTTTTTCCCAGTGTTGCCACTCATCTTTGGAGTCATTTTGGCAAGTCGACAGTAGTGGCTTGGTGCCCTTCCTTCCCCCACTTGAAGCATCCAGAAGGCCAGTGTTTGGGGCTAAAGTTGTATCCGGACATTCTCAGGACCTCTGCCTTCACCAGAGGGAGAGTACAGTGCCATCCATGGTTTTTTTTGGCTTTGGGACTCAGACAGGTCTATCTTCATCTCTTCGCTAGCACATATCACTGGCGGAAAATGTGGGTGGCTTCCCATGAGATATAGGTATTGTATACCTATATACCTATATACCTGGGAACGGTCTGCGGCTGGGGCTTTAGACCGTGTCGTGCCTCTGCGGCCTCTGACCCGGCGCAGATCCCAACCGGCTCCTTGGTTCTCCGAGGAGCTGAGGGGAATGAAACGCCGGAGAAGATGCCTAGAGAGTTCTTGGAGGTCCAGCCGTTCAGAGGCTGATCGGACACTAGTTAGATCCTATACTAGGACCTACCTAGTGGCACTGAGGGAAGCGAGGCGTTGCTACGCCTCCTCCCTCATTGCGTCGGCAGATAACCGCCCAGCTGCCCTGTTTCGGGTGGCCCGCTACCTCCTTCACCAGGGGGAGCGGGATGACCCGTTGCAGGGACGTGCTGAGGAGTTTAACGGTTATCTATACGATAAAATCGTTCAGCTTCGGGACGGTCTGGACCAAAATTGTGGCGATTCGGACGGGGCGTCTGAGGGCGGTCTTGGTGATATTGTTTGGGATGAGTTTGACCCTGTGGCTCCCGAGGACATGGACAGGTTGCTGGGTAGATTGAATGCCACCACGTGTTTACTGGACCTGTGCCCCTCCTGGCTGGTGCTGGCCACTCAGGAGGTGACACGAGGCTGGCTCCAGGGGATTACGAGCGCTTCCTTGTTGGAGGGAGTCTTTCCGGCCGCCTTGAAAGAGGCGGTGGTGAGGCCCCTCCTCAAGAAGCCTTCCCTGGACCCGGCTGTTTTAGGTAATTATCGTCCGGTCTCCAACCTTCGCTTCGCGGCGAAGGTTGTAGAGAGTATGGTGGCATATCAGTTTCCCAGTTTCCCCTGCACCTGGAGGAAACTGTCTATCTAGACCCGTTCCAGTCCGGCTTCCGGCCCGGTTACAGCACTGAGACGGCTTTGGTCGCGTTGGTGGATGATCTCTGGAGGGCCAGGGATAGGGGTTGTTCCTCTGCCCTGGTCCTATTAGACCTCTCAGCGGCTTTCGATACCATCGACCATGGTATCCTGCTGCGCCGGTTGGAGGGATTGGGAGTGAGAGGCACCGTTTATCGGTGGTTCTCCTCCTATCTCTCCGACCGGTCGCAGACGGTGTTGGCGGGGGGGCAGAGGTCGACCCCACAGCGCCTCACTTGTGGGGTGCCGCAGGGGTCGATTCTCTCGCCCCTTCTGTTCAACATCTACATGAAGCCGCTGGGTGAGATCATCAGTGGCTTCGGTGTGAGGTACCAGCTGTACGCTGATGACACCCAGCTGTACTTCTCCACACCGGGCCACCCCAATGAAGCTGTCCCGGTGTCTGGAAGCCGTACGGGTCTGGATGGGGAGAAACAGGCCCAAGCTCAATCCCTCCAAGACGGAGTGGCTGTGGATGCCGGCATCCCGGTACAGTCAGCTGAGTCCACGGCTGACTGTTGGGAGCGAGTCATTGGCCCCGATGGAGAGGGTGCGCAACTTGGGCGTTCTCCTGGATGAACGGCTGTCTTTTGAAGACCACCTGACGGCCGTCTCCAGGAGAGCTTTCCACCAGGTTCGCCTGGTGCGCCAGTTGCGCCCCTTTCTAGACCGGGATGCCTTATGCACAGTCACTCACGCCCTTGTGACGTCTCGTCTGGATTACTGCAATGCTCTCTACATGGGGCTCCCCTTGAGGGGCATCCGGAGGCTTCAGTTAGTCCAGAATGCAGCTGCGCGGGTGATAGAGGGAGCCCCTCGTGGCTCCCACGTGACACCTATCCTGCGCAGACTGCACTGGCTACCTGTGGCCTTCCGGGTGCGCTTCAAGGTTTTGGTAACCACCTTTAAAGCGCTCCATGGCATAGGGCCGGGTTACTTACAGGACCGCCTACTGCTACCGAATACCTCTCACCGACCCGTGCGCTCTCACAGAGAGGGACTCCTCAGGGTGCCGTCAGCTAGGCAGTGTCGTCTGGCGACGCCCAGGGGAAGGGCCTTCTCTGTGGGGGCTCCCACCCTCTGGAACGAACTCCCCCCAGGACTCCGTCAACTTCCGGACCTCCGAACCTTTCGTCGCGAGCTTAAAACTCACCTATTCATCTGCGCTGGACTGGGTTAGTTTTTAAACTTTTGGGTTTTTAATGGGTTTTTATTCTAAATTTTAACCGTGGCCAATTTAATAAGTTTTTTAATTATATTTTAATCGTATTTATATTGTATTATTTTGTATTTTTTTATCAGGCTGTGAACCGCCCTGAGTCCTTCGGGAGAAGGGCGGTATAAAAATTTAAATAATAAATAAATAATAAATAAATAAAATATACATCGTCATTGAGCCCATCTTGGAAGCACTGTATTAGGATGTCCACTGGTCAGTCAGCCAGCCAGCACGAAACTTTTGGTTGTACATTGCCACTCCTCTCCATCCAGCCACGGTTGATGGTTTTGATGTGAGTTTGGGTCTTGCATTGGGCGAGTGGGTCTTCAAATCGTTGTTGTTTGAATTTATATCCCGCCCTTCTCCGAAGACTCAGGGCGGCTTACACTGTGTTAAGCAATAGTCTTCATCCATTTGTATATTATATACAAAGTCAACTTTTATTGCCCCCAACAATCTGGGTCCTCATTTTACCTACCTTATAAAGGATGGAAGGCTGGGGCTCCAGTGACGTCACCGCTCCTGCTGGGTGCTCTAACAGAGCACTCCGTGTTAGAAGATTGTAAAAGTCAGTGAAACAGAAAAAATTACTGTCCACTGAGCTTAGCATACCCTCTGGGAAAAAGGGGGTTATGCAGAGTTGTGGAAAAGTGGCAGATCTGACAGGGGGTTTGCTCTTAAGAGCGAATTTTCCTGGATTTATGGTCCCACCGAATTCCACTATCTCCAACTTCAAACACGCTCCTGGTTTTTTTTCAGGAAAAAGGAGTAGGGGGTCATTTCTGCTCAAAAGGACTTATTAATTTGATTGATTTTCTAAGCAGACGGGAATTTCACAAGCGTTCGATCTTTGATGTAGAATCAGCATGGCAAGTATACCGACTCCCTTTCTGAAACCTGAAACCTTTCTTTGCCTTTGATTAATTGACTTTTAAAATGTCGTCTGAAAGTGAAAGTAAAAATTTTTAGTACGATAAAGTAGCGTTATTTGTGGATTGTTACAAACAGAGTTTTTTTATACTGAAAGGAGGGAAGGAAAGTTGTTAAGTTTAAATTCCTGATTCTTTTGAAGACAGAATGGCAGCTAAACCTTTAAAGCCTTCTGGAAGAAGGGGATCTGAACCAAGTCTTGAGGATATATTGAAAGTACAATTAAAACTTTCTGAAGATAGGCAAAAAGAGATGATGGAGAATTTTAATGCAAAAATAAGAGAAGATATTCTCATGGCAGTTCAAGGACTGAGTAAAAAAATTGAGGGATTGGAAGAGGAAATGCAACAGATCTCTCAGTCAAATAAGCATTTAGAAGACAAAATGAAAGGTGTTCAGAAAAAAGTGGATCAAAATGAAGATCAGGTTGTGATATTACAATATAAACTTATGGAAGGAGCTCTTAGAATCCATGGTATGCAAGAAGAGCGAGGAGAAGACTTAAGAAAAATTATATCAGAAGCATTGGCTGAATTTATTGAAGTGGAACCCCAAGAGGTAGCTTACCAAATTGATAAAATATATAGAGTTAACTCCTGGATTGCAAGACAGAGAAAGCTTCCTCGGGACATTGTGGTTTATTTTGTGAAAAGGACTATGAGAAATCAGATTCTGCAAGTTTCATATCAGACAACTTTAAAAATTGGAGAACAGGAGCTGAAGGTGCTGAAAGAGATTCCTTCAAAGATGTTAAGAGATAGGAAGGAATTTGTTTTTTTTACACAAGAACTTAAAAAACATCAGATTCAATTCAGATGGGAGGTGCCAGTTGGACTGACAGTATTCTATCAAGGAAGGAGATATAGAATTGACACTGTTTTAAAGGCAAAGGATTTTCTTTCTACAGTTTTGAAAGTCGAAATAGAAGTGATAGAAAAACTTCAAGAGATTCAAGAAGGCGTGGTGATCCAAGAGCCTTCATTGCTGCCAGTATCAGAGGAACCACAAGAGCAAAGGGTGACAAGAGGAGCTCTTAAGCGTAAAGAAGAGCAACAGTCTCAAAGTAAAAGTCAGGATCCCAGTATGGAAGCTGTGGGAGGAGCTAGACGGAAGATACCGGAGGAGGAGCTTCCGTTGTCTGCTTCAAAGCTTCAGGAGGCCAGTAATGGCAAATAGAATTTTGTCATGGAATGTTAATGGCTTGAATTCAGCTCAGAAAAGAAGGAAAATATTTCACTACTTGAAACAATTTAAAAATGATGTGATTTGTTTGCAAGAGACACATATAAAATTATCAGACCAAAAATATTTAATTAATTCAAAATTGGGTAACCATTTTGTTGCATCAGCTTTGGAAAAGAAGCATGGAATTGTTGTATATATCAGGAAGGATATACCAGCTAAGTTAATTGAGGCAGATATTCAAGGAAGATTTATTGCTATTGAACTGGTGATAGATGCAAAAAAGACTTTGCTGATAGGTATTTATGCACCTAATCAGCAACAAGAAAAGTTTTACAAAATGTTACATGAGAGGTTGACCCTCTGGGATTATAGTTCGTTTATTTTATTAGGAGACTGGAATGGAGTAATTGATACAAGAAGGATAAGAGAACCTCCTCCAAGAAGATACCTATACATGCAAAATTACCAAAATCCTTTTTGAAATGATGGAAGACTTTGAGTTTAGAGATATATGGAGGTTACGGAATCCAGATGAGAGAGATTTTACTTTTTTCCGATAGGCATCAATCTTTCACGTATTGATTTTATTTTAATTTCTAATGACTTGCTTTCTAGGGTGAAGAAAATGAAGATATTTCGAGGTGTTTAACTGACCATAGCCCAGTATGGATGGAATTATTACAAGGGAAAAAAGGTGGTAGAACATGGAGGTTGAATGAAAATCTGTTTAGATATGAGGATAATGTAAATTATTGTAAGAAACAGTTGAAAGAATTTTTTGATTTTAATATGTACAAAGGGACACCTATAGGAACTGTGTGGGAGGCGAGCAAAGCGTTTATTAGAGGGATATTGATTTACTTGGACAATAGGCAAAGGAATAATAAACAAAGGCAGCGTAGGTACTTGGAAGAAGAAATTCAAAGGAAGCAACAGTTATTAATTCAAAACCCACAAGATCATAAACTTAAAGAGGCTATAAAAATATTACAGAGTCAATTTAATATGTTAATGGCAGACCAGGTGGCAACGAATATACAATATGCTAAACATAATACCTTTTGTAATGCAAATAAACCTGGGAGATGGTTGGCATATAACTTAAGGAAAAAACAGAAAGCACGTGTCATACAAAAAATAGAATATAAAGGTAAAGAGATATATCAACAGGATAAAATTAAAAAGGCATTCTCAGAATTTTACACTGCACTATATGCAAAAGACAAAATATTGAATAGGGACATTTATGATTATTTGAAAGATTATAAGGTTAATATTCTAACATTAGAACAGAGGAGGAGCTGAATCGCCGATAGCTACTGGAGAAATAGTGGAGGCAATTAAACAATTAAAATGGGAAAACCCTGGTACAGATGGTCTTACAGCAACTTATTATAAAAACACAGGATGAAATATTAGGCCCACTTAAAGAATTATTTAATCAGATACAATTAGGAGTGGAATACCCCGTCATGGAAAACATCTTTTATTTCACTGATACCAAAGAGGAGCAAGATTGCTCTAAACCCGGTAACTACAGGCCGATTTCACTTTTAAATAATGATTATAAGATTTTTGTAAAAATAATAGCAAATAGATTAATGTTAGTTTTACAACAAAGAATTCATACTGATCAATCTGGTTTTATAAAAGGGAGGCAGATGAGGAATAATGTTAGACAGATTATTAATATATTGGAATATTTGGAAAAGAAGAATACTTCAGCAGCATTTATTTTTTTGGATGCAGAGAAAGCCTTTGATCGATTGCATTGGGATTTTTTATTTAAATTAATAGAGAAAATGCAATTTGGAGATTGTTTTGTTAGAATAATCAAAGCGATTTATGGAGAGCAAACAGCACAGATTATAGTAAATGGTAGCTTGACAGAAGTTATTAAGATTGCGAAAGGAACGAGACAGGGATGTCCCTTATCACCATTATTGTTTGTTTTGACTCTGGAACCATTATTAGATAAAATACGAGAATTAATGAAAATAGAGGGAATTAAGATTAGACAATATGAGTACAAAGTTAGAGCTTTTGCAGATGATGTAGTGGTTACTTTAACAAATCCTATAAATTCAAGTAGATTTTTGTTGGAAGTAATTGATAAATATGGAAAGGTATCAGGATTTAAAATAAATCAGAATAAAACAAAAGTGATAATTAAAAATATGTCTATACAACAGAAACAAAAACTAGAGGAAATGACAGGATTTGAGGTAGTAAAAAGGTTAATACTTAGGGGTTTATATTAGCTCATCGAACAAGAAACTTTATAAGAATAATTATGACTTGCTATGGCAAAAAGTTCAGAATGATATGAGTGTCTGGAAAAATTGCAGTTATCGCTATTGGGAAGGATTTCGGCTATTAAAATGAATGTGTTACCTAGATTTTTGTTTCTGTTCCAGATGATACCAATAATTAAAAAGGATAAAAATTTGGAAGATTGGCAGATTGGGATTAATAAATTTATATGGCAGGGTAAAAAGGCGAGGTTAAAATGAAAATAATACAGGACTCACGGGAAAGAGGTGGTTTAAGAATGCCTAACTTTAAACTATATTATGAAGCAGTAGCCCTTTCAGTAATAAGTGACTGGTTTAACTTAACAGAGGAAAGAATTTTGAATATAGAAGGTTATGACTTGTTATATGGATGGCATGCGTATTTATTTTATGAAAAAAAAGTGGATAGGGCTTTTAAGAATCATGTGTTGAGAAGTGCTCTTTTGGTCTGGAAAAATATTCCTATAAATTAGATTACAAGATTCCTATATGGGCGAGCCCTAGACATGCAATAGAGAATATAAATATAGAACAGAAACAGGAAATGATTACTTATAAAGAACTTTTGTATGCTGAAGGAGGTAGATTGCAATTAAAATCATTACAGGTATTAAATGAAGAAGGGAGGAATTATACTTGGTTTCAATATGGGCAAATAAGTGCTAGATGGAAAGAAGATCAAAAAATTGGTATAATGCAAAGGAGGAAAATTTAATAAAGCAAATTAGAAATCAGACCCAGGAGCATATAAAGAGATTGTATAATGTGTTGCTTGAAATAGATTCGGAAAAGGATTTGGTAAAGGATTGTATGATAAAATGGGCACAGAATATTCAGGAACCAATAATGTTGGAAACATGGGAGAAAATTTGGGTTAGAAATGTTAAGTTTACACAAGCACAGAATTTAAGGAAAATTTTTATGAGATGTTTTATAGATGGCACTTAGATCCCAAAAAATTATCATGTATGTATCCTAATATCCAAGCGAAATGTTGGAGGTGTGATTGTGATGATGCTACATATTTTCATATTTGGTGGACTTGCAAGAAAATTAAGGTCTTTTGGATAAGAATTTGGTGGATTATTCAAAATGTACTGAAGAAGAAGATAAAGTTCCTGCCACAATTTTTCCTTTTGGGAATTATAACGGATTGTACAGGGATTGAGACTAAATTGATTCTGAATTTAATAACAGCAGCAAGACTGTTGATTGGACAATACTGGAAGAAAGAAGAGATACCTACAATAGAAGAATGGATACTGAAAGTTATTAATTTGGCTGAGATGGCTAAAATCTCAGCTTTTTTAAAAGACAATACGCAGGAAAGATATTTAATTGAATGGAAAAATGGATTGATTATCTACAAAACAGATATCAGATTAAGAAATATCAGATTGCCTTTGAATAATTAGAAAGTTATTTTATGTAATGGGGAGGGGGTTGGGAGATGAAAAGCTTTGGATGTGGTTATTTGGATTGGAAGGGAAAATTTTATTCTATGTTTGGTTTATGTATAACAATACCTTGTGATTGACCCGGGAAGCCGGGGGGGGGGAGGGAGGGGTTTTTTTGGGAGGGAGGGGGGAAAAAGGGGGAAAAATGTTTTTGTTTTTTAAAACTCTTTCAATAAAAAAAATAAATAAATAAAGGATGGAAGGCTGAGTCAACCTTGGGCCTGGTGGGACTTGAACTTGCAGTAATTGCAAGCAGCTGTGTTAATAACAGACAGACTTAGTCTGCTGAGCCACCAGAGGCCCCCCTGCATAATGGCCTTGCAGTTTGTGCAAGGCCATCATGAATCGGTCAAAGCTTTGGAGCTCTGGTGCACCATCATTGTGGAGAGAGACCATCCACTCTGCAGTGGTGCCTTCCAGGGCCAAAAAATCGTGGAAAGTCTGTGTTATATTCACATTTTGGGCTCCATTTTTATTCATACCAAATATTTTAATGGAGTACATCTTTTAAAAAGTATTTTATTAGTACTGCAATACTAATTATTTGTACAAAAGTAACAAAAAGCAAACCCCACATTTTTATCTCAGTCATTTGCATCCATCATAGCAGTTGTTCCTTTCTACATGACAAGGCAATGTTTTATGAAATGTTTACAATGGAGAAATGCCCTGCCCTTAATTTTTTTCCACTGGAAATTATTCACTAAGGACATTGAATTCTAGTAGGAAAAGAGCAATGTCAATATGGGCAAAGGCAAGTTATTCATAGTTCTTGGGAATCCTGCCTGAATTGGTTTGAGAGTCATCTTTGCCATTTGAATGATGTTGGGTGGTTGCCTTGAAAGGCAGGCAGGGATGGAAGGGGACAAATGTGCAGTGTTCTGATGCTGTTAGGTGCCACACCTTTGATATGCATCCCTTCCTCCTGAATAAATTTAGGGTAGGTCTTGTACATATGATTTTGTTGTGTTTTATGGTGAAAACTGAGGTCCTTTTTCCATTGCTTTGACCATAGAGGTTGGGAAAGGTTGGGAAATAGTAACAGTAACCATGTAATGCTGCCCCACCTCTTCCTTGTTCAGAACAGGTCGGGCTTGCATGGCAGAGTACACCTCAAAAAAAAACAAACCAACACCCTTTAATGAAGTGGTTAACTGGAGTCTGTCTGACTCCATGTAGAATATTCCAACAAACCTAATTGCTCACTTTGGGCAACAGTCACATTTCTGTGTAAAAGTCTAGCCTAAGATGCTAGGACATCATTTGCCCATTGTTCCTTTACCCGGACACTAAGACTTGGTCACATTAAGGATATACAGATGGTCTTTGAAAATTTTCAAGGAGGCAGAGGATTCTTCACAGTTTTCTGTCCCGTTATTAGTTGTCCATTTTATCACCTAATGCCAACCCACACTATAAACATAAAATTCCAATACTCCACCAAAAGGAAAGAATGTCTAGCAAGGCAGGAATAATGTGCCAACAAAAATTGCGAGCCAAGGTTTCATTTAAAAAATCTTCTCTTCAAAAGCTCCATAGTTATGGAATGTAAAGTAACAATTTGGAATCCTTTGGGTGGAATAGATGAGGATGTAAAAGGGATGACTGGTTGAAATTTTGGCTGGAAATCTCTGTACGAGAAAAAAACATTTGTAACATTTTGTCCAAAATCTACTATTTTATACTTGGGCATATATGTACCAAGTTCTAATTCAGATTTGAAAGTGGCATGATTCCATTCAGATTGTGATTCAAAGGCAACATGTTTTGAGTTGAATCAATTCAAGCGTCAAGACTTCATAATAGTTTATATTGGGGAAGGATCATAACATGTTTTGTTGGTTACCTCTCTTGCAACTTCTGCTTAGGGGTATGACTTTCAGGAATTTTTTACTTCTCCACCTAGATGAAGTTGTATTAAAGATGCATAAATAGATGTTTAAGCTCTATATGAAACTACTAGAAGACCTCATCTGATAGTTCAGGGAAAGAAGGAGGAGGAGAGGATAGGGAGGGGAGAATGAGGAGTAGTGGGGGGGGGACAGGGAGGAGGAGAAGGCTTGCAAAGTTTGGGGGTGGGAAGCCAGATGAAAATAAAGTATAACTGAATGAAATTGGAGGTGTTCTAAATAGAATGTTTTATTTCAAAAGGTTCAAAAGAGAAGAGCTTGATTTTAGGTGTTTTAACATTCATTATTTCAGGAATGTTAATTGTCTACTTGACTGTTCTTTATATAATTGAGTTGCACAAATTAATAATAATTTAACTATTTCTATAATTCAATAACAGCTATAAATGTAATTCATACAATTTAGTGAGGCCTGAAGCTTCAGAAGGTGAGCAAGGTAACACCAAGATGGAGGAAATGGTAGCAGAGGAGCAAACAGTTTGCAAAAGCTATAAGATTCAGTAAGGAAAGGAACCTTGACTGAAACCATTGGATCCATTCTAAGAGTTGAATTGAACTGTAGGCCACCAATTTAAATTAGTTTGATGCTTTAAGGGAGTTTTTGTTGCTTCTAATCTTGGTAATAACTGTACATAATGCAATTACTTCTGCGGTGGAGAATGTTGAGGAGGGATGATGGGGTCTATAAGCAGACACGAACAATTGGCCAATAAAAGTGATCATCTCAGTAAATCCTCTGATTCTCATAACCATTTTAGTATGAGTTATGTTCTTGTTTTTTCATGCTGCTATGCTTTTTCTCATTCTCTGTTAGAATTGGCTTGCTTCTACAGTGGCTTTGTTTCAAAAGAGCCTGAGAAAGACAAATATTCAACTGTTGCCTCTTAGCTGAGTCTGTCCATTTGCAGGATCTACAATTGTGATTGAAAAAATCTATCTTTCTGTGCCTATCTTGTCATAATGATCCAGCTGGATTGTTGAGTGCAAGAGTACAAGAAATGGATGTGTCTTTCTTTTTGCTTCTCTCATACCTGCCAAGGCTCACTTCCTGTAAACAGCTTCAGTTTGTGCAATCACGAATTTGATTTGGCACTGTCTGTTTCTTCACCAGCCTTCCCATTTCTGTCAGTTTCACTGCCTGGCTTTCCTGCTTCCACCCACCTTCCTGCAGTTCCACTATCTTCCAGTTGCCAGCCAATTGCTTCTACCAGCAATCTTATCTGTTTGTTTGCCAAAGCCCCATGTTTATCTGGCACAGTCTCTCAATTCTGAATTCATATTGCATGACCACCTTTCCTCCACAAAGGCGGTCCTCAAACCAGCTTAGGGAGACTTATTTGTTATTGAATGTTTCATTCAAAAGGCTTGCCCGTCCATAAAACCCGACTCTCATTCAGAAAATACTGTGCAGCTAAAGCGATCTCTGAATAGACAGGCCAATTAGATAAAGGGCTGAAATTGATTATGTAGGCTAGAGTCAAATTAGAAAAACAAAAACACTTCCCCTTGCCCCAGGGACCAGTCGCAACCCCATACATAACAAAAGGAAAACCTATGGCAATTAGAGTATTGTCTCCAGCCCAAGAAACATGGAAGGAACATATATTCACACATACACCAACACATCAATAACAAAGAACTCAGAAACATATAAAAACTCACAAATTTACAACCTGTTTGCCAGCCGTCTCCAAGAACACACTTGCTGTTGTTATTGGGAAATAAACAGAGCCTCCTTTCCAGCAGCTCGACTTGCATTTTTTTGCATGCTATTTTTCTCCCAGCTTGAAAGATGGACTCAAACTGATTCTCTCGATAGAATAAAAATAAATACTTTTGACTTTGAAGCTCAAAGAGTAAAATCAAATTGAATTAAGCCATTTCAGAAACTTGAATTTACTATTTGAATCAGACACTGCTAATTCACAGAGGCCTAATATCTCATTACATGCACAAGATAAGAATATACTGCCACTATGAAGAATTCAACTCATATTTGTTGAATAGTTGAATAGAGCTGGAAGGGACCTTGGAGGACTTCTAGTCCAGCCCCCTACTCAAGCAAGAGAACCTATATCATTTGATTTGTGTGCTTTTTAGAATATTAGAAATCTGGAGGTATTTTTAAATGTCATATGAATTAGGTTTTTTATTTGGGGATGTGTAGGTCAGCAGGCTTTTCTGGTATACAATAAAATCTGAAGAAATCACTGAGAATGAACATTCTAATACAGTGATGGCGAACCTTCGGCATTCTCATGTGCTGGCCTGCATACCGGAAGTGGCACGCGAAACTGTCCCGTGCCGAATGCACGGGCTCGCTGGCTCCCGTCGCGTTCCTGTGCTTAAACACGCGCCGGTCAGCTGGCCATCACACGTGTGGTGCTGCGACCCCGGAAATACGGCGGTCCATCGTGCATGAGCGAGTTGCCAACCTGGAAGGCCACTTCTGGGGTCCACCGGCACCACGCGCACAACAGCCAGCTGACCGGCACGCGTTTGAGCACAGGAACGTGACAAGGAGCTGGCTGCGCATTTGGCACAGGACAGTTTCGCATGCCGCTTCTGGCACGTGTGCCATAGGTTCTCCAACATGGCTCTAATAATTCAGGGTACTTCCTTTCAAACAACCATCAAATGGAAATAAACAATCTAAACAATCTGGTAGAGCTCTTACAGACTAACAGAATTTACTAAAAAATTACATTTTGCTAAAGCTTACATCTTCTTAAAAAAAAAGTTAGTTTGAAGAGGTCTATTACATTTCTTCCATCTTGGCTATCACTTCCTCACTATCTTCAATTGGAAATCATGTGAATGATACTATTTTTTTGTGTCATGATTTGCCATAGAGATTGCCATATCAATGCAGTTTATATCTAGGGATGCTTGTGCAAGTCTAGAACAAATAATAGAAAAGTAATCAATGCAAATGAATGACAGAGGGAGATTTTGAAAGATGCAATCTCAAAGTGTACAAGTAAAGCAGGAATCTCACTGGTATGAGCTTATAAATCAATATATACAGTGTGTATTTGAGTGTGTGTGTGTGTGACATGTAATCTTCGACTTACAACAGTTCACTTAGTGACTGTCTGACGTTACAACGGCACTGAAAAAAGTGACTTATGACCGTTGCAACATCCCCATGGTCCTGTGATTTATATTCGGATGCTTCACAACTGATTCTCATTTATGACAGTTGCAGTGTCTCAGGGTCATGTATTCATCTTTTGCGACTTTCTGACAAGCAAAGTCAATGGGGAAACCAGATTAATTTAACAGCCATGTGACTAATTTAACAACTGCAGTGGTTCACTTAACAAATGTGTCAAGAAAAGCCATAAAATGGGGCAAACTCACTTAACGAAGTTCTCACTTAGCAACCAAAATTTTGGGCTCAGTTGTGGTCGTAAATTGAGGACTACCTGTATATATATTTGAGGGAAATACTAATTTTTACTTCAAAATGGCCCTATTTTGGATAGGTATTTAGAATCCCAAGGCTTCCTTAAAAGCACATTTGGTTGTTCTGCAATAAAATTTAAAAGATCTTAAATCTTCTCTGGCCCCTTCCCCTCTTCCATCCTCTTCTTCTTGGACTGAAGCTATTTAGTCTTCAGCAGCCAGCTTAGATTCTGAATAAGTAATCAAATAAAACAAAAGTTATGCTGTCAATGACATACATGTCCTTATGCTCAAGAAAAAGATGGAAAGACAATATGATATGTAACCATCATTTTCAAAGGTTCCCATAGATCCCTATCAAGATGCTGCCATTCTGATGGGAGGGGGCCTGGAGGACATTTTATAATATTTCCTGTTTCTGGTCTTTTCTTTACTTTGATGTATCTTCTTGGGAATGGGAAGGGGGAGGGATGAGCCTGGGGCCATCCGTTTTGTCTCAGTTACAGAGGAACGAGCAAGTGTCACCTGAGAACAATTTCTTATCACCTTCTCAGATTGACATTCTCCCAACAACTTCACACCTATGGATTGGCTCACCTCAGAGTGGACAGAGGGAAGGGGTTTCTACATCTTTTAACCAAATGTTTTTGAGTGGGAACTTCAGATCCTGCCTACTCTTCTTGCTATCATGATCTCCCAATAAAAGTTCCTTTCAAAAGACTGATTGTTTCCAGAGTTCTACTTTCTTGAGGGAATAGGAGAGGCAAGCCCTTAAATTAGGCAGGATCGGCAAAGTGGTCACCCCGGAGAAGTTCCACTCTAAAGTGGGGACCTTGCAAAGAATGTCTGACTCGGGCAGCAAGCATGGAGAAGCTGAGTGCTGGGGGGAAACCACCATGACAAACCAATGCAGCCTCTGGAGGCTGGATGGAGGAACTGGCTGTCCTGGAAGACTTTGCAAAGCCAAGATGGTCTGTCGGTGTGGGGAAGGAGAACTGGGAAGGGAGGACCAAGGGAGTCACCCTCACCCAAAGCAGCTGACAGCATGGGTGGAGATGTGAGCTGCAAGCCCTGTCTGACAATGACAACCTAGATGAGGAGCTGGACTGAAAGGATTGCCTCATGAAGCATGCCATGCACTTTGTACTGGAGGCTTTCTGGAACCTAAAAGCCCAGGATGCTATGGGCTACACTGATGGGCCCAATGAAAGGCCCAAGGAAACTGATGGAGGACGAGTGGACTCTTCTACCAAAGGATGCCCACAAATGCTCTTTGGATGGATGGAGTGGCTGCCACCCCTGCAAATCCTCCTTGCCAAGACCTGGGTGCCATGAACTCCCCTAGGGCTGGAGCTGGAAGAGCTTCCCAGCTGGAACGAAAAGCACCGCCCCCCAGGCATCAAATTTGTTAGGGCCCCCCAGCAGCTGGGTTTCTTCCTTACCCATGTCCTCACTTACATGCAGGAATATGAGTAAGATTTCCCAACCCAGGGGGCCAGAGTCAGGGTCGTCACTCTGGCTCTGGAGGGAGCCACTGCCAGATGGATGGTGAGCCTCCACAATGGAATGCCCTGGAGCTCTGGAACTTTGATTGCTTTATAATGACCTTTAGATGGAGGTTGGCTGACCACAAACCCAGGGATTACATTAAGACCATGAGGCAGGGTTGCTGCCCAGTGGCTGAGTACACAGAGAAGTTCTGAGACCTGGTTTGTTGTGTGGATTGGACAACATCTTTGTGAATTACTTCAAGGATGGGCTGAATGGCAATCTCTACTACCCTTGCATTACCCATAGGGCCCTGAATTGTTTCCATGTCTGGTACCTCCTTGCAGAGGAGGTAGAAATTGACCAAGCAAGGAACCAGTACTGGTCCAGCCGAGTCTGGAAGTGGTCCCCACCCAATGGGAAGCAAAATGCTTAACTGCAAGCAGCGCCCCCACGCTCAACCACCTGCTTCAAATATGGCAAATAATGCCACCCAGCCTCTGAATGCTGAATGAAGATCCCAGAAAAGAAGGGGGATCGCCCTCTTAGAGGAAAGTGTGCCAAAGACATGGCTTTGAAGAGCAGCAAGGTCATAGAGTTCTGTCCTTCCTTGAAATCCAGAGGGGAACTCTGACCCCATCCAAAGAAGTTCCTGGGCCATCTGAAAAAGGTCTCAAAGATGACCCTTTGTAAGTGGACCAATTGATCCAGTCACCCTGCCCCTAGAGCTATTAATTCCCAGCTCCAGGAGGAAAATCAAACCGAGGGCCTTGCTAGACTTGGGGTACACCAGATGCTTAATAAGCCCAACCCTGGTGAGAAAGCTGGGGTTCCACCTGAAAAAAAAAGCAATTGCATCTGTCAGCTGGACAGGTCTGTTACGGGTGGAATCCCAGCCACATTTGCCACCTAGCCTCTGGAGTTAGCCATGGAGAGCCACATTGAGACTTTAGTTTTTATAGTGGCACCCAGGATGGAATTGTTTTAGGGCTGATGTGGCTGAAATGATGGAACCCACAGGTGAACTGGAAGGAGGGACTTTTGAGATTCCAAAGAAGGGAACCAGCCCCCTGCTGCAGCAGCCATGAACAGGGAGATGAGCCAAATAAAGAAGCAGCTGCAGCCTTGAAAGGGCAAGCTGCTGCAGGGCATATCCTGAGAATACCAGGACTTAGCTGAGGTGATCAGTGAAGCAGGCTTGGATGAACTTCCTCCCCATTGACCCATGGACTGCACAATTGAGATTGTCCCTGGAGCTAAGCTGCCAAAGCCGAAAGTGTATTCCATAACTCCCAGGGAACTGGAAGAGTTACGTGCCTTCAGAGACAAGAACCTAGCCTGGGGCTTCATCCAACTGTAGCTGTCCCAGTGTTGTTCTGGGAGAAGAAAGATGGGTCTCTTCATTTGTGCATTGATTATAAAGGTCTGAATGCAGTGTGCGTGGAAAACTCTCTCTCTCATGAAAGACAGGCTAGCCCATCTGTCCAAGGGAAAAGTTTTTCTAAGTTGGACCTAAGGGAGGCTTATTACAGACTCAGAATTAAAGAGGGGAATGAGTGGAAAACCGCTTTTAACTACCCCTTGGGGTGATTCCAGTTTAATGTACTCCCTTTTGGTTTGCAAGGTACCCCTGCCATGTTTATGCAGCTGATAAATGAGGTGCTCCGTCAACATCTTTACAAGGGGTTTTTGGTGTACCTTGATGACATATTAATTTGCACCAAAATGAAAACGAAGTATGTGAAACTTGTAGTCCTGAACAAATTCTGCGCTGCTAAACTTTATGCCAAGCTCTCCAAACATGAGTTCCATAAGGAGAAAATAGGCTATTTTGGCTATCGTATTTCCCATGAAGGAGTAATAATGGACCCAGGGAAAGTGCAGGCAGTGATCAAATGGGTACCTCCCTGCACAAGGAAGCAACTACAGAGCTTCCTTGGCTTTGCCTATTTCTATAGGCAATTCATTCCAGCCTTTGCTCAAATTGCATTTCCCATCACTAACTTGCTAAAGACAAGAGGGGATGACAAACTGAAGCCTAGCCAGCCTCTAAAGTGAACCATGGAATGCCAAGCTGCATTTGAAAAGCTAAAAGTGTGCCAAGCCAGTGTTAGAACAGCCAGACCCAGAGAAACCTTTTGTCATCCAAGCTGATGCTAGTGATATAGCAGTTGGAGCCATCTTACTCCAAGACAATGAGCAGGGCCAAATGCAGCCCTGTATGTGCACCTCAAAAAACCTAACATATACACAGCAGCAGTGGGCACTGGGAGAAAGAAGTCTATGCTGTCTACTGGGCCATCCTCACTTGGCGCCATTTCATGGAGGGGAGCAAGATTCCATTTCAGATGTGGACTGACCATAAAAACCTGGAAGTCCACAAGACCCCAATGAAATTGTCCCCTAAGCAAGTGCGCTGGGGCCAATATTTCCAGTCCCAGCGCGCACTCATGACACTATTTTAGCTGGTCCGAAGACAGGGGGGAGGGGTTTGTTCAGAGCAGAGAATGCTATTCCATCTGTACGGTAAGTGGGAGGGGCAGATATGGCGGAGGCAGGGGGCCGTATCGCTCTTTGGGAGCACGTGTTCGATGTTTAAAAGCGATCACGTGCTCCGGCCCCTCAGTCCTCACTCGTTCCCCGGATGGTCAAGACCCTCAGAGCTTGGGTCTTCGGCTGATGCTTTGCAATGCCCGGTCCGTGGTCAATAAGGCTCCCCTGATTTGTGATCTTATTCAGAGGGAGTCCGCGGACCTTATGGGCATTACGGAGACCTGGCTGGGCACAGAAGGGGGTGTACCCCTGGTTGAACTGTGCCCTCCGGGTTTCCGTGCATTCCATCAGCCAAGGGCCCAAGGTAGGGGTGGGGGGGTGGCGGTTGTGATTAAAGAAAGTCTGGAGCCGAGGGAGTCCACTGTTCCTCAGATAGCTGGCTGTGAATCCCTCCTTGTGAAGTGGGGCCACCGCAATCAGATGGGGCTGTTGATCACGTACCTGGCTCCTTGCTGCGTGACTACAGCCCTACCTGAACTACTAGAGGTGCTTGCTGGCGTGGCGGTTGAAATCCCCAGACTTTTGGTCTTGGGGGATTTCAACCTGCCATCTGCCGGCTTGTCGTCAACGGTGGTTCAGGAGTTCCAGGCCTCCATGACGGCCTTGGACCTGATTCAAGTAACTGATGGCCCTACACACATTGGGGGAGGCGCGCTAGACTTGATTTTCATCTCTGGTCAGTGGGTAAATGATCTGGATTTAGGAGATATAGTGAAAGAACCGGTGTCATGGTCAGATCATTTTCTTCTTCGCCTAGACTTTCGGACCGCCGCTCACCACCGCAGGGAGACGGAGCCAATGCGTTGGTTCCGTCCCAGGCGCCTGATGGACCTGGAGAGGTTCCTGACGGAGCTTGGGCCATTTCCTGAGGATCTTACCCACGGCACGACTGAAGAACTGGTTGCGGCCTGGGAACGGGCCGCGGCTGGGGTTTTGGACCGTGTCGTGCCTTTGCGGCCTCTGACCCGGCGTAGATCTCAATTGGCTCCCTGGTTTTCCGAGGAGCTGAGAGAGATGAAATGCCGGAGAAGACGCCTAGAGAGTACTTGGAGGTCTAGCCGTTCCGAGGCTGATCGGACACTAGTGAGGTCCTTTACTAGGACCTACCTAGTGGCAATGAGGAGGCGGCGTTCTCGTTTCCACCCTCATTGCATCGGCAGATAACCGCCCGGCCGCCCTGTTTCGGGTGACCCGTTCCCTCCTTCACCAAGAGGGACGGGATGATCCCTTACAGGGATGAGCTGAGGAGTTTAACGGTTATCTATACAATAAAATCGTTCAGCTTCGGGATAGTTTGGACCAAGATTGCGATGATCCAGCCGAGATGACAGAGACTCGTCTTGTTGAGGTTATTTGGGATGGGTTTGATTCTGTGGCTCTCGAGGACGTGGACAGGTTGCTGGGGAGGTTACATGCAACTACATGTTTACTGGACCTGTGTCCTTCCTGGTTAGTGCTGGCTGCTCAGGAAGTAACACGAGGCTGGCTCCAGGGGATTATAAATGCTTCTTTGATGGAAGGGGTTTTCCCCGCCGCCTTGAAAGAGGCGGCGGTGAGACCCCCTCCTCAAGAAGCCTTCCCTGGACCCAGCTATTTTGGGAAATTACCGTCCAGTCTCCAACCTTCGCTTCGTGGCGAAGGTTGTAGAGAGTGTGGTTGCATGGCAGCTCCCCCGGCACCTGGAGGAAACTGTCTATCTAGACCCGTTCCAGTCTGGCTTCCGACCCGGTTATAGCACGGAGACGGCTTTGGTCGCGTTGGTGGATGACCTCTGGAGGGCCAGGGCCAGGGGTTGTTCCTCTGCCTTGGTCCTATTAGATCTCTCAGCGGCTTTCGATACCATTGACCATGCTGCTGCGCCGGTTGGAGGGATTGGGAGTGGGGGGCACCGTTTATCGGTGGTTCTCCTCCTATCTCTCTGACCGGTCGCAGACGGTGTTGACAGGGGGGCAGAGGTCGTCCTCGAGGCGCCTCACTTGTGGGGTGCCTCAGGGGTCGATTCTCTCGCCTTACCCTGTTCAACATCTATATGAAGCTGCTGGGTGACGTCATCAGTGGTTTCGGGGTGAGTTATCATCTGTACACTGATGATACTCAGCTGTACTTTTCCACCCCGGACCACCCCAACGAAGCGGTTGAAGTGCTGTCCCGGTGCCTGGAAGCTGTACGGGTCTGGATGGGGAGAAACAGACTCAAGCTCAATCCCTCCAAGACGGAGTGGCTGTGGATGCCGGCATCCCGGTACAGTCAGCTGCATCCGCAGCTGACTGTTGGGGGCGAGTTAGTGGCCCCAAAGGAGGTGGTTCGCAACTTGGGCGTCCTCCTGGATGGACGGCTGTCTTTTGATGAACATCTGGCGGCCGTCTCCAGGAGGGCCTTTTACCAAGTTCGCTAGGTCCGCCAGTTCCTTGACCAGGATGCCTTATGCACGGTCACTCATGCTCTGGTTACGTCTAGGCTGGATTATTGCAATGCTCTCTACATGGGGCTGCCCTTGAGGTGCACCCGGAGGCTGCAGTTAGTCCAGAATGCGGCTGTGCGAGTAGTAACGGGAGCCGCTCGTGGCTCCCACGTGACATCGCTGCTCCGTAGCTTGCACTGGCTTCCTGTGGTCTTTCGGGTGCGCTTCAAGATTCTGGTAACTATCTTTAAAGCGCTCCATGGCTTAGGACCCGGGTACTTACGAGACCGCCTGCTGTTACCCTTTGCCTCCCACCGACCCATATGCTCTCACAGAGAGGGTCTCCTCAGGGTGCCGTCCGCCAAACAGTGTCGGCTGGCGGCCCCCAGGAGTAGGGCCTTCTCTGTGGGGGCAGTGACGCTCTGGAACAAACTTCCCCCTGGCCTGCGTCAAGTGCCTGATCTTCGGACCTTCCGTCGTGAGCTCAAAACATATTTGTTCATTAAAGCGGGACTGACATAATTTTTGATGGATTTTAATTGGGTATTCTTAATATTTTTAAAATTTTAAATCTAAATTTTAATAATCAGCCTTTAAAATTTGCTCTTTTTAAATGTTGTTTTAAATTGTATATATTTTGTTCTTATTCTGGCTGTACACCGCCCTGAGTCCTTCGGGAGAAGGGCGGTATAAAAATCTAATAAATAAATAAATAAATATATAAAATAAATAAATAAATAAACTGTTCCCAAACCATATATATCACCTACATGTTGCCCCGCAGAGGATAATTTCGGATCGCAGGGTTCTCAAAGTTCTGGAGGGCATTCCTGGCTCTCCTGGGGACTGATCAGGGATTGAGTTTGCGTCATAAATGAATGGTGGATCAGAATGCATGAACTCAATCCTGGAACAGTACCTGAGATGCTTCATAAACTACCAACAAGGCGACTGGACTGACCTCCTGCCCATCACGGAGGTCGCTTACAATAATGCAGTCCATACCAGCACCAGATAAACTCCCTTCCGTGTGGCTACTGGTCAGGACTTTAACCTGATGCCAGAGCTTCCAGCTGAAGAACTCACCATACCTTCCCTGAAAGAGTGGATAGAGCAGCTACAAAACACATGGGCAGTAGTATGCAAAGCCTTAGACAAAATAAGAGCAGCTTACAAAGTGCAGGCAAATAAAAAATGGATAGAGCCAAAACCATTCTGGGTCAGGGATAGGGTATACCTTCCACTCAGTTTCTACAGTCCCTGCAACCCTAAAAAAAGCTAATTCCAAAATTTATAGGACTCTTCCCCATTACACGCATCATAAACCCAGTTAAGGTAGAACTCGAATTGCCAAAACACTGAGAATGTCAGCTTGCCTCAGATCAATGTTTAAGAAAATAAAGACCCAACTCCATCATTTTGAAGAAACTGGTAATTTTTACTAAACATGTCAGAATGCAATCGAAGCTAAGCCAGAACTGAAAGTATACTAAAACCACAGACGTCATATCCTCTCCTAAGCCCTCCTCCCACTAGAGTTCAAACAGTTATAATCCAATGTCGTCTTCCTCCTTGGCCACATGTAGTTTCACTTCTGATATTCTCCCTCTGTCAATCTTCTGGATGGAATGTGAAGCAGGCAACTCCCGTTACATTCACGCACCAAATCAGTTCAAATATCTGTTTGAAAGACTATCTTCCTCCCCCACACATGCAGTGTCAGCCGAACGCTAGCAACAGTACAAACCTCCCCCCTCCTCCATAAATCATGTAAGATGTTCAGTAAGAAGCAAACCTTTAAGGAAGTAATAAAACAATAAAACAGTCTAGTAAGAGAAATACACTTAAATAAAGCGGAGGCTGACATTCAGTTCTCCTTCGAAAAAAGTATGTTAGTCCTGGAAAAGAAAAGAGAAATGTTAGGGTTTATCAGGATATTTGTTATAAAATTGTGCTAGCTTTTTGGGGGCACGAATATCTTCTTTGTTAACCCATTCTTCTTGTGATAGAGGAAAGTGTTTCCAAGCTACCAAATATTGGATTTTATTTCTATATTTTCTAGAGTCTAGGATTTCCTTAACTTCAGAATGTTCTTCCCCTTCTATGAGGATTGGTATAGGGGGCTTAGTAGGGTTAGCCCTAAGGGGGGATGTGTGTTCAGGTTTGACCAAGCTAATGTGGAAAACTGGGTGAATTCTTCTGAGAGTTTTCGGTAGTTCTAGTTGGACAGTCACTGGATTGATGATTTTCATGATGGGGAATGGCCTAACATATTTGGGTTCAAGTTTTTTCGATTTCTGTGTAGTTTGCAAATATTTAGTGGACAAGAAAATTTTATCTCCTACTTGGAATTTTTCCTCAGGAGCTCTCTTTTTATCTGCTTGTTTTTTGTGTGCGTGATGTGCATCGTCTATTGGTTTGTGTGTAATTTTCCATATTCTTTGCAATTGCTCTATCTATTCAGCCAATGATGGAATCGATGGTTTTTGTTCAGGGAATTCAGGAATGGGGACAAATTCTTGACCTGAAGACACTTTGAACAGGGTGAAACCAGTACTGCTATGAACAGAATTATTGTAAGCTACTTCCGCAAAAGGTAGTAGGTCCGCCCAATTATCTTGTTGATAATTAATGTAACATCATAGATATTGTTCCAGTACCGAGTTTGAGCGTTCACAACCCCCATTAGTTTGAGGATGATGGGGGGAGCTCAATCCTTGGGTGGAACCTATCAGCCACAAAAACTCTTTCCAAAATTGAAAAGTGAATTGCACCCCCCGGTCTGAGATTATCCGTTCCGGAACTCCATGGAGTCTGTAGATGTGTTGCACAAACAGCTTTGCCAAAGTTTTTGAAGAAGGTATTTTGGAACATGGGATGAAGTGCACTTGTTTGGAGAACAGGTCCGTAACTACCCAGATCACTGTATTGCCTCCACTTTCGGGTAACTCCACTATGAAATCCATGGATATTTCTTTCCATGGGGCTTCTGGCCAGGCTACTGTTTGAAGCAAACCAGGAGGCTTCCCTGGTGGTCTTTTAGCTGATGCACAAACAGGGCAACTCACTATATAGGATTCAATGTCCTTTTTAAGCCCTGGCCACCAAAATTGTCTTTTCAGGAGGTGTAAGGTTTTCACGAACCCAAAATGTCCAGCCATTTTAGCATCATGGCAACGTAAAAGTATGATCTCCCTCAGAGATGCAGGGACGTACAACTTTGCCCCCACCCAATCTAGTCCATCGTAAAGAGTTCGCATTTGTGCGAATGGGCTAAGAACCAGTTGTCCTTGTTTAAGGCTTCCTTGAGCAGGTTGGTGAGATCTCTTCTTCTGCGCATGCCTGATATGGCAGCGTCTTGAGCTCCTCAGCGACAGCGGGTCAGGTTTCCAGAGCCGGGAAACCGCGTGGAGCCGACCACCGAGCTGCTGAAAGCCCTCCGCCTCTTGCTTAAGCTCTCCGGCAGCCGATGGAGAGGTTTTTAACCTCATTGGATTCTCAGCTGCCGAGAACGAGGCTGGAGGTATGACTAGGCAGCGGCGGGCGGCGGGCGGCAGCGGCAATCTTGGGGGGTGCAGAACGGTGCTCCCTGAAGATTCGGCGGCCTGCTGGCTCTCCGGACTGCTGGATGGCCGGGTTGTTGACTTGCGGGCCTTTGGGCTTGCTGGCTTGCAGGAGACGGCCGGCGGCGCTCATTTTGGGGGGGGTGCGGTTTGGTGCTCCCCGGAGATGGACGGCCCGCCTTGCCGGCCCTGCTGGCTTGCGGGCCTGCCGGCCTGTTGGTTCCCGGCCTGCTGGCCTCCCGGATTGCCGTTTTGCCGCAAGTACCATCGGCGGCTGGAATTTCTCCGCTGGACCTAATACCATCGGCCTAGTTATGAGCCTGGACATCGGCTTCGTCATGAGCCTGGACATCGGCTTGGACATTGGCCCTGACATTGGCTGGACATTGGCGGCTTGGACGGTTTTTTGGCTTACGGTAATCACCTCACCGCGAAGGACATCAGCAGGATTATCATCCTAATGGGAACGGCATCGATGGCCTTTTACCACGCTAGGCTTTAACGGCCTAGATTATGCCTAACGTTAACGATATCTGCCGCTATATCTGTCATCAGCGGCACTGCAGACATAATTGTTAACTGTCTGATGTAGTTAACTCCGAATATGGCCGTTCCTTACAGTGATTGCCTGGCAGCGGTGTACCGGTCCGCTAATTCCATCAGCGGACTTCGGACAGTTCGATCCCAGTTTGAATACATCTTATACGGACAGTGGGGTTGGTTTTATTACCACCTGTAGAGATCTTGCCGGCCTGGGACACCCTTTTTTTCTGCTGTTATTTGATTTCCTATGAGTTACTCGGCGCTTGAGCTCTTACGGCTGCGAGGTTCCCCCGCCTCGCAGGAGTGGCCCTCTGCTTTATCGAGGGCCTACCTTAATGAAGGGTCTTGGGACCCAGAGAGGTGGTATGCATCGAAGAAGAATTTTTGGGGTTTTTTAAATAGGTTTTTAAATAAGGGGTTTTTAAGGGGGGGAGGGGATTGACGGGTGGGGGGAGTAACCCGTCGGGGAGGGTATGTCCAGTCCCAGCGCGCGCTCACGACACTATTTTAGCTGGTCCGAAGACAGGGGGGAGGGGTTTGTTCAGAGCAGAGAATGCTATTCCATCTGTACGGTAAGTTGGAGGGGCAGATATGGCGGAGGCAGGGGGCCGTATCGCTCTTTGGGAGCACGTGTTCGATGTTTAAAAGCGATCACGTGCTCCGGCCCCTCAGTCCTCACTCGTTCCCCGGATGGTCAAGACCCTCAGAGCTTGGGTCTTCGGCTGATGCTTTGCAATGCCCGGTCCGTGGTCAATAAGGCTCCCCTGATTTGTGATCTTATTCAGAGGGAGTCCGCGGACCTTATGGGCATTACGGAGACCTGGCTGGGCACAGAAGGGGGTGTACCCCTGGTTGAACTGTGCCCTCCGGGTTTCCGTGCATTCCATCAGCCAAGGGCCCAAGGTAGGGGTGGGGGGGTGGCGGTTGTGATTAAAGAAAGTCTGGAGCCGAGGGAGTCCACTGTTCCTCAGATAGCTGGCTGTGAATCCCTCCTTGTGAAGTGGGGCCACCGCAATCAGATGGGGCTGTTGATCACGTACCTGGCTCCTTGCTGCGTGACTACAGCCCTACCTGAACTACTAGAGGTGCTTGCTGGCGTGGCGGTTGAAATCCCCAGACTTTTGGTCTTGGGGGATTTCAACCTGCCATCTGCCGGCTTGTCGTCAACGGTGGTTCAGGAGTTCCAGGCCTCCATGACGGCCTTGGACCTGATTCAAGTAACTGATGGCCCTACACACATTGGGGGAGGCGCGCTAGACTTGATTTTCATCTCTGGTCAGTGGGTAAATGATCTGGATTTAGGAGATATAGTGAAAGAACCGGTGTCATGGTCAGATCATTTTCTTCTTCGCCTAGACTTTCGGACCGCCGCTCACCACCGCAGGGAGACGGAGCCAATGCGTTGGTTCCGTCCCAGGCACCTGATGGACCCAGAGAGGTTCCTGACGGAGCTTGGGCCATTTCCTGAAGATCTTACCCACGGCACGACTGAAGAACTGGCTGCGGCCTGGGAACGGGCCGCGGCTGGGGCTTTGGGACCGTGTCGTGCCTTTGCGACCTCTGACCCGGTGCAGATCTCAATTGGCTCCCTGGTTTTCCGAGGAGCTGAGAGAGATGAAACGCCGGAGAAGATGCCTAGAGAGTACTTGGAGGTCTAGCCGTTCTGAGGCTGATTGGACACTAGTGAGGTCCTTTACTAGGACCTACCTAGTGGCAATGAGGGAGGCGAAGCGTTCCTACGTTTCCACCCTCATTGCATCGGCAGATAACCGCCCGGCCGCCCTGTTTCGGGTGACCCGTTCCCTCCTTCACCAAGAGGGACGGGATGATCCCTTACAGGGATGAGCTGAGGAGTTTAACGGTTATCTATACAATAAAATCGTTCAGCTTCGGGATAGTTTGGACCAAGATTGCGATGATCCAGCCGAGATGACAGAGACTCGTCTTGTTGAGGTTATTTGGGATGGGTTTGATTCTGTGGCTCTCGAGGACGTGGACAGGTTGCTGGGGAGGTTACATGCAACTACATGTTTACTGGACCTGTGTCCTTCCTGGTTAGTGCTGGCTGCTCAGGAAGTAACACGAGGCTGGCTCCAGGGGATTATAAATGCTTCTTTGATGGAAGGGGTTTTCCCCGCCGCCTTGAAAGAGGCGGTGGTGAGACCCCCTCCTCAAGAAGCCTTCCCTGGACCCAGCTATTTTGGGAAATTATCGTCCAGTCTCCAACCTTCGCTTCGTGGCGAAGGTTGTAGAGAGTGTGGTTGCATGGCAGCTCCCCCGGCACCTGGAGGAAGCTGTTTATCTAGACCCGTTCCAGTCTGGCTTCCGACCCGGTTATAGCACGGAGACGGCTTTGGTCGCGTTGGTGGATGACCTCTGGAGGGCCAGGGCCAGGGGTTGTTCCTCTGCCTTGGTCCTATTAGATCTCTCAGCGACTTTTGATACCATCGACCATGGTATCCTGCTGCGCCGGTTGGAGGGATTGGGAGTGGGGGGCACCGTTTATCGGTGGTTCTCCTCCTATCTCTCTGACCGGTCGCAGACGGTGTTGACAGGGGGGCAGAGGTTGTCCTCAAGGCGCCTCACTTGTGGGGTGCCTCAGGGGTCGATTCTCTCGCCTACCCTGTTCAACATCTACATGAAGCCGCTGGGTGAGGTCATCAGTGGTTTCGGGGTGAGTTATCATCTGTACACTGATGATACTCAGCTGTACTTTTCCACCCCGGACCACCCCAACGAAGCGGTTGAAGTGCTGTCCCGGTGCCTGGAAGCTGTACGGGTCTGGATGGGGAGAAACAGACTCAAACTCAATCCCTCCCAGACGGAGTGGCTGTGGATGCCGGCATCCCGGTACAGTCAGCTGCATCCGCAGCTGACTGTTGGGGGGCGAGTTATTGGCCCCAAAGGAGGTAGTTCGCAACTTGGGCGTCCTCCTGGATGGACGGCTGTCTTTTGATGAACATCTGGCGGCCGTCTCCAGGAGGGCCTTTTACCAAGTTCGCTAGGTCTGCCAGTTGCGTCCCTTCCTTGACCGGGATGCCTTATGCACAGTCACTCACGCTCTGGTTACGTCTAGGCTGGATTATTGCAATGCTCTCTACATGGGGCTGCCCTTGAGGTGCAGCCGGAGGCTGCAGTTAGTCCAGAATGCAGCTGCGCGAGTAGTAACAGGAGCTGCTCGTGGCTCCCATGTGACATCGCTGCTCCGTAGTCTGCACTGGCTTTCTGTGGTTTTTCGGGTGCGCTTCAAGATTTTGGTTACCATCTTTAAAGCGCTCCATGGCTTAGGACCTGGGTACTTACGAGACCGCCTGCTGTTACCCTTTGCCTCCCACCAACCCGTATGCTCTCACAGAGAGGGTCTTCTCAGGGTGCCGTCCGCCAAACAGTGTCGGCTGGCAGCCCTCAGGAGTAGGGCCTTCTCTGTGGGGGCAGTGATGCTCTGGAACGAACTTCCCCCGGGCCTGCGTCAAGTGCCTGATCTTCGGACCTTCCATCGTGAGCTCAAAACACATCTATTCATTCAAGCGGGACTGGCATAACTAGTGTTGGATTTTAATTGGGTTTTCTTATTATTTTAAAATTTTAAATCTATTTTTAACTATCAGCCTTTATAATTTGCTTTGTTTTAATTGTTATCTTAATTGTATATATTTTGTTTTTTACCCTTGGCTGTACACCGCCCTGAGTCCTTCGGGAGAAGGGCGGTATAAAAATTTAATAAATAATAATAATAATAATAATAATCATCATCATCATCATCATCATCATCATCATCATCATCATCATCTGATAGCGCCGCATCGGTATGTGCTTGACTTTGTGCTTGGCTACGGGTAATTGCTGGGGCAGCTAGTTGTTGAACTGGGAGTATAGGGCGTGCTACTTCCTTGCAAGTACTGTTGTACTGAGGCAAACGGGAAAGGGCATCCGCCAGAAAGTTCTTTCCCCCAGGAATGTATCGCAAGGAAAAATTAAAACGGTTAAAATATTGGGCCCATCGAGCTTGTTTTGGCGATAGTTTTCTGGGAGTTTTTAGGGCCTCTAAGTTTTTATGATCAGTCCACACCTTGAAAGGGTGTTTGGCCCCCTCCAAGAATTGTCTCCATGTTCGGAGAGCCCAGTACACTGCAAAAGCTTCTTTCTCCCAGATGGCCCATCTCTGCTCTGTTTCAGTGAGCTTACGAGATGTGTACGTGCATGGTTGAAGCTCACCTTTAGCACTGTTTTGGAGTAAAACCACTCCTAATGCTACATCTCTAGCATCTGCTTGAACCACGAATTGGAACTCCATGTCAGGGTGCTTGAGGACCGGCTTGGTGGCAAACAATCGCTTCAACTTTTCAAAAGCGGCCTGACACTCCATTGACCACTTCGGTGATAAGATAGGTTTGGGTTTAATATTCCCTTTTGTTTTGAGGAGATTGATGATTGGCAGGGCAATGTCAGGAAATGAGGGAATGAACTGGCGATAGAAGTTAGCAAAACCCAGGAAGCTTTGTAACTGTTTGCGGGTGCGAGGGGGTGCCTACTCTAGTACCGCCTGGACTTTGGCAGGGTCCATCTCCAAACCATCAGGGGAAATACGGTATCCCAGATAATCGATTTTCGTTTGATGAAATTCACATTTAACCAATTTTGCATAAAGCTCAGCGGCCAGTAATTTTTTGAGTACTGCCCTTACTAGCTTCACATGCTCCTCCATGGTCTCTGTGTAGATAAGTATGTCATTAAGAGATAAACAAGAACCCCTTTAAACAAATGTTCATGGAGAACTTCATTTATTAGCTGCATGAAAACTGCTCGGGCCCCTTGCAACCCAAATGGTAGGACTCGGAATTGAAAGCAACCAAGGGGACAATTGAACGCAGTTTTCCATTCATCCCCTTCTTTTATGCACACTCTGTAATACGCTTCCCGTAAGTCCAGTTTGGTGAAGAACTTTTCTTTGGCCAAGTGGGCGAGCATGTCTTTCATAAGAGGCATGGGATATACATTTTCCACGCACACGCAGTTCAGGTTCCTATAATCCACTATTAAACAAAAAGTGCCATCTTTCTTTTCCTGGAACATGACTGGAGCTGCAACCCGGGGCCTAGCCGGTTGAATGAATCCTCGCTACAAATTTTTATCTATAAAGTTTCATAATTCTCCCAATTCCTTCTGGGTCATGGGGTAAGATTTTGGTTTTGGGAGTTTCACCCCTGGTAGGATGTCTATTGCACAGTCTGTGGGCCTATGGGGAGGTAGCACGTCCGAGGCCTTTTCACTAAAAACCTCTCGTAGGTCTCAGTACTCTTTAGGAATTTTTTCCTCCCCCTCCAGCCGTTCAAACATTGACCCAGTATCTCAGGGGGATTGGGGTCAGGAGGTTTTAAAGTTATCTTCTCCTTCTTTTGCGCCTTTGTGTGGAGTCGCAACATCCCTGTTCTCCAGTTTATTTTCGGGTTCCATTTCCGGAGCTATGAGAGACCCAGTACGAGTGGCTGGTCCATCCCTGGGGCCACAATGAAGTTTATGATTTCTCGTTGGTCTTCTATGGTCATCGCTAAGGGTTCTGTCGAAAAGTGGGCTGGGCCTCCCCCCGCCACCGACCCATCTAGTTGGCAAAAAGCTATGGGCCTGCTCAACGTTTTTAGCTTTAGTTCCATTTTCTCCACCACCTTGGGGCTGATGATACATCGGGTACACCCAGAGTCTAAGAGGGCTAGTATTTCCCCCTGCATTCCTGAGGGTGGGACGCACAGTTTTACTGGAATGGTAAGGGCCCCCCCTTTCCAACTCACCAGGAGATCCTCGTCTGATTTCTAAGTTGGCTCGCTGTCATCTGGTCCGGATGGAGTCCCAAGTTCCTCCGTGATGGAAGGAGCGTTCTTGGTGACATCTGCTCCCCTCTTTGCGACCCCTTGCGTTTTAGGTTCTGCCTGCACCATTGCTTTTTTGCCACTATGGGTCATCTTTGGCGCCAGCTTTGCGTGACAATCAGCCGCTCAGTGGCCTTCCTTTCCACATCTGAAACAGCCCGTGGGTTTCTTCTTCCCACCTTCAGTACATCTGATGTTCCACTGCCATCTCCTAAAACCTAAAATAACCTCCCCCCTGAGACTTTAGGCTGTCACACTGCCACAGCCCATTATAGTTGAGGGCAAGCACCATTTCAAAAGCAAGGAAATTTCATTTCATTTCATTTACTTGATTTTTATACCGCCCTTCTCCCGAAGGACTCAGGGCGGTGTACAGGCAAATAAAAAACAGACAAGACAATATTCTATAAAATGCAGGATTAAAAAACTTATTATAATTTGCCTAAAAATTTAAAATATATAGAACTAAAACCCCGTTTAAAATTAATAATAAAAACAGTGCTTAAGGCCAAAGATTTTCTTTCTACAGTGCTGAAACTTGAAATAGAAATAATAGAAAAAAGAATTCAAGAGACTCAAATGGGTGTGGAAGCTGAGGTGATTCCAGTGATGTTACCATCTGAGGAACAACCACAAGAACAAAGACTGACGAGGGGAGCCCTTAAGCGTAAAGAAAAGGAGCAACAAACTCAAAGTAAAGTTCAGGATTCTGCTACAGAAGCGGTGGGAGGAGCACGGCCGAAGATACGGGAGGACGATCTTCAGTTGATTGCTCAAAAGCTTCAGCAGCCCAGTAATGGCAAATAAAATCTTGACTTGGAATGTCAATGGTTTGAATTCAGCTCAGAAGAGAAGAAAAATATTTCATTTTTCATCAAAAATGATGAAAATGATGAAAATATTTTCATCAAAAATATTTGATGGCCCTACTCACGTTGGGGGTGGCACTCTGGACTTGATTTTTGTCTCTGGTCAGTGGTTGAGAGATCTGGACTTAAAGGAAATAGTCATTGAACCTTTGTCATGGTCAGATCACTCTCTTCTTCGTCTGGACTTTCTGACCGCCATTCATCACCGCAGGGAGACGGAGCCGACACGTTGGTTCCGTCCCAGGCGCCTGATGGACCCGGAGGGGTTCCGGACGGAGCTTGGGCCATTTCCTGAGGGTCTGGCACACGGCTCGGCTGAGGAACTTGTTGCGGCCTGGGAACGGGCCGCGGCGGGGGCCTTAGACCGGGTCGTGCCTTTGCGGCCTCTGACCCAGCGCAGGTCCCAACCAGCCCCTTGGTTCTCCGAGGAGCTGAGAGGATGAAGCCGGAGAAGACGCCTAGAGAGTTCCTGGAGGTCAGCCGTTCAGAAGCTGATCGGACACTAGTGAAGTCCTATACTAGGGCTTACCTAGTGGCAATGAGGAAGCGAGGCGTACCTACGCCTCCTCCCTCATTGCATCGGCAGATAACCGCCCAGCCGCCCTGTTTCGGGTGACCCGCTCCCTCCTACATCAGGGGGAGCGGGATGACCCGTTGCAGGGACGTGCTGAGGAGTTTAACGGTTATCTATACGATAAAATCGTTCAGCTTCGGGATGGTTTGGACCAAGATTGCGGTGATTCGGGTGTGACGACTCAGGGCGGTCTTGGTGACATTGTATGGGATGAGTTTGACCCTGTCGCTCCCGAGGACATGGACAGGTTGTTGGGGAGGCTAAATGCCACCACATGTTTACTGGACCCGTGCCCCTCCTGGTTGGTGCTGGCCACGCAGGAGGTGACACGAGGCTGGCTCCAGGCGATTACGAGCGCTTCTTTGGTGGAGGGAGTCTTTCCGGCCGCCTTGAAAGAGGCGGTGGTGAGGCCCCTCCTCAAGAAGCCTTCCCTGGACCCGGCTGTTTTAGGTAATTATCGTCCGGTCTCCAACCTTCGCTTCGCGGCGAAGGTTGTAGAGAGTATGGTGGCATATCAGTTTCCCTTGCACCTGGATGAAACTGTCTATCTAGACCCGTTCCAGTCCGGTTTCCGACCCGGTTACAGCACGGAGACGGCTTTGGTCGCGTTGGTGGATGATCTCTGGAGGGCCAGGGATAGGGGTTGTTCCTCTGCCCTGGTCCTATTAGACCTCTCAGCGGCTTTCGATACCATCGACCATGGTATCCTGCTGCGCCGATTGGAGGGATTGGGAGTGGGAGGCACCGTTTATCGGTGGTTCTCCTCCTATCTCTCCGACCGGTCGCAGTCGGTGTTGACAGGGGCAGAGGTCGGCCCGAGGCGCCTCACTTGTGGGTGCCGCGGGGTCGATTCTCTCGCCTTCTGTTTAACATCTACATGAAGCCGCTGGGTGAGATCATCAGTGGTTTCGGTGTGAAGTACCAGCTGTATGCGGATGACACCCAGCTGTATTTTTTTCCACACCGGACCACCCCAACGGTTATCAAGTGCTGTCCCGGTGTCTGGAGGCCGACGGGTCTGGATGGGGAGAAACAGGCTCAAGCTCAATCCTCCAAGACGGAGTGGCTGTGGATGCCGGCATCCCGGTACAGTCAGCTAAATCCGCGGCTGACCATCGGTGGCGAGTTATTGGCCCCGATGGAGAGGGTCTGCAACTTAGGCGTCCTCCTGGATGAACGGCTGTCTCTAGAAGATCATTTGACGGCCGTCTCCAGGAGAGCGTTCTACCAGGTTCGCCTGGTGCGCCAGTTCGCCCTTTCTGGACCGGGAGGCCCTATGCACGGTCACCACGCCTCGTGACGTCTCGCCTGGATTACTGCAACGCCTCTACATGGGGCTCCCCTTGAAGGGCATCCGGAGGCTACAGTTAGTCCAGAATGCGGCTGCGCGGGTGATAGATGGAGCCCTCGTGGCTCCCGTGATAACACCCATCCTGCGCAGGCTGCACTGGCTACCTGTGGCCTTCCGGTGCGCTTCAAGGTTTTGGTGACCACCTTTAAAGCGCTCCATGGCATAGGGCCGGGTTATCTACGGACCGCCTACTGCGACCAGATACCTCTCACCGACCCGTGCGCCTCACAGGAGGGACTCCTCAGGGTGCCGTCAGCTAGGCAGTGTCGTCTGGCGGCGCCCAGGAAGGGCTTTCTCTGTGGGGCTCCGCCTCTGGAACGAGCTCCCCAGGACTCCGTCAACTTCCGGACCTTCGTACCTTCCGTCGCGAGCTCAAGACACATTTATTCATCTGTGCAGGACTGGCTTAGATTTTAAATTTTATAGGGGTTTTAAATTGATTTTAATATTTATATTTCTATTTTTAATGATAGGGCATTGGAATAAGTTTTTTAAAGATTATTTTAATTTTGTGTATCGATGTTTTATATGCCTGTGAACCGCCCTGAGTCCTTTGGGAGATAGGGCGGTATATAAATTTAAATAATAAATAAATAATAAATAATAAAAAACAATTTAAAAATGATGTTATTTGCTTACAAGAAACGCATATTAAATTATCAGATCAAAAGTACCTAATAAACTCAAAGTTAGGTAAACATTTTGTTGCTTCAGCTTTGGAGAAAAAACATGGCATAGTGGTTTATTTGAGAAAAGATATACCAGCCAAGTTAATAGAGGCAGATATTCACGGAAGATATATTGCTATTGAACTTACAATAGAAACAAAAAGGACTCTCTTGCTTGGTATATACGCACCCAATCAGCAACAAGAAAATTTTTATAGAATGTTATATGATAAGTTGATTCTATGGGATTATAAATCGTGCATTATATTGGGAGATTGGAATGGAGTAATAGATACACGAAAGGACAAGAGAATTTCTTCCAAGAAGATACCTGCACATGCAAAGCTGCCTAAATCCTTTTTTGAGATGATAGAAGATTTTGAGTTAAGAGATGTATGGAGACTGCGGAATTTGGAGGAAAGAGACTATACTTTTTTCTCTGATAGGCATCAATCCTTCTCACGTATTGATTTTATTTTAATTTCTAATGATTTGCTTTTTAGGGTGAAGAAAACTAAGATATTTCCAAGATGTTTGTCTGATCATAGTCCTGTTTGGATGGAATTGCAATATGGAAAAGAGGGTAGAAGAACTTGGAGATTAAATGAAAATTTGTTTAGATATCAGGATAATGTAAATCAATGTAAAAAGCAGATGAAAGAATTTTTTGATTATAATTTGAATAATGAAACATCGATAGAAATGGTTTGGGACTCCAGTAAAGCTTTTATGAGAGGTGTATTAATATATCTTAATAATAGACAGAGAAATAAGCAACAAAGACAGCGTAGGTATTTAGAAGAGGAAATTTATAAGAAACAACAATTATTAATACATAATCCACATGATCAAAAACTTAAAGATGCAATAAAGTTACTACAGAATCAATTTAATATGATAATGGCTGATCAGGTGGCAACAAATATACAAAATATGCCAAACATAATACTTTTTGTAACGCAAATAGACCTGGTAGGTGGTTAGCATACACTTTAAGGAAAAGACAAAAACAACGTACTATAGAAAAAATAGAATATAAAGGCAAAAAGAGATATCAACAGGATAAAATTAAAAAAGCTTTTTTAGAATATTATACAAATTTATATCTTAAAGATAATATATTGAATAGGGATATTGATAATTATTTGAAGGAATATAAGGTTAAAAATTTAACTTTAGAACAAACGGATGAACTGAATCGGCCTATAACCTCGGAAGAAATTATTTTGGTAATTAAACAATTAAAAATGGGGAAAACTCCTGGTACGGATGGGCTCACAGTTAGTTATTATAGGAATTTACAGGATGAGATGTTAGGTCCACTTAAGGAATTATTTAATCAGATACAACTAGGAGGGGAATTCTCATGGAGAACCTCTTTATTTCATTGATACCAAAGAGGAACAGGATTGTTCTAAACCTGGGAATTATAGGCCAATCTCACTTTTAAATAATGATTATTTGTTAAAATAATAGCTAATAGATTAATGTTGATTCTGCAGCGAAGAATTCATAATGATCAATCTGGATTTATAAAAGGCACACAGATGAGGAATAATGTTAGGCAGATTGTTACTTTACTGGAGTACTTAGAAAAGAAAATTTTATTCCAGCAGCATTTATTTTTCTCGATGCAGAGAAAGCTTTTGATCGATTGCATTGGGATTTTTTATTTAAATTAATAGAAAAGATGCAATTTGGAGATGGTTTTTTAAGAATAATTAGGGCAATTTATGGAGAGCAAACAGCACAGATTATAATCAATGGTAGCTTAACAGAACCTTTTAAGATTGCGAAAGGAACAAGACAGGGATGTCCTTTATCACCATTATTGTTTATTTTAACTCTAGAACCATTATTGGATAAAATCGAGAAGTAAAGGAGATAGAGGAATTAGAGTTAGACAATATGAATATAAGTTAAGAGCTTTTGCAGATGATTTGGTGATTACTTTAACAAACCCTATAAATTCTAGTAAATCTTTGTTGGAAATAATTGATCAATATGGGAATGTTTCAGGGTTTAAGGTAAATCAGAAAAGACAAAAGTGATAATAAAAATATGGCCAGACAACAGAAAGAAAAACTAGAGGAAATAACAGGATTTGAAATTGTAAAGAAGGTTAAGTACTTAGGGTTTATATTACATCATCAAATGTGAAATTGTATAAGAATAACTATGAGGTTTTATGGCAAAAGTTCAGAAGGAGTTGATTGTTTGGAAAAAATTGCAATTATCTTTGCTGGGGAGAATTGCTGCTATTAAAATGAATGTTTTACCTAGATTTTTATTCCTCTTTCAGATGATACCAATAATTAAGAAAGATAAGAATCTTGAGGAATGGCAGAAGGGAATTAACAAATTCATATGGGAAGGTAAAAAAGCTAGGGTTAAAATGAAAATAATTCAAGATTCTCGGGAAAGGGGAGGTTTAAAAATGCCTAATTTTAAATTATATTATGAAGCAGCTGCTCTCTCTGCAATAAGTGATTGGTTTAATTTAACAGAGGACAGAATTTTGAATATAGAAGGTTATGATTTGCTATATGGATGGCATGCATATTTAATTTATGACAAAAAAGTGGATAAGGCCTTTAAAAATCATGTGCTAAGGGTTAGGGTTAGGGTTAGGGCTAAGAATCATGTGCTAAGAAATGCCCTTCTGCGTGTTTGGAAAAAATACTCTTATAAACTAAATTATAAGGTTCCTATATGGGCATGTCCTAGACATACAGTAGAAAATATAAACATAGAACAGAAGCAGGAAATGATTACATATAAAGATCTTTTGTATACTGAAAGAGGTAATTTGCAGTTAAAATCTCTGCAAGTATTAAGAGAGGAAGGGAAAAATTATACTTGGTTTCAATATGAGCAATTACGTGCTAGATGGAAGGGAGATCAGAAAATTGGTATAGAGCAGAACGAGGGAAATTTGGTAAAGCAAATTAGAAATCAGTCTCAGGAGCACATAAAGAGATTGTATAATGTGTTACTTGAAATAGATTCTGAAAGGGACTTGGTAAAGGACTGTATGATAAAGTGGGCACAAAATTTTCAGGAGCCAATATTATTGGAAACGTGGGAAAGAATTTGGGTTAGGAATGTTAAATTCATGAGCACAGAATCTGAGGGAAAATTTTATAAAATGTTTTATAGATGGCATCTAGATCCTAAAAATTATCGTATGTATCCAGAAATGCAAGCAAAATGTTGGAGATGTAATTGTGATGACGCTACATATTTTCACATTTGGTGGACTTGTAAGGACATAAAGGCCTTTTGGATAAAAATTTGGTGGATTTTACAAAATGTTCTGAAAAAGAAGATAAAGTTCCTGCCGCAATTTTTCTTGTTGGGAATTATTACGGATTGTACAGTAATTGAGACTAAATTGATTTTAAATCTAATAACTGCAGCAAGATTACTAATAGGACAATATTGGAAGAAAAAAGAAGTACCAACAATACAAGAATGGATATTGAAAGTTGCCAATTTGGCTGAGATGGCGAAGATATCAGCCTTTTGAAAGACAATACAAGAAAGATACTTAAAGGAATGGAAAAAATGGATTGACTATATTCAACGTAGATATCAGACTAAGAGTTATCAGACTGTTTTTGAATGATTATGATGTATTATGTTTGATTGCTTTGGGGGGAAGTTAGGAATTGATGATTGTAGGGGTATAATTAAGTTGGGACGAAAATTTTTTAGCATATGTTTGTTTTACTTTAACTATACCTTGTGCTTGTTCCGGGAAGTCGGGGGAGGGGGTTGCGAAGGAGGGGAGGAGGGGGAAGGGGAAAAATTTTGTAAAACTTTTGAATAAAAAAAAAAAAATAAAAAAATCATGTGCTAAGAAATGCCCTTCTGCGTGTTTGGAAAAAATACTCTTATAAACTAAATTATAAGGTTCCTATATGGGCATGTCCTAGACATACAGTAGAAAATATAAACATAGAACAGAAGCAGGAAATGATTACATATAAAGATCTTTTGTATACTGAAAGAGGTAATTTGCAGTTAAAATCTCTGCAAGTATTAAGAGAGGAAGGGAAAAATTATACTTGGTTTCAATATGAGCAATTATGTGCTAGATGGAAGGGAGATCAGAAAATTGGTATAGAGCAGAACGAGGGAAATTTGGTAAAGCAAATTAGAAATCAGTCTCAGGAGCACATAAAGAGATTGTATAATGTGTTACTTGAAATAGATTCTGAAAGGGACTTGGTAAAGGACTGTATGATAAAGTGGGCACAAAATTTTCAGGAGCCAATATTATTGGAAACGTGGGAAAGAATTTGGGTTAGAAATGTTAAATTCACGCAGGCACAGAATCTGAAGGACAAATTTAATAAAATGTTTTATAGATGGCATCTAGATCCTAAAAAATTATCGTGTATGTATCCAGAAATGCAAGCAAAATGTTGGAGATGTAATTGTGATGACGCTACATATTTTCACATTTGGTGGACTTGTAAGGACATAAAGGCCTTTTGGATAAAAATTTGGTGGATTTTACAAAATGTTCTGAAAAGAAGATAAAGTTCCTGCAATTTTTCTTGTTGGGAATTATTACGGATTGTACAGTAATTGAGACTAAATTGATTTTAAATCTAATAACTGCAGCAAGATTACTAATAGGACAATACTGGAAGAAAAAAGAAGTACCAACAATACAAGAATGGATATTGAAAGTTGCCAATTTGGCTGAGATGGCGAAGATATCAGCCTTTTTGAAAGACAATACGCAAGAAAGATACTTAAAGGAATGGAAAAATGGATTGACTATATTCAACGTAGATATCAGACTAAGAGTTATCAGACTGTTTTGAATGATTATGATGTATTATGTTTGATTGCTTTGGGGAAGTTAGAATTGATGATTGTAGGGTATAATTAAGTTGGGACGAAAATTTTTAGCATATGTTTGTTTTACTTTAACTATACCTTGTGCTTGTTCCGGGAAGTCGGGGGAGGGGGGTTGCGAAGGGAGGGGGGAGGAGGGGGGGAAAGGGGGGGAAAAATTTTGTAAAACTTTTTGAATAAAAAAAAAATAAAAAAAAATCATGTGCTAAGAAATGCCCTTCTACGTGTTTGGAAAAAATACTCTTATAAACTAAATTATAAGGTTCCTATATGGGCAAGTCCTAGACATACAATAGAAAATATAAACATAGAACAGAATCAGGAAATGATTACATATAAAGATCTTTTGTATACTGAAAGAGGTAATTTGCAGTTAAAATCTCTGCAAGTATTAAGAGAGGAAGGGAAAAATTATACTTGGTTTCAATATGAGCAACTACGTGCTAGATGGAAGGGAGATCAGAAAATTGGTATAGAGCAGAACGAGGGAAATTTGGTAAAGCAAATTAGAAATCAGTCTCAGGAGCATATAAAGAGATTGTATAATGTGTTACTTGAAATAGATTCTGAAAGGGACTTGGTAAAGGACTGTATGATAAAGTGGGCACAAAATTTTCAGGAGCCAATATTATTGGAAACTTGGGAAAAAATTTGGGTTAGAAATGTTAAATTCACGCAGGCACAGAATCTGAGGAAAATTTTTTATAAAATGTTTTATAGATGGCATCTAGATCCTAAAAAATTATCGTGTATGTATCCAGATATGCAAGCAAAATGTTGGAGATGTAATTGTGATGACGCTACATATTTTCACATTTGGTGGACTTGTAAGGACATAAAGGCCTTTTGGATAAAAATTTGGTGGATTTTACAAAATGTTTTGAAAAAGAAGATAAAGTTCCTGCCGCAATTTTTCTTGTTGGGAATTATTACGGATTGTACAGTAATTGAGACTAAATTGATTTTAAACCTAATAACAGCAGCAAGACTACTAATAGGACAATACTGGAAGAAAAAAGAAGTACCTACAATAGAAGAATGGATATTGAAGGTTGCTAATTTGGCTGAGATGGCGAAGATATCAGCCTTTTTGAAAGACAATACGCAAGAAAGATACTTAAAGGAATGGAAAAAATGGATTGACTATATTCAACGTAGATATCAGACTAAGAGTTATCAGACTGTTTTTGAATGATTATGATGTATTATTCTTGATTGTTTTGGGGAAGTTAGGAATTGATGATTGTAGGGGTATAATTAAGTTGGGACGAAAATTTTTTAGCATATGTTTGTTTTATTTTTAACTATACCTTGTGCCCGTTCCGGGAAGTCGGGGGGGGAGGGGGGTTGTGAAGGGAGGGGAGAGGATGGGGGGAAAGGGGGAAAAATTTTTGTAAAACTCTTTGAATAAAAAAAAAAAAAATAATAAAAACTATAAAATCCATAAAATTTAAGCCAGCCCCGCGCGAATAAAAAGATGTGTCCGAAGGTCCGGTATTTGGCGTAAACCCGGGGGAAGTTCGTTCCAGAATGTGGGAGCCCCCACAGAGAAGGACCTTCCCCTGGGGGCCGCCAGCCGACATTGCTTGGCGGACGGCACCCTGAGAAGTCCCTCTCTGTGAGAGCGTACGGGTCAGTGGGAGGCATATGGTAACAGTAGGCGGTCCCGTAAGTACCCAGGCCCTAAGCCATGGAGCGCTTTAAAGGTCATAACCAAAACCTTAAAGTGCACCCGAAAAGCCACAGGTAGCCAGTGCAGTCTGCACAGGAGGGGTGTTACATGGGAGGTACGCGACACTCCCTCTATCACCCGCGCAGCTGCATTCTGGACTAGCTGAAGCCTTCGAGTGCACCTCAAGGGGAGCCCCATGTAGAGAGCATTACAATAATCCAAGCGAGAGGTAACGAGTGCATGAGTGACTGTGCACAAGGCATCCCGATCAAGGAAGGGGCGCAACTGCCGAACCAGGCGGACCTGGTGGAAGGCCCCCCTGGAGACGGCCGTCAAATGGTCTTCAAACGACAGCTGCTCATCCAGGAGGACACCTAAGTTGCGCACCCTATCCTTTGGGGCCAATAACTCGCCTCCAACAGTCAGCTGCAGCTGCAGCTGACTGAATCGAGATGCCGGCATCCACACCCACTCCGTCTTGGAGGGATTGAGCTTGAGCCTGTTTCTCCCCATCCAGACCCGTACGGCTTCCAAACACCGGGACAGCACTTCGACAACTTCATTGGGGTGACCTGGGGTGGAGAAGTACAGCTGAGTGTCATCAGCGTACTGATGGTACTTCACCCCAAAGCCACTGATGATCTCACCCAACGGCTTCATGTAGATGTTGAACAGAAGGCGAGAGAATCGACCCCTGCGGCACCCCACAAGTGAGGGCCCTCGCGGTCGACCTCTGCCCCTGTCAACACCGTCTGCAACCGGTCAGAGATAGGAGGAGAACCACCGATAAACGGTGCCTCCACTCCCAATCCCCAGCCGGCGCAGCAAGATACCATGGTCGATGGTATCAAAAGCCGCTGAGAGGTCTAATAGGACCAGGGCAGAGGAATAACCCCTATCCCTGGCCTCCAGAGATCATCCACCAATGCGACCAAAGCTGTCTCCGTGCTGTAACCGGGTCGGAAGCCGGACTGGAACGGGTCTAGATAGACGGATTCTTCCAGGTATTGGGGTAGCTGACGCGCCACAGCACTCTCTACAACCTTCGCAACAAAGCGAAGGTTGGGGACTAACGATAATTTCCCAAAATAGCCGGGTCCAAAGAGGGCTTCTTAAGGAGGGGTCTCACCACCGCCTCTTTCAAGGCGGCAGGGAAAACCCCTTCCAACAAAGAAGCATTTATAATCCTCTGGAGCCAGCCTCGTGTCACCTCCTGAGTGGCCAGCACCAGCCAGGAAGGACACGGATCCAGTAAACATGTAGTGGCACGGAGCCTCCCCAACAACCTGTCCACGTCCTCGGGAGCCACAGGGTCAAATTCATCCCAAACAGACTCAACAAGACGTGCCTCCTCTCCCTCGCTTGGATCATCCCAATTTCGGTCCAGACCATCCCGGAGCTGAGCGATTTTGTCGTATAGATAACCACTAAACTCCTCGGCACGTCCCTGTAAATGGTCATCCTGCACCTCCCGATGAAGGAGGGAGCGGGTCACCCGAAACAGGGCGGCCGGGCGGTTATCTGCCGACGCAATGAGGGTGGAGGCGTAGGAACGCCTCGCCTCCCTCATTGCCACTAGGTAGGTCCTAGAATAGGACCTAACTAGTGTCCGATCAGCTTCGGAACGACTGGACCTCCAAGTGCTCTCTAGGCGTCTTCTCCGGCGTTTCATCTCTCTCAGCCCCTCGGAGAACCAAGGGGCCGGACGAGATCTGCGCCGGGTCAGAGGCCGCAAAGGCACGACACGGTCCAAGGCCCCAGCCGCGGCCTGTTCCCAGGCCGCAACTAGTTCCTCAGTCGTGCCCTAGGCCAGATCCTCAGGGAATGGCCCAAGCTCCGTCTGGAACCTCTCAGGGTCCATCAGGCGCCTGGGACGGAACCAACGTGTAGGTTCCGTCTCCCTGCGATGGTGGGTGGCGGTTCAGAAGTCTAGGCGAAGGAGAAAATGATCGGACCATGACATTGGTTCTGTTATTAAATCGTCTAGTATCAGATCATTTAACCACTGACCAGAGATATAAATCAGATCCAGCGTGCCTCCCCCCATGTGCGTAGGGCCATCATTTACTCGAATCAGGTCCAAGGCCGTCATGGAAGCCTGGAAATACTTGATTCAAGGAAGCACCATGGTGTAACCCAGTACTTAGTGGCTTGGAAAAATCTCCCCTCATCTAAAAAAGAGTGGGTACATAAGAAGCATATTAGAGCCCCTAGCTTACTTAAGTGGTTTCACACTCAATAACTGGATAAGCCTTACTAACCACTTGTGTTTTCTTTCCTCCCCCTCCTTGTTTTTTTTCTTCCTGGTGGATCTCTCCTTCTCCTAGGGGGGAAGCATGTCAGGTCCCTATAGATCCTTATCCGGATGCTGCCATTCTGGTGGGAGTGGGACATTTTATGATCTTTCCTGTTTCTGGTCTTTACTTTGATGCACCTTCTTGGGAATGGGAGGGGAGAGGGACAAGTTCTTGCAGCAACTTCACATCTGTGGATTGGCTCATCTCGGAGTGGACAGAGGGAAGGGGTTTCTACATCTTTTAACCTAATGGTTTTGAGTGGGAACTTCAGATCCTACTCTTCTTGCTATCATGATCTCCCAATAAAAGTTCCTTTTGATATGCTGCTTGTTTCAAGAGTTCTGCTTTCTTGAGGGAATAGGAGCAGTAAGTCCTTACAGGAACATAAGTAAATTATCAGTTCTGAAATTCATCTTCAAATGGGATTCAGTGTTATTTTTTTTTTAAAACTAACACTGCTTCTGCCATGAGTATTTTGGGCAGGAAATGTGACTTTACTCTGATCAGGACTGCAGTAAAAAGCAGAGTTAGGACTTTCTGTAACTTTTTGCTGACATCTAGGAATCATCTGAGGTTTTCTAAATCAAATTTGGCAATTTCAATTGTTTACCTTCCTGAGTATTCTTGGAGTGGAAAGGCTGGCTATAAACTTATTTGCATACATCCACATTTAAAAGTATATTTTTAGAGTGCAGTTAATGTTTTGATTTTGATCCCATTTTTGCTGCTATGATGTGTTCCCATGACTATAATTATCTCTTTATTATCATCATAAAAAAGAAACAAATGAGTATTTTTCATTCAAGTCTTCTAAATGTATAATATCTGGCAAACTCCTATCCACTATGAAATTTTTGGCTCTAATCCTTCTAAGTTAGTAATTTCCTTCACAGGTATCCATTGCTAACCATGCTGCTAGCCAGATAGTGGAAGTCACCTGAAAATATATAAAGGATGGAGTTTGTGTTACAAAATCATGACATTTCATCTCTTGCCCACCCCTCATAATAATGTATTTATTTCTGTACATATCATATGTTCAATTTTAAAGGGAAAACCTCCAAAATTTGATGGCCCCCAGGAGTGCCTTCTCTGCTGTGGTGTTCACCTTATGCTCTCCATGCTCTCTCTTTGATAAGCTTCTATCTGTTACTTCTTGTCCAGATTTAAATGCTTTGGAAATAGATTGAGCCTCTCTTCTCTGTGATAGCCCCTTAAATTTTTTTTTATTTGCATTTATATCCCGCCCTTCTCCGAAGACTCAGGGCGGCTTACACTATGTCAAGCAATAGTCTTCATCCATTTGTACATTATATACAAAGTCAACTTATTGCCCCCAACAATCTGGGTCCTCATTTTACCTACCTTATAAGGGATGGAAAGTTGAGTCAACCTTGGGCCTGGTGGGGCTTGAACCTGCAGTAATTGCAAGCAGCTATTGTTAATAACAGACTGTCTTACCAGTCTGAGCCACAGAGGCTCAAATATTGGAACATTGCTATCACGTCACCCTAGTCCTTCATTAGACACTAGACATACCCAGTTCCTGCAACCATTCATTGTATGGTTTAGCCCCCAGCCCTCTTATCATCTTTGTTGCCTTTCTCTGCATTCTTTCTAGAGTCTCAACATCTTTTTTATACTATGGTGATCAAAACTGGACACAATATCTAAGTGTGATCTTACTATTTAACATCTACATGAAACCATTGGGTAAGATCATCTGTCACCATGGACTGAGATATCATCAATATGCTGACGATACTTAGCTGAATATTTCCACAGCAATGCTGTGACCTCCCTCTCACAGTGCTTGGAGGCTGTTAGGGGCTGGATAGGAAGCAACAGATTGAAATGGGACTCTGACAAGACTGAGGAGCTCTGGGTTTGGGGTTCTTTGGCCCATGGAGAATTGCCACCTTTGATCTTGGATGGGGTGGAACTGCCCCAAACAGACCCTGTGTATAATCTGGAGGTTCTCCTGACTCACAACTCCTGCTCAAAGAGCAGGTGGCAGTCATAGCTAGGAGGGCCTTTGCACAACTATTGGTTATGTGCAGTTCTACCCTTTCCTGGACCAACAATCCCTACTCATGGTCACTCATTCCCTACTCACCTCCCATCTTGACTATTGCAATGTGCTCTATATCCAGACACTCCAATTGGTGCAAAATGCAACAACTTGCATGGTTTTGTGCAGACCTTGGTATGCACATGTATTACCTCCCCTGTGGGAGCTGCATTAGTTGCTGATTTGCTTCTGGGTGCAATTCAAGGTGCTGGTTGTCACCTTTGAAGCCATTCATGGTTTGGGACCAGGTTATCTGAGGGACCATCTCTTGCCGATCACATCTACCCAACCCACTAGAGCGAGAAGGCAAAAAATGTTGCGGATCCTGTCCCCTAAGGAGATACATTTGGCAGGACCCATAAGAAAGGCCTTCTCCATGGTGGCTCCCTCCTTCTGGAACATCATCCCAGTCGAAATTAGACTGGCCCCCACTCTTAGCACTCTTTTGAAAGGCCCTCAAGATGTGGTTTTGCCAATGGGCCTATGGAACCCAGAGCAGGATAAAGCCATTAAATGGCTTGTATGAATGTGTGTTGTCCCCGGGGTGGGGGTCGGGGTGGGTATTACTATTTTATTATTTTTATTTTTTATTACTTTTATTTATTTAATATTGTGCTTTTATGTCTTGTAATCTGCATAGGCAGCAATATAAATTCTCTGAATAAATAAAAAAAAGGGTGAAGATGAGTTACTTTATAGAACTGAACCTTCTAGATCAGACGTTTTACCACTCTGGTTTAGGAATTCAGATTATAGTGAAACTATTTTGAGGGACAAAGACAAGAAACTTGCACAACTCCCTCCCACATTGTCCAAAAAGACTGATATTAAGAAATGGAAGACTCAAACATCTTAAAGGTATTTCCCTTTCAGTGAAATAATTACATTAATGTTTGAATGTTTTCATAAGCTGTAAATGGCCTGCTTTCTTTTCCAATGAGAGCTCCAGAAGACAGATTCCCAGGAATAAACTTCTCTTACAACAATCCAAAATGCAATCAAATATTTGAAGACTATCTTTGGTGAGGGTCATTGCTATTCAGAAAATTAGCACCATTTGCAGAGAAGACAAAAGGCAACAATACTTTATTTTTCATTCCAAATTTGGGAGAAATATAGTATAGATACTTATCTCTTTATCTTGCTACCCATTTACAATATTTTGATATAAGCTTTATAAAGTTCTTGTACATTGGTAAGCTTTAAAATCAATATGATACTACACACAAAAGAGAAGGAATCATAGGAACAATAAGACTTCAAGATGAGCTTTAATGTCCAAAACTTGAGCTAGTATGGTAATAATAATTAAGAAATGTGGCTATGCCCAACTTTTGCAAAATAGTTAACTCATTCATTGATTTAACTAAAAATGTTAAATCCAATGCAACAATATAGAGGAATGTATGGCAGGCTTCATTTCAATACAAATTATTTAACTCTTATTACAAATGTTTCAAAGATATTTACACTTAATCTGAGACAACCTGATTTGGTCCATGTCATGTGGCAATTTTACCATAGTGTTTATCAGGAAAATGTTATTAGAGGGGGAATTATACTAAATGTATTGAAAAAGGAGTACTATGCCTGCCTATGCTTGAAAAATGTATGTGGGGTGGGGTGTGTGTGGAGAGTTGCTCTGAACTGGAAACAAGTCAATCAGACGCAACACATTGCTTTTTGACAAAGGTAGTGGCTTTTACTCCCTAATCTGGGGTAAAACTGGGTTGGTTGACAGAGAATTTTTTAATATAATTTTTTTATTTTATAAACAAACATTTAATACATCAGTCATTCCTTCCATGTGACATCTCAATGTTTTCTTCATGGCTCCATCTTTTTGTTGTTTCTTCTTTCTTCATTTCAATTTAATCTATTACAATTTTTTTCACAAGTACAATATTCTAATTATATCATTTTCTTACATAACTATCAATTGTTTATATAAATCTTTTTTCTAACTAATGGTAAAATTGACACCATATCTTAAAATATTCTGAATCCTCTCTTTGTTTGATCATCAAAGTTAATCTATTCATTTCTGCACAATCTAATTTTTTTTTAATAACTTCTCCTTCCAGGGGTATTTTCTCTGTTTTTCAGTTTTGTGCAAAAACAATTCTTGCTGCTGTTATTACATGTATGATCAAATAAATATTTTCTTTACTGGTTTTCTCTGGGAGGATACCCAATAAGAACAGCTCCAGTTTTAAATCAATGTGTTGTTGAGTCATTTCTTCTAACCATACCTTTATTCTGTTCCAATAATTTTTAGCTTCTGAGCATATCCACCACATATGATAATAAGATCCTGGTAACTGGTGACATTTCCAACATTTAGCTGATTTATCTTTAAACATTTTTGCCAGTTTTTCAGGAGGCATATGCCATCTATAAAACATTTTATATTGATTTTCTTTATATGCAGTGGACATTGTTAATTTGTAGTTCCATAACTGTTGCCATTTATCTAAATCTATTGAGTATCTGAAATTTTTGGCCCATGCTATCATTGTTTCCTTTCCTTGTTCATCTTCTTGTTCAATACCCCAAAAAAAGTTATAGATTTTAAAAATTAATTTATCCTCTGTTCCGTGAGTATCCTATCCAGCTCTGTCTTTTCTAAGTAAAAACCATATAGTTTGGCATCTTTTTCATATCTTGTTTGTATTTGCATGTACATATACCAATCTAATTCAGTCATCTGTTCTTCCAAATTTTGCTTCAGCTTCAATTCCCCCTTATCTGTTAGTAATTCCTTATACTTAACAATCTTTCTAAAGTTAAAAGTATTTGGATATATTAAAGCTTCCATTGTTTTGTTTTTTTATTCAAAACGTTTTACAAACCCCCCCCCCTTTCCCCCCCAACCCCCCTCCCTTCACTAATCCCTCCCCCCTCCCCCCTGACTTCCCGGATGAAGCACAAGGTATAGTTAAAAATAAAACAAACATATGCTAAGAAGATTTTCCCCCAAAACTATTATACCAATTTTCCCTCTCTAGCTCTGACTTCCTCCTAACACAACCAAAATCCTTCAAGAAAAAATAAATAAAAAAATAAAAAAATTAACAATTAAGAATAACAAAATATGTAAATCAATAAAACAAATTAATCCTAAAGTATTTAAAACCAACTAAAACATAAAAATCCAATCCAGTTCAAAGAATATCTCCCTTATAGCTTCTATAACCATATAATTTTTCCCCCAGGTCTTTCTTACATAAACTCTTTCAAAAATATTCTATTCAAAATACAATACAACACATTATAAAATTTCAATACCAAGAATTACAGTAGCTATTCAAATTTAGTCCATCCTCGTCAAAATCCAGTATAAATCCAAATACCTAGTCTTTTATAATAGATATAAAACATATAATCAACCCATTTCTTCCAGATCTTCCTCACATATTGTCTTTCAGGGACAGTAATTTTTGTCTGTTAATAATTCAAAGGATAATACTTTTGTCTCTTGCCATTTTTTTTGATGCATTAATCTCTGTCTTTCCTTCATTTCTCCTTTTGAAAAGTCAGTCACAGTATTGCCTAATAGATCCTTATGTTCAAAAATCCACAAATTACTACTATATATTCCATCAATCCAAAGAGAGAATTCTTGAAAAGCATTAAGCCTGTAAATTTTTTCAGTTCGGGAAACAGCCTCCTGTAGCACAAATTCTGACATTTCATCCAAACTATTTAAAAATGAAACTTCTTTACATCAACTTGTTTATTCACGATCATATCTTCATATTTATCCATTTTTATTTGTATCTCCTCCATTGCATTTAAGAAGCTTTCCATTGTTGATAACCATGTTGGAATTTTCATAAAATATTTGTCTCTAACCTTCTCCCATACCAATAGCAATGCATTTCTTATATGGTGTCTGTGAAAGTACGTATATATCTTACTTTTCCCATACTATTAGAAAAACATGCCATCCCAGTTGCAAATCATGTCCTTCCAAAGTAAATAGTCTTGTGTTCCTTAATTCCACCCGTTCCTTCATCCAAGTCAGTGCTGCTGCCTGGTAATATAGTTCCCAATTCGGCAGTCCAAATCCTCCCTGTAACCTTGTATCTTGTAACATCTTTACACTTATTCTAGCTTTTTTCCTTTGCCATATAATTTTTTTTTGTTATCTTATTAAGATGTTGAAAATAAGTCTTTTCAAGTTTTACCAGTACTGTCTGGAATAGATATAATAGCCTTGGTAATATATTTATCTTTATAATTGCTATCCTTCCCATAAGTGAAAGTTGTAGATTTTTCCATCTCTCCAAATCTTTCTCAATTTGTTCTTTTAATTTAATAATTGTCCTCTTTTATCGTTACACATCTTGATGTTAAATGTATTCCTAGGTATTTCACTTTTTTCACCACTTGTATGTCCAATTTCTCTTTTATCTCTTTTCTGTTTTTCTGTAATGTTTTTCACCAATATTTTTGTTTTTTCCTTATTTATTTTTAAGCCAGACACTCTTCCATAGCACTCTATTTGTTCTAATAGTTCAGGACCCATTGTATGAGGTTCTTGTAGAATAAATACTAAGTCATCAGCAAAAGCTTGTAATTTGTATTCTTCTTTTTTAATTTTCATCCCTTTTATATTTTCATTTCGCCTAATATTCCTGTTTAAAACTTCTAAAGTCAAAATAAATAACAATGGAGAGAAAGGACAACCTTGTCTTGTACCTTTCATAATTTTAATGTTTTCTGTCATTTCTCCATTCATCATTATCTTAGCTGATTGTTTCTCATAAATTGTTTTTATAGTATTTATGAATCTCTCCCCAAAGTCCATTACCTTCAATTGTTTTATCATAAATTGCCAATTCATGTTATCAAAGGCTTTTTGAGCATTTAGGAATATCATTGCCATTTGTTTTTTTGGATGTGCTTCTTGACTCCATTTTTTGATTCTAAAAATTACTGTCCTTTTTAAGGGGAGGCAGGGGTAAGATTGAGGCTGAGAGCATTAAGGGTTTTTTTCCACAGCAAGGGGTGTGAAAAAGCAAAATGGCTGGCAAATCTTTTAAGTGCTCAGAATGGGATGCTGTATTTGAGGTAAAATTGTCCAGGACAAAATAAAATTTTGCTAGAATTGTTATTTCTAATTTCCTAATGTCTGTGGAGATTCTCAGTCATCCAGATCATATTTTCTGAAAGGCAACTTTATCCAAAAGGCAACTGGACTGTTTTTATCCATGAGGAAGAAGAACAAAATATTTCGTTTTTAGTTCAAGAAACTACATCAGTTCTGATGGTGAGAGGGATGGAAAGATAGGTTCTGACACTAAAAAAAGTGATTTATGACCGTTTTTCACTCCTCTGACCATTGCAGCATCCTCATGGTCATGTGATCAAAATTCAGATGCTTGGCAATTGACTCATATTTATGATGTGTGTCCTGGTGTCACGTTATTACCTTTTGCGACCTTTTGACATGCAAAGTCAATGGGGAAGCCAGATTCACTTAACAACCATTATACTAACTTAACAATTGAAATGATTCACTTAACAACTGTGGCAAGAAAAGTCATAAAATGAGGCAAAATTCACTTAAGAGCTGTCGCACTTAGCAACAGAAATTTGGGGCTCAGTTGTGGTTGTAAGTTGAGGACTACCTGTATTGTTGATACTTCCAAAACTTGGTTTGTTTATTGTATTGGATTTTATTTTTTGCAGCCACATTATGTTACTGAGTGGCCTGCAACCAATGATAATTTAAGATCTTTTTTCCACCAGATATGATTGGCAAGCCAGAATCCCTATTTGGTGCCAAGATTTTTAATTTCTGCACTAAGGGATGGACTCTGTATTTGTTTATTTTAATTTTAATTTCATGTTGTTATTCTCATCCCATTTCTGCAAACTGCAAAGTAGATTTTTGTTTTATTTCTATCCTGCACAGTTATGTATCATTTGTACATCTAATGACCATTTTCTCTACCACATAATTCAGATCATTAATGAAAATGTTAAAGAATGCTGGCCCCAGAACTCATTCTTGTGGAGTCCCACTAATCACCTTGTTCCAGTTTAATGAGAAATCTTTGAGAAATGCTATGTATAATTTTCAGGCCCTTTGTATATCCATTTAGTTGTCATATCCTTCAGCCCAAATCTAGTTTTCTAATCAGAAGGTCATGAAATTCTTTCTCAGATGCTTTGCTGAATAACATTTGTTATGTTGTCTGCAGCATTTCCAAACAATGAAAAAAATAGCTTGGTTTAAAAAAATTGAAAGATTCACTTACCAAATCTATGTTCATTTCTGACAATTGAAAATAATAAGATCAATTCTCTTTTGAATTGAGCTTCACTTCTGGTGACTATACAGAAATATCCATATCCAGGCAATTTTCCTGGCAACAATACAAAAATGCCCTTTTTAAAGACTCTTTTTTGTCTTCTGATTCTTTACTCCAGCCCTGGGATCTTCTAGTACTCTTCCTTTCAAGCCTTAACAATCTCCAGTTCAGCTTAGCTTTTGAAAACTAGCCAAGGTTTGCTGGATGTTCTTTCCTTCTCCCAGTTGTTTCTCCTGATATTTATTATGTTCTCAGTTTATTTAAAGCAAATATCAATAGTTTGAGCTAGGCAGGATTGAACTAGATAAAGTTCAAGTTCTCTTCCAAACTTTTCATTCCATGAATTTGTGAATGCTACTTTTTTTTGGGAAGCATTTGTAACAAATACACACATTTGAATACAGTCAGTTTTAATTATTCTTACATTCAAAATTTTCAGCACTACATTATCAGTTTTTCAGTTTTTGCTACAGTATTTCCATTTTCTTGCCTAAATAATCTCTATTAGTTAGTATTAGATCAAGGATAATTGCTCTTCCTCAGCTTTCCACCACAGACTCACAGTTGATATTAAGGAATTAAATTCATCCTTTATCAATAAATCTACTATTATTCCTAGTACTAAAGGCAGGATAAATAACAACAACAACATAATTGAAACAAAGAATAACTGAGCATCACTTCAATCTTGATTGCAGAAAATATGACTTCTGTAACAGAGTTATTAATACCTGGAACACACTACCTGACTCTGTGGTCTCTTCTCAAAATCCCCAAAACTTTAACCAAAAACTGTCTATTATTGACCTCAGCCCATTCCTAAGAGGTCTGTAAGGGGTGTGCATAAGAGCACAAACGTGTCTACCGTTCCTGTCCTATTGTTTCTTTCTTTTTTTTTTTAATTTTTTAATCATATTTATATACCGCCCTATCTCCCGAAGGACTCGGGGCGGTTAACAGGCACTTAAAAAATAAATATAAATATAAATACATAAATACAACATAAAAACAATTAAATTTTTAATTTAATTTTTAAAACAATTTTTAAAACAATTAAAAAACTTATTCTAAAAGCCCGATAGTTAAAATTATGATTAAAAATATAAAACTAAAACCCAATTTAAAACCCATAAATTTAAAATCTAACTCAGTCCCGCGCAAATAAATAAGTGTGTTTTAAGCTCGCGGCGGAAGGTCCGAAGGTCCGGAAGCTGACGAAGTCCTGGGGGCAGTTCATTCCAGAGGGTGGGAGCCCCCACAGAGAAGGCCCTTCCCCTGGGCGTCGCCAGACGACATTGCCTCGCTGACAGCACCCTGAGGAGTCCCTCTCTATGAGAGCGCACGGGTCGGTGAGAGGTATTCGGTCGCAGTAGGTGGTCCCGTAAGTAACCCGGCCCTATGCCAGGTTTGTACCACGCAGATTTCCTTTCATTATATCCAATTAACATAGTTATTACATACTTATGCTTATATATATGCTTATATATTATATAGTTATTTTCATGCTTATTCTTATATATACTGTTGTGACAAAATAAATAAATAAATAAAAAATAAATAAATCTAGAACAGCACAAAAACATCAGAATAAGGCTGCCTGCATTGAAGTTTGTTCCAAAGAAACAGTTAACACAAGCGTTAAAAGATGCCAATACTGCAATATCAAGTATAAGCACCAACTCACTGCAAGAAACAAACCAACTAATGTACAGCATGGATGCAGTTATAATTGAATACCTGGGATGCAAAATCAACAACGAAGAAAAAAAACCAAACACTTTACTGAAAACCATTTTTGATATGGTGGAAGAACTAAACTTGATTGATGTGTGCCGAACGTTAAATCCCAAAGAGAAAAAAATTACTTTTTATTCCAACCCGCATAAGTCCTTTTCAAAAATAGGCAAGATATGGACAAACCGAGAATTAAGTAAAGAAGTAGAAAATGTAGAGATTCTCCCAAACATTTGGGCAGATCATAATCCCTTAAGAATAACATGGAAGGGTCAAAAAAAGAAAATTAGAAGATGGACTTTAAACCCACAGATACAAAAGATTAACCAGGAATTGACCCTATTTCTTGAGGTAAATAATAAACAACATACTTCTTTGCAGAACTTATGGGACACAATAAAAGCATATACAAGAGGGGTAACTATAGCATATACGGCAAAAAGAAATAAGGAAAAACGGAAACAGCAAGACATATTAGTGAAAGAATTAGAACAGCTAGATTTCAGCTAGATTAGAACAGCTAAAATTTCAAAGAAGGCCAGGTGATGTACAACTAATTGAAGAATTAACATTAGTAAAACATAGATTAAACCTAACAGAACAAACAGAACACGTTAAAAATATTAAATATGCGAAACAATACCAATTTGAGAACGCAAACAAACCAGGGAGGTAGATATTGTACAAATTAAGAAAAGGAAAGGAAAATAGAATAATACACCAACTGCAGAATGAGGTTGGGAAGTTACAAAATAAAGAAGAAATTAAAAGGATTGCATTAAAATACATTGAGAATTTATATGATCAGGAGGAAACTGAGATAGAAAAAATTAACAACTATTTAAAAGAGAAAAAGATGCCCATTTTAGAGGAAGATAAGAGAATGTTGCTAAATAAGGAAACAACATCGACAGAGATAAAGGAAGCGATTCAAAGACAAAAAAATAATAAGACCCCAGGATCAGATGGGGGAGAATTTTACAAAAACATGTGGGAACTATTAGAACCTATTCTTTTAGAACTATACAATGAGATCCTACTAGAAGCAAAAATGCCTGTTTCATGGAGAGAAGCATATATCACAGTGATTATGAAAGAAGGTACCGATCCAAATCAAATCCAAAATTACAGGCCAATTTCAATTTTAAACGCAGATTACAAGATCTTTATGGCTATCATAGCAGGAAGGATGAAAGGAATACTTAATGAGATTATTCAGTCTGACCAAAATGGCTTTTCCCTTCTAGACAAATTAGAGCTAATACAAGAATAGTACTGAATATATTAGAGTATTATGAGGCGCATCCAGAAAAACAAGTTGCCCTTGTTTTTCTGGATGCATAGAAAGCATTTGACAATTTAAATTGGAAATATATGATTAGACAAATTAGAGAAATAAAGTTCGGAGACAAATTTGAACAAATGATTGAAGCAATTTATTCATTTCAAAAAGCAAGCATAATAATAAACAGAGAAATCATGAAAACATTTGAAATAAAGAAAGGAGTTTACCAGGGATGCCCACTGTCACCTCTGCTTTTCATTTTGACCCTAGAGTCATTATTGACGAAGATTAGAGCAAATTCAGAGATTAGGGGAACTAAAATTAGAATGGAAGAATATAAATTGATGGCCTTTTTAAAAAATTTGCATTTATATCCCGCCCTTCTCCGAAGACTCAGGGCGGCTTACACTATGTTAGCAATAGTCTTCATCCTATTTGTATATTTATATACAAAGTCAACTTATTGCCCCCAACAATCTGGGTCCTCATTTTACCCACCTTATAAAGGATGGAAGGCTGAGTCAACCTTGGGCCTGGTGGGACTAGAACCTGCAGTAATTGCAAGCAGCTGCTGTTAATAACAGACTGCATTAGCAGTCTGAGCCACAGAGGCTCAGATGATCTGGTATTCTTTTTGGAAGACCCAAAGGAAACAGGACCCATATTAATATAGGAAATAGAAAAATATGGGGAGGTAGCAGGTCTTAAAATTAATAATACAAAAACAAAAATGATAGTTAAAATTAACAACACAACAGGAAAAGGAGTTAGAAGAAAAACTGGGATTACAGAATGTGAGAAAAATTAAATACCTAGGAATTTGGCTAACAACAAGATGTTCTTCAATTAAAGAAGACAATTATGTAAAGCTTATGCAACAAATTAAAATTGATTTGGAAAGATGGGGGATATTAAATCTATCCATACTGGGTGGGATTGCAACGATTAAAATTAATATTCTTCCGAAACGGCTACATTTTTTTTAAACCATTCCCATAGATAAGAAATTTTTCACAGAATTGAACCAAATTACAAACAAATTTATATGGGCAAAAAAAAAAGCAAGAATAAAACTAGCCCTTTCAGGACAGTAGAAGCAGAGGTTCTACTCCCAGATTGGCAATTTTATTATTAGCAGCAACCTTAGTTTGGATTAAAGAATAGATCAATTTGAGAAATAAAAGATTACTCATATTGGAAGGACATGATTGAAAAAAAGGATGGCATTCCTTCCTATGGGACAGAGAGAACAAATCTCATTCATATTTCTTACAACATAAAATACAAATAGAATGAGACTATTGCCTTATACACTGTAAGCCGCCCTGAGTCTTCGGAGAAGGGCGGGGTATAAATGTAAACAACAAAAAACAAAACAACAAATACGAGAAGTCCTAATGCAAACAGGGCAAGAAATTAAGAAAAAACATTATATGAAAATCCCTAATTGGGTTTCGACGATGGAAGCAATGATCCATCCCAATACTCTGAATCTAAGTAAAATGGCAAAATACAGTAAAATTCTAGATAACCAGGAGAATCTAAAAAATAGGCAAGAATTAGAAGAACAGGGAATAAATATAGATTGGTGGCCTTACAATTAAAATCAAGATATATAAAAGATAAAGATGAATATGGTATTAAAATTCTACTAAAACAATTAGATAAAATGGTCTGAATGAAAAATTAATAATGAAAATTTTTAATTATTTATTAGAATTTGACAGAGCAGAAGATATAGTAAAAGGAGATATGATAGCCTGGGCTAGAAATATTGGGCACAATATCGAATTAGAGGATTGGGAAACAATTTGGAACAAAAATTATAAACTAACCAGATCAGCAAAATACAAAGAAAATCAATAAAAAATGTTTTACCGTTGGTATTTGGCACCTTCTAGATTGGTAAAAATATATCCAAATTTAAACCCCAATTGTTGGAAATGTGGACAAAAGCAAGGTACCTTCATTCATACATGGTGGTCATGCTCTGAAATAAAAAAATACTGGATGAAAATACATAGATACAGGAAGTAACAGGCTTCCAGATAGAGCTGTTTCTTCTAGGAATGATGAAAACAAAATATGAAAAAACAGCAACATATATTATTTTACATATGACAACAGTGGCAAGATTGGCATTTGTGCAATGTTGGAGAAGCTCAAATACACCCTCTGAAGATTTGATAATTAGAAAAATATTGGATTGTGCCGAGATGGACAAAATGACACTTGAACTGAAAAGACGGATGGATTTGGTTTTTTATGTAATATGGGAGAAGTGGTATAATTGGGTCAAAAATAGGAAAAAAGGAGAAATAACAGATAGTAAAATTAGTAAGAATTAGAAATTCAAATTAGAATTAGTAATATAATTTAATAAAATTATATAGAGTATAGGAGAACACTAATGGGATGATATGTAAATGGTCACAGTCATGCACAAGAGTTGAATAAAAATTGTTTAATTGTTAAAATTTAATAAAAATTTATATTAAAAAAAAGAACTGTATTTCCCCATAATAGCAGTGGACTGGAAGTCTATGAAACAATTCTGCTGACTCTCAGTCATGGTTTAGTCTTATGATGTTGACTCTCCTCCCTAGCTTTTCAGTGGTACTGAAAAAGCATTGATAAATTCTTAATAATGGCAAATATGAGTTGGACTCCATTTTCCACTGACTTTATATCTATCTATCTATCTATCTATCTATCTATCTATCTATCTATCTATCTATCTATCTATCTATCTATCTATCTATCTATCTATCTATGCAAGAAAAACCAAATGCAGAGGTATGGAATAGATGGTATCTGGTTCAATAGCAGTAACCCAGAAAGGGATCTTGGATTCCTTGTGGACAATCATTTAAATATGAGCCCATAGACTGCTACAGCTGCGAAAAAAAGCCAATGAAATCCTAGGCTGTATTAACAAAGGGATAGAATCGAGATAGTATGAAGTGTTAATGCCATTTTATAAGGCCTTGGTAAGACTACACTTGGAATATTGAAACCAGTTTTGGTTGCCAGGATATAAAAAAGATGTTGAGACTCTAGAGAGAGTGCAGAGAAGAGCAACAAAGATGATTAGGGGACTGGAAGCTAAAATATATGAAAAACGGTTGCAGGAATTGGGCGTTTGTAATTTAATGGAAAGATAGACTAGAGGAGACATGATAGCAGTGTTCCAATGTCTAAGGAGCTGCCACAAAGAAGAGTGAGTGAAGCTATTCTCCAAAGCACCAGAAAGCAAGACAAGAAACAATGGATGGAAACTACTGTAATCAAGGAGAGAACCAACCTGGAACTAGAGAAACTTTCTGGCAGTTAGAACAATTAATTAGTGGAACTTGCCTTCAGAAGTTGTGGATGCTCCAACACTGGAAGTTTTTAAGAAGATATTGGGCAACTTTTTGTACAGGGTCTCTTGCATAAGCAGGGAGTTGGAGTAGAAGACTTCCAAGGTCCCTTCTAACTCTGTTAGTGTATTCTGTTCTGTTATGCAAAGATATCTGCAGTGTAGCGTCTTGATCTACTCATGTGGGTTCTGTGTTTCTGCACTGTCCTATTCAGAACATTGCAGGGCTAAACTTCGCTTTGGCAGGAGCCCTGTCTGTCCATAGGAGGCTATGTTCACGTTTTAATGGTACATAGTTAGAAGATTCATCCTCAGTCTTTCTTATAACAGACTATATTGTTTCACTTTCCCCTTTGATTTTGATTACAGGGATTTGATGCCTTAGACTACATTGGTTAGGAAATATATATAGATTTTAAAAGCCTATTTAAAATGTGCTGCAGTGTGGAAAGAGCTCCCTCTTTGAATGATTATTCTCTACATCAAATTTGCATAGGGAAAGCTCAGTTTCTCCACCTTTTCTGAAACAAGCACCTTTGTTTCCCTTTAGCCAAAAGTGTTCTAGTGGCAGATTGCATACCAATGCTATCAATGTTCTGTTTATCCATTGCACAATAATCTCCCTTCACTTCCAAAGAGAGTGAAATATTTCTGTTTCTTTGTTATCATAGTCAGATCACTTTCTGGTTAATGTTTGGTTGTTTGATTTATTAGATTTATAAGCCATTCCAACCCATGTGACTCCAAGTGGATTGCAGATGTAATAATAAAAGACAATGGGGGAAACCCCCCCCCTGCAAAATCTATCATCCAAAGGGAAGTGCAAAGAGAATTGATATCCAAAGGGGGTCTGTCGCTCAGGGTCTGGAGAAAGAGCCTCCTGGAGGCTCCTGGAACAGGGACGGGATTGGGTCATATGAATCTCAAGAGAATATGTTTCCAGAGGACAGAGAAGGTCTGTTTCCGGGGTCTTGTTATGGGGAAAAATAGGATTTGTCACTAGGTATGCATGCTTGAGATCTTGTACTAAAGTTGAGATAATAAAGAAAGGAAAAAAGAAACATTATAATTTCATACATAGCAAGGATTTACATGGAGAAGATTCACAATGATATAGAGATACTTTACAAGGTCAGAAGGAAATTGGGTGACCTGGGCACAAAGAGACCAATGTTAGTATACAGGTAGTCTTCAAGATACAGCCATAATGGAGCCTGCCTATTATGGTCACATGTTGCAACAGCTGTTAGGTGAAGCATCCCACCTAACAACCCCCCCTATCCTTGTTGTCCCCAATAAATCATTAAATGAATGCCTGGGGAGCTTCTGGGGGAGTGGAGGCCCTTGAAGGTCTAGCACAGGGCCAGGCCCACCTGCCCTAGCCCACCCAAGGCCTCCCCCACCCGAAGACACCCTGTGCAATGCTTCCCCCACTTGGCTCCCCACAGGCCTTTTTCTATTCCCACTGGTCCCACCACAACAGGCCAAACATCTTTCTCCTCACTTACCTTTTGAAGAGCTCCAAGGCCTTCCAGAGTACTGGAACTGATTGCTTCTTTGTGCAGCTGCATAATGCGGTTCTGGAAGGGGATGTCATTTGTCCTATCCACGAAATGGTGGTTTTCAGATTGCTTTATTTTGCTGCCTTAACGATGTCTGTTCAGCTTTGCAGAAGCTTTCTTGACATTTCGCAGCCTGGTACATTCAGCTCTAGCTGATTGCTACTGAAATAGCACTAATGTCAGGGTTCCAAGTAACACTCCCAACCAAGTAAGGCTCCGAGGCAGGCAGTTCCTTAAAGTTCCATTTTATTAGTGATGTCATATCGACACATCTGGGAAAACCTGAATCTGAAAACTCCTGAGTTTTCTCCACCCAAAGGAAAGTCAAAGTCCCATCCGCTGCACCCACATGTCCATCACATAGTCCAATCAATCCATCATCCCAACTAGAGATGCCTCCCAGTCACAGCTTTCCAAGTGCAGGCTGAATGTTCTTGACTCTCAGAGAAAAGAATGTTGTTATGGCTAAATGTCCCTACCATGCAACTCCCCTCCCACTTTCCCACGGCCCTGAAGATCCAAAGAAAAAGATGGCCTTCAGGGCGTACAGCTAGTTCTCCAAGCATCATCAAAATCCTCTATAAAGAAATCACACAATTCCTCAAGTGAATATTTTCCAGGGCTGTGAAAAAATTGAACCAGGGTGAAGTAGATGCTTCTAATTCCATTATTTAGATACTGTGGAAATGCTTTTTTCTAACTCAGTTGAGACATCTGGATCAAAATATCTAAATCTTTAAACATCTTTATTAAAAATGAATCTGGAGGATAAGTAAGTTAAAAAGTCTATGGGTGGAAAATGGGTATAATATCATACACAATCAATGGGAAATATGTGGATTAATGGATTTAAATTTTCATTGAATTACAATTTGAAAGATTTTTTTAAAATAAAAGGATGCATTGTTAATATTTTAATTCCTGAAAAATTGTCAGGAGGAATAAAGGAATATCAAATAAGTGTTGAAAATGGTAATTATTGTGACAATACCTTTTATCATTGTAACGATACATTACATTGTATCATTGTACATTGATACATCGTATCGTTGTACATTGTACATTGTTCATTACATTGTAAGGAACATGTAAGAGTGCCAAGATTTATTGGGATCATCAGATATGTTGTTTGATTCAGAAAAAAATAAAAATGGAAACTAGAAAACTATAAGCTTTTCTTTTATTGTGGATTAGAAGATTGGAAGAAAACATGGGATTTTGTTTCTATATTTAATAGCAGCGATGAAACTTTTACATCCATAATGATGGATGATGCATTAATTTCCACAACTGAAGAATGGATTTTGAAATTAATGGAATTGGCAGAGCTGACAAAATTTTGATAAAAGACAAAAACCTGTCTAGTTTTGCTTCTATTTGGATATCATTTCTGGACTTCTTACATGAGAATCTGTCAAGAGTGGCGTTCCTCAAGGCAGCGTTCTTGGACCAACACTCTTCATACTATACATAAATGATCTTTGTGACCATATCTCAAGTAATTGTGTTCTCTTTGCTGACGATGTCAAACTATTTAACACCACAGACAATACATCTACCATTCAAAAAGACCTTGATCATTTAACCACTTGGTCCAAAACATGGCAACTCCAAATCTCATCCAGCAAATGCTCAGTCTTACATATTGGAAAAAAGAACCCAAACACTAAGTACATGCTTGATGGACATTACCTTGCAGATGACCCCCACCCTGTTAAAGACCTTGGAGTTTTCATATCAAATGATCTAAGTGCCAAAGCCCACTGCAACTACATAGCAAAAAAGGCTCTAAGAGTTGTAAACCTAATCTTGCGTAGCTTCTTTTCCAAAAACACTACACTACTAACCAGAGCATATAAAACATTTGCTAGACCAATTCTAAAATACAGCTCGCCTGTCTGGAACCCTCACCACATTTCTGACATCAATACAATTGAACGTGTCCAGAAGTATTTTACAAGAAGAGTTCTTCACTCTTCTGAAAACAACAAAATACCTTATCCCACCAGACTTGAAATCCTAGGCTTAGAAAACTTGGAACTCCGTCGCCTTCGACAAGACCTAAGCTTAACTCATAGAATCATCTATTGTAATGTCCTTCCTGTTAAAGACTACTTCAGCTTTAATTGCAATAATACAAGAGCAACCAATAGATTTAAACTTAATGTTAACCGCTTTAATCTAGATTGCAGAAAATATGACTTCTGTAACAGAATCATCAGTGCTTGGAATACTTTACTGACTCTGTGGTCTCTTCCCATAATCCCAAAAGCTTTAACCAAAAACTTTCTAATATTGACCTCACCCCATTCCTAAGAGGACCATAAGGGGCATGCATAAGAGCACAAACGTGCCTACTGTTGCTGTCCTATTGTTTTTCTTTTTCTCCTTCACACACACACACACACACACACACACACACACATATATATGCTTATTCCTCCTAATATTTACTCTTATATATGTTTATACACTATACAATCTTTTCTGTATGATACTTATATATATTGTTGTGACAAAATAAATAAAGAAAGAAAGAAAGAAAGAAAGAAAGAAAGATAAAAAGGAAGTGCTGAAAAAATAAAATAAAAAAGAAAGATAAAAATGAAATGCTGTGGACATAGTATACTTAGATTTTAGTAAGACATTTGACAAAGTAGACCACAATCTACTTCTTGGAAAGCTAGAAAAATGTGGAATAGACAACATCACTACCAGATGGATTTGTAGCTGGCTGACAAACCATACTCAATGAGTAGTCCTTAATGGTACTATATCCACATGGAGAGAAGTAGCAGTGGGGTACAACAAGGCTCCATTTTAGGCTCAGTACTCTTCAATATCTCCATTAATGACTAAGATGAGGGAACAGAAGGGCAACTCGGCCAATTTGTAGCTGATACTAAACTGGCAGGAAAGCTTTTGCACAACTGTGCAAAGACAAGATAAGGATCCAAAAAGATCTTGACAAACTTGAACTGTAATGTATCTTTAAGAGTTTTGGAGGGAAATTAGAGCGGGAAATAGCACGTTGCTGATTGGCCGAAGCCTCCGACTGAACTGTATATAAAGAGGGGTTTTTCTGTTGTTGGTTGCTGGGTTCACTATAAACTAAAGAGCTGTTGTTACTCATCTGGTCTCCTGCCTCGTTATTGCCCGAATCTAACACTGGCGACGAAGGTGGGATCTCGAGGCAAAAGAGCGCCAGGAAAGAGCTGAGCTAACCAGGAATACGCGAACCCAGCAAAATAAGGGCGGATAGCAGCGATGTCCAGCTACACACCGCCAGCGCCATTCGACCCAGCTAAAGAAAAATGGGGGTCATACATGGCTCGTTTCGAGTGCTTCCTCGAAGCGAACGAACTCCAGGGGGTCTCCGACAACAGGAAGAGAGCGTACTTCCTAAGCCACTGCGGTTCGGAAGTTTTCGACACCGCAGAGTCGCTTTCGGAGCCAACGCCGGTACAGTCGGTACCGTGGCAAACCCTGCAGACCTGTTGTGACCCAGGTTCCTGGACCCAGACTCCTGGACTCGGATGATTCAGAAAATGAGGGAGAAGACCTGGCAAGCCCTGCTTCTCTTGAGCCCTCTCCCTCCCTGGCACCCACTCAAAGGGAGGGGCCGGCAAGGCCTGATTCTCCCGGGCCTTCTTCTGATTTGGCAACGCCCCAAGAACAGTTTTGGAGGGACGCAAGATTACGAAGGCTTGATCGGCGTGCGCAGCAGCGGAAGAGTTGGGACAAAGCCAAGTCATAATTGTCATGCAGTGACATCTGCAGAGACTATAAATAGGAGGCGGGACTTCCTGGTTTTTTGTCTTGGACAAAGTAATGAGTTGGCGCGAGCTAATGAATTGGCGCGAGCTAACTGTTTTAATGGAGGGAAGAATATATTCGTGAGTAATTCTGGCCTTATCTATAATTTCCTCGTTATCTCCAGAAACTTGGCAGGCCCGTGGGTAGACGTGGCCAGGACATGTATCTATGTAAATAAAAGGAAAAAGGAAGGCCTCTGACGGACTCTTTGCTGGGAGTATTGGGGAAGGAAACAGAACATTTTGTCCAAGACCTGACTAAAACATCTTCCACCAAAGATGGATCAGCAGCAGGTACAGCAGCAGTTAGAGCAGCTACGCGGCTAATCAACAGCTCCAGCAGCAAGTGGCTCACTTGGCAGGCCAACTTGCTGCCAGGAATGTGCCTGCAGCCCCCCATCCTCCCACTCCTCCTCCTCGCCGCAAGTGCCCGATAACCGTGCGGATAAGTTTTCTGGGCAGCCTGAGATGTTCCCGACCTTCTTGGGACAGTGCCAGCTCTACATGGCTATGAGGCCAGAGGATTTCCCAGACGACCGGGCTAAGGTGGCCTTCGTGATTAACCTTCTTTCCGGCTCGGCTGCTCGATGGGCCACGCCCTCTTGCTCCAGGACAGCCCCTGCTGGCGGACCAACAGCGTTTTGGCAGCACCTCGCACCATGTATGAGGACCCGTTCAATGCTGACGGCAACCAGGCGCCTTAAGGAACTCCGTCAAGGAAACGCCCCTGCAGGAGTACATCGCGAATTTCGTCTTTTGTGCCAGGACTCTGACTGGAATGATGCAGTGCTGGTGGGCGCGTTCAGGAGGGACTCTCAGAGGAATTGCAAGACGAGCTGGCCCGCGTGGAGGCGCCCGCGGACCCTCGACAACTTGGTGCCCTTTGTCTCTGCCTCGATGCCCGTCTGCAACGGCGACCGTCCCGTCGCACCCCGGGACCCTCCGTCGACATCTGCACCCCACTTCCTGCACCACCAGCACCCAGGGTCGCCCACGCTTTGTAACCGCTGCGGAAGAGCCCATGGAGTTGGGAGCGGCCAGACCTCGCCTAACAGCCCAGGAGCGGAACCGGGCGCCAAGGGGATTGTGCCTGTACTGTGGGGAGCCCGCCACTTCGCCGCTTCTTGCCCCAGAAAGCGAAGTGGGGCACGACGCCGGTCCCGAATCACAGCGTGACCAATCGGAAGCGGGCAGGCCCGACCGGGAAACCCTAGGTCGGGCACGTACTAAGCCCCACTGGACGTTGCGGAAGTAGACTCTGGGCCCCTCGGCATCTGATTCTGGACACACGGATATGGTTGGGGAACCAGTCGGACGGGCTCCAGGCGCATGCGCTGGTGGACTCAGGGCCACAACAAACTTTATGGACCAGGCCTTTGTGACCCAGTTTGCGGTCCCGTGGTTCCGTGGACCCTCCGATGCGGTAGAGACAATTGATGGGCGAGAACTGGTGTCCGGCCCCATTAAATTCGCCACCCAGCCTTTGCGCCTGGCTATTGGGGACCATGAGGAGGCGATCCAGTTTTATGTCACGGCGGACCTTCATTTTCCCTTGGTCCTTGGTTGGCCTGGCGGACCCACGATCCTCAGGTGGCCTGGTCGCGAACGCCATCTCTTTCCCGAGTCTGCAGTGCGTCGATCACATCCGCCACACCTGTGCCGGCCAGAACGTCCCCACCGCTGCCATCACCTTGCCTCCTGAGCTGACGGACTTCGCCGGCGTGTTCAGCGAGAAGGAGGCGGACCGACTACCCCGCATCGGCCCCTCGATTGCCCGTGGACCTTCTGCCCAACGCACCACTGCCTGTGGGACGCCTGTATTCCATGTCGGAGCCCGAGTTGGCCGCCTCAGGGACTTCCTGGACAAAACCTGGCCCGAGGTTCATCCGGCCTTCAAAGTCCCTCTCGGCCCGGTCCTCTTTGTGAAGAAGAAGACAGGGACTTGCGCTATGCTGTGATTACCGCCGCTAACGCCATAACGGTGCGGAATCGCTACCCCTGCCGCTCATCCCGGAGCTACTGGAAAGGTTGCGGAGGCCACGATCTTCACCAAGCTCGATCTCCGGGGCCTACAACCTGGTGCGGATACGAGAAGGAGGCGAATGGAAGGCGGCATTCGGCACCGATACGGACACTACGAATACACTGTCATGCCATTTGGGTTGACCAATGCTCCCGCTTTTCAGCACTTCATGAGCAGCGTGTTCCGAGACATGTTGGATCGGTTCGTGGTTATCTACCTCGGCGACATCCTGATTTACTCGGTCCAGGAAAGCCACCTTCGACCGTCAGTCTGGTTCTGCAACGCTTGCGGGAGCAACAACTCAATGCGGCTGGAGAAATGCGTCTTCTTCCGGACTTCCATAGAATTCCTCGGGCATATCATCTCGCCGAGGGCATAGCCATGGACCCATGTAAAGTAGAAGCTTTGTGTAGCTGGGAAGCCCTCGTCGGGTGAAGGATGTTCAGCGCCTACTGGGCTTCGCCAACTACTACGGACCTTCATCCCGGCTTCGCCACACTGACAGCTCCACTTACCCAGCTCCTCAGGAAGAAGGTTGCATTCGGTGGGGTCCCCGCAAGAAGCATTCACAGCCCTCAAGAAAGCCTTCGTCACGGAACCCGTCCTGAGGCATCCCGACCCGCTCCGGCCTTTTGTGGTGGGAACGGACGCGTCCAATGTGGCTCTGGGTGCGGTGCTGCTACAGGCTCCGTCGAATGGTGGCACATTTTTCCCGCGCTTACTACTCCCGGAAACTCAACCTTCCGAGCGCAACTACACTATCTGGGAAAAGAGTTGCTGGCTATCAAGGCTGCATTCGAGGCTTGGCGACACCATCTGGAGGGCCCGACATCAGGTGGAGGTCGACGGACCATCGGAATCTCGAGCACCTCACCACAGCTCGGAAGTTAAACCAGCGGCAGATCCGTGGTCGTTGTTTTGCCGGTTCAACTTCCGCGTGACCTACATTCCCAGCGGTCACAACCGGAGGGCGGATGCCCTGTCCCGCAAGCCAGAGTACCTCTGCGCCAAGGACCCCCTTCCTCCACGGACAGTGCTGCCGGCAGAAGCCTTGGCCGCAGCATGGGAGCCAGTGGACTTGCGGGCCCAGGTGCGAGAGGCGCAGCGCCAGGACGCCTGGTCGCAGCAAAGGAGGGCTGAGGTGGGCCCCACGTCTCCTTGGACCTTGGAGGAGGACTTACTCAAGTTTCGGGGGCGATTATATGTACCCACAGGACCACTCCGAGCCCTCGTCATGACCCAGTGCCACGACAACCCTGCAGCAGGACATTTTGGGTTCTTCAAGACCCTCCACCTGGTGACACGGACCTTTTGGTGGCCCCGAGTGCGGCATGATATACATGCCTACGTGACATCCTGCGTACCGTGCCAGCAAGCCAAGACCGCCACGGGGGCCCCTCCCGGGCTCCTCCAACCCTTGCCGACACCCGACAGACCCTGGGGGGCGATCTCTATGGATTTCCTGACAGACCTGCCGCCGTCCTCTGGGTTCACCACGGTGCTGGTGGTGGTGGACATGCTCACCAAGATGGCACACTTCATCCCATGCCGCGGACTGCCCACAGCCGCAAAAACGGCCCGTCTCTTTCTGCAGCACATCTTCCGCCTCCATGGTCTACCGGACAGGGTGGTTTCGGACCGCGGAGTTCAGTTCACAGCCCACTTCTGGAAGAGCCTGATGGCCGCGTTGGAGGTGCAGGTATGTCTGTCGTCATCGCACCATCCGGAGACCGACGGGGGTACAGAGAAGGTCATCGGTATACTGGAACAGTATCTCCGTTGCTTCATCAACCAGCAACAGGACAACTGGGCCGACTACCTGTCTCTGGCGGAGTTTGCTTTTAACAACTCTCAGCACACCTCTACTCAGATGACCCCGTTCTTTGCCAATGTGGGGTACCATCCGCGGCTCTTCCCTCTGGCACCACCGGACTCTCCTGTTCCCGAAACGCAGACCTTCCTGACGGAATTGCATGCGGTCCAACAGTTGGTACGTCAGCAGCTGAATCGGGCAAAGGAGGACTACAAACGGTCCGCTGACCGCTCCCGACGGGCAACGCCCCCGCTGGCAGTTGGAGACCGGTGTGGCTCTCCACCAAACACCTCCCGTCCGACCGGCGGTAAAGAAGTTGGACCACCGATTCATCGGCCCGTTCCTGTCGAGGCAGTCATCAACCCGGTAGCCTACCGACTGACCCTGCCACGATCCATGCGGATCCACCCCGTTTTTCACCGGTCCCTTCTGGTTCCTGAGGCCACACCGAGTCCCCTTCGGTGCCCAACAGCACCCGTCACTGTCGCCGAGGACGGGTCGGAGGAATACGAAGTCCACAGCGTAAGAGACTCTCGCTGGCTAAAGGGTCGTTTCCAATATTTGATCGCGTGGAAGGGATACGGGACTGATTTCTCCTGGGTAGATGCCTCCGACGTTCATGCCCTGACCTGGTGCAGGCCTTCCATGAGCAGAACCCAGCCCGACCGCATCCCGATCGTCAGCCCGGGGAAGGGCCCTGCGGTGAGGATAGTGTTGTGACCCAGGTTCCTGGACCCAGACTCCTGGACTCGGATGATTCAGAAAATGAGGAAGACCTGGCAAGCCCTGCTTCTCTTGAGCCCTCTCCTCCCTGGCACTCACACAAGGGGAGGGGCCGGCAAGGCCTGATTCTCCCGGGCCTTCTTCTGATTTGGCAACGCCCCAAGAACAGTTTTGGAGGGACGCAAGATTACGAAGGCTTGATCAGCGTGCGCAGCAGCGGAAGAGTTGGGACAAAGCCAAGTCATAATTGTCATGCAGTGACATCTGCAGAGACTATAAATAGGAGGCGGGACTTCCTGGTTTTTTGTCTTGGACAAAGTAATGAGTTGGCGCGAGCTAATGAATTGGCGCGAGCTAACTGTTTTAATGGAGGGAAGAATATATTCGTGAGTAATTCTGGCCTTATCTATAATTTCCTCGTTATCTCCAGAAACTTGGCAGGCCCGTGGGTAGACGTGGCCAGGACATGTATCTATGTAAATAAAAGGAAAAAAGGAAGGCCTCTGATGGACTCTTTGCTGGGAGTATTGGGGGAAGGGAAACAGAACAAGACCACCCTTCGGGCTCACTACGCACCGACGCCCTCAAAATTCGTTCAAAGGTTTGAATTACGGCAACGGATGCAACGAGAGGGCGAATCGATTCGTGTGTACATGGCAGCGCTGAGAAAAGCCGCCAACCATTGCGAATATTGAGACTTGGAAGACGCATTACTCGACCAACTCATTTGCGGGGTCAGAGACATCCGATTGCGACGGCGGCTGCTGTCCCGAAGCAACCTAACACTGGCAGTCGCCTTGGATGAGGCCAGGGCTCATGAGATGTCCACCCAAGCGGCAGAAACCCTGCAAACGCCGATCGCGCCAGGGACTGGGGTGAAAACAACCCCGGTCCACAATGAGGAAGTCCAGGCCGAGGAGGAAGGCGAGGAAGAGGAAGAAGTCTTCCACACCGGGAGGCCAGAGAAAGAAGACTGGGGCGAATGCGCGAGTTCGAGGACAACACCAACGACAATACTGCAAGTTTAAGGATGCGACTTGTCGGTGCGAAAGGAAGGGCACATAGCGCAGGCCTGTCGGCGCCCAACCTTCGCCAAAAATTCAAACCGACCAATCAGAGCTGAACGGCGGCGGCCCGTGATTGGTCGATTCAAAAAGGCACGAAGCTTAATCAGACTGCCGTGAGAGTAGGCCAGTAGCGGCTTGAAAACACACATTGAAGGTGCCGTGCCGAATGGAAGTGGACACTGGTTCATCGATCATGATCATGTCCTGGGACACTCGTGAAACGCTTGCCAGCCATTCGAGCGCAAGCTGCAACCACAGAAACTAAGGGTACAAGATTACCAAAATCGCATCCCGTCCGAGGTAAATCTGTCAAGTCAAGCACAATAAGACCCTGCCCATCACCGTGGTCGTGGAACCTTGCCGAGCTTGTTGGGACTGGACTGGTTCCGGGCATTGGGCATGGGAGTGACGAGTCTTCGAAATGGCGTCGACCTAAAAGACGAACTAATGAAGGAGTTGGTGGCGTCTTCAAAGACTGTTTGGGCAAGTACGAGGGACCCCGATCTCCTTTAACCTTGACCCACAGGTTGCCCCTATCCGATTAAAGGCTAGGAGGGTTCCGTCACCCTAAAGCCCAAAATTGACCGGGAGCTGGACAAACTAGTAAGCCAGGAATACTAGTGCCAGTTGACCATGCGAGTGAGACACCATAGTCACCCCAATCAAACCGGACGGGTCGGTCCGGTTGTGCTGACTACAAGGCAGCGCAATAAAGCGCTGCAGAAGAGTGCCTACCCGTCCCAGTAGTACAACACTTACTGCACTCTTTGGGGCAAGGCCAGGTCTTCGCCAAGCTAGATTTGGCCCAAGCCTATCAACAGTTACCCGTAGATAGCAGCACGGCAAGCAAAGCGATCGTAACGCACAGGGGTGCTTTTAAATGCCAGTTACAGTTTGGGGTTAGTGTGGCTCAGGGTTATTTCAGAACCTAATGGAGCAGCTATTGCAGGGACTCCCGAGGTGGTACCGTACTTTGATGACGTACTGGTATCCGCCGACAATCTAGAAGACTTAGGGTGGCTGAGAAAAGTTTTGGGCATTTTCCGGTCCGCGGTCTCAAAGTCAAACTGAATAAATGCCAGATCGGGGTAGGATCCGTGGAATTCCTGGGCTATCGGATAGACAAGGAAGAATCCACCCACTGAGAGCAAGGTTAGGGCAATCAGGAAGGCCCCAGCTCCCAAAACAAAACGGAGTTACAGGCATTCTTAGGTCTGGTCAACTTTTACGGTATTTTTAAAAATAAGGCGACCATAGCCGAACCGCTACACAAATTACTAACGAAGACAGCTGTGTGGTCTTGGGGAAAGCGGAAGCTAGGGCATTGAAGCAGTAAAAACCTTCTGTCTAGCGATAGCCTACTGATTCAATACAATGGCACGCTGCCATTGGTGTTAGTTTGTGATGCATCTCACGGGTGGGGCTGTGCTCAGCCACAGGTTGCCAAATGGCACAGAAGCCCCTATAGCATTTTACTCCCGAACAATGTCATCGGCTGAAAGAAACTATAGTCAGCTAGATAGAGAAGCCTTGGCCATAGTCTCCGTAAAGAAGTTCCATGAATATGTATTTGGCCGTGACTTCAAATCGTCACAGACCATAGACCCCTACTAGGTCTGCTGGCAGGCGACACCAACGCCCGTGGCACTTCGCCTAGACTGACCCGATGGACTATCTTTCTGGCTGCGTATTCTACAAATTACTGCATCGGCCAGGAAAGGAGTTAGGGCATGCGGACGCTTTGAGCAGATGCCCATTACCAGAGACTATCGAAGACCCCACTCCGGGCACACCGTCCTGCTAATTGACTCTTTGGACTCTGGTCCAGTCACTTCCAAGGAGGTGGCTCGGCTTTACAAGGACATTACAATAAGAACTGTAATTGGTTGGGTGCAAGAGGATGGCCCGCTGCGCGCGGCAGTTTAAGGAATATGTAAAGCGCGGGAGTTGTCGGCTCAAGAAGGGTGTTTGCTCTGGGGGATAGAGTGGTGATCCCGGAGAAATTGCGGAAAAAGTTTTGAACTCCTGCACGAGGCCACCCTGGGATCGTGAGAATGAAGGGTTTAGCAAGGAGCTATGTGTGGTGGCCCTTGATGGACACGGAGATTAGTGACAGGGTAGGAAAATGCCAAGCCTGCCAGGAGTCCAGACCACTACCACCAACGGCCCCAACTCGAGAGTGGGAGAGACCCCAGGGCCCATGGTCTAGGATCCACATCGATTTTGCCGGCCCCTTCCATGAGCAAACATTCCTAGTGGTAGTCGATGCCTATTCCAAATGGCTGGAAATCATTCTTATGAGATCCATGACAGCCGAGGCCGTAATCTCAGTCCTTCGGCGCCTATTTGTAACCCACGGGTTACCCAACACCCTAGTTTCCGACAACGATCCGCAATTCACAGCGACCCTATTTGAGGGGTACTTGGCGGAAGAGGGCATCCGGCATGTCCTCTCGGCGCCTTTCCACCCTGCGACGAACGGCCTTGCAGAACGTTTCGTACGGAGTGCAAAGGAAGCATTGTCCAGAATCAGGCCAGGCGATTGGCAATTAAAAATTGACACCTTCCTAGCAGTACAACACAGAACCCCCTGTGTAGCAACTGGCCGTAGCCCAGCAGAGCTACTGATGGGGAGGAAGCTTAGGTGCCCATTAGACCGGTTAAACCCAAACTACACCCCAGACGGGTACAAAGGGACAAACGGTAAAACCAGAGAAATGACAGTGGGAAGTCCAGTATGGGCACACAATTACGGAGAAGGCCCAAATTGGGTAAAGGGGACAATCCTTGAAACAACCGGACCCAAATCGTATCGGGTAGAGATAGAGGATGGCCGGGTTTGGAAGCGCCACATAGACCAATTAAGGAAAAGAACAACCAAAAATCCAGAAACAGGCCCTGACTATCCAATGTTTGAATCCACAGCTAACTCAAACCCGGGCAAAGCGGGACTTATCTGAGTTCGATGAGGTCCAGCGACACCAACCGGTCCCTCCTGAAGAAAGCAGGGCGACTCTGCAATAATCCAGGGCCGGATGGCCTAGAGGAGGAGCTGAGAGGAACAAACAGTCCCTCCGGCCAGCTCGACTCACTCCCAGAGAATGAATTGCGCAGGTCCGAAAGAGTTAGGAGACGCCCAGTCTACTTGCGTGACTACGTAGAGAAATAAGATGCTAATTTGATGTAAATAGGGGTAAAATGTTTTCTGGGAGGGAAGGAGTGTAATGTATCTTTAAGAGTTTTGGAGGGAAATTAGAGCGGGAAATAGCACGTTGCTGATTGGCCGAAGCCTCCGACTGAACTGTATATAAAGAGGGGTTTTTCTGTTGTTGGTTGCTGGGTTCACTATAAACTAAAGAGCTGTTGTTACTCATCTGGTCTCCTGCCTCGTTATTGCCCGAATCTAACATGAACAATGGGCCCTAATCCAGTGGTAGGATTCAAATTTTTTAACAACCGATTCTGTGGGCATGGCTTGGTGGATGCAGCTTGGTGGTCATGTGTCTGGGTGGGCGTGGCTGGGTGGTCATATGACTGGGTGGGCGTGGCTGGTGGGCATGTGATTGGGTGGGCATGGCTGGGTGGGCATGTGACTAGGTGGGTGTGGCCAACTCAACATCACTCATCCCATTTGCCTGGACTCACGAGCTCTTCTGGTCTTTGTCTATTAATTTGTCTACTACTATAGTGTCTGGTTGATTATCTAATGCCTACCTGTCCTTCTGGATCCGGAACTCCTAGATTTTTAGCTCTATTATTTCCCACAATCTTCTGTGGAAACTCCTTAATGGTTGGCTGGAAAATTCTGGGGGTTAAAGTCCATACATCTTTCAGCTGAGGGACAATGATCTATCCCTTGGGTTCTATCTAGTGCGGTAAATCCCTACGTCTATGGAACTGGTGCTTAGTGCCTGTTCATGTGCTGTTGTGATCAGTGATCAGTGCTGCCTTTTACACACACACCATTTCAGGAATAATTATAAAAATGATGATTTCTTACTCATATCATTACTCAAAATAAGCAGCCATAAATGTCACAAAAATGTAAAACAAATGTAAAACAAACAAACCTAAAGTTGGAACCCTATATTTGGATTCTGATGCATATTTATTGTTGTGACTGTTTTTGCAAAACGGTAGTTGGGAAGACTTGCCACAGATAAATTTACAAAGCACCCATTTCAAATAACATTTCTTAATTGTGTATTCTTACTTGTACTTGTGCTGTACCACTGCGTTTTGGATTCAAATGCAAAAAATATATATTTTGGAGAGCACAGAGAAAGGAATGCTGCATCTGTTTGCAATTTTTTAAGGCAGCTCCATTTTTTTCCCTAGGATTATGCAGCTTCCTGGGATTATGCAGCTGCCTTTCTTCCCCAGAAAAGGCCATATTTTGTTTAAAGAATTGCAGACAAATGCATCCCTGTCCACAATAGCAATGCACAGTCCTATGCTTATTATTTTTCTGCTTTTTCAAGACAGGTGGACGCACTTCTAAACAAAACACTGGCTGCAGATAGCTCTCTTTTTCACATTGCAGGAAAGTTCAGAAATGGCTCAGTGAGTTAACAACTGCCTGGCTGATTTTGGGCTAGTCATTCCTTCTCTCAGCCCAGCCTACCTCACAGGACTGTGGTGGGGAAAATAGGAGGAGGAGGGATATTTGGAATGCTTGCTGCTTTGAATACAAATAATGATGGGATATAAGTGAATGAATGAATGAATGATTTTTCTGGAGGATGGTTTTTTACTTTGAGGCAAGTCAAAGCTTCCCATTTTTTAAAAAGTTTAAACATTTTGAAGAATATATAAATACAGGTGGAGTAGATAAATTGCTCAGCAACTAGTGAGGTATATACAGGCATACATTGGCCCTCTGGGTGGTACAAATGGGGACCCCAGGCCTCAGATAGCTGGTATATAGATCAGTCATTAAATCAGCATTCTCTGTCTTCTTTTTAATACTGCAAATCCACCCTTCTCAGAGGACCTTTTCTGCAAATTCAGAGAGCCTACAGAATAGTCAACATGAATAGTTTGTAGGAAAAGTTATCACATCAATTTATTTAAATAATTGGAAAATACAGTACAAAGTAATTGTGTGGAATCAGGGTCCAATATTTTTATTTTCATTCTAAATTCTAAGGTACTGCTAGGGATAATGCAAGAAATGAACAGCAATTTCAGCTGTTCCAAATTTCCCACCCTCTACTTATTCCTTTGTTAATATAATTTATTTCTACTAAATAATAAAAGAAGTCTACTTATGTACTTACGCTACAAGTATGCAATTTAAAAATTTCTACTTGTGGGAAATATGGGACGTAACATTTGGATACCTTATGATCAAACTAGTTTCTGTATGCTTTTCTTTCTACATAAAACTTCTGTCCCACAGGAAATCCTCTCTTCTGATACTGGCCAAGCAGGTAAGTAGCCTCCCAACCAGGGTTCAAGTGTCCTCCCAGCCAGCATGGCCATGCAGCTTCCCAGCCAGACAGGCGAGCGTCCTCCTGGCCAGTGTAGCCACATGGCTTCTCAGACAGGGGGGTGAGCGTCCTCCTGGCCAGGCAGGGGAGCATCTTCCCAGTCAGTGTGGCCATGCAGCTTCTCAGCCAGGAGGGTGAGCTTCTTTTTGGCCAGTACAGCCATGTGGCTTCTCAGCCAGGTGGCTGAGTGTCTTCCCAGCCAGGCAGATGAGCATCTTCCCAGCTAGGTGGGCGAGTGTCTTCCTGTCCAGGGGGGCAAGTGTCCTCCCAGCCAGTGCAGCCATCTGGCTTCCTGGCCATGTGGGGGAGTGTCCTCCTGGCCAGTGCGGCTATGCGGCTTCTTGGATAGCATGGCCATGCAGCTTCCTGGCCATGTGGGCAAGCGGCCTCCCACCCAGGATGTTGGGAGTGAAGTGGTTTGGAGGAGGCAATGGCAATGAAGCGATGGAATGCAGTACCTGAGGCGGTGTTGGTGCCCGGAGGCTCTGTCTTGGGCAGCCGAAGAGGCTCCTGAGGACATGCAAAGCCCTGCTTGAGCTGCTTGGGAGTCCCAAAACTGCTGTACCTGCGTCCGATTCCCAAGTGAGCCCCACTATCCGGGGCCAATAGGGCACTCTTGGCCTCGATCAGCAACAGGAGCCCAGTTAAAGCCATTGTCGGACATACCAGCCTCATCCAAGGTGAGTGGCTGGGAGGGGCAAGGGATGTGGCTGGGTGTGGTGCTCTTTAGCCGGTTCACCAAACTGCTCAAAAAATTATCTACCGGTTCAGGTGAACCACTGTGAACCGACTGAGTACCACCACTGGCCCTATCCAACAAAAATGAATTTTAATGTGGAGAAAAGCAAAGTCTTACATTTAGGCAGGAAAAATCAAAGATATAAGTACAGATTATGGGAGGCCTGGCTCAAAAACAGTACCTGTGAGAGGGACCTTGGAGTCCTAGTGGATATTCACTTGAATATGAGCCAGCAGTGTGCAGCAATAGCTAAAAAAGCTAATACAATCTTAGGTTGTATAAACAGAAGCATAGAATCAAGATCACATTTGGTGGATTTTACAAAATGTTCTGAAAAAGAAGATAAAGTTCCTGCCGCAATTTTTCTTGTTGGGAATTATTACGGATTGTACAGTAATTGAGACTAAATTGATTTTAAATCTAATAACTGCAGCAAGATTACTAATAGGACAATATTGGAAGAAAAAAGAAGTACCAACAATAGAAGAATGGATATTGAAAGTTGCCAATTTGGCTGAGATGGCGAAGATATCAGCCTTTTTGAAAGACAATACGCAAGAAAGATACTTAAAGGAATGGAAAAAATGGATTGACTATATTCAACGTAGATATCAGACTAAGAGTTATCAGACTGTTTTTGAATGATTATGATGTATTATTTTTGATTGCTTTTGGGGGAAGTTAGGAATTGATGATTGTAGGGGTACAATTAAGTTGGGATGAAAATTTTTTAGCATATGTTTGTTTTATTTTTAACTATACCTTGTGCTCGTTCCGGGAAGTCGGGGGGGGGGGAGGGGGGTTGCGAAGGGAGGGGGGAGGAGGGGGGGAAAGGGGAAAAAAAATTTTGTAAAACTTTTTGAATAAAAAAAAAAAAAAGATCAAATGAAATATTGGTGCTGCTTTATAAAGCCCTAGTAAGACCACACCTGGAACACTGCAACCAATTTTGGTCACCATACCAAAAAAGATGTTGAGACTTTGGAAAAAGTTCAAAGAAGAGCAACTAAGATGATCAAAAGTCTGGAGACTTAACCATATGAAGAATGGCTACAGGTTTTGGGTTTGGCTAGGCTAAAGTAAAGAAGAATTTGGGGTGACAGGATAGCAGTATTCCAGTATTTGAGGAGTTGCCACAAAGAAGAGGGGGTGAAATTATACTCCAAAGCACCGGGGGGAAACAATGATTGGAAATTAATCAAGGAGAGAAGCAATCTGGAATGAAGGCGAAACTTCCTAACAGTGAAGACAATTAACCAGTGGAACAGCTTGCCTTCAGAAATTGTGGGCGCTCCATCTCTGGAGGTTTTTAAAAAGAGACTAGACCAGGGGTGTCAAACCCAATTGCACTGTGGGCAGTATTGTGACGTATCGGGCCATATTGCAACGTATCGGGATGTATTTTGTCTTTGCGGAGCTGGGGTGGGTGTGGCCTGCATGGGCAGGATGTGGCCCATGGGCCGCCAGTTTGACAGGTCTGGACTAGACAGTCACTTGTCTGAAATGGTATAGGTTCTCCTGCTTGAGCAGGTGGCTGGACTAGAAGACCTCCAAGCGCCTTTCCAGTTATTCTATTCTATTCTATTCTATTCTATTCTATTCTATTCTATTCTATTCTATTCTATTCTATTCTATTCTATTCTTGTTTTTGTTTTAACTTAAGAGTAAGAGGTTACTTTACTATATATTTATACCTGTGCTGAAGAAAGTCAGAAGATTGTTGCTTTTTTGGTCACTTTTTAACTTTTTCCATTTTTTATCCTCTCTCTCCCATTTTACTGCTTTTTGTTATTTTGAATTTTATATATTTTTGAAATTCATATATTTTTCAAACAGGAGAAAAGGTAGAGGTTCACTTCCAATGTTATAAATATAAAATTCAGATAGGATTTGGACAGTGTTATTTGAGTGTTATAAACAGAGATTCCAGAATTTACAGTTAAGTAAATAGTCCAGAAATAACATTTAAAAAGTGGTATGTGTAAAAATTAATTGCATTTCTCACTTTTTACTCCCACCAAACAACTGATGCATAATCTTGTTGCAACATGTAAAACAGAAAATATTAGTTCTCCTTTCCTCAAAGGTGACTGGGAGGAGGTACTTCATGCAGAAAGCTCATGTAAAACTAGAACGGAGGCAATGCTAAACTGTGACATCATCTTGCACACAGGGGCCAGCAGAAACAACCATTTGCTCTTTGAGCAAATCTGCTTTTCATTTACAGTTTGGGTCAGTGAGTGAGGAGGCCTTGATTGTAAGATTAGAGACAATCCTGTTTTGAGCTTCTTCCACCAAAAGGCAGTTCAGTTCTTCACTGTGCCTACCCAGTTGGAGGGAATTTGTCTTAAAAAAAGAATACTATTCAGAATCCCAACTTCCTCTCCTTCACTGTGGAGAAAAGCACCAGAGGGAACCAGGGACATTAAGCAAAATGAGAAGTTGAGTTTAATATTCAAATAATTCCTTCAATAAAGTCCTGGAATTCTTAATTCTACATTACTCAGGGGTAAGTACTTTATTTTCTTTTATTGTAGAAATGATTTTTATCTAAGAATCTCTGTCAATTTGAATTGAATTCCATGGTTATTATCTAGGTGGAGTACACTGAAGTACCAGGGACAACCAGGAGAGAATGCCTGGGGGCTGGGGGGAACAGATCCATCTGTTGAGTTGACAGGAGGCAGCCAACTTCAACCCAGTCTCAGTGGGCACTCAAGATGGGTTGGTAGTTATTTGTTGTTGGGTGGGGGGAAGGTGCTCACTGAAGACTTTATGGTTTGAGGGGAGGAGGACAGAGAAAATCCTTACATCGGCATTAAAATGTACCTCTTTTCTCCTGTTTATGAATGTATTGGTTTGGATCTTCTCTTTTACAACTTTATTTTCTGTTTTAAGCGGTCAGTTCTGTTTGTGGTGAAGTTACATCTAGGATTTCTATTACTATCCTTTCCAGAAAAAGCCATAATATTTCTTCATTTTGCTAGTTGCTCTGCTTTGAAAAGTTCTGTTTGAAGATGGGGAGTGGGCAGAAAGCCGGGGTGTGAGCTGATGAGGAATGATAGGATTGACTCCAGAGATACAGCAAACAAACCCAGGGATGGTTGAGTTAAATTGCTCTTTCCGTTCTCCTTGTACTTTTTCTAAATGAGTGGGACTAAAAGGAGTGAAGGGAGATGATTCTCAGAAGAGACAGTACCAGATTTAGCACTGAAAAGATCCTGTAAACAAGTGTGTAGCCTGACACCTCAGAAAATGGCACACTTCATTTTTTTGAGGAAAGCTATTCAGCCTTGAATCAATGCTGTGCCCTCCCCCAATGTTTTGTTGGGGAAGAAAATATAGAGGGCATACAGATGGAATAAACATAGTAAAAACTAAGGTGAAGTATTTTCTGAGTATTGGGCATGCACTTGGGCAGATGAAACCATGCCCAATTATCTTTCTGCATTGCTTTTTTCACTCTGCTGTCCCACCTCCATATGCTCTCAGTTGAACCGCAAATGCATGCTTTTTTCAAAGGGTAGATACTTATAAACATAGCCAGTGTCCATCTTAAAGAATAACAGTCTCACGATGGGCTGCTGAGAAAAGGTTTCCAATGCATGTCTTTCATGTCATACAGCAATATACCTCTTTTGTTACAAAATGAAGCGACCAGGCAGTTCTGCAGGGTTTAATAAGTAAAGATCTTCAAGATGAGCAGGAGGAAGAGACTGATATAGTTCTGCAAGATGAACAGTGTGAAGTCTTGTTTCTCTTGTGAAGTAATTCTAGTTGGAAAGTTTAAATAAGAAAATTGATATCTCTGGAAATAGTTGCAATCATACTGAAAGGAATTTGAAATGTGGTTTTCAAGGGCGCTATTCTAGATCAATTTCTATATTATCATTTTGTTAAGAATGTTTAATGTTTCAACTAAAGCTGCAGAGAGTTTTACATTTTATTATTTATAAATGATTTAAAACTTGCAGGAAGTTCAATTAAATTTACATTCTACAAAGCAGACATTTTTGAAAAGGAGATGTTAGTAATTAAATGGCAAATCTTAAACTTGGAGTGGGGGGGAAAGTAACAAAAATATATTCATATAGCCACATTTTTTTAAAAAATGTGATGAGTTAAATCTGGAATTTTTATTCTTCAATGTGCAAATATAAGTAACATTTAATGTGCAAATATAAATAGCATTTAATTATTTGATAATAAACTCATTTATGTTTTTGTATGGGCCTAGATAAGCTTTTCCTTTTCTGCCAGCTTCAGCCCTTTCTACAGGATGGAGATAATACTGTCTGACCTAAATTGGCTGCTATGGATGACTGAAATTATGCATTTAAAGCAAAATATGTAATGCTATGGACTTTATAGGAGAGAGAAATTGACCCAGAAGATATTAAGCAGAAAAGGGCTGTGCTAGAAAAACTATTTCTTGGTTACAAACTAAATGGTAGAGCGTACAATAAATAGAACCTTCAACAATGGACAATAACAGAATTGGGCCATCATTCTTGATATGACAGTTTGTGCTTGCTTATCTTCCTATTTTACTTTGTCTGTGAAATGTTGGAAATTATATGGAATAAAGTACAAGAAAATTTAATGCTTTCTGACATTTGTGATATGACCTGATCACCTTGTACACATTTCCTATTCCCTAAAGGCTGGTTCTAACCTAAGTATGAAAAACAATTTCTGTCGGTATTTGGTAGAACTGTGCAGCACTTTGGAATTAATTCAAAAAAAGCCTTCAAAGTGTGCAGAATACTGAACAGACCATCCATTTGCAGTTCTTCCAAGGAGCAGTGATTTTTCTGTGGCTGCCTGCTGCTTTCTGCAGCTGCCACACAATCAAAAGAAAAGACCCAGCTACTTTCAAGAGTTACAAACAGATGCTGGTTTTGCATTCCTTTGGCTTCCAAAAGGCCTTCTGAAATGGAATCCTAAACATGGTGAAACATTTGTAAAACATGCTAAATTGGAGCTGAAACTTTAATTGGATGATGTAGTTAATTATTTTATGTCAATACACAACATTGTTTAATTGTTTTTATGTCCCTACATGACTTTGTGCTGTATTCCACTTATAGAATTGCGGTGATGTTGTCGGGAACGTTGGTGAATGTGCTTCTTTTCTATTAAACTTTATAGGTGATATATAATGAAACAAACAATGGCCCATTTAGGAAGTAAAAAACATGTTTTGTTTATAGGGCCTAATGTCTCAACTACTTCTTTGCCCCTGCTGTGTTTCATAATACAGCATAGCTCAAAGCCAGTGTTTTCATGATCTTGCATTAAAAATGGGGAGCAGCTCTTGAGGACCTAATGCAGGGGTGTCAATCTCAAGGCCTGCGGGCCAGATGTGACCCACAGAGTGCTTAAATCTGGCCCACAGGCCATCCTGAAAACAGCAAAGGACTGGCCTCTATCAGCAAAGATGGAGCTCAGGAGGGTCGCACATAGCACCTGCTCTGTTTCCGCTGGCAGAGGGTTGCAGGAGCCATTGCAGCCAAAAACTGAGGTCAGGAGCCTGTTTTCGCTAGCAGAGTGCTCCGGCCACCACAGGCACCTGTGACATGAATGACATCATGCTGGCCACGCCCTCCCTGGCCACAGTCCCCACTCCCCTTGAGGTAAACACAACCCTGAGGTGGCCATCAATGAAATCAAGTTTGACACCCATGACCTAATGCATTCTTACAGATAGGCCTATCTGGCTAATAAGACCTAGAACAAAATCCTTTGGCTTCCTCCCAAATTGTTTTCTCTGCTTCCTGTTTTCTGCTGCTCTGGTGTCATACTTCTATGGAGGATTTTTACTGCTGTTTTAAAGGAACCTGACTGGCAGGATCAATTCTAATTTATCTATCACAAAGTACCACCAAGGGAAGGAGAAACCAATTCTGCAGATGTTCTAGAAACTACTGCCAGAATTAACAGAACAGAATAATAGAGTTGGAAGGGACTTGGAGGTCTTCTAGTTCAACCCGCTGCTCAAGCAGGAGAACCTATACCATTCCAGTCAAGTGACTATCCAGTCTCTTCTTAGAAGCCTCCAGTGGTGGAATACTTTCAATTTTTCAAAATATCAAATATTTTAAATTTCAAAAATTTCAAATTTTTAAAGAGAGAAAGTTGGAGTGTGGGAAAAATAGTGTTTTTATGAAAGTGAACAGAAACAGAAATAGAGGAAAGATGAAGTTTTCCAAGAGGAGAGATGGAAAGAATGCCATCTTGTCTTCTATTGTGAGGGCAACACTAGACTCTTCAACTAGACTCTGTGCCTCCCTATTGATTGGGGTGTCAATTACAAGTATGTATGTGTGTATATGTGTATGTATGTATGTATGTAATATGTATATATTTATATTCCATTTCTATAGTCATTCATCTAAACATAGTTGACTCTAGGTGGCAAACAATACCACAATTAAAACCATAAAAACACAAATAGACAACAGAGAATTATCATAATTTCATAAAAATTCACAGTTCAACTACTAGGTAATATGGCCCCAAACACTTTCAGGGTTCCAGACTCATACATAATAGCTAAGTTTAGAACGGGGTCTCCAAACTTGGCAATTTTAAGACTTGTGGACTTTAACTCTCAGAATTCTTCAGCTAGCCATGCTGATTGGGAAATTCTGGGAGTTGAAATCCACAAGTTTTAATGTTGCCAAGTTTGGAGACCCTTGCTTTAAGAGAATCATGAAAGGCTAATGCGGTTTGGATCATCTTCAAAGGAAAAATGTTCTAGAGCAGTGATGGTTAACCTTTTTGGCACTTGGTGCCGAAATTGGAGGCGCGCATGCGCTGGAGTGCCAGAACCAGGAAGAGAGCAGATGGCCGGTGCGCATGCACGCAGCAGCCAGTTGCTCTTCCAGGTTCTTGTGCACACATGCACAGCTGGCCAGCACCCATGCGCATGTTGGAGCCTGGAAGAGCGTCTGGGACTGGCACATGTGCCCTCAGAAAGGGCTCTACGTGCCACCTCTGGCATGCATGCCATAGGTTCACCATCATGGTTCTAGAGGGAAGGGTTTATTGCTCAGGAGACCTGTCACCTGAACTAATATTCCTTGGTTGACAGGGCCCTCAGCATCCCCAGTCTACTCAACTGAATTGGATGGGGAGAAACTATTGGAAGAAGATGACTCCTTAGATCAGGGGTCTCCAACCTTGGTCCCTTTAAGACTTGTGGACTTCAACTCCCAGAGTTCCAGACTCTGGGAGTTGAAGTCCACAAGTCTTAAAGGGACCAAGGTTGGAGACACTGACCTTAGACAACTTGGTCTTAAGTTCCATCTTTGTGAGTAACATAGTATTACTAATTTGAATATCAGGGGAAGGGCTGTTAGAAAGAAGAGGAGCCATAGCTAAGGATTCCCCACATCAGTCCCTGTAGTTGGCATTCCTTTGATTTTTGGACCCTAAACGGCCTTTTTCTTTCTGATTTCACTGGAAAGGTAGATTCAATCTGGAGAAGGTAACTTAAGAAATAATCAGGCTCTGAGCTTTAAAGATTGCAAGCACCATTTCGAATTGCACTTACAAGCTAACTGGCAACCAGTATGTTACGTGGGCAACCAACATCACTGCTAATGAGTGACCATGGCTGCACTGACATACAAGTTAAAATTGTGCAAAGCCTGGTCTCCACATGCTGTTCAAAAATAATCTGTGAGTTTAGGAGGACCTCTGACTGTAAGCAAGCTGTATCTGGAAAAATACCAAATGTTATTTTCATTTGAGAACACTGAAAACTTATTGAGATTAAAATTAGATCCAGGTGGATGCAGGAATTCTGTTTCTATCATGCCAATGGATAACAGTTTCCTTTGCACAACTAAGACTAGTTTTATTGAGGATTAGTTAGACAATGAAAGAGGTAAAGCATCAAATCCATGTATAATTTTAGTGAATCAACTGTGTGTTATAGAAAGAATAATAAAATAAAAACTTAAGAGTGAAGAAGAATCTGTGAATAGTTTGGAAAGCTTTTCCTTGGGGAGATGTCTGTTATGACTAATCTTTGAAAAACCAGGCCAAATGCCTTGAGGTTTTCTCTTGTACTCTCTTCCTGATCAGTTGCCTGGGTGAGAAATGTCTTCCTGGCCAAATATCATTTCCTGGCTATATGTCCAATTGCTCCTGACCAAAATTGGAATGGCTCAGATCATTCCAGTGGTTTCAGTGGGATTTTTCAGTTAGGACAGAGTTTCTGACATCCATGTGCAGTTCTTTTCCTCATGGTGATTCATAGTCTCCTTACAAGCATTCTAGGACTGAGAAAGAAGAAGAGGGAGTCCTGCAATTTCCTTGCACTTAACTCCCAGGAATAGTTCCCATTAAGTCACCCTTGTTCTCAGTTGGATCTCAACTCCCCAATCTTCCATAGCTGCCCCAAAGGAAAAAAAATACCTCCCAAGATCTGTGCCTGAACCTCCTGCTACCCTTGATCAGATCCTGTCTGGAACTACTTATGGTCTTTGCATGGTTGCCACATTTAATCTGATGCCTTTATCCCTTGTCTGGAAGCTATTAAGAATCCTCTGCTTTGTATGAGGGATGTCTTTTTTCTATTTTAAGCAAGTATTTTAGTTTCCTATTGGAATCCACTTTCTGCAATAAACTATTTTGTTTTAGTTTCCTCCCCACTTTTGATAAACTGTGTATCTGTTTAAATATGATTGTGAGTATTGTTTATTCATATTTAACCTAGAATAATGAACATCAGCAATTTCAAGACTGTAAAATGTTTGGCTTAGTTTACAGGGATATAATTAATGACTGTCATTTTCATCCTTTAATTCCTCTGTATGTTCTGGCAGAATTGGAGAAAGGGTGGGAAAGGAGATATCATGTCAAATGATGTCTCGAAAGAGCCATAAGTATCCAGCAACTATTGCATTCTGTAAAATGTAGCAATGTGACCCATTTCCACACCCCCAAGTTATGTATTTATAATGTTCATTTAGTTTTATTCCCAGAATTCTTTTCCCTACTCCTATTCCTTTGGTGGTGGTATTTTTATTATTAAAATTAATATTATTATTAATCACTGATTCATAGTGAAAGCTATGATATACTTATCTGCATGGGTAGTCCAAAAATAAGATATAAGAGTTCATCATCTAACAAATTAGGGAGGTGATATCAAATGTAGTTTAGACATATCTCTGCACGGTTCTTTTCTCACAAGAACCAGCTAGGGCAGCTTTCTAGTCCTGAGCTCTGCATTATCTCCATCTCAATTTAGGCATAAAGGAGCAAGAAAAAGGTCATGTAGGGTAAGTGGAAATAGACATAAGGAGCAGTTTTGTTAAACTTCCAATTTCTTGGGGTTCTGAAGTATTCATCACTGAATTACGGTAACCTCCTCAGTCCAGAAATTACCATCACTGAGACCTGAAGAGTAGCAAGAGGTACTCCTTTATACAATGTTTCATTCACTAACCCTTGGACTCATTTCATCAGTCCCTTTTATCTAATTTGTATTAACCATAATGGAGAAGGGTCATGATCCTGAGGTAACAGGAGTTGCCATAAGAGCCTTACCCATGTTCTCAGCCACAAAATCTGAGGTGGATTCCACAAAAATGGTAGGACAAGATGGAGGATTAAACTCCTAATCTATATCTGTAATAATTCCAGCAAATACCTACAGCATTCAGAAATTTCTCATATTCCATATAACTCTGATATAACCTATCTCAATGGGCTCCAGAGGGGTGGTAGTAGTATAGATTGCAAAAACAAACTTCACTGGAAAATAATCAGTGGTGGGATTCAGCCAGTTCGCACCACTTCGGGAGAACCGGTTGTTAACTTTCTGAGCAGTTTGGCAAACTGGTTGTTGGAAGAAATCATTAAGGCAGAGAACCGGTTGTTAAATTACTTGAATCCCACCACTGAAAATAATCATATCTACCCAACTCCTGAGCTATGAACTGGCCCAGTAATTGAGATAACACATGGTTATTATAAAGATCATGAAATCTTAAAATGGCTTATGAATACTGAAATCAGAGTTTCCATGGGATTTACCAAGAGACAACCTCGTGGTCAGGGAGGCTATTAAATAGCAGGTGATAGCTGTCCCAACTTGGTCAGTTAGAAAGCAAAACTCTTAGGCCCATAGTTAACCAAAAGCATACTTTACTAAAGCCAAGCGGTTACAGAAGAAGCAAAGCTGTATCTGAGGGTCTCCTGCCCAAAGTATATAGTTAACCTTTCCATGTTCCCTTGCATCCTCTTGCTATCACAAAGTGTCCAATTAGGTGCTAACAAATTGTTTGGGGAAACAGTCCCTGTCTGTGCAGCTGGCATTCCTTTCTTGTCCTTGAAGTAACCAGAGTTTCTCATGGGACAGTCCAAGGCTTGGTTTCATTTCCTCGTGGTACCCTGGCAATCCTCTCTTTCATTACACCCAATTCCTTCCCCCCTCCCCATTTCAATGGCAGGCTACCAGCAGCAAGCAAAATGCAGTGTAGCATAAGAGCAGCCCTGACAGCAGGATGATAGTAGAACCTATCACCAATGTCTCCAGTTTGCTGCTGTGGCTTAAGTGAAGATACAGACCTGCAGATTTCAAACATTTTTCAGTCATGGACCAGCACAAAAATTAAACATTAAAATAAAGCAGAACTGAACAGAACCAAATGGAACAGGCCATAGTAATATATTACAATTGATGGTGAAATCATCAGTGGGTAACCAAGTTCTGCCTAATTTTACAGACAGTGTAACAAGAGTTAGCTATGTTCAGAGAAACTGAATCATACTGATCTGACAATAGTAATTGTACATATAACAGATCACAGTTTCTGGATATTTAATCTGGCAATAGATTTAATCATCTGTTATGAGTCTGTGAGTCCCCTATAGAGGGGGCAATAAAACAGGATATACACCGTAGTTTCACATGGGCACAATCTCAGCTCATATGGAACTTTTTTAATATTGGGCCTCCAGAACTGCTGTGGGCAGAGCATTACAACAGACGGATTACAAATATTTTGTTAAATCTCCAACATCTTGGTCTCTCCAAGGAGGAGTTTTAAATGATGGTCTATGAGTGTGCTCTTAGTGCATTTATACAATGTATTAAAGATCAGGAAGGACCTGTCTGCTTTATCCAAGAATATTTTTGAGACAACTCCCTACCCCAACCAGTGAGATATTTATATCATGTAACTATCTCAAAATTTCAGAGGGTATTAACTTCTGTTGTAACGCTCTGCCCAAGCAGTTCTGTTGATTTGTAGTTACCCTCCATAAAGAAAGGACCTCAGACCTGTGGGGAAGAACAGTAGTTTCAACCAATGTATGATAATGCAGCTCCATGCTCTAGTTTTGACATTGAACAACCTTGCCTCCTCGTTAGACCTGTTTTAGAAACACACGGGTTACTTGCAAATGTGACCTTTAGAAAGTTAAACTGAATCTTTTTGAGAGAAGCAAAAGAGGGTCCTAGGTGGGCACTGAAAAATAGTTGTGCACAAGCCTTTGCTGAAAATAGCTTTGGTGCTACTGATATATACTGTACTTTTCTAGTGAAATAGAAAGATTGGATTGCAGCCACTATTTTTGAGCATTTGATGTGCACCATGTTTTGTGGCACTATGAAAATTCATGCCCAAATATTTGAAGATTTTAACTTGTTCGATATTCTGGCCATGCATGCTTAGGTCCCTTTGCAAAAATCAGAATATTGATTTTACTATGATTGATTTTGAAAGCTTCCTCTAAGCTATACAGTCAAGGCATTCAGGACTCTGAATTCAATAAATATTTGTGACAAAAGTGCTACGTCATCTGCATATAACAAAATAGCAATATAGTTGTTTAATAATTTTGGTGGGTGATATTCTAATTGATACATTTTGGCAGCAACTGAATTTATACATTAATTAACAGAGGAGGGGCCAACAAATATCCTCCCTTACTCCTTTGTGAGTTGGAGTTCATTAGTATAGTGGCCCTGCATATTGCAATGGACTTTGTATCTGGAGTTCTTATAGAGGCTATGTATGAGCAAAAGTAACTGTCCATCAATGGAGGTGTGCAGAAGCTTTGTCCAGAGCCTTGCTCTGGGAACTAGATCAAATGCAGATGTAAAATCAATAAATGCAGTGTACAATGTAGAGCCTACTTTAGATGTATATTTTTCACCAGATGTTGAAATGTCTATATATAGAGTATCCAGACTTAAAACCTGATTGCACATCAGCCAGGATATGCTCTGAATCAATCCAATCAATTAGTTTGCTATATAGATGTCTAAGTGCTTCAGTGGTGGGATTCAGCCAGTTCGCACCACTTCGGGAGAACCATTTGTTAATTTTCTGAGCAGTTTGGTGAACTGGTTGTTGGAAGAAATCATTAGGGCAGAGAACCAGTTGTTAAATTATTTGACTCCCACCACTGAAGTGCTTGATTATTATGCTTAACAGGCTGATAGGCTGTAATTTGTAGGCAAATCTTGTGTGCTCTGTTTGTATATGGGCAACAGCCTGCATGGTCTACATCAGAGAAAGATTTCTGGCAAGAAAGTGGATCCTGGCCATTTCTTTTCCTGGCCCTCTGATCTAAATCAGAATAGCCAAGTTTATATAATCAACCTAACCAGCCCATCCATGCAAGTCTTCATGAACCTGGCCCTCAGACATGACTTAAATCACAGATAACGTGGAATTAACAATGCCAAAATTAATCTTAAATTAAAACATTTTCTTCTCAAAATTAATATTTAATTGATAAATTCCCTTCTCCTTATTGCACCCACGTAAGGCATTTCAGTGTAGGAAGGGAGGCAAATAGTGCTTGATCAGTGTTTTTCATCCTTTTTGTCTTAAGTTTGAAAATGATATTCTTTCAGAGTTACTAGTGAAATCAACTACAAACAGGAACATTTTAACAATTAAGAAGCAACTATTCAATGTGAATAATTTTGCATATAGGTCTGAAAAATTTTATAATGTTGTCTTCTGATAATGATTATCAATCTGGTTCAACTTTTCATATTCACAACCATACGTTAATTTCAGCTGATAAACAAGCAAAACTACTTCATTAAAATTTATTTTCATTCTACATACTGTACATATTTGTGAATGAATTGTCTCTAATAACATTGGTTGGAATTTTTCTCTAATAAATTGGATGGAATAAAAAGAAATTATAAATGAAAATGTTGAAAAATGGAAGGATTCAGGCATAGATGTTGTAACTGGAAATATATTAAAATATGACTGTGATTTACTTGTGGAGTGAGTATCTGACTAGTTCCATGTGTGTGAAAACTCCATCTGTGCCTGATGAAAGAAAAAATGCCATTATTGTTTAGCAAGAACACTCGTCGAGACATTAAACATGTACTTTTGAGGACATGAATGTACTCTTGCATGCAGATGATGGTATACAGAGGTGGGTTTCAGCAGGTTCTGACCAGTTCTGGAGAACCAGTAGCGGAAATTTTGAGTAGTTCAGAGAACCGGTAGTAAAAATTCTGACTGGCCCCACCCCCATCTATTCTCTGCCTCCAAGTCCCAGCTGATCGGGAGGAAATGGAGATTTTACATTATCCTTCTCCTGGAGTGGGGAGGGAATGGATATTTTACAGTATCCTTCCCCTGCCACGCCCATCAAGCCACATCCACAGAACCGGTAGTTAAAATTTTTGAAACCCACCACTGATGGTATAGTATTGGCTATAGTTCTCTGCTTCTGGGAAGTGCTTATTTTTTATCCCTCTTTCCTGTTTTTCATTTTTCCTCAGAGCCATCTCCCTACTCCATCCCTCTCTCACACAGTAATCATTGTCAGTGCAAAGTAACACACTGACACTCAAAATGTTTGAACTTTCATTCACAATATTAATGGAATCTTAACAGGAAGTAACTGATGAAGAAATTTTTTTTGGATTTTATAAAAAAAATACCGAAATAAAAATGTAAATGCATGTGCTTTTTTAAAAAAGAGGAATACCTTCAAAGTGATATGAGATAGAAAAAATGCAAAAAAAAAAAAAAGGTTCTGCTTTCTCCCTGCTGCCCGTCACCTCCTTCTATCTTCTCCCATTACTAGACCAATAGTTTCCTTGACTTTTTTCTTGATTTTTATATGTTGAAAGAAACCTAGTAAGACAATAGTAGTTGTCTGCCAAAAGAAGGAGAAAGAAAGGAAAAGGCCCAGCATCAAATAAGTTGTCTTAGGGTGACTTCAAACACAGCAAAGTTCCCAAGAGCATTGTAGAAAATTCAGAAAAGGGATGGAAGGAGGGGAAGATAAGGAATTTTATTTTTGTTGCCTCAGTCGAAGAGACATTGGTGTAACCAATAAGAGACAGGTCACTCCTCCCTTGTTCTAATACTACTTCTTCAGAGCAGTACTTTTACACCAGTGCTATGGAAAATTACAAGTAAACAGAGAAGGGAGGATAAAGATTAAAAAAAGTCCTAGTGGTTCTGTCATACAAGAGGTGTATATGTATTTTTTAAAAATAAATTGTATTTATAAGTAAGCTTCTGATACTGCAGTTTAAGCTCGTAAGAGGAAAATGAATGTTTTGGGACAGAATAAGAAACCTTTCAGAACTCAATAAGCTTTTATATGTAATAAAGAATGTTACCAACCACATGTTCTCCACCCATGCCACTCTTATGAAATACAGACTTCTAGGATAAGGAAAAATGATGGAATTATACTGCTGATCTTCTGAATTATAAACAGGTAACAGAAGTCAGCTCAGTAGAAAACTCCCAGGGCTTGGCTTCAGTGCAATTTGTACAATGGCACTAAGAATGATAAATGAATGGCTCAAAAGCACAAGTCCAATTGAAATACATCTGCAGATCTAGCTAATAGACCATTTAGCCCAGTATTCTATGTTCCATAGTAGTCAAATGGATTGTCCAGGAAGGTGATTGTTTGGACAAGAAAGCAACAACCCCTTTTTATTGTCATTTAAGATATGCTAGCTGTGTCTTAACGGGTGGTGAACAGTTAGCAACATTATTACCTACAGATAGTTTAATTCTCTCTAAATTTGTCTGTTTTCTTTCTTACAACAATCTAAATGAATTGCCATTATCACCTCTGGGCACAGGAAACCTTGTATACATTTGTTATGTTTTATACTGAATAGTGTTTCCTCTTGTTGGTTCTGATTCTTCACACGTTTCAATTTTATGAAAGAACAAGTGTTTAACATTGTGTAACAGAAAGAAAACTTTTATTTTCATACTTGGTATGATTTTATATACCTGTGTCCTGTGTACTCAGTCACATACACTGTGACTGAGTATAGAGATTCAAAATAATATTTCCTGACTGGGATTGGCTTAGCTACCAATCACTCTTGATACTTTCTAGTTATTAGTAGAAGCCAACATGGCTTTGTTAAAAAAAATACCATGCCAGACAAACTTATTACATTCTTTAACAAAGTGATTTAATTTACTTAGACTTCGGCAGTCCTAGGCTGCATCAACAGAGGGATGGTATCAAGACCATGTGAAGTCATAGTACTGTTTTATACTGTACTGGGAAGATCACATTTGGAATACTATGACCAGTTCTGGTCTCAACAATACAAAAAAGGGGGACTCTAGAAACAGTGCAGACAAGAGCAATAAAGAACATTTGAGACTGGAGGCTAAATCATTCAATGAATGGTTAAAGGAATCAGGTATGTCTAGTCCAGGGCTGTCAAACTCACAGCCCGTGGGCCGGATGAGTCACATTCTGGCCACGCCCACCCCTGGTTTAGCGAAGGGGGAAAAAGTCCCAATACATCACGTGATGACGACGTGATGACATGAGTTTGACACCCCTGGTCTAGTCTAACAAAGAGAAGGACTATAGGTGACATGATAACAGTCTTCCAATATTTGAGTGGCACCTGGGGGCAGGACAAGAAGTGACAAATAAGAAAGAGAGATCTAAACGAGAATTAAGGAGAAATTTGCTGACAGAACAATTAATCAGTGGAACTGCTTGCCTTCAGAAGTTGTGGATGCTCCATCATTGGATGTTTTAAAGAAGAAATTGGACAGCCATTTGTCTGGAATGTTATAGGGACTCCTGGTTGAGAATCGTGTCGGATTAGAAGAGCTCCAAGGTCCATTCCAGTACTGTTATTTTAAGTTCGGATTTGCAAATGAGCACACTTATGGATAATCCTTAAACCCCGAAGACCAATTAAATTGTGAACTACACCAAAATAAATCTAAAGAAGCCTCGTTGGAATGGAATTAGTTGAGTGGATGAACTCGTTGTTAGATCTTTGTCTAAAAAACCCTAAAAATTGTTGGCCCTTTGAGGTAGACAAAAGTACCCAATTTCCATCAGACGTTTGCCTCAAAATGAAATGTACATGTGATATCTGCTGTATCATATGTACTGTACATGTGGGAGCCAGATAATTTTTTTCCAGACCAAAATTACTAGGAATATTAACTCTATCATTATTTTAAAATTACATTAACAGAATTTTGCAAGACTGAAAGTATTTCTCCCTTCCTTTCCTTTTATTCTTTGAACAACTAAGGAACATGACTTCAGTAACAGAGTTGTTAATACTTGGAATACACTACCTGACTCTGTAGTCTCTTCCCAAAATCCCCAAAGTTTCAACCAAAAACTGTCTACTATTGACCTAAGAGGTCTGTAACGGGTGTGCATAAGAACACAAGCGTGCCTACCGTTCCTGTCCTATTGTTTCCTTTCGTTATATCCAATTAATATAGTTATTACATAGTCATGCTTATATATATGCTTATATATTGTATAGTTATTTCATGCTTATGCTTATATATACTGTTGTGACAAAATAAATAAATAAATAAACATCCCTTCTCAAATACTTCCCATGCCCTTTCTCCTTCTGTGAACTGAGATACCTTTTACATGCTGGTTGTCTAGTATGCTTTTCTTCTTCTAAGATTGTTCCCATTTACCATAACAAATGTATAGCTTTTTAACTTTCTCCTTTCTTTTAGGCCTGTGAGAAATAGCTGGATAAGTAAGGTTCATCACAAAAATTAGATCTGGTGTATATTTTTAACCATCCTTATTAGTCATAAGCACTGAGTTGATGCACAAACTTATTTGAGTCTTTAAAAAAATCCTAACATTCTAATTCTTCATCTTTTTCTATCATTTTTGTCAAGATTTCCATAGCCAATAAAAATAATGTTGGGGACAAGGGACATCCTTGTCTCGTACCCGCTTCTAATTTTATCTCTTCAGTTAATATTCCATTCACCTTCACTCTTGCACTACTTTTTTGATACAATTTTGAAATAACATGTATAAACTTGTTACCAAAGCCTAAAGCCTCCACAATTACTTTAATAGCTTCCCATTGTACAGAATCAAAAGCTTTAAAAATATCCAATGATACTATACCAATTTTATCACCATTATGTTCAGCTACATCTATAATATTTAATACTCTTCTAACAATATCACTCATATATCTGCCCTTCACGAAACCTACTTGGTTGTAACTTATATATCTATCTATAAATCTACTTAATCTATTACTTATAATAGCAGTAAATATCTTTGCATCCTGATTAATTAAAGAAATGGGCCGATAGGACTCAATCCTTTCTAAATCTTTATCTGGCTTAGGAATTAGGGATATCACCGTTCTATTCCATGATGAAGGAACTTCTCCACCATGTAATATTCCATTAAATAATTTTTGCAATCTTGGTATTATTAATTCTTTAAATTCTTTATAAAACTCAGCAGGTAATCCATCCTCACCTGGAGCTTTCCCTAATTTTATTTTTTGTATAACTCCATTAATCTCATCTTGTGTTATATCTTCTTCCATCAATTCTTTATATGTTTGATCAATTTTCACCACATACTTTTCTAAATAACTTTGCAATTTTCCCCGATTGACTGGTTTCTTTGAATATAGATTCTGAAAAAAATTTCTAACCACTTCACATTTCTCTAATTTTTATAACATCTTATACCTCTATCATCTATCAAACTCCAATTTCTCTCTTCTCTCTTTTATTTTTCGCCATCTTTGCCAATAATTTAGAATTTCTATTACTAAATTCAAAAAAATTCCTATTTAAATATCTCAAATTTCTTTTTACTAACTCTGTATCCTCTTCTATCATTTTATTTCTTAACATATTAAGCTCCTGAAGAATTTTTTTTCTTTAGTAAGCAAAAATTGATTTTCCAATTCTTTAATCTGATTTTTATCTCTTTCCATTTTAATTTTATAATTTTTATATTTCCTACTTGATAATTTAATACTCTCCCCTCTAAACACCGCTTTCATCGCATCCCAAACAATTTCAAATTTAACCTCCCCATTATCATTTAATCTCCAACTTTCCTCCAATTTTTTAAGTATCCATTTTTTATCCTTTTCATTTTTATACAGTTTCTCCTCATATCTCCAATAACTTCTTTTTTTCTCAAAATTAAAATCTAAATCCACCATAACTTCCGCATGATCAGAATCTTTAAAAATTCCCACCTCTACCTTATCCACATTGTTCAGCAAATCTTTAGAGAGAAAAATATAATCAATTATGGAATATGTATTATATATCTTAGAGAAAAAAGTGTATACTCTTTCAGTCCCTTTAACCTCTCTCCACACACCCACTACAACATTTCGGAGCATCCACTTATTTAAAATCCCCATTTTATTTGCTCCTCCACAACGAGTGGGGTTAGTACTATCTATTTTATCTCTGATTAAGTTAAAATCCCCAGCCACAATTCCCTACACTTTCATTCTCCAAAATTTTTGTTATTTTTTCAAGAAATTCTCTTTGTTTCTCATTCGGTAAATATAAATTAACAAGTGTCACTTTTTCCTCATTAAGATTTCCCACAATTATTACATATCTTCCATCCTCATCCAAAATTACCTGATGTTTTTCAAAATACACCCTATCTGATATCAATGTTGCAACTCCTCTGGCTTTTGAAGTTCCAAATGCTTTTTCATATATTTGCATACCTTTTATATACATTCTATTTGAATCTTCAGATTTCTGATGGGTTTCTTGTAAAAATAAAATATCTGGTGAATCTCTTTTAATCTTAAATTCCAATCTTCTTCTTTTAATCTGATTCCCTGTACCCTTCACATTCCATGACATTATTTTTATGACTCCCATTTAAACTGTAAATTTTTCAATCCTAGCCCCGCCTCTTCCTTTCTGTGCCCAAAACCCAACATTAAACTCCCATCTAACAGACATTTAACATAAAAAGAGCAATAAAAAAAACAAAAAAAGACAAAACAAAAAACAAAAAATAAAAAACAAACAATCTTCTTCCCCCACATCCTCATTGGTTTCGCCTCTATAAAGAGAATGGGGGAGAGGGGACGTGCCAATGTCCGGGTCACTTCTTTCAGGCTGTCTATTTAAATTCATCACTCAAGAAAAAAGAAAGTGGTAGCTCTCTCCCGCATTCAGCTTCGTATTTTCCAAGACTTTTATCTGCTTCTTCTCCTACTGTATCCTCACGACTTTTCTTCTGTTCGACCAACACAGGTGAGATTTTCTTCCTCTTTAACCCTTTAGGGTCTTGCCCCCCAGTAGCCCCTTTTTCTTCTTCTGGAGTTGATGTTTCCACATGTATTCCACCCATCTTAAGCATTTGATCTTTTATCTCCGTTAAATCCTCCTCCTTGATCAGTCCAAGCTCCTGTAAATATAGTATTGCATCTATGTCCGGGGTAATTGTATGCATCCTTCCTTTATAAAAAAATTTCAATTGTTGTGTTGGCCTCCAATTATATTTAATTCGGTTATCTCTCAAAACCTTTGTAATTGGTTTTAAAAAAAATCTCCATGCCCTTTCTTCTCTTGATATATCCGGGAAGACTTGAATAGTCTTCCCTTCAAACTTCAAAGCATCTCCCATCTCTCTCACCTTGGCCATAACTTCCAGCTTATCATCAAGATTTGCAAACCTGACAAGCACATTCCTGTTGGAACCATTTTGCCTTCTATATCCAATTCTAAAAACACTTGCCAGATCTGCTATTGTGAACGTAATTTGCGTGTCGAGATCATTAATCCATTTTAAAACCCGCTGTTTCAAATTATCTACCTTTTCTTCTGGAATCCCTCGAATAACCAAATTATATTTCCTCATCTCTTCTTCCAGGAGACAAATTCTCTTGTCTTGCTGCTCATTTTTGTAAAATATTTCACCAATTTGCCGATCCACTTTTGCCTCATGTACATGAATCTGCTCAAGTTCATCTTTAATAATTGTCATTTCCACTGTTTGCTTTGCAAAATTTTCATTCATTTCTTGTTTCATTTTTTTCATTTCCAATGTCATATTATCCATACGCTCCAATAATCCTGCTATTTTTTCCCCAATTTTGTTTAAAGCTACAGCAACTTGCTGCATTTCTGAAGGTTGTTGAGTCATTTTAAAAAGTTTTCAAACTAGTATTTCAAACCACTTTTGCAGAGGGTCTTAATGAAGATCAAGGGACAGCAATTTTTTAATTGAAGCCAAAGCGGCTTATTTTGCACTCGAAAGTTTATCTCTCAACAGCTTGTGATTCATAGTCACTCCACAGAGAGCACAGATAACTTCACAGCTTTCAAACAATAATCAGCGCCATTTTTTCTCCACGTCAGCAAAGGAAAAAGAAAAAAAAAAAATTACTGCTTCATTCCAACTTAAACTTTGGAGAAAAATTCTCTCCTTTTGTTATCTGTGATCATAAAAGCACATAAACAAGCTGTTAATTTCCTCTTAAAAAAAAAAAAAAAGTCCGTTGGAAGACAATGCCCAGTAAAATCCTGCTGCTCCGGTCAAGTTTTCCCACACAAAAGATCAATTTAATCTTCAATTAAACTCTTCTCATTAACAAATTTGGTCTTTAATATTCACACCTTGACCTCAGCAGTAAAGCACAGAACACAATGTTTGTAATAGCAAAAGCGAATTACAGCAATTTATTCCAAACTCAATCGTGTCTGCCGGCCGGCTGATCACCCCCACGCTGTAAAAACTCCATAATTCAAACAGTTTCAGATGACCTACCGGTTTTAAATTCAGTCTGCTGGGCTGTTAACACTTTCACTTCATGATTTATTAACTTTCATCCGTAACGGTGCATTCCAAACACGTAAATTCTCATAAATCTTCATTAATAAGCCCTGTGAAGTGAAGGAAAGGTCCTCACCCCACCACGGTTATGGCCACGCCCTTATTAAATAAGATAAATTTTTATGCGGATGATACTTTAATTATTTTGAAAAATATAGAGAAAGATCTGAAAAAGATAAATAAGCATTTGAAAGAATTTGAGGAAATGACAGGTCTGAAAGTAAATTGGTCAAAATCAGAATTATTGATGGATAGTAATGGTAATGAGCGCGAGAATATGCAAGAGCAATTTGGGATAAGGATTAAAAATACATTGAAATATTTGGGTATAATGCTTTCACTCAAGGTTAAAGAACTGAAAAAACTTAATTATGATGTGGTAATGAATGAAATTGAGAAGAAGATAGATAAATATAAAAAAATCCTAACATTTTAATGTACATCTTAATATAGTTTTTACAGAGTTGGAAAAGCAATATGCTGGATTTACTATACAGCAGAAAGGGTAATTTTATGTGAGTGTTTCTCCATACAAAATCAAATAATTAATATCATTCTTGTGCATAGGAAACACGAGCATCAGGAATTACCACAAACTAGAAATTTAATTTGGGAAGAGCATACATGTATAAGCATAATCTGCTTAATTATTCCTATATGAAATAATATGATAAAAAGTAGTCTGTTTTTTCTTTTTTCATAGTTATTTTAATCATAGGAAATGCCATAAGAGTTTACATTCAGTATGCATTATAACTTACAAAGGTTTTCTACACATCTTTCTTTAATTTACATAGCATAAATCTACATTATAAAATGTAGTTTATATACATTTACTTTCCTTGTATATACACATATTCCCAATATATGCTTTTTAAATATACATTTTCTTAATCTAAGATCTCTTTTAAATTACAAAATTTTGCTCTTTGTAATCAATTCTCCAGTATATCTTTCTAGATACGTTATTTGTACATATTTGATTGGGAAAGTTAAAGGACAGAGAGCCTAGTTTGATGAGAACATTCACCCCATTGCACAAATTGATTGAAACACAATGCTCAAATTCACTTTCAGAAAACCTTCTGGCAGCATTTGACTTAACATATGTAGAACAGACAGGAACAATATTGATTATAGCATATTAATTTATTGCCCATAGCAAAATATTTAAAAGTTAATTTCAAATCCCAGCAGAGAATTTTATTAAAACATCTAAAACAGCTATTGAAAATGTGTTTAATTGTCTCTTCCTCCCCCCTTTCTTCTTTGAAAAACCTGTAGTCAATGGCAGCAGGGATGAGAATTTGACTACTGCTGATTGGTTAATGCACGCACCAAGATTTGTTTTGTTTTTATATAAAAAAGAAGCCAGTCATTTGATGTTAAAATATCCACAATAATGTGTTTTATTCAAACTTTAGAACACCTGAAAAAATCATTTTGATATCAAAGTCTACCTACTCAGGTAAACCAGGCAGGAAACATGACTAGCTAAATTAAAGTTACTTTATTGTAAGGCTACATTAACAGAACCTTGCAAGACTTCCCACTGTCTTTTTAAACTGCTTGATGCCTTAGGATGGGACTTTCCTAGGTTTTTTTCTCTGACCTTGAAGCCACTCCTGCCAGTCTTGTTTGATTGTTTCCTAGGCAGCATCTCTTCCCCTCTTTCCTCAACATCATTCTTACATTCCATTACAAAGATCCAATTACCCAGCATGTGGAAAGATCATGAATTTGTTATAGATTATTGATAGATTGAAAATATGATTACCATGCTGTTCAGTTAAAATGGTTTTCTGAGTAACTTATTTAAAAATCTATGAGGTTGCAGTTTAAGTCATGACTCAAAATGGATAAGGGAAAAGAGAAAGAGGAGAGGAGGTAGGGAACAGTCTGTAGCACCAGTTCCTAAAGCAAAATAGTCTGTAGTTCTGTAGTTGCTAGTCAATATAGTTCAGGAAAAGAAGAGATTTGAAGTTTGTCTTTCAGCAGCAAAAGTTGGTCTTGCTCTCTGATTTCAATTTTATCTGGTAACACTGGTTTTAATCTAAGACTGTCTGGTGACACAAAAGGCCATATTTGTCCTGGAAAAGACAACACTGAATAGAAGATAATCTAATATAATTAGTATTGGTATCTGTATTAGTATTAGAAGAGAGGAGATAACAGACTTCTGGGTGGCTCTGTTCGTGATGGCGACGGTCTTTTAGACCGCCAGCCTTGGGATCGCGTGGAATCACTAAGACAGCACCAATCAGCTGTCTAGTGATTCGGAAAACCTTCCCCTTGGGAGAAGAGGGGAAGGTGAGTTAAGGGGTAGAGGTAGAGCGCCCCAAGAATCCCTGGGACGATTCCAGGGGTTCAGAGGGGAGGGCTCCCTAGGAAACCCCGATGAACTCTGGATCCTTTTCTGCTTGTTAGCAGAACTAATCACCACGTCCACTCCTGGGACCAATATTGGATTATAAATTGATTGTTTACCAGGTGGAGCAGAATCAGGAGGATGAGCTGTGGCAAGTAACAATCCTTAGCTTCCCAGATACTTTGCTTTTGGTTAAAGACAAGAACGGAAACGCAGCCATTGAAGTAACAGGCTGAAAGTGAAAGTGGGAAAGTTTCTATTGTTTAAAGTGCTGTGTCACCAGAGACTGTTGGAGTGCTTTTAAAAATAAAAAGAAAGAAAAATGAGAGACTTTATGATAGTTGTTGAAGATTGAAGAATTTTTAATGACTTTTATTGACTTTGATTAAAATATAAACTTAGAGATGGCAGCTAAACAAATAAAAGCAAGCTCTACTAAGGGTGCTGGGGTATCCCCAGCTCATACAGCTGAAACAAAAGCATTAAGCTTAGAGACACTACAAGACAACCTGAAGGATTTTGTGAAGGAGTCTCTAGGTTTACAAGCCTCCCTTATTGAGGAGAAATTTAAAGAGAAGGTAGGGGAAATTTCTGGAATTAAAGAGGTGGTTTCAAAAATTAAGGAAGGAAATAAGGAAATAAGAGAAGGAATTAATATAGTAGTTCAAAATCTGGTATCAAACATGATACAGTTAGAGGAAAGTGTGGAGGAAATTAAGCAAGCCAATTTAAAGTTGGAAAATAAAATGGAGGACGTTCAAACTAAGGTGGAGAAGGCAGATGACGAAATTGTTTTGATACAATACAGGGCTATGGAATTTGCTTTAAGGATAAGAGGAGTCAGAGAAAATAAACAAGAAAACTTAAAAGAAATATTTTCAGAGGCTTTTGCAGAGATTTTGGGGGAACAACCAGAAGATTTGGCACTTCAAATTGATAAAATTTACCGTGTTAATTCGTGGATTGCTAGACAAAAACAGCTGCCACGAGATGTGGTAATTTATTTTACTACTAGGAGAGTCAGAAATCAAATTTTACAGGCATCTTATAAAGGGAAAATACAAATAGTTGGCCAAGAAATGTTAATATTGAAGGAAATTCCTCCTAAAATGCTGAGAAGTAGAAAGGAGTTTGCTTTTTTGATGAATGAACTTAGAAAACGACAGCTGGAATACAGATGGGACATCCCAGCTGGGATAATAGTTTTTCAAGCAGGGAAAGTACACCGACTTAATACAGTTTTGAAAGCAAGAGACTATTATGTTAATGTGTTAAAAGCTGGAAGCCCACCATCACCAGAAAGACGAAGTAGATGGGATTCTGATGAGAGAAAGAAGGGGAAAGAGACGGCACATGATGACTCTGTGGTTATAGATATGGAGGAAGATTTGCTGCAAGTTTCAGGAAGTCCAAAATAACAAAGGCAGACCAGAGCTGCCACTAAGCGTATGCAACAAGAAGCAAAGATTCAACAGACTCCAAGGGCAGCTCAAGATACTATTAAAACAGAAGCAGTGGGAGGAGCTAGGTCAAAGATCTGGGAGGATTGGCAGCTGATGCTCCAAAAGCTTCCTTTGCCAAAAATGGCAATTAGATTTTTATCTTGGAATGTTAACGGTTTAAACTCACCATGTAAGAGATGGAAGATATTTCATTATTTGAAACAGTTTAAAAATGATGTAATTTGTCTACAGGAAACACATATTAGAATGTCAGATCAAAAATATCTGATAAACTCAAGACTTGGTACACATTTTGTTGCAGTGGCTCCAGAGGAAAAAAAATGGCATAGTTGTGTATTTAAAGAAGGGCTTAATAGCAAAGCTAATTGAGGCAGACACTCAAGGAAGATATATTGCAATTGAACTTTTACGGGAAGGGGAAAAGATACTTATAATTGGAGTTTATGCACCCAATCAACAGCAAGAATTTTTTTTTAAATTTTTACATAATAGAATAACACATTGAGATTATAAATTGCATATATTAATGGGAGACTGGAATGGAGTTTTGGATACTCGAAAAGATAAAAAAGGCGTATTTCAAAATATTTCAAGTCGTGCAAAATTACCTAAAGCCTTTTTTGATATGATGGATGATTTAGAATTAATAGACGTTTGGCGAGAACGGAATAATGAAGAAAAAGACTTTACTTTTTTTTTCAGACAGACATCAATCCTTTTCAAGGATTGATTTTATATTAATTACTAATGATTTGCTTTTCAGGGTCAAGAAGACTAAGATATGTCCAAGGATTTTGACAGATCATAGTCCTGTGTGGATAGAACTTGATCAGGGGAAAGGTGTTAGGAGATCATGGAGCTTGAATGAAAATTTGTTTAGATATGAAGAAAATGTAAAAGAATGTAAAAGACAAATGAAAGAATTCTTTGTTATGCAGAAGGGTACCTCTGTGGAGATGGTTTGGGAGGCAAGCAAGGCCTATATGAGAGGAGTTTTAATATATATGAATAACAAAAATAGATGCAAATTACAGAAAAAGAGAACGGAATTAGAGGAGGAAATTAAAAAGAGAGAACAGTTACTTATAAAAAGTCCTGGAGATAAGAAAATAAAAGAGTCAATAAATATATTACGAGGGCAATTTAATATGATGGTGACAGATCAGGTGGCAACTAATTTACAATATGCTAAACATAATACATTTAATAATGCCAATAAATCTGATAGGTGGTTAGCTTACATATTAAGGAAAAAACAGAAATTACGTACTATTGGTAAGGTAGAATATAGAGGTAAAGAAGTATACCAACAGAACTTGATTCAAAAAGCTTTTTTGGAATTTTATACAAAGTTATATGTTAGAGATTCAATTAAAGAAATAGTTATAGATAGATATTTACAAGAGGCAGGCATTTATGAAATTACATTAGAGCAAAGGGAGGAACTGAATCAACTTATAACAAAAGAAGAAATAATTTTAGCAATTAAACAGTTGAAAATGGGTAAAGCTCCAGGTACAGATGGCCTAACGGCTGCTTATTATAAAAATTTACAAGAGGAAATGGTAGAGCTGCTTAAGGAGTTATTTAACAGAATTCAATCTGGAGGTGATGTCCCCCCATCATGGAGAACGGCTTTTATTTCACTGATACCGAAAGAAGAACAAGATTGTAGTAAACCAGAAAATTATAGGCCAATATCGCTTTTAAATACTGATTATAAAATTTTTGCTAAGATATTAGCAAATAGATTAATGTCAGTCATGAGTCAAACGATTCATAGTGCTCAATCAGGGTTTATCAAAGGGAAACAAATGAGATACAATATGAGACAGATTGTAGAACTATTGGAATATTTGGAAAGGAATAGCCAAGTCCCTGCAGTGTTCTTCTTTTTAGATGCTGAGAAAGCTTTTGATAGATTGAACTGGCAATTTTTATTTAAAGTTATAGAAAGGATGCAGTTTGGAGACTATTTTATAAAAGCAATTAAAGCAATATATCAGAGACAAACAGCACAAATAATAATTAATGGTAGTTTAACAGAATCTTTTAGAATTGAAAAAGGAACAAGGCAAGGATGTCCTTTGTCTCCATTATTGTTTATATTAACTTCAGAAATTTTATTAAATAAAATACGTGGTTCAAATCAAATAATGGGAATAAAAATTAAACAGCAAGATTATAGATTAAGAGCATTTGCGGATGACTTGGTTGTTACTTTATCTCAACCTACTCAGTCAGCTATATATTTGAAAGATATAATTGATCAATATTAAAGTATCTGGTTTTAAAGTTAATCAACAGAAGGCAAAGATGATAACTAAAAATATGAATATACATCAGAAAGAAGAATTAGAAAGAGTTACTGGATATGAAATAGTTTAAAAAGTCAAATATTTAGGAGTATATATTACAGCCTCAAATGTGAAATTATATAAAAATAATTACAAGTTGTTGCCGCAGAAGGTACAGAAGGAAATGGAGAATTGGAAGAAGTTACAATTATCTTTGCTGGGAAGAATAGCAGCAATAAAAATGAATGTTTTGCCTAGGTTTTTATTCTTGTTTCAAATGATTCCAGTACTTAAAAAGGATGTAAATTTGCGGGAGTGGCAGAAAGGGATTAGCAATTTTATTTGGATGGGTAAAAACCGAGAATAAAGTTAAAAATAATGCAGGATATACGTGAAAGAGGGGGTTTAAAAATGCCTAATTTGAAATTATATTATGAAGCAATTGTTTTGTCATTGATTAGTGATTGGTTTAATTTAACAGAAGAAAGAATTTTGAATATAGGAAGTCATGATCTGTTATATGGATGGCATGCTTATCTAGTATATGATAAGAAAATAGATAATATTTTTAAAACTCATATTCTCAGGAATGCTTTGTTAAGGGTTTGGAAAAAGTATCAATATAAGTTAGACAAGATACCTATATGAGCAATCCCTAGACATGCGATAGAGAATATAAATATAGAACAAAAACAAGAGAGGATTGCTTATAAAGAGCTTCTTCTTGTAGAAAAGGGTAAATTACAATTGAAATCTTTGAATATATTGAAACAAGAACGGAAAAATTATACATGATTTCAGTATGGACAATTGCAATCTAGATGGAGTATTGATCAGAAAATTGGTATTGTGCTGAGAAAAATTTGGTAAAACAAATTAGAGATCAAGGTCAAATGCATATTAAAAGGTTATACAATGTATTGATAGAAATAGATTCAGAAATGGAATTAGTTAAGGATTGTATGATAAAATGGACACAAAACATTCAACAACCTATAATGATGGAAACGTGGGAGAAAATTTGGGTTAGGAATGTTAAATTTACTCAAGCACAAAATTTAAGAGAAAATTTTTATAAAATGTTTTATAGTTGGCATTTAGACCCTAAAAAACTGGCATGTATGTATCTGAATACATACCCAAATGTTGGAGATGTGATAGTGATGATGCTACCTATTATCATATATGGTGGACCTGTAAAAAAATCAAATCGTTTTGGATTAAAATATGGTGAATTATGCAGAATATCTTGAAAAAGAAGATAAAGTTTACTCCACAACTGTTTTTATTAGGTATAATTACGGATTGTACAGTAATAAAGATTAAATTAATATTGAACTTAATATCAGCAGCGAGACTTTTGGTGGCGCAATATTGGAAGAAAGAAGAATTGCCTACAATTGAAGAATAGACACTCAAAGTTTCAAATTTGGCAGAAATGGCAAAAATTTCTGCGTACCTGAAAGATTATTCACCAGAACGATATATAGTAGAATGGAGAAAATGGATTAATTATATTCAAAATAAGTATCAGACTAAAAAGTATCAAATACTTATGAGTGATTGTAGGAAATGTATTGTATTTGTGTATTTGTTTAAAAGGGAAAGGGGAGTTAAGGGAGCAAAGGGAGAGAAGAGATTATGGGTTATGGTTTTTGTAGTATTCTAGCGTATGCTTGTTAGATGTTATACCCTGTATTTTGCTCTGGGAAGTCTCCGGGGGGGGGAGGTGGGGAGGGGGAAGGGAGGGGAGGGGAGGGGGGAGATAATTGTTAAAAAAAAAATTATTGTAAAACTTTTTCAATAAAAAAAAGAAGAAGAGAGGAGATAACAGATTCCTGGCATGGGAAATATAATAAGGGAAGATGAAGAAGAGGAAGGGAAAAAGGTAACTGGGTAGGAAAGGAACTTGCTCTCTGCGTATCTGAAATGGGGAAGGAGAAAGTAAAAACAATACCTGAGCATCTTTGGCTGAGTCTCCTTTACTATAAGAATTAAGGGAGGGATTCACTTCTGCTTGAATTCAATTCAACCCAGACTGTCCCTCTCACTATTTGCAGAGAGTCCTGCAAAAGCTTAGGCAGCTGGCTCAAACAGCAATTCCATGTAAGCTTTTTTCTGGGTTCAACCCCCACCAGGGGCCCTGAATAGTCTCAGAGCGTTCTTTCCCTATGAAATGCCACTTTCATCACTTTGCACATCTGAACTTATTGGCACTGCAGCAGTGCATGTGTTTGTGTAATATATTTTTCAGCTACATTCTTGGAACTTGATATTAGAATATCTTAACTCCCTCCACTCAGAACACTGTTCTTTGGAGAGAATGGCTTTCCATGAATTGCATCTGCATTCTCCTTCAAAGGAGAGAAAATGGCTGTCCTTGCCATATTTGTATAATTAAAGAAACAATGTAATTGCTTAGATTACAGATCCTTTCAGATATTTATGGTAAGCACAGGAAGAGCTGCATATGAGACAGTTGATAGACTTGCCTCAAATACAATGGTTTTAGGCAGAAAATCTTCCCATTGTGCTGGAAAAGAAGCCTTACTTTTGTCTTGTAGAAGGAGGGTTCTTCAAACATTCAGTTTAGCCTCTTACCCTATTTCTTGGTATTCACATGAATCTCAAGTTTCTTCATCAGTTTCTTCATCATAATCCTCATCCATCCCTCGATATATAAAAATAGTTTCCCAACAGCAAAATTCTATATGCCCTTACAGAGAAATAGGCATTTTTACAGCAAAGTCTTTGTTGCATTGTGGCCTAAATTGTTTTACATTCATTTTACTTATACAAGAAATGTCACTCTTTCTGGTCTACCTATAACCACCAGAAACTGATAAGATGTGGTCACTGAAAGATTATGAAGCAAGAAGGTGTACTATTTTTGAGTAGAGCAGCTGGTTTTAAAAAAAAAAAAAAAGAAAAGAAAAGAAAGCTGCAGAAGTTCAGTGATTCATCAGTAGACTAATGTCATAGTAGACTGAGGGGTGTCAAACTCAAGGACCGGGGGCTGGATCCGGTCTCTGGGGTGCTTAGATCTGGCCTACGGGGCCACCCTGAAAACAGCAAATGATTGTCCCGTGGTGCTTCTGCCAGTGAAAACAGAGCTCGAGAGAGCCCCCCCCCCCATGAGCTCCATTTTTGCTGGCAGAGAGTTGCAGGAGGCCGTTGCAGCTGAAAACAGAGTTTGGGAGCCCGTTTTGGTGGCAGAGTGCTCAGACCACCACAGGTGCCCCTGACACGAGTGGCGGTGAGCTGGCCATGCCTACCCTGGCCATGCTCACCTCAGTCCCTTGAGATCAAACACAACCCTGATGCAACCCTCAATGAAATCAAGTTTGATACCCCTGTAGTAGACCATTCCCAAGTATTACTCTCCCTACTAGCACACAACTGCTATTAGAAGTATGAGTTATATAGTAACTGGTCCTAAATAGGAATCTTAAGTATTATATCACTGTCAGGGTTCCAAGTAACAACCCCAACCAAGTAATACTTCGAGGCCAACAGTTCCTCAAAGTTCCATTTTATTAGAAATGTCATATTGGCACATCTGGGAAAACCCGAATCTGAAAGCCCTTGGGTTTTTCCCACCCAAAGGAAAGTCAAAGTCCCTTCCCCTGCACCCATATGTCCACCACATGGTCCAATCACTCCACTGTCCCAACTGGAGATGCTCCCCAGTCACACATCTCCAGGTGCAGGCTGAACGTCCTTGACTCACAGAGAAAAGAATGTTGTTATGACTATATAGTTCCATGCAATCCCCCTCCATTTTTCCCATAGCACTAAGTGTGGCAGCCCTGAAGAAAATGATGGCCTCCAGGGCTGACAGGCTGCTCTCCCTCAGCCAATAATTGTGTCCTGAAATGAGAGGAATGTAGGAGGATAATTCAGTCAGGCCTTAACCACCTCTCCCCCAGGAGAGGAGTCCTTCTGGAGGAGCACTGCTGCCACTGCTATGTCACTGGCATTGGCTTGGACGATGAATTGTCTTTCAGGGTTGGGGTGCTGGAGGATTGGCTCTTCAGCAAAGAGCCACTTCAATTTCTCAAATGCTTTTTGACAATCCAGTGTTCAGGCCAGTGGTTGAGTTGGGCACGGTTTTGCAGGAGGGAGGCCTGTTTTCAGTTGCTGTATTAGGGGTACAGCCTCTTCTGCAAACGCTGGAATGAATTTCCTGTAGAAGTTTGCAAACCCCAGGAAGTGTCGTGTCCCCCTCCCCCTCCGACAGCCGGGTCTGGGAAGTCTGTATCAAGCGTGGCCACGAAGCCTCTGCAGCTTTGCCAAATTCCTGTCAGAGTTCTCAGGTCAGGCAGGAATCCAAGGTGTGACTTCAGCAAACCAGATGAGACTTTGCTTGACTCAAATTGCTTGACTCAAGCTGGTCTTTTATATAGGCCATGGGGTGTGGCTCCATGACTCAGCACTTATCCAGGCCTGCCCCTCCCTTCCTTTTGCTGATGTCGCCTCTCCATTCTCCGGAAGCGAGGATCTGTCCACTGTGACTTTCCGTCCTCCTGATCTGCTGCCGGCAATTCTACCACGTGGCTGGCTTCGTGCTCACACGCTGCAGGAGGGAGGTTTGTTTGCTCATTCCTGACATTCTGTCCAGGCATGGTGCCAGGGCTGGGGGCTGGAGGCATGCCAGGCCATTCCTCTTCATTATCAGACTCTGACTCAGATAGCAGGAGATGGGAGGGGCCCGGCTGAGGAGAGGAGGGCGGGCGAGGCACAACAAGAAGCTTTGGAATTGCTTGCATGTGTGTGTGTGTGTGTGGGGGGGGTATTTGCCAGTCTAGCACCACTTTCCCTTTCCATGGATCCATCTCTATTCCCTCGCTTGACACTCAGTAGACCAAGTAGTCCAGGGAAGTCTTATGGAATTCACACTTAGAGAGCTTTGCATAGAGCTTGGCAGCTTGGAATTTTTTCAGTACCGGCCACACTAACTTAATGTGTTCTTCCAACGTCTCAATGAATATGAGAATGTCATAAACTAGGACCCCCCCTTGTACTTTGTTAATTAGCTGCATGAAGACTGCAGGGGCTCCCTGGAGCCCAAAAGCATGACCTTAAACTGGAAGCTGCCCAGCGGGCAGTTGAATGCGGTCTTCCATTCATCTCCCTCCCTCCCACTTTCATTAAAAATTCTCATGCTATAGTGCTCCTCTTCTTCCAGTAGCTGGCTCTCCTGCTCCAAACTGCAACATTAAACAGTATGTCAAAAACAGCTGATTATCGATAAGTCCAGGAGGTTTAGAGATAATAATAATAATAACAACAGAGTTGGAAGGGACCTTGGAGGCCTTCTAGTCCAACCCCCTGCCCAAGCAGGAAACCCTATACCATTTCAGACAGATGGTTATCCAACATTTTCTTAAAAATTTCCAGTGTTGGAGCATTTACAACTTCTGCAGGCAAGTTGTTCCACTTATTAATTGTTCTAACTGTCAGGAAATTTATCCTTAGTTCTAAATTGCTTCTCTCCTTGATTAGTTTCCACCCATTGCTTATTGTTCTACCCTCAGGTGCTTTGGAGAACAGCCCGACTCCTTCTTCTTTGTGGCAACCTCTGAGATATTGGAACAGTGCTATCATGTCTCCCCTAGTCCTTCTTTTTATTAAACTAGACATACCCAGTTCCTGCAACCATTCTTCATATGTTTTAGCCTCCAGTCCCCTAATCATCTTTGTTGCTCTTCTCTGCACTCTTTCTAGAGTCTCAGCATCTTTTTTACATCGTGGCGACCAAAACTGAATGCAGTATTCCAAGTGTGGCCTTACCAAGGCATTATAAAGTGGCATTAACACTTCACGTGATCTTGATTCTATCCCTCTGTTTATGCAGCCCAGAATTGTGTTGGCTTTTTTAGCAGCTGCTGCACACTGCTGGCTCATATCTAAATGGTTGTCCACTGGGACTCCAAGATCCCTCTCACAGGTACTACTATTGAGCAAGGTACCACATACAATATTCGGTACCTGTGCATTTTGGTTTTTTTTTTGCCTAAATGTAGAACCCTACTTTTTCACTGTTGAATTTCATTTTGTTAGATAGCGCCCAATGTTCAAGTCTGTCAAGATCTTTCTGTAACTTGAGCCTATCTTCTGGAGTGTTGGCTATTCCTGCCAGCTTGGTGTCATCTGCAAATTTGATGAGTTCCCCATCTATCCCCTTGTCCAAGTCATTGATGAAGAAGTTGAAGAGTACTGGGCCTAAAACAGAGCCTTGGAGTACTCCACTGCATACTTCCCTCCATGTGGATGTAGTTCCATTGAGGACTACACGTTGAGTGCGGTTGGTCAGCCAGTTACGAATCCATTTGGTGGTGGTGCTGTCTAACCCACATTTTTCTACTTTATCTAGTAGTAGGTTATGGTTTACTTTATCAAATGCTTTACTGAAGTCCAAGTAAATTATATCGACAGCATTCCTCTGGTCTACTAATTTTGTCACTTTGTCAAAGAATGCAATAAGATTAGTCTGGCATGATCTGTTTTTGCCAAATCCATGTTGGCTTTTGGTTATTACTTTGTTTGCTAATAGGTCTGTAGTTCCCTGGATCTGTTTTTTTTTTTCCTTTTTTGAAGATGGGAACTACATCAGCTCTTTTCCAGTCCTCTGGCAGCTCCCCTGTGCTCCAGGATCTTTGAAAGATATAGTTCAATGGTTCTGAGATCTCGTCTGCCATTCCTTCAGAACCTTGGGGTGTAATCCATCTGGTCCTGTAATCCATTTTCTTCCCTATTTTAACTTGTGTTCCTAATCTGGTTTTTGTGGTGCTGTTTTTGATAGGTTGGATTGTTTTTTTTCCTTTTGTGTAAAGACAGATGCAAAAAATGAGTTAAGTAGATCTGCTTTCTCCCTGTTGTTTGTCACCTTCTTGCCACTTTCTCCCAGCAATGGGCCAATTGTTTCCTTGACTTTTTTCTTGTTTTTAACATGTTGGAAGAAGCTTTTTTTGTTATTTTTTACTTTTATTGCTAGCCTTTGTTCATTGTGAGCCTTAGCTTTCCTCACTTCATCTTTACAGGTTCGGGCTATTTGCTGATATTCTGCCTTAGTTATTTGCCCCTCTTTCCACTTTTTATACTTGTCCTTTTTGTCTTTCAATTTGTCAGATAGTTCTTTATGCATCCATGCTGGTTTCTTTTGAGATCTATTATTTTTCTTCTTCATTGGTATTGTGCTAGACTGGGCTTTTATAATCTCACTTTTCAAAATTTCCCAAGCTTCTTGAGTTGTTTTCCCATTGAGGATTCTCATCCATGGAATTCTTCTCAAGCTGTCTCTAAGTTTATTGAAATTAGCTCTCTTAAAGTCCAAGACTCTAGTTTGACTTTGTTCTACTACTTGTATTTGCTTAATGTTGAATTCCAATATTGCATGATCACTTGCCCCCAAGGTTCCTGTAGCTTCAACACCTTCTACCATTTCATCTCTGTTAGTGAGAATTAAGTCCAATATGGCTGATCCCCTTGTTCTCTTCTCTATTTTTTGGGAAACAAAGTTGTCTGCTAGGTTTGTTAGGAACTGGTTGGATCTTCCACTTGGTGTAGAGTTTGTCTCCCAGTTGATGTCAGGGTAGTTAAAATCCCCCATTACTACTGTGATGTGCTTCCTACATACCTTAGTTAGCTGACTAGCAAAAAGTTCATCTACTTACTCTGTTTGGTTGGGTGGCCTATAGTATAGACCTATGGCAATATCATTTCCACCCCCCCTTTTATATTGACCCAAATGCCGATTCAGTCAGCTGCAGCCGCAGCTGGCTGTTGGAGGCGAGTTATTGGCCCCAAAGGATAGGGTGCGCAACTTAGGTGTCCTCCTGGATGATCGGCTGTCGTTTGAAGACCATTTGACGGCTGTCTCCAGGAGGGCCTTCCACCAGGTTCGCCTGGTTCGGCAGTTGCGCCCCTTCCTTGATCGGGATGCCTTATGCACAGTCACTCATGCGCTCGTTACCTCTCGCTTGGATTACTGTAATGCTCTCTACATGGGGCTCCCCTTGAAGTGCGCTCGGAGGCTTCAGTTAGTCCAGAATGCAGCTGCGCGGGTGATAGAGGGAGCTTCACGTAGCTCCCATGTAACACCGCTCCTGCGCAGACTGCACTGGCTGCCTGTGGCCTTCCGAGTGCACTTTAAGGTGTTGGTTATGACCTTTAAAGCGCTCCATGGCTTAGGACCTGGGTACTTACGGGACCGCCTGTTGCTACCACACGCCTTCCACCGACCCGTACGCTCCCATAGAGAGGGACTTCTCAGGGTGCCATCCGCCAAACAATGCCGGCTGGCGGCCCCCAGGGGAAGGGCCTTCTCTGTGGGGGCACCCACACTCTGGAACGAGCTTCCCCTGGGTTTACGTCAAATACCTGACCTTCGGACATTCCGTCGCGAACTGAAGACATATCTCTTTATCCGCGCGGGGCTGGCTTAAATTGGATTTTTAATGTGAAATTTTATTAATTTTTAAACGGGGTTTTTAGTTTACGGTAATTTTAATTTCAGGCTAATTAAATAAGTTTTTTAAAATGGTATTTTAATCTGTATATTGTATTGTTGGTTTTATCTTGCCTGATTTATTTATCCTGAGTCCTTCGGGAGAAGGGCGGTATAAAAATCAAATAAATAAATAAATAAATAAAAATAAATAAATGTATTCAAGATAACTTTCATCATTGTTGTGCTCTATTTCTTAGAGATGTAGTTATTTCTTATATATAGTGCAACTCCACCTCCTCTTTTATTTGGTCTATTTCTTTTAAATAATTTATATCCTTCTAGCTGTATGTTCCATTTGTCATTCATCCCACCAAGTTTCCATAATGGCAACAATATCATATCTGCCCTCATTTACTTGAATTTGTAATTCACCCTGTTTATTTCTCATACTCTGTGCATTGGTGTATAGACATTTGAATCCATTTGGATTGACCTTGTGTTTACTGTCTACATAACCTGTGTTGTGCCTGACTGCCCCTACTTTCTTGCCACCTGTTGGATTAGTGCACATTGTATGGCACTCACTATTAAATGCTTGGTTTTGCTTGACAGCAGGGCTGATAATCTTACCCACACAGACATCTATGTTACATGCACTGATAACCCTATTAAATTTGGATTGCTGGGGACAGAAATGTTCTGTATCAATTAATTCTCTGTCCCCACTGTTCATTTTAAATGTTTATCCAGAAAAACTGTGAATTTATTGCTAAGTAACTCAGTCCCTTTCTTTGATGGATGCAATCCATCCAAGATACAAATGAGAAAGACAGTTTCTCCCAAAAATCATCCTTTGGATTGTTTAAGTGTTTTTCCAGGCTTTCTATATTTTAAAACTTCCCTTGGGCATTTCTTTCGCTCATTAATTTTCAGTCTTTAATCTTCTCTGTGTGTCTAATTGCCGCTTCCTTAACACTTGGAGATTATTTTTTAAAATTCTTGTACTTAACTTCTTCTACTTAACTAGAGGAAGAATTGGAAGTTATCTCACCCAGTTTCAATGCTCTGTCCATGGATCGCTCCAGCACAAATCTTATGGTCCTTGACTTGCCAAAAATGGCCGTCGTCCCTGCTGCCGCTCAGGAGAGCTTGCTTCATCTGTCTTTTTGGTAGAAATCCATTCTGATCAGAAAGTATAAATTCATTCAAATGTTTTTTAAGTCTTGAGAATGATTTTAAATACATTAGAGTACTATGAGGTGCACCCTGGAAAATAAATAACGTTGATGTTTCTAGTTGCACAGAAAGCATTTGACAGCATTAATTGGCAATTTATGATAGCACAATTAAAATATATGGACTTTGGAGAGAGATTTATTAATATGATTAAAGCAATATATTGCAAATAATCAGCTAAGGTGATAGTACAGCAGGGGTGGGCTTCAAAAATTTTAGCAAGGGGTTCTCTTCCCAGTTGCTGGGTGGGTGTGGTCATGGTGGGTGTGGCCTAGTCAGCCTCTTGCACCACTGTGGGGGGCGTTTTCGCCCTCGCTGAGCCTCCATGCCTGCCCTGCACTTACTTGGATCCAAAAATGGCCATGTGGGGACTCCTGGGAGGGGCAGGGGGGAGGGGCCAGCCAGGAGTGGGATTTGGGGGTTCTCTGAAATGCACAGAATCTTAGCTAGAGGCTCTCCTGAACCCTGAGAGCCCCCAGCAGCCTACCCCTGAATTAAGGCATTTGCAGATGACTTGGTCTTCATACTAGAAGACCCCATAGAAACTGGACTGAAATTAATTACAAAAATAGAAGAATATGGGGAAGTAGCAGGACTGAAAATAAAGAGGGACAAGACAAAGATCCTAATCAAGAACCTCACAGAAACACAAAAAAGAGTGCTAATGGAAAAAAATAAACATACAGATAGTTTAAAAAGTGAAGTATTTAGGAATACAACTAACAGCAAAATGTGCAACAATTAAAGAAGACAACTACATGAAACTGATGAGGCAAATCAAGCTAGACCTGGAGAAATGGAAAGATATACAACTGTCACTCTCAGGAAGAATAGCCACTATAAAAATGAACGTTTTGCCAAGACTACTATATTAATTTCAAACAATACCAATAAAACTGGAGAAAAAATATTTTGAAGAACTAAATAAAATAATATCAAGATATGTATGGTTAGGAAAGAAAGCAAGAATAGGCTTGAAAAGGTTGCAGCAATAAAAAAAAGAGGGAGTTTTTGACTACCAGACTGGAAATTGTATTGCCAGGCCTCGGTACTCATTTGGGTGAAAGAATGGATTAGCTTGAGACATGTAAGACTATTAACATTAGAAGGGTTAGGGTTAGGGTTAACCCTAATGTTATCAACATGGAAAAAATTGTAAGATACAAATATATCTAAAATGACAAAGGGGAATTAAAAACTAAACAGGAATTTAATAGCAAGGGATAGACATTGCATGGTGGTCATCTATGCAGATACAATCTCGTTATGAGAAAGATGCTAAAATGTATGGTTTTAATAAAGAGTTAACAGAACTAGACTAGATATTAACTGGAACAGATGATAAACTGATAAAGAAGTTATATGATTACCTATTAAGTATTAAACTTGAAAGTGAGCAGGTAAATGATTGCCTGGGCTAAAAATTTTGGATATGCAATAGAACTAGATAAGCGGCAGAAACTATGGGATAGAAATATTAAATTGATGATGTTGATTGCATATAAGGAAAATTTGTATAAAATGTTTTATAGATGGCATTTTGCACTGGCAAGATTGGCAAAAATGTATAAACACAAATTGGCTAAATGCTGGAAGTGTAACCAATCATCTGGTTCATATTATCATATGTGGTGGACATGCCCAGAAGCAAAAAAATACTGGACGAATATACATACATGGTTGGAAAAAATGACAAAGCAACATATAGACCTGAAACCAGAGATATTTTTGTTGGGCATTTTACCAGAAAAAATATGCTAAAAAGACTACATATTTGATCTTGCATATACTAACCACAACTAGAATTGTATTTGCGCAACAATGGAAAAATGATGAGATCCCATCTGAGGGGAATGTAATTTAGAAAATATTAGAATGTGCAGAAATGGATAGACTAAAATTATTAAGGATAAAGAAGAAACTGAATATTATTTGATATGGGACATATTTTATCAATGGTTAGACAACAGAAACAGAAGTTAGAAAGGAGGAGATATAAAAAGAGGAAATGTTAAAGTGGAGAGTTGTTAAGAAGATGATGTTAAGTATTACTATTATTATATCATTATGTTATTACATTATCAATTCTATGGTGATGAATACTACAACAAAGTTTTGTATTATGACTACTTAACCATAATTGTACCTAGACGGCACACTGATGAAAATTGAATGTTATATAAATAAAACAACTAAAACATGAAAAAAGGAGAGCTTGCTTCAAACCTAACAAGGAAATTGCGAGTTCCTCTTGATCCATGAAGTGCCTCTCCTTTCTTCGCTGCTCCTACAAGGTGACTTTGATCCTGTAGGGTCTCCTGACAGCAGTTGCCAGCTGTATTTTGCGGGGTTCAGTGGAGCCCACTATTTTCCAAGCCATTCTCACCGCAACATCAATCGGAAGTTTATTTTGGGGTCATGGAGTACATTTTTGGCTTTGGTAGCTTGGCTCCCATTATGAACTCAATTGCACAGTCTGACGGGCAGTGGGGAGGAAGGAAGTTGCAGTCTTGCTTGCTAAAGGTGTCTGCCAAATCCTGTTATTCCTTGGGTACCTGGGGACAGCCAAGGAGTCCATCTGTGGTGGCTGCCATGCTTTTCAGCTGGCTGGGGCTGTCAGGGCTTGTTACCTGTTGGCATTTGTCTGGCGGGATTGGTGGCGGGACCAGGGTTGGCATCCACTGGTACTGCACCCACCCCTGACTGGGGTAGAAGGCCCATCCAGGGGGGATTTGGTCAGCAGGAGGCAATCTGATGACTGGTTGGGAGGGGGGTGTTGGGTCTCTGCAGCCCCAATGGTTCTCCCCACAATCCCTGGCTGGATTGGCCTAGTGACCCTTGCTGCTGTGTCACGCCGACTCCTGTAGGAGCTATCATCATGGTGAACTGGGCCCGACAGGGGAGGCTGAGATGTGATCTGCATTGTGCCAAGTGAAATGAAGCTGATGCTTCACTCTCCTGGGCCCATGGGTTGAGCCAGAACTGAGCTGGGGTGGCTGGTGTGGAGAGGCTGTGCGATGCTGCCCATGCTGAGTTGGTCAAACCACTCTGGAAGATCCTCTAGCCACTGGCTCCATGATGACAGCAGGAGACCCCACTCTTGGGAATCGCTGGGCTCAGGAGGCCTTGTCACTCTCCATTCAAGGGCATGGGCATGCTCTGCTCTGCTCGTTCCCATCCAAGGTTCTTGCAGTGTTGCCCCGATCGCCAATTTCTGGGGTGGGGCAGCTCCCGTAGCTTCACCCCATAAGGAAGTATCTGGCTGAGTGATCTGCCAAGGCATCAGCTCTTTGGGTCAAGAACCCCCTCAGTGCACAGCCTTGGTGGCCTCCACTGCTGCTACCACAGCCTTGGAAGGGGAGTAGATGGTCTCAAGGAGGACCTCCGAACCAGTCCCGGTAGCTCACTCCATAGTTGCTATCTTTCTGTCCATCTTCCCTGAGTCTTTACGCTGCCCAGCTCAGGATCCTGGACAGCACCCCTTAAGCGGGGAGCTGGGTTGAGGTTTTGAAAGAGATTTGGGTTAACGTCAGAGTTCCAAGTAACACCCCCAGCCAAGTAAGACTCCGAGGCTAGAAGTTCCTCAAAGTTCCATTTTATTAGAAATGTCATATTGGCACATCTGGGAAAACCCAAAATTTCTTTTGGGTTTTCCTCACCCAAAGGAAAGTCAAAGTCCCTTTCCCTGCACCTACATGTCCACCACAGGGTCCAATCATTCCACTGTCCCAATTGGAGATGCTCCCCAGTCACACCTCTCCAGGTGCAGGCTGAACGTTCTTGACTCACAGAGAAAAGAATGTTGTTATGACTATATATCTCCACCCACTCCATGCAACCCCCTCCCTTTTTCCCACAGCACTAAGTGTGACACCCCTGAAGATCCAAAGAAAAAGATGGCCTCCAGGGCTGACAATCACATTGACTCACTGCTTTCACTTCACTGGCAGTTTAGGAAAATTCTTTTTGTTTTTGTGCAAAAGATAAGATTGATATTTTTACCCAGAGCTTGGACATAAACACTGAATTGTGTGAGAACTTCTGTGTGGAACTTAAATGTACATAGGTAGTAAACAGAGTTCATTTTAATTCCGTAACCCTAACCCATCCAAGATTATATACCTTTTATATAATGTTTATATGATTTATATAAATTTTAATATAATTGTATGTATTTATAAAGATTATAAACTTATCTAGATGTCAGGCCCATTTATATTTAAGTCTTACTTCAACATTAGCCACAAGAGGGTCCAAAAGACTAACATTTAAGAATTGTAGTTTTTAGAATTTTTAAAAATTTTGAAAAAAATCTTTTTCAAATTTTTTTTGAAATTTTTGAAGTTTTGAAAATTTAATTTTTAAATGAATTTTTAGATTTTTTAAAATTTTAGCAATTGCAAAAAGAAAAGCATAGTCTTGATAAAAAGTCATGGAAAAAAAAGTACTTACACTGTTGTGATTTATAAAATATTTTCTATGTATGAATTCATGCACATAGAAGACCCAAATTACAATATAGCAAATGTAAACTAAATGAATTACTCATAGAAAAAGTAAAGGGTCTAGAAGCAAGTCTAGATGCTCTGAGACTCAACTAACAACCAACTCCAATCAAAGGAAGACTATATCCAAACTGAACACAGTAAGGAACAACCAACTACCAGAAAAAAAATGAACCTTTAAATGAACCTTTAGAGATAGACCAATGGCAATATGTCATCTATAGAGGGGAAAAAAACAAGAAAATGTCTCTGTTGTGAACTGCAGTCCAGTCCAATATAACCCCACTGGAGCTGAGCATTCGATTTCCTATCTTCCTCCTGGAGAAATTTCCTTTGCTAAAGAAAAGTTTCCTGAGAACAAGTATATCAGTGGAATGGCTTGACTCTGGAAGTTCTGGATATGCTATCATTGCAGGTTCTCAAGAAGAGACTGGATAGACATTTGTCTGGAATAGTATAGCGTCTTCTGGTTGAGAAGGGTGTTGGACTAGAAGACCTCCAAGGTCCCTTCCCTCTTATTCTATATTCTACTATCAGCTAGCTAGATATATATACTTAGACTTATACACAGCTTCACAGTCCTTTCTAAGCAGTTTACAGAGTCAGCATATTGCCCCCAACAATGTGGGCCCTCATTTTACTGACCTCGGAAGAATGGAAGGCTGAGTCAACCTTGAACCGGTGAGATTCAAACTACCAAACTGCTGATAATCAGCAGTCAGCAGAAGTAGCCTGCAGTACTGCATTCTAACCACTGCGCCACCACAGCTCAGATGTCAGGCTTTTGCTGTTCATCTACTTATTCATTAACTAAAGTCTTAGTTTTTCTTCTTGTCCATTGACAATGCTACAGTTGGAATAATTCTGTGAGAGGAACAGCATGTTCTGCGGTTTTGCCAGGATAACAATCTCCTCTTGAGCTCAATGTAACTCTGTTTCTAAGGTGGTAAAGAAGCAGCACAATTCAAATTGACCATCATATTCAATTTCTCCTCTTTGAACTGAGTCTAATATTCGTGCTTGCAACTTAAGCATACAGAAGGCCTAAACCTTCCTATTTATTTAATCATGGTCAGGATTTAGCAGCTCCTTTTATTTCTGATCCCAACAAAAGAACTTTCAAATGTTTTCTAAGAGAAATCATCAATAAAATTTTAGCCTTGATTATGATCCTGTACGTCATATCAATTAACTTCTCAGATGACACTCAGTTTCTGAGTGTGTTATGAACGGGAACTCTTTATTGCTAACTGGTGTGTCTTTGACAGTTTATTTTTCTTACAAATGCGGGGCAGAATTTCCTAAATAAGCTCAGAATTTGAAATGAAGTAAACTGAACTGAAACTATGAAAGTTAATTGTAAAGAGACCATTCCATTTGCAAGCAGTGTACCTTGTGTACCAACCATAATTGGGATAAGCAACTCTGTTGCTAAGGTCACAGTTGTAAAGTGAAATGTCATGTGTCCATACTAATTTATGACATCACTTCTAATTGCAGCCATTAAGTGAATCACCCACAGTTGTTAAGCATGACATTATGCAACCGTGACTTGTGACTTTCAGCTGGCTTTCCCATTGATTGTCATAAATGGTGATCACATGACTGTAGGATACTATGACTGTTGTAAATGAGCACCAGTTGCCAAATACTCAATTCACAATTATGTTGAATTGAAGGGATATTGCAGTGACTGCAAGTTTGAGGATTGTTCATAAATCTCCTTTTTTGACACTGTCCTAACTACGGTCACTGAAGTAATGGTCGGTAAAGAAGGATTTCCTGTATTTTGGGGAAAGGAAGCTCATGAAGTACTGGATACAAAATGGCATGGCCAAATGCTTCCTTCATTCTAAACAGAATATCCTAAGGCAGCAGTTGAACTGAGCGACATTGAGGTTACAACATTGGGAATGTATTCAAAGGTGTGTCTTACCTAGCCAAGTCCAAGTGGATAATTATTTTGGAAGAGGTGAGGGAAAGAATAGAAGATGCCACTTGGCTCAAATTTGGTTATTGGTTTCATTGGAAGATACTTGAATGTCAATAAAACACTGTAGTAAATAATTTCCCATTAACTGGTACCAGAAAAGGTGAGAAAAAAAGTCTTCTTATGAAAATCAGTGAGATATTTTATAGTGAAGAAATTACACTATTTTACTATATAAAAACAAAAACAAAGTCAGTATTATGATGATGATATATTATTGGTTTCTGTATATCAAGTTTCAACAGGAATATTTAACTGACAATACTTCCATTTCTTTTCAGATCTAAAACTGATGCTTTGAAAAGCTAACAACTCATAACCAGACATAATGAGGAAGTATCACTATTTGATTTTTGCAACAATCTGTTGTCTTTTACTCTTAGGCAAACATGAGGCTGATGCACAGCACAAAGAAACTAGTAAGTGTCTTCTATTTTTAAATGATTCAGTATTTAAAAATGAAATTTATCCCAGGTTTCCCTTGGAAATTTTGAAGGGAAAATATATTGCTATTGTATAATGCTGTAGTACCAATTGCCAATGTCTATCCTTGAATCTTTGCTGTGTGAACACAGACATATTTACTGTATGTATCACATCTCTTGCATGCCTGCCTTGGTGAACAAACAGTTGCCTCTGCTGTATCTACCCTTTTCATCCTTATACAATGGGTCTGCTGGAATAGATCAATGTCATTTGTGGTCTAGACACAGCATAGGAAAAATGGGGATATTTTTGTGAAAGGGAGCCAACTTTAATATGTTACATTTCTAAAGAGATGTTCTTTTTCTAATGATACAGATGATTGATTTTATACTCGATTCTTCTTTTTTGCAGTAAAGAATTAAGTAATATTACAAAATATTTGGGAAATATTGCACATCGTTACAATTTTCAATTAATTTTAATTTGACTTTTCTTCTGTCTGATGAACAAAGACAGCATCATGTTCTTATAATATTGGTACTACACAAAGGTATTTAATATGAACCAGAGTAAGAGAATGCAGAACTAGTACTGTAACAACTTATTTCAGAACAACTTTTTAAAAATAAATCTGAAAATTCCCACAAAAAAACTGTTTCTCCCAGCTGCCCCTGAACTCTTTCTATTAGCAAGTCTTCCCCACACACACACCAGACCTCCACTTTTCCCTTTTAGTATCTGCCATGTAGTACGGGGTAGAGAAAGAAATATGCTCCTTAATTTCTTCATTTTTTGTTTCACTGATTTGCTGGATAGCAATTAAAACACAAATTCCAGGGAACAGAGGGAGGGACTTTTCTCCAAAAAGGAACTGGACTGCTGAATATTATGGTGAAAATCAATTACTGATTATTCTAAAGCAACTGACCTCTCATAAAATGCTAAGCTATGGCTTATAACCCACACTGGTTAGTTTCATGTACTAAACCAAAACTAATGACTTTCCAGCAGTCTGTAAAGCAGTTCCTAACCCCCAGGCTGCGGGCCGCTACCGAGTGTGGCTTGTTTGGAACAGGGCTGCATGAATGGTGGGCCAGCGCACACACATGCGTGTGCACAAGTGACTTGCACAAATGATGGCCAGCTTGCACATGTGCATGCGCATGCATAGGCTGGTTTCTCTCTCCCCCTTCCAGGCTACTGAGCTTTAAGGTGGGGAACCACTGCTTTACAGGATATGTGAACTAGGTGAAAGAGAGCGAGAGAGAGATGGAGGAGAGAAGCAGAAAATCTCCTGCCACTCATTAGGAAGTGAGTGATCCTGTTCAATGGAAACTCATCTATGGAACTTCAGATGGGCACATTAAGTGCTGTCCAGATTTATTCCCTTTCAACATCTCTTGTCTCCTGGATTAGTCTCAGTATTCCTCAAAGAACTACTGAGTCAATATATATTTTAATATACTCCATAATTTGTGAAGTCCCTGTAGAAAAAGGAACCAAGTATTTAAAGAACACACTTGCTTTCTCTTACCTAGGCAAGGAAATCACTCTAAAATCATACAAAATGTTTAGATTAGATTAGAGTAAATTAAATTATATTAGAATAGATGAGTTGGAAGGGACCTTGCAGGTCATCTAGTCCAACCCCTGCCCAAGCAGGGACCCTACATCATTTCCAATAAATAGCAGTCCAAACTTTTTCTGAAAGCCTCCAGTGATGAAGCTCCCACGACTTCCGAAAGGCAAGCTGTTCCATTAGTTGATTGTTCTCACTGTCAGAATATTCCACCTTATTTCTAGGTTGAATCTCTCCTTGGTCAGTTTCCATTCATTATTCCTTGCTGTCCTTGCAAATATTGCAGTGGAAACAGTTCTAGTTTAGTTAGCAAGGAAAATGCATTTCTGCAAGCTGTTTTAGAAGTTTAAAATTTCCACATCACTCAATGTTCATTAAATAAGAATAATTTCCAGGATTTGAAAAGTTTCCATCTGCCCCAGTGTAAATGAACTCAGTGTTGTTGGTGGTATAAAAGAAGAGCCTGGCTATTAATGTAGAAAAAGATCTTCCTCCCCACCATGACCTCTGGAAAATCATAAATCAATGTGTTTTTTTAAAGATGTCAAAATCGGTGCTGCTGCTGATATAATATTTCTAGTGGATTCCTCTTGGAGCATTGGAAACGAACATTTCCAACTTGTTCGGGAGTTTCTGTATGATGTTGTAAAACAATTAGATGTGGGTGGAAATGATTTTCGGTTTGGTCTGGTCCAGTTCAGCGGAAACCCACATTCAGAGTTCCAGTTAAACACCTATCATACTTTGCAAGATGTCCTCTTCCATATTTCACACATGCCTTACATGGGGGGAGGAACCAAGACTGGACAAGGATTAGAGTTCCTAATTCGGAATCATCTAACTAAAGCTGCTGGAAGCAGAGCAAGCAATGGCATCCCCCAGATTATTATAGTGTTAACGGATGGACGATCCCAAGATGATGTGGTTCTACCATCATCTATACTTAAAACTGCTGAGGTAAACATGTTTGCCATTGGAGTGCAGGATGCAGTGGAAGGGGAATTAAAGGAAATAGCAAGCGAACCCCTTGATACTCACCTATTCAACCTAGAGAACTTTACTGCTCTCCACGGCATTGTAGGCGACTTAGTTGCCAGCATTCGCTCATCCATGGCTCCAGAAATGGCTGGAGTAGAAGGAGGGATTAAAGACATCACAGGTAACACTATCTCCTCTGCCATTGCAATATTGTGTCTGAGGGAATTATCTGCTACTTTTCCATAATTTTAAGCATTTTGGTATGTAGCGCAAGGGCATTTCAAGGTAACAATAATTAACTTTACTTCCAGTGCTATACTAATATTTTCTGTCGGTATGATCTGCAGCTAATACTAAAATAGCATGCAGTGTAGAGAAAGAATGCAAGCAAAACAATAAGGGGAAAAGATGTTGAACAGAATATTGTTGCAAATATTTTCATTACTGTTAGATTTTTTAAAAGTACTGCATGAGTTATTCCATGCTTGGATGCTTGAATGCTCCTGCCAGGGAGTGTGTAATATCTAGACAAATAAAATTATACAATTATAGCACTTATAATACACAGAATTTTAAGATTTTACAAAATGACATAGGCGGTACAAAGAATAAGACATCTGTGTTTATCTGACTACTGTTACTGGTAGCTAGAAGAGAAGCCTTTTTTCCCCACAATGTTTTGCAATTTATTAATTGTGGGGTGTTTAACCTCTCCTTAGTTGTAAGACTTTGCCTGGAAAGCCCTAATATGCACATTCAAAGGGTTCAAAACAAAGGGTCCCCCCCATAATGCTTTTCTGCCATTACATGTGATTTTCCTGCCAGTCTCCTCAGGCTGTGCCTCTCCCCAGCTTTCTAATGATCTCTGTCCTCCTGGACACACAAATGGACAAAAAGAAGAAAGGGAAGTAGAAGTAATTGACTCCCAGCTGGATAGCAGATTTGAACAGGAAATCTCCTGTAAATCCCACCTTTACATTAAGCAGAAGAAGAGGGGACGAAATAATCTGACTGGAATAAAAACTGTTTTATTTAATTAGTAAAAATGATGAAATGGAGCAGAAAATTTTATTGATTTAAATTTATTAATGATTATTCTGCAAGCCTGCATTCTTAGACCTTGTTTTTATACCTTGAAATGCATGAAAGGAATAATGTTGCAAAAAACCAAACCAGACCCAAAAGCATTATCATATTTGCCTTGTTTTATTAATTTTTATTCACTTTGCCTCAATTACATTTCTTCATGATTCACAGCCAAATGTTTTCATAAATAGGGCAAATAATGAGAGTCCTAGAGGAAATCAGGAAGTACTCTTCTCTGCTAAGCTATTTCATTTTATCATTTTATTTATTTATTAGATTTAACAGATTACCAGAGTTGGAAGGGACCAGGTAGGTCAGCTAGTCCAACCCCCCACCCAAGCAGGAGACCCTACACCAATTCTGACAATTGGTAGTCCAATCTCTTCTTGAAAGCCTTCAGTGCTGAAGCTCCGACAACTTCTGAAGGCAAGCTGTTCCATTGGTTGATTGTTCTCACTGTCAGAAAATTCCTCCTTATTTCTAGGTTGAATCTGTCCTTGATCAGTTTCCATCCATTATTCCTTGTCTGGCCTTCAGGTGCCTTGGAAAATAGCTTGACCCCTTCCTCTCTGTGGCAGACCCTCAAATATTGGAATACTGCTAACATGTTTCCCCTGGTCCTTCTCTTCACTAGACTAGCCATGCCCAGAATTATATGGTGCCTGTCATGCTTGTGCTGTTTAGGTAGTAAATTAGTTACTTTAAGAATTAAGAGCTGTCTCCTTAAGAAATTGCATTGTGGGAGATCTAGACAGAGGTTGCATTATGGTAAATGTAGTCCATAACATGTGACCACATCTGTGTGTCTGATTGGCCACTGAGGCTCTCTGCCTGGGTATAGAACAAAGCCCCAGCCATTATGAATTGCCACAGAGGAGAGAAATATGCTTTCTGAACAGGGGGACAGCTCTATCGTCCTTTTGCACTAGGAAATGGAACAGATTATGAATATACGGATGAATCTCACTTGACTGCAAGTTTTGATTTGCGAATACCTGAAAATAAACTTGATCTTTATGAAAGCCTGTTTGCTAGAGTTTAACCGTCTGTTCCCAGTGGAGCCAGATGCCTGGGAACAGAACAGTAAAAGGAGAGAGATGGGATACCCGTCCCCTTTTTTTTTCTTGGAATCAAGAGGACATTCTGTTTGAGTGAAAAAAGGGTGCATCTCTTCTCTATGCACAAAATAAGAAAGACTTTGTTTGCATTTACTTAAGACCTTTGCTTAGCCACGGAAATGAAAAAGCTTGCATTTGTTCCCTTTGCATCCCAGATTCTGTTTGAGTTTTAACTGAAAAAATTTCCTTGTCATTGAAGGAAAAGATGCTACTTCTCTCCTTACAAAGACTTTATCATGTTAACTAAGGAAAGTGTATGCTTGATTTTCCCTTGCCAAAGAATGGAGAAAGTTTGTGTTTATGTAAGAATCTGAACCAGCTAAGAAATAGAGAAATAAACAGAACCCCCACTTTCCTGGGCACAAAGCAAGTCGATCCTCATGGCCTCCATGGAGGTAGAATTTGCATGATACTAGTCACTTCCCCAGTCTAGCCAGCTCAATCTGCATTTGAAAAGCAAGTTGCAAAGGCGTGCATTTTGTAACAGAAAGCTCAAGTAGAAAGCTGCTGTTAACTTTTGTTTGAAAAAAATATATGAAAAAGCACTCCCTTACAGAGTTTTGCATAGTGTTCAGTCCAAACTGCATTCCAATCTCGGGAATTCCCTTAGGAATCAGAAATGGACACAAACACATGGCAAAATCCTAGACAAAGGGGAAGCTAACAACCAATTTAGTCCAAGCATTAATTGGTTTGCAGCGGTCTCTGGTGGCTTGTCTGCAAACTACAAACCAGTGTTAAAGCTACGCAAGCAATGCACCCTAATGGCTAAGAGGTGTACTGTACCAACCACACCGCACACAAGCACTGCACCCCAGTGGTCAAAAAAGTGAACTACAATGACGTTGTTGTGTCTTTGCCCCCCCCCCGAACCTGCCCCTCCCCCGAACCTGGCCTCCTGGCAGAAAGTGACTCAGAGAGCGAGGGGGAAGAGCCGACAGGGCTTCCCTCTGCGGAGCCTCCTTCTCTGGCTCTGCTCCAAGTCCCAGAGGCAGGCCAAGTGGAGGAGATGATGAGGCCTCTGTCTCCTGCATCTCCTCCCTCTCAGGCCATGCCTCAAGACCCAGCTGCTGACAATCAGTCGTGGCTGGACCCCTGGTATCGCAGACAGGAGAGACGGCAACATCAAAAGAAAGGGTGGGGCAGGCCTAGAGAATGCTGAGTCACGGAGCCACACCCCGCAGGAAGTAAAAGCAGGAGGGGCTGCCCTATAGTTCTTGTGACGAACAAATAATTGACTGTTGAAAATATTGACTGTACTTTGGCTCCTGGACTCTGTTTCGTTTCCTTCTGAACTTTGGGATTGTTCCAGCTCGGACTGCGATCGCTCTGATAGATAAGAGGACTTGGCAAGAATAAATTGCTGGCACATCTAGTCAGTTTGCGTTTCTAATTGATTGTGGTTGGGGGGACAGCACAGACGTCTCCAAAAGTTTGCAATGCACCCAGTGATCAACAAAAAAAAAAAAAAAGTGAACTGCAATGATGTCTCCTAAAGTTTGCGATGCACCCCAGTGGTCAAAAAGTGAACTGCAATGGTGCTGTCTAAAGTTTGCAACACACCCTAGTAGTCAAAAGGCGAACTGCAACAATGTCTCCTAAAGTTTGCAACATACCCCAGTGGTCAAAAAGCAAGCTGCATCACTGCCATATAAAGTTTGCAATGCACTCTAGTGGTCCTAAAGTATCCAGGACCAATCATCGCTGAGGCTTTTAATGTGTCAGCAGAACTGGTCTTCCCACCTAATCTTGACACGAATGAAAAATCTGACAAATGAAATGTCATGGAATCCAGTCATGGCAGATGCATCTGATTCATAACCATGATACAAATCTAGAATGAGATGTCTAAATTTCCAAAGACGCAAAGGCACCTCCGGAAACCTATGACCTGAGGCAGCATAAAAAGCTTACCAATGCCATGTGGTCAAGCCTGTTAGAAGAATGGGATAAGTACTATCAATGCCATCAAAGATCCTGGGAGAAATTTATACATTATTACAATGCCTCCAAAGAGGTGTTCTCTTCAGGGTGCCTCCGCATATTGGAGAAGGATAAAGAGAAGATGAATTTACAATGGAAGGATTGTGAATGCCACCTCATCCTCATCCAGATGAAGTTAGGAGAACAGGGGTTCCAGGAGGACATACAACACCTTCAGCTGCTAAACAGAGAGCAAGAGAAGCTCCTTTTAAGCAAAAAAGACTTTCCTTAAGACAACCTTCAGCAGAATAGGATAGGATAGGATAGGATAGGATAGGATAGGATAGGATAGAATAGAAGTGTGATTGGACACACAAGGAATTTGTCTTGGTGCATATGCTCTCAGTGTACATAAAAGAAAAGATACATTCATTGAAAATCATGATAGTCATAGGGTACAAATAAGCAATCAGGAAACAATCAATATCAATATAAATCATAAGGATACAAGCAACAAAGTTTTTTTTTTAATTTCTTTTTGTCACAACAGTATACACAAACAATTGTCATAGATAAAGCAACATATTTTGAAGAAAATATACATATATGTAAAAAAAATATGCATCAACTATATCAATTTGATATGATGAAGGGAACAATAGGACAGGAACGGTAGGCACTTTTGTGCTCTTATGCACGCCCCTTATAGTCCTCTTAGGAATGGGGTGAAAGTTACAGTCATACAGTGAGAAGGCCAAATCTGAAGTATCCCATCATTTGCATATGCTACCCCAGTGGTCACATGAGGCTCCCACTCACTCTTCTAAGAAAGCCTCCTCACCCCAACGTTCACATGCATCTACAGCTCACTCTTCCAAGAAAACTGTGACCAAGAAGACCAAATACAAGGCCACCCATCATTCGCATGTGGCCCCCCTTTACAAGTTGTCCTGTTCTCAGACGGGTAGCAGCATCTCACAGAAAGCTTCCATCCCAGGTTCCTACCATTCTTCCAAAGCATCTTCTCATCATAGCCAGAGGTCCTGGACCTCAATAACAGAAAATCTAGCCGCCAAAGCTGCAAAGGCATTAGTTGAAGCTGTGGCGGCCAAGGCAACTTTAAGTGTGGCGAAGGAAGAGCAATTGCAGAAGGAATAAATGGCCAGACAAAAGGAAGAAATGGCCAAAGCTCAGGCCAGACAGAAGGAAGCTCAGGCTAAACTTGAGTATTTGAAGCATGAAAAAGAGGCAAAAGAAAAGGCAGCATGGGCTGAAGCTTTACAGGCGGAAGCTAACCACACTTCACTCAACTTCAATCCCAGACAGTTGGAGAAGGAGAACTCATATGAGCATGTCCGGGCTTATGTGGATGGTCAGAACTCCCTACAGCAGGGACCTCAAGCACCAGGTCTACAAACTACTCAGGCAACTGGTAGTGTACGATCCAGACCATGAGATTCCTCCCTTGGAAGTGGACAACCTACCCCAACAAACCAAGACATACAGGACAACCTGAGTACTCCATCAGCAGCAGTGAAGGATCCTCAGCAGGATGGTACACAGGCAGCTGCAAGTCACAGCCTCAATGCCGAGGCTAAGGTGTTCCTGCCAAACCTTCCAGGCATTTAGAGAGCAGATGTCTGGCTCAATGGAGGTAATCAGCCTGCCTGCCAGTAAAGAGAGCTACCATTGCCCATATCATGGCAAGATGAAATTGTCTGGAAATACTCTTTAGGAAACTACCAGCTGTCATTGGCACATGACCCTGCTCTAGCTGACTCCGTGGGGCATACCTTACCCCCACCCCCACCATATAACTCTCCTGAAGTCCAAAAGGATGCTACAATATCCTGGAGAAGGATGGACTTGGCGTCTAGGGGGGGTACACAAGTTCTCCGACTAGTCAGGCACAGAATATCTGCTATGGAAGCTTAACTTTTCAAATGCCATATGATAGCATGGCTAGGCCCATGATCAACATGAGTAGTAAAGGAGGCCTATGCATCACAACTATATGAGTCAGTCGAAGCCCTCAAGTTATCATGGGAAATGCTTGCTCAGCGTTATGGCACATCTATGCTGACAGAGTCCTCGTGCTTAGAGCATGTCGACCACTTCCCTGCCATCGACCTCAGTGACCCTGAAGAACTATGGAACTTCTTTTCCCTCCTTAGACAGCTGCAGTCAGCACAAAAGGATCCCGCCTTGCCAGGACTTAGCTGTCTCAACCTGTATAAGACGCAAAGTTCTATCATTAAAAAACTACCACAGCAACTGATTGAAGCATGGATCAACTTGTTTGATAACGACTGGGCGAAGAACCTAGGCAGAGACCCACCCTTCGCTGTCCTTCAAGAATTTGTCGCCCTCATAGCAAAGATGTACAACGAGACATGAAATATAAACCTTAGAAAACAAGGGAACCCTGCCAGCAAAAGAACCAACCATAGCCTCGGTTCGATCAAGAGCCCAGCACAGGCCGCAAGGGAAAAAACCTCCGTATCTGTGCATAAAACCTTGCCCACAAGGAACTCAGATGAGGAACCTTCGAAGAAAGTTCAACTTAAACCTCTGACAACAAATGGAAATCTATTATGTCCACTCCACAAGATGTCACACACTCTGAATAGGTGCAGAGGATTCCACCAGAAGCCCCTGGATGAAGGAAAGGATTTGATCAGAAAGTACAGATTTTGCTTCAAGTGCTGCGAATCTAAGGAACACATGGCCAAAGATTGCATGGCAAATGTGAGTTGTTACCTGTGCCAAAACAACCAGCACCCAACCGCTCTGCATCCAGACTATGAGTCGACACCATGGCCAACTCCTATTCCATGGTTGACTCCTCCCCTCCCCCTTTGACTAATGAGACCCAGCATGGCAATGAAGTGCACCCAGATATGACAACAAGTGTCAACTGCATGTCAGTATGCGGTGACACACCATCCCCTCGTTCATGCCATTAGATCTGCCTAACTAAAGTCTATCCAGCTGGACTTCCAGAAGAAGCCGTTAAGGATGTATGTGATAATGGACACGCAAAGCAATCAATCGTTAGCCAGGTCAGCTTTCTTTGACTGCTTTGACATTCAAACCGAAGAAACGCACTTCACGATTTCTACATATACTGGGTTACAGCGCACAGTGGGAGGAAAGTCACTGAATTCTGCATAGAATCGAAAGATGGGAGTGCTAAATTCACATTGCCGCCACTGCTAGAATGGGATGCTTTACCACATAATCGCAGTCAGATTGCGATGCCAGAGTTAGCAAGCAATATACCTCACCTGAGACACATTGCTAATTTCTTTTCTGCCCTAGACCCCGAAGCCAAAATCCTGCTCCTGTTGGGAGTGGACGCCCCTGAAGCCTTCCCTCACCAGGCAGTGGCCAAAGGCCCATTAGGCTCTCCATTTGCCCTCAAGACAGAACTCGGATGGGCCATCTTAGGACCGGTTTGTGTCGACTGGCTACAGCCCCCCCACCCCCGCCTGACTTCTATCAAGCAGTTCTACACCAGGCCAGTCACCGACCTGGAACTGCTGTGAAGGAAGACTGAATTTAAAGAACTCAAAGATTGAACCTACCTCATTGTTTGCATTGTCTGATGATATAATCTTGTTAGTTAATAGTGGAATTTTACAATTCCAGGCGGGGAGTGTGCTGTTTAGGTAGTAAATTAGTTACTTTAAGAATTAAGAGCTGTCTCCTTAAGAGATTTCATTGTGGGAGACGTAGACAGAGATTGCATTATGGGAAATGTAGTCCATGACATGTGACCACATCTGTGTGCCTGATTGGCCACTGAGGCTCTCTGCTTGGGTGTAGAACAAAGCCCCAGCTTTGCCACAGAATTGCCACAGAGGAGAGAAACATGTTTTCTGAATAGGGGGACAAATCTAACATCCTTTTATACTAGGAAATGGGACAGATTATGAATATATGGATGAATCTCACCTTGACTGCAAGTTTTGATTTGAGGATACCTGAAACTAAACTTGATCTGTATAAAAACCTGTTTGCTAGAGTTTAACTGTCTGTTCCCAGTGGAGCCAGATGCCTGGGAACAGAACAATGCTATCTATATTTAAATATAACTTTTAAAAAAAGCTTATCCGAGAAATCTGTACTGATTTTCCCTCCAGGAAAAAAAAATCTCACTTTTAAAATAGAATATTCATTGAACTAGATTTTGTTGTAAAAAAAATCACATTGCAAAAGCGATGGAGTGAATGGAAGATGAATAATTTTGAGTATCCTTAGAGAATTATGGGAGCTAATGTGTGAAAGACTTATTACTAAATGAATGGAGATTTCCCTTTCCTGCAATTACTTTCCTGATAGCTACTTTCATCCCTACGGGACTCTGCTTTCTGGCAATTGGTCTCTCCCCTCAACGAATTAGGGTTCTGGGAGCTTCATAAGATGCTGAGCAGGACTTCCTAGCTAGCCTTCATTAACAGAAGACCCATGAGCCTTGAGGCAATAACTTATCAAGAGTTCATAAGCAAACATACTACTCTGCAGGCAGAGCTCTGTATCAATGCTTAAGGTGATGTTTTTGTGTTGGGTAAAAATATAATAACTGCAAATGATTGTTCTAAAATGGATATTTCTTTCTACATGCATTCAGATATAATGCTTGGTTGCTTGTACCCAACAATAATGTAAAGAAGTATTTTTCTCTAACAATAATTAGGTGTTTCAAAAATTTAGCAGGGTAGCAAATTAATTAATCTTTTTGCATGAGTTGAAATCACATCTTATGAATTTAACAATGCCCCCATATTAAACACTGCAAGCAACTATTTTTAAATGCAGAGTGGAAGAGATGTTCACTATTCTAGTAACTGCAAGTGTTTACTCTTCAACAATATGCTCTGTGTAATTGGAAACGTTAACATTGATATTGCCTTGGTATATATTACACACTACCTTAGTTACTGCTTCCTTTTCAAGCCATAAGTTCTTTGCTGTTCTGAAACTCTAAAAAGCATGCTTTAATTTGCTTTTCATCAATACTTCAACCCTTCATTGTATTCTTTGGTATAAAGATTCTTCAGCAGTGACAAATTATCCAACTATCATACATATTGTCTTCCTGTTTCCTTGCAATTTGCAGTATTTAACAGAAAGTCTATATATTTTTTTAAAAAATCTAAACATTTTAAAAAAGTTAGTCCAATTTGAATTTTTTCAAACTTTCTGAGTTTCCAAGAAATCTTCATTACAAACAGTAGTCAAAAAGGGATAAGGAGACGTGGCTGCTCTTTGAGCTATACCTTTACCAGTTAATAGGCTTAGAAGAAATGAGAGTCTCTGTATATTCAGACTGGCTCTTACGAGGCATATTTTAAAATTAGATTATATAAACAGGCAGTCCCAAAAGTTGCTGGAAAGAAGGAACATAACTTTATAAGTCCTAGTTTTAGGAGTGTATTGGCCATATGGCTAAGAATCTGATTATTAAAATAATAAACAGGAAATTCTGAACAAATCTTAAATTAATATATATATATATTATGCATATATATTATATACCTATAATATATGCAATATTATATATAATATATTCTTTTGATTGAAATGTCTGAGAGTAGTTAACCCAGGATTAGATTATGGTAAATGAGAAAGTTTAGGCTACTCAATTATGTGAGCCGTTCCATGTAGGTTTTACATTACTCTTCCTGAGTGATGGGTGCACAGATTTGTGCAAGGCGAAGGAAGAAACAAATTCAGCACTATGGTATATTTATTCCACCAGCAAACAGGAAAATTACAGAGCTGTGATGGCAAACCAATAGCATGCGTGCCACAGGTAGCACACAGAGCCTTCTCTGTGGGAACGTGAGCCATCACCCCAGCTCAACTCCGCCGTGCATGCATGGGTGCCTCCCACCAGCCAGCTGGTTTTTGGATTTGCTATGCATGTGTGGGGCGCATGCATGTGGGGAGACGCATGCATGCGCAAGGTTGTGCACTCATGCGTGAGGTTGAGGTACACGTGGGGTCACGCATGCATGCACGAGGTGGGTGCACATGGGGGGGTTGCATGCACTTGTGCGGGGTGGGGTGCACATAGGTGTGCACATTACATTATAGGGGTGTGTCTGTGCACACACTTTTGGCACTTGGCACTGAAAAGGTTAGCCATCACTGTTATAGAGGGATTGGATATAACTCTAAAAATTCTATTCAACTATGAGAGACTCAGAATAGATAATCTACATAAGGGGTCTCTAACCTTAGTAACTTTAAGACTTGTGGACTTCAACTCCCAGAATTCTTCAGCCAGCTGGAGGTTGAAGACCCCCGATCTAAATGATCATAATGTTAAAAATCCATCTTCTCAGCTGAAAAATACATTCTTGGTGCAATTATTAGGTTCACGATTGTGGATCCAGAAACAGGCATAGCATATGTGGTTGGATAATTGTTACAACTGGATTTACCGCTTTAACACGATTCTGCATTACTTGATTGAATATTCAGTGGTAATATGTGAACAATTGAATCAGAAGTACATTTTTATTGTAATGTTAACATTATATTCCCATAAATGACATATGCAAGTGTACTTATATATGCTTACTTTCTTTTCTTTTGCACTTTGGTTTTATGTAGATTATAATTAGAAAATATGCCGACAAATATAATCGAATAATCTAATAATCCTTAGATACAGAAAGTATATACACACACAAACATTGGGATTTTGAATGAAATATTTATTTAATTCTTAATTTGTTTAATAAATTGAAACATAAAATTTTATAAGTATGTTTCCCAGTTCCCCAAAAATCTTTTATTTATTATGTTAAATTTTTAACACGATAGGCCTTTAAAATCTTTTCTGATCGTTAAAAATATTTTTCTTAACTCCTATAATTTTATTATTATTCCATTGCATTTTTTATCATTAGCCAGTTGACTCAAATTTGTATTTTGCAAACAAATGCATGATTGCTTCATTTGCCATGCAATTCCATGTATTTTTCTCTGATTTAAGACCCTTTGAAATAAATATATAGAGAATTCCAAATTAAACTGCTTCTTATTTCTGATCCATGTTGAATCTCAAAATGGAAACATTTTTCATTTATATTTTGCCACATCTTATGGGTGTAGGAAGTAAATCCTGGACTATATATAACTGAAATGTGGCATAAGAAAGCATTGCATGTAGAAAAAAGCTTCTCCCTCCATGTACAAAGATCACATTTCTTTGATGATGAAGTTGTTTTAGAGCCTCATTCTATTTTAATGTGAGAGTGGCCCATCTGTGATTGCAAAATATAGTAATTTGCAAGAATATACAATACAAAAACTGTCCTTGGGGCAATTTTTCTGAAGACTGATCATTCATATTCAATCAGAATGCAGAACTGGCAGGCAAGTTTCATTGACTTTGGTCACCACATGTTTTTTCCCTCCATAATCGTGTTTCTTACTGTTTTTCAAAGAAACATGTCGAACACTATTCAACTTGCATGGATTCACTTGGTTTAATGCTTTCACCTGTTGCATTTCTCTTTTTTTCAAGCACAAGAATCTGCTGACATTATTTTCCTTATTGATGGATCAAAGAACGGCGCTGTCACTTTCTCAGCCATTCGTGATTTCATTGCAAATTTAATTGAAAGACTCTCAGTTGGAGCTGAGCTCATACGCATTGGGGTGGTTATGTTTAGTGATGAACCCAGAACTGTATTCTCCTTGAACAGCTACACCCAAAAAGTTGATATTCTAGAGGCAGTGAAGGCCCTTAGCATTCTTGGTGGTGAGGAAGCTAATATTGGAGACGCTCTTGATTTTGTCATGCAAAACCACTTCACCCACTCAGGAGGCAGCAGAATAGAGGAAGGTGTGCCACAGATTTTAGTGCTCATAAGTAATATTGAGTCTAGCGATGACATAAGAGAAGGAGTTTTAGCAATGAAGCAAGCTAGTATATTCTCATTTTGCATTGGGGTCCAAAATGCTGACAATGCAGAGCTTCAGCAAATTGCTACTGATGCAAGCTTCGTATTTACTGCCCTGGATACACGTAACCTTGGTGAACTTCAAGAACTCTTACTGCCAAACATTGTTGGAGTGGCCCAAAGACTCATTTTGTTAGATGCCCCAACCATTCTTACAGAAGGTATGTATTTTTCAATGAACTGTTATCTTCAATTTAGTTATTTTTGCTCTTATATCAAATGTTACTTGTTTGATAGTAGCCTGAGGATTGAGAATGATGGGATTGAGGGCAGATGCTTATGTGTAACTGCATAAACATAGATACCATACTGGCCTGACCATATGCTGAGGCACATGAAATGCTGTTATCTTTCCACCAAAGTAGGGAACAAAGTACTCACTTATGTACTTTGCCATTTAAAAAATGCACTAAGAAATAGCAGTTATGTTACTACTATTGCCATTATTATGACCGCAATCATGAGCAGGAGTTGTGAAATTCCAAATGGCACTGCCAATTTTAACAGTTTTGCCTGAAATTTAGGAATTCATCTTTCTTAGTTTTTTCAGGGAAAGAATAAACATTGGAGTGAAGGATGAGAAGGGGGAAATCTTGGTTTGTAATAGTGGCAAATATCTATAGCTTGGGTGTAAGATGTGGGTGGAGATTTATTGGCTGGTTTCCAAACGTTTCATTACCAGGCTAAAATAACTTCTTCAGCAGAGTTTAGGAGATGTCACTGTCAGTGTTTCTCTGTTTATAAGGGCTTCAGGTATGGGTGTATCAAGTGAGGATCTTGTGACAGGACTTGTGATGGATCAGCTGTGAATCATCAGTGAGCCTTGTGATGGGTCTTGATGAGTCAACTGTATCATCACATCAATTAAAAAACCAGGATCCGCAAACACCAGCAGGCAGTCAAATGCCATGATCCCAAATCCTTAATCTCTACCCACATCAACACCAAACAGCATCAGTTTGATTGGAGCAACACAAAAATCATTGGCCATGCTACCTCCCGCCATGCTTGTGAGTTCATCAAAGCCTGGCACTCCACAAATAATTCCATCAACAGACAGATTGACCTACAACCAGCTATGAATCCCTCAGAATTCAAATCAGCTACACAGTCAACCAGAGACAGCACCAACCCTCAATCAACCCACACAATTCCTCCCCACCCCAGCAGTTCACCTCCCAAGGATCCTGACCTGAGGTAATCTTATCATAAGACTCATCACAAGACTCACTAATGACTGACAGCTGACCCATCACAAGACCTGTCACAAGTCCCTCACTTGACACACACCCATACCTGAAGCTGTTATAAAAAGAACACATCAGTGGTGAAATGCAGCCAGCTCTATCCGGCTCGTGTGTACTGGTAGTGCCGGCGGCGGGTGGTTTGGTGAGTTGGTAGTGCCAGTGGCGTGAGGCTGCGCCCCCCCAAACCAGGACATCATCACGTCCTGGCTTTGACCCTCGGCGCACGTGCAAGTGAAGCAAGCCAGTAGGAAAGGTAAGTGCATTTTACCCCTGACTGATATCCACTGAAGATGTTACCTAGCCTGGTAATGAAATGTTTGGAAACCAACCCACAAGCTCAGAGAATGAACCTTACTCTTGCCTTTGCTTGTCTTAAAAGTTTTGGTCTTCATTCTATGCAATGCACACATTTACACATATCAATGCTGTTTGTTTAATCCACACATACAAGTCTGCCTTGGATTTCTACTTCAAAAACGTCCACCTTTTTTTATACAAGGCACCAACTTTGTGCTTCCTCTAGGTCAGTGTTTTTCAAACTTGACAACTTTAAGCTGTGTGGACTTCAGCTCCCATAATTTCCCAGTCAATAAGCTCTAGGTCAGGGGTGTCAAATTCATGATGACATGTTGTTGTCATGTGACATATCACATTTTTTCCCCTTTGCTAAAATGGGGGTGGGAATGGCCAGCGTATGACAGCCATGAGTTTGACACCCCTGCTCTAGGTTCTTCCTCTACTCCAAGTTTCAGGGTCTCAGCATTCTCAGGTCCTTGTCTAGTGCAGTCTTGAGGTTCTAGAATGAAATAAACAGTCTGTTGCAATTTAAAATGTACTTAGTCTATATCTGATCTGTTATGGAACAGCAGGATCTGAAAGAAAAAAAGCAACTCATACAATGAAACTCTTAGTAATCATTCCTGTCACTGAGATTCCAGATTGAAAAATGGTACCCATCAGTGTCCTGGTGATAGGTCAAATAACCTGCTATTTTTCAGTCTGGAATCTCTATTTCATAAATCTGTCTCTCTATTTTTCCAAGTTGAATGTTCTGGAGATAATGAAAATGAGATCCAACCAAAGCTCTCTTTTCAACCTTGTTTCAAACTTTAAATAATCCTAGGAACAAAGTGGGATGGGTGGGTTGAAAAGGCAAGTAGGGTGGAAAAAGCTACATCTCTTGCTTTCCAACCTCCAGGTTACCTGGGTAGTCTCTGAAAATGTTAAGGCTTTCCCCTTAAAGCCTTAACATCGAAGTCTGGATTAGAATAATAGAATTGTCTTGTTATTTATGATTTAGTATATTTTACAATGGATTATTTATGAAATCAATGCTGCCTCTGTCCCATAACCAAGCTTGAAAATGACTGGAGAGGGTCCAGATAATCTGCTTCATCGAGGGTACTTTATAGTGTCTTCCTCAAAAGACAGTTGGAGGCCAAGTGCTATTTATTTAGGACTGCACTCCCAAATCCATACAGGGAGAATCTCTCAGGAAGGATTGTACTGGCAGTCCAGGTGGTCACACTTAGCTGCAGCCCCAGGAAGGAACCAAAAGAGAAAAACTCTAAAATTACAGACATTTATTATATTCAACCATAATGTTTAATAATTAAATGACTTTTCAATCACTGTGAGCTGTATACAAGATTTTAGGGCAATATTCCGGCTCTAAAATTAAACCTGCTCTTAAGATTGTGAAAAACACAGTTCCTAAGTGTTTACCTAGTTTCTATGCTGGACAAATGAAAGTATATATATGAAAACAGGAAAGATGCATGTTAGCCTCCTTTCAAGTGCAGAAGTCACTCTACCTATCATCTCAAGATTTGATAGTTGAATCTTTTTATTACTATGTTTACATCCCAGAGTAATAGATCTTTTGGAGCTAAAAGTGATTGATGTGAATTTCACATCTGAGTCAGAATCATGTTTGCCCTAAGATCTATTATCTCCCACATAAACCATTTTTGGACTGAAGAGGATTCAAATGATCTACTTCATCTAGGATATTCTGTAGTTGACTTGCTACTACTATCTCAACAACTTCCTTAGTAACTTGCTGAGTTATTCTTCTATTGGGGCTGTATATGTATAGTCTAAAACACATACAGTATGTATATTATTTATTACTTATTGATGCCAATGGATAGTTAGTTTGCTTCCACTCAGTGCTGAGCTCACTCTTCATTCATTCATTCATTCACATGCTGACAATCTATCTTCTAGTTTAAGGTAGCATACAAATGCCTATCTACAGTAAAATTAACTATAGCAATTAAAACTATTTTAATCCCCTCAAAATATTTTCAGCCCCATCCTAAAGTGTAACAGGGAAGGAGGGTGATGAATCAGACTAACCTATCACAGCATGTTGTTCCATATTTGAGGAAAAGTTGAAACTATTATTTTTGTAAATAATTTTATTTCCATTTTTCAACATCATATTTATATACAATCTATTATCCATCATTAATCATTAATTTTTATTTATTACTAATTCAGGCCTGCCCAACTGCCACTTCCTTGCTACACAACTTCCCTCTCTACCCTCTACTACTTTCCCTTATCCTTCATCCCCTTCACTTTACTACTTCCTCTCCTCCTTCTCCACTCCTCCCTTCTTCCACCCTATCTCACCCTCTTATTCCCCTCCTCCTTCTCTGCACTTTCCTATCTACTTTCTTCCCTCCTTCTACTCCTCTCTCCTTTTCTTGAAATGGCAGTCGAGCATCCCCAATATCATTTTAAATGTTTTAAATTCATATCTTCTAAGATTACTGTACATTAATAATCAGTCCATGTATTTTAGGAGGAATTTCCTTCATCATTTTTATATCTTGTCCCAATATCTGAAATTTATTTTTATAAAAGGCTTGCAAAATTTCATACCTAACCTTTTTAGTTGTAAAATAAATAACCACATCCCTAGGTACTCTATTTTGTCTTGCCCACCAAGAATTAACACGATAAATTCTTTCAATATTAGTCTCAAAATCTTCTGGCTCCACACCCTTTATCTGTGCAAAGGCTTGCGTAAAAATCTCCTTTAAATTTTCCTTCCTGTTTTGTTTCAACCCCCTCACCCTTATAGCATATTCCATTAATCTATATTGTAATATTACTCTTTCTTCATCTGCCCTATCTACCTTTGCCTTTATATCTTCCATCTTATTATCTAAGTTCCAATTGTTTTGATTTTTTTGAATATCTTCTATTTTCCTTTGCAGCTCTAAATTAGCTTTATTAAATTCTGCAAGATCATCCTGCATCTGAATACAAGAACTTAATATTTGCGCAATTGCATCCTTTACCATTTTCATTTCCCTCTTCTGCTCTTCCACCACTTCCTTGAAATCCAACATCTCTTTCTCTATTTCATCAAATTTTTGATCTATTTCTAAAAAATGACTCTCCAAAAACTCCTGTAAAAAATTCTTTACTACCTTTTGATTTCTTCTTTAATTTTTGAATCTGAGCTGAAGAAATTTCAAAGTTTTTAATAACTTTTGGCACTATTTGCTTAAAAGCCATTTAAAAAAAAAAAGGATAGCTTAATAATAGACCACAAAAAAGAGAAAGAAAATTTTTTTTAAAAGACAATTTCAAAAAAACCTATCTTCTAAATCACTATAATCCCAAGGAAGATGAAAAAATATAAATCATAAGATTCTCATTTCTTCCAATTAGTCAGTATCTTCCTATATATCTTCTTTTTCAACACACTTTTGGCACTATTTGCTTAAAAGCCATTTAAAATATATATATATATATATATAACTTAATAACAAGTCAAGAGAAAAGGAAAAATATTTAGAAAAGAAAAAATTTCAGAAAACTTTTCTTCTAAATCAGTATAATCCCAAAAAAAGAAAAAATATAAATCATAAAATTCTCATATCTTCCGTTTAGCCAGTATGTTTCTATGTGTCTTCTTTCTTCTATTTCAACACTAGCTGTTAGTAAGCATTTCTACTTTCGTTTTCAGAGCACACATTCCACAAAACCGCCATTTGCTTTCTTCTCTCCTATCTTCGCAGCCAATAATTCCTCAGGGTCTCACAATCTTCTTACAAACAGGTGTTAGAACTCCAGTTTTTGCTCCGTCCACGTTCCAATCCATCATTAAATCAATTCCTGTCGTAGAAATTGGACGCTTCGTTTGTTCGCCATAAAGGCAAAAGCCTCTCCTAGCCAGGAGCTTATCAGGTTTTAGAGGGAGAACTTCCCACCAGCTTTTAAAGCTTATTAGGGCATCTCAACCTCGAACCTAATTGCTCAACTTTCCTCCTTCGCCCGAAGGAAAGAATCCAAGCTGTTGGACTCAGATTTACGATGTCCTAACAGCTTTACAGACTAGGGAGTTAGCAGCTAAATCATAGCTGCTTCTTCACGAAGCGGAGCCAAACCCGGAAGTCAAGTTGAAACTATTATTGAAGTTAAGTGTGTCTGTGGCAGACTGGGCAAAAGGATCCCCATGGAAGCTCTTTGGGACAGTTTGTACATGAAGTACATGATCTTGCAATAATAAAGCTTTCTTCACAGTTCCATATGAGAGCCATTACCATGTCATTTTAAGGTGATTTTTAATGGGAATATCACCAAGGTAGTATGAAATCCCTTTAACTTATTCTTGGAATTGTGTGCTCATTTATAAAGCTGTTCACTTACTGATGTTGGTTTCCTGCAGGTTTTGGACCTAAGTATGTTTTGCTGTTATAAAGTTGTTTAGTTACCTTCTCTTGGTCTTTCCATGCATGGAAGTGGGAGGGGAGGCAGGATTTTTAATAGGTTTGATGTTATTCTACTGTAAAGCCAGAAAAATGTAGTTGCATGAATATTGCCCATGAATTTTAAGCAGAAATACTGAAGTGCAAAAAAAATCATAAACATAAAGTTAGATTGAATATGTTGTAACTCAACAATTAAAGTAAATGTCTTGTACAACAAATAGAAATGTTTATCTAATAATGCTTGCACCGATTCAGAATTTATTCGTGTTTTTCAGTGAGTAAGCACACTGACTGCTTATATGTTGTTGCTTACAGTTGTTGAAGTCAATAAGAGAGACATAGTCTTCCTGATAGACGGTTCTACTGCACTGGGACCTGCCCCCTTTAATGCAATTCGTGATTTCGTGGCCAAAATCATCAACAGACTGGAAATTGGACCAGATCTCATTCAAGTTGCAGTGGCACAATATGCAGATACTGTAAGACCAGAATTTTATTTTAATAGCTTCCAGACAAAAAAGGATATCGTCACCAATGTTAGGAAAATGAAACCAATGGGTGGTGCCACACTTAATACAGGCTCAGCATTGCGGTTTGTTAAAAACAACCTGTTCACCAGTGCCGCTGGGGCCAGAATTGATGAAGGTGTCCTTCCCATTTTGATTCTGATCACTGGGGGCGTGTCCAGGGATGATGTTCTCCAATCAACACAAGAAATTAAAAGGAATGGCATTGTGGTCTTTGCTGTGGGAGCCCGAAATGCTGATCGTACTGAACTTGAACAAATTGCCTACAAATCAAGCGTGGTTTTTACCCCTCCAGAATTCCGCACAGTGGCACTAACAGCCATCATTCCTGATGTTTTGTCACCTATAAGGTTACTCCCTATAAATTTTGTGGAAATACCATCAACAGAAGGTAATTTCTGTTCATTTTATTTAACACTTTTTTAAAAAAAGAGCAACTTATATATGCATTCATTCATTCATTCATTCATTCATTCATTCATTCATTCATTCATTTTGCTGTTTGATTCCTGTCACTAGCTGGTACATACAGGTAGCCCTTTTTAAGTGACCACAATTGGGGCTAGCAACTTGGTCATTGCAAAATAGTCACTAAGTGAAACTGCAACTGTACTTATTTTACTTCAGCTTTCCTTTGCATTACTAACCTGTGAAAGTCATAAATGAGAGGATTGGTTATTAAGTTTCTTTTACATCACTATTGTAACTTGGAACAGTTACTATACAAGGCAGTTGCTAAACAAGAACTGCTTATATAGTCTATTCATTGCTTGAATTTATTTATGGATAGGTTTGTATTGTTCGTATTTAACTATATAATTTTGACAATTAAAAATTGGTATAGAAAATATTGCATACATTGTAGCTAACATTTGAAAACATTGCTAGATATATTTTTTCATATATTTCTTTTGCCTTACATGTAAAAGTGGCAGGTTCAAAGACATTAGCATTGTCCATTTATTAATTAGATCACCATGATGTTTCTGCTAAATTGAGCTAGCTGGAATCAGTTATCCCTTATTCAGTTTCCATACTATTTAATTATTCAGTGATTACTTAGCTCATTTACAGCTATTAGCTCTTTATTAATAGCCATAAGATATTACTAGAGAAATGCATAGATTCATTATTATTTTTTCTAAAGACTTGAATATCCTCCTTCAAAATAATAGAAATACTTTTTCTCTCCCATCAAAGTTATAATTATATAATAATAAGTTCATAAAAAATTTAGCAATCTGTAATTTATTTTAAGAATTGAGGGAAAGAGATTTTTTAAATAGGAAATTTAATCCCTGAGATGGTCAATCTACTTTCTTCTCCATCATCTATCCATCTGGTAATGTAACTGTTCGCTCTAATCTTATCATACAATACACAAGGAAGGTGAAAACATCAGTTATAACCACAAAATGTTAGTTTTCTAAATGGCCTCCCCAATAATATTAAATGTTCATAACCATTTTGAAGTTGCAGTACATCACTATTAATTTACTAACTTTCCAGATATCGCTTTACCCTTAAATTAGAATATAGTAAAATCTGCAACTTAAACCTTTTTCAAAATGTACATTTCTTACAAATATTTTCTTGCATGGTACATATCACTGATGACATTTTTATTTTAGAACTGAAATTAAAAATGCTCTTAAATGTTGCTTTATTTGTGAAGATACATTTTCTTCCTCTCCCCTTTTCTCTTTGTAAATATGTAATATGGATGTACATTCTTCCTTTTAAAGAAATGTTCACTTCTGTAATTAGATTAATCCAATTCTACATGGAAATCAACTGGTCCATCCCACACCCCCAATCTTTTCAAGCCTCTTCAGTGGATTGGAAAAAGTTGTTGAATAGTGTAGGTGGGGTTTTATAGGGCCTCAATAGGTATTAATAGGGAACGTTTGATAATAGGCAGCAAAAGATTTTACTTTCACTTTTTCCTTTGTTAGCATTTCTAAACATTACATTCTAAACATTTCTAAACAAGATTTCCATTTATGCGGACATTCCTACAGTTTTGATTGAAGAACATGGAATTCTCTGTATCTATCAGAGGTGGGTTTCAGCAGGTTCTGACCAGTTCTGGAGAACCAGTAGCGGAACTTTTGAGTAGTTCGGAGAACCGGTAATAAAAATTCTGACTGGCGCCACCTCCATCTATTCTCTGCCTCCCAAGTCCCAGCTGATCGGGAGGAAATGGGGATTTTGCAGTAACTTTCCCCTGGAGTGGGGTAGGAACGGAGATTTTACAGTATCCTTCCCCTGCCATGCCCACCAAGCCACGCCCACCAAGCTATGCGACGCCCACCAAGCTGGTAAAGGGGTAGAAATAGGCCCAGTTCATGGCAGGACATTTAGCCCTTTGAACATAAAGTGGTCAAAGCAGAGCACTCCATCCTGAAAATTTCATGTTGCCAGTTTACATGTTTTTTTCCAAATCATGTCTGATTTTCAGAGGCTGCCTGGATAAGTCCCTGCAGTTTTCCTGGCAAGATTTTTCAGAAGTGGTTTGCCATTGCTTCCTTCTTAGAGCTGAGATAAAATGATTGGCCGAAAGTCATCCATCTGGCTTTGTGCCTAAGGCAAAACTAGAACTCAAGGTCTCCCAATCTGTAGCCTGATGCCTTAACCACCTATATCAAACTGAATCAATCATGCAGGTGAAGATTTTCCAATTGACCTTATTTGACCAGATGATCAGAGTCTTTGGAAGATTTTCTATCCCACTTGCATTGTCCACTGAATTCAGGAAATAGAATCTTAATATCAGATAATCTTTACACACTTCCACATGCACATATGTAGCTAGCAGTCATTACTTGCAAATGGAAATCTGATAAATATCACATTTTAAAATGTAGTTGGTGTGTTTTGATTAATCATGAGGTGGATGGCTCTTGAAAGTCCTCTCGGTTCTTCTTTTCTTCTTTTCATGGCTGTGTTGTGCTGTACTGTCTTGCCTTGCCTTGCCTTGCCTTGCCTTGTCCTGTCCTGTCCTGTCCTGTCCTGTCCTGTCCTGTCCTGTCCTGTCCTGTCCTGTCCTGTCCTGTTGTCTCTTGAATGAGGTATACATGTGTGTACCGCAGTTGCAAATGCACACATGACCAATACTGGTATGTTTTTCTATGAAGTCTCATGTTATTTTCTGTGCTCTACTGCAGTTGTAACCAAAAGAGATATCGTCTTTCTTTTGGATGGATCAGTCAACGTTGGAAATACCAACTTCCCATATGTCCGTGACTTTCTTGTGAACCTAGTTAATTCCCTTGATGTTGGAATTGATGATGTACGAATCGGCCTAGTACAATTTAGTGAGAACCCCAAAACAGAATTCTTTTTAAACTCCTTCCTAACCAAGGCAGATGTCCTTTCTCGTCTGAGGCAGTTGAGACTGCAAGGGGGGTCAATTCTGAATTCAGGAGCTGCACTAGATTTTGTGCGTTCCAATCACTTCACTGAAGCAGGTGGGAGCAGGAAAGATGCGAATGTCCCTCAAGTGCTAGTCTTCCTTGCGGCAGGGCCATCTGCTGATGCCTTTCAAGATGCCGCCAATGCCTTAGCTCGTGCGAGAGTGCTCACCTTTTGTGTTGGGGTTAGGAATGCCAAAGTAGCAGAACTTCAGCAGATTGCATTTAATCCACAAATAGTATATTTTAAGGATGAATTCAGCTCTCTGCCAGCTTTACCACAGGAAATGATTAGTCCACTAACAACATATGTTAGTGGAGATGTGGAAGAAATTACGATCACATCAACAGGTAATTTGTTTTTTTATTATTACATTGACTTTTATCATGCAGATATGTTTTGAGTGACATACTAATTTTATGAGGTGTTAATTATATCTTATTATATCTGACATTTTATATCCTATATTAATAACTAGAGGCAGTGCCATGGCTATGGTGCTGGGTCAGGAGTGGGATAGCCAGGCTCTGCTCTGCCTTTTAGGCACAGATGGCACAGTGGATGACTTTGGGTCAGTTTCTGATTCTCAACTGTGGTCTAGGAAATTGAAAAACACCACCCACTGGTCCAGCATCATATAGTTTTTATTATAGTTATTATACACATACAACCCCACATGAGGGAGAGTGATTGGCGGCTCTTTCCCAGCAGAAAGAAACAGGAAGGCCCAGCAGCATGGGAATTGTCCAGTGGGAGAACACAACAGCCAGGCAGAATATCTCACATGCCATTACCAAAATGTCTCAGTCCAGAAAGTTTTTTCTTAAGCCATCTTAGAATCAAACCTTTTGAGCAAGTGACAGGAAGAGCGTAAATTGTAAATATAGGAATGCCAATAATATTTCCATTTCATATTAGAATATTAGGAAAATCTTTGCTTGCAGATATCTTCCCATGTAGACTTCTTGCCACTCAGCACTTCTGGATTTATTTGTGGACGTACAAATTAAATAAATATTCTGAAGTGGAAGTTTTATGATAAGAGTCCTGAATGGTGCAAGTGCTTTCAGGGTGCTTTAAATATTAAGAGAGTTAGAGAGCAAGAGATTTCATATCATGCCCTTAAAAATATGGTCCCTTGTCCCAATGTGAAATATTATGTAGCCCTTCTACTGTCTGCAAAAGAGCCAAAAAAAACAATTATGTTTCTTCAGAAGAAAAACTTTGCAGAATGAATACTATTGCTCAGTGTAGTAAAATGGTGATGCCTCATTTTCAAATGCAAACTTACCTACTGATGTTACTATCAAGGCAATTATGTGCATATATGAATCAGTTCTTAGAAATACTGGTATCTGAAAACCTTACTCCTTAAAATACATTAGGAAAATATATATAATGACCAGATGCCAACAAGTAAAGGAGTATATATCTTTATTAAGGAAAACAAAGTTTATTTATATGGAATAGGCATTTCTTTTTCTTATTAATATAATACTGTGAGAAGAGCCTTATTCCTTCTTCTGAAACTTAAGATGATGAAGGTCCCAACTTTTTATATTACAGCCTCCTTGATAAAAAGCAAACAGGCTACTAGTCAAGAGCTAATTTAAGTATTGGAGAGATGGTAGAGTGATGTGCCATCCTATATCATGAGTCTCACCAGAAATGTAATATGCATAATCCATTTAAGGAGCCAAGAGTTCATTTCCCTCAAAGTTGTAAATCACTCTATGATTCCACAGTTCCCTCTGATGCCATGTCAATTTTTTTCTTCAGTTGTGGAAGCTTATACTAAAGATGTAATGAAAGATGCCAAAGTGATCACCTAAGTCAAATTATATTCCTTACTAATAAAATGTGATTTGGATTTCTTGTCACTTATATAAACAGAAATTCTGAAATAAAATGATACATACTGAATATTTTTACCTCACTTCATTCCAGAAAACAAGATTGATATTTTATTTTTGATTGATGGCTCAATGAACGTGGCTGGCCAGTTTCCTGCTGTTCGAGAGTTTGTGTTCCAAATTATTTCTGATCTGAATGTGGGGCCAGATGCTGTACGAATAGCTCTAGCACAATTTAGTGACAATGTAAATGTGGAATTCAACTTTGACATCCCATCCAAGATAGAAATCCTTCAGAAAGTGAGAAAGATGAGGATGAAAGGAGGAAGGCTACTGAACATTGGAGCTGCACTAGATTATGCTGTAAAAGACATCTTTGTAAGACCTGCTGGGAGCAGGATTGAAGAAGGCGTGCCACAATTCCTGGTTCTTCTTGTGGCTGGGAGATCAGATGATACTGTGGATGAAAGTGCTGATACCCTGAAACAAGCTGGTGTGATTACTTTTGTTATCCAAACCAAGACTTCGGATCCAGTTGAATTAGAAAGGATAGTTTATGCCCCTCAGTTCATTCTAAAGGTTGATACCCTTTCTCAAATTGGAGACATACAACCTGAAATAGTCAATCTGTTGAAAACCATAGAACTTAAACCTCAAGGTATATTTCTTTATTTTTATTTATCACTTAATGTTCATTATTTTTTAAATATTCAGGCTGATTGATTGATTGATTGATTGGGGTGTTACCCCACTGCAATCAAACAGATGTTCAGTGATATGAAAGATCTGATTTTCTACAGCCTACTAAAACCAGTCAGAAGGTGACACATAGGCAATCAGACATAATTCTGAAACCAATACACTTCGGCAAAATTGCAAACACATTCCTCAGCTGAAAACTGACAAACCATTTTGGGCTGAACCCAAATTTAGAACAAAGTTCAAGACCATTTTTCATGGTCAATAAACTTGGAATGGGAAAAGTTAGCTAGTTCTCCTTTTAGGAATTTTATTCTGGGAAATTTCCAAGGACATGTTTTGCTACAGAAATGCATCACCCATGAAACCCCTAATAATGTCATCTTAAAATAATAACAGAAGATTCAATCAGGGCTTCGCAATATCACAGAAAAACCCCAGTTGTCAATAAATGCAAGAAGCAAAAACCAATGTGAATAAAGATCCTAGTGACTCTAGGAGTCTCAGAAATTTAAGGTTTTTCAGCCCTAAAACTTGTATCTAGTGTCAATTTATTTGTCAGGGCTGTGGAAATACAAAATCATTTGGGGAAAGGGACTCTCATTACCAACTCTCTCAAGAACTCTTTGTAAATAAGCTGTTTTACTCTGACCCTAGTAATGGAAAAGCAACATTCTTTAGGAAATATTTCAGGGTAGAAATGTATCAGCTCTACCCTCTTTGTGATCCTGCTGCAGATGACATCAGGAAAGCAACAATCCAGAGCATAGTCATTGGAAAGTGACTATGCAATGTAGAAAGCTAAGAAAAGAAAATTTGAAAATATCAAGAATCAGTTGTTTCATGTAAAATAATTTCTTCAAGTTCAATAGCAGAAGATTCCTCTGAGAAACTAATAGGTCTCATATGCTTCATCTGGTTTATCAGCAAATTCTGAAATGAACATCTTTGGGTTTCATGTCATTGATCCTTTATGATACCTTTTCTTTCATTGTTTTCCCAATTTTTTTAACTGTGTTAATAGAACAAGCAAAGTTAATCCACTAAAATATAAAAATGAACACATTCTAAGAAATGATTGATGTGAAGATGAATCTCATTTTTTCCTTCTGAATCTGTGAATCTGAAGTTCAGAAGAAGAATGATGTATTTCTGATAGATGGTTCAGACGGCTCCAGAAGTAGTTCCACAGAATTTAATACTTTTGAAAAAGAATTGCTGATAATCTGGATATTGGTCCTGATAAAGTCCAGATTGCTGTGGCCCAGCATAGTAATACTATCAGCCTGGAGTTCTTTCCGAATGAATACTTTGTGACAAGATTGAGATGATCAAGATCATCCAGAGATTATCTTCTATGGGCTCTTCACTTAACACAGGGGCAGCCCTTAATTAACTTGTTAAGGATGTGTTCCTGAGCCCACCTGGAAGCAGGATATCTGAAGATGTCCCATAGTTCTTGGTTTTGCTGTCAGCTAAAAAGACAAGAGATGATGTCAAAAAAGCTTCCTTGGATATGAAGATGATCCTTTTAGCATTGGCACTGAAAATGCAGATGTCACTGAACTGCAGACAAATTCTATTGTTTCTGAAGTTGCTGTCCTTGTTTCTGGTATTAGTGAACTGAATACCTTACAGCAACTAATTTCAGAGTCACCCAACTGACCAGGGCAGAAATAGAAGCTTCGGCCACTGAGCTGATTTTTCCATCACTTGGCTCAGGGGATATTTTTTTTTATTATACTGTAATTTGCAACTTAAAATAAACAAAGCAAGCAATGAACATGGGCTGGCCAAAATTAATTGCTGCTACTTTTCAAAAATCACTGCTCACTTCAGAATTCTGGATGAGACAATCACATTTCTAGAACCATATAATTAGTAAAGCCAAAAGATATCTTTATGAACATTTCTTGAGATTTTATTTTTCTCAATCCCCCACCTCCCCTTTCCATAAATAAAGCCAGTAAAGAATTTTCCCTTTTTAAGAAATACAATCACTATTTTTTCCCCTAATGTCCAGAAAGGATAACAGTTCTGGTCATTATGAAAAATGATAACTGGCAGGTATCCACCCAATTGCTATTCTTCCAGATGCAGTGGGACAGAATGAAAGAAGGGAGTTGAAGGGAGGGAGGAAGAAAACAAGGAAATAATTTTACCGTTTCAATAGCCCTCAATGAATCCCATCCACAAAATATTGGATAACCTCTTCTGTTCCTGGAGAAATTTACTGAATAGTTTCCCCACTATTTTCCTGCTTATAAAGGGGCAGAAAATGTTGAATAACCACTGCATAATCAAATCATTGGAGTGACTAAATAATTCTAGGTTACATTCCTAGGTCACATTTCTTTTTCTTTTCTAAATATTTTTTGTACAGGGAGTAGGGTATGCTTGCATGCATTTATAGATACAAAAATTATGCATATAATTTCTGTGTTACTTTACTAGTGACCCGATTTCCCATGCATATTGACATAGAAAAATAGGCAAATATCCTTTATAATGATGATAGTCTTCTATATATTGAATATGATAGTCTTCTGCATATAGCAGTAGCTGATACTATGTGGTATTCCATTTCAGAGGGATTCTAGGCTAACAGGAATTGCACGTCACCACAAACCATTATTTATTCTTCTAAACATAGATTAGAATTTCCAGATGTGTAAGATTCAAGCCATCACATAGATTTTTGTTTTAATATTTTATTGAATCAGTATCTTTGTTTCTATGATACAAATGCTCATGTAATAAACATACATTACATGATTCAACAATTGCATAGCTTAGTAAAGCAAATAGTATATATGGGTACCCTCTATGTCTCCCCCTGAGAATTTTATGGAAGAAATTGGCAAGAGAAAAAAGTAAGTAAAATTTAAAATAATTTATTAATTTAATCAGGAACACTATTTCCAATCAAATTTTCAGAGTTTATTTTCTATAGCTTTTAAATAATATTTTGTACTGTGTGGCTGTTAATATTAGTTAATTAATTCCTTTAACCATGTTGAATTTATTTGCTAGTATAATTTTGACTGTCATCTAATATCATTTTTTGTTCTATAGCAGATACAAAGAAAGACGTCGTTTTCCTTATTGATGGCTCTCAATTTGCAATTTCTGAATTCCCTTCAGTTCGTGAATTTATCGAACGGCTTGTAAACAATATGAATGTAGGTTCAGATGCTACTCGAGTAGCTGTAATTCAGTTCAGTGATAATCCCAAAGTTGAATTTTTGCTGAATGCACATTCTACCAAGGAGGAGGTGCTAGCTGCAGTGAGAAGACTAAGTCCCAGAGGTGGGAGGCAAGTGAACCTTGGTTCCGCTCTAGAATATGTGTCAAAGAATATCTTTACAAGGCCTTCTGGGAGCCGTATAGAGGAAGGAGCACCTCAGTTTTTAATCCTTCTTTATTCCCACCAACCTCATGATGATACAGAGAACCCGGTACACCAGATCAAACAGATTGGTGTGGCTCCGCTTCCTATTGGAAAAAATGTGGATCCTGAGGAAATGACCAAAATAGCACTTAGTCGTGATTATGTATTTCAAGTATCAACTTACCAAGATCTACCTAGTCTGGAACAGAAAATGTTAACCCCTCTTACAACATTAACTACCCAGCAAATAAAAAAAATAATTGCTGATACAAGTCGCCCTCCAGGTAAGGTGATTTGTAGGATTGTCTGCACAGAACATTTCCCCATCATTTGCCTATCTTTCCTGCTTCCTTGTTGCAGTGACTAGTGTAGAGGTGCATCATTCTTGGCATTTGGCAAGAAAGAGCTGTAGTATTTCTCTAGGCCCAAGCCAAGTTTTATTTCTGCATTGGGATCAGGACGACAACCATCTCACTTGGGAACTAGGGTTGCCACATTTTCAGGGATCCAAAGTACCAAACAGAATTGTAAGAGGTGTTTTTTATTTTTTTAAAAAGCAGAGGAAGATAAAGTGTAAGTTCTGCATTTGACCCCTGGTCCTTTTGGACCAGCTTTACCTCTCAGGACTTTAAATTGTCTACTGCTGCTAACTCAGATTTTCTTCACTGAGACAGGAGATAGCCAGGGGTTGAAGCTGCATATTAAACATGAACTCCTTTGTGTGAGAAAAAAAACTTGTCTTATTCTGTTTTCCCATTCTCCCCACCCCTCATTGTAGACATTGACAGTGAAGCAATGGACATCATTTTCCTTGTTGACAGCTCTGATGATGTCAGATCAGATGGACTTGCTCACATTCGTGATTTCATTTACCGGATTGTCCAGCAACTAGATATCCAACCAAGCAGAGTGAGAATTGCTGTTGTCCAGTTTAGCAATGAAGTGTTTCCCGAGTTCGACTTAAAAGCCTATCCAGCCAAAGAGAGTGTGCTACAAGCCATACGACGCTTAAGGCACAAAGGCGGTTCTCCCCTGAATGTTGGGAAAGCTCTGGACCATGTCATGAAGACTCTCTTTATCAGATCAGCAGGAAGTAGGCGAGAAGATGGAGTCCCCCAGCATTTAGTCCTCTTGCTTGGAGGGAGATCCAAAGATGATATCAGCAGGCCTTCTATTCTGATGCAGAACTCTGGGATTAGTACTCTGGGAGTTGGAACAAGACAAGTAGACAGTGCGGAATTGCAAAGGATCACCAACAATCCCCAAACTGCATTTATAGTGAGAGATTTTACTGAGCTCCCAGCAATAGAAAAAAGAGTCTTTGGAGCAATTTTGAGAAAACAAGTGCCAACTGAACTACCTACTGATGTTATCACTGGTCAGTCTTTCATTTTTAAATAAAACTGTGGAGTTGGAATAATATTCAGGGGGATTTAAAGAAATAGGTGTATGAAAATGAAAATTGCTTTCAATAATACCTATAGCTAGAGTTAACACACTGCTTTGTATAAAATAAAATAGACAGTTTGCAACAGAGCTATTGCATGAAAAGACAAAGTTAAGAAAATATCATTCAATTTTCTTTATAAAATTCAAAGATCAATATAGTTTTCACATTGTACTTTTTTGCATGTTTAATTAGAGGTTCAGTTTAGAATTTGCTTTTGTGTGAACAAGATAGAATGAAATTACCCATCTCTAATCAACAAATCTAGACCACTTGGGTAATTCTGCCTTGCAGCCTAAGCTGCTTGTCTCTGATAAAGCTCTGGGTGACTCTCAAAATTTCCAGTCTAAATTTTAGTGGGTTGGCAACAGGGCCAGAACGTTCTCCATCTAACTTTGGCTACTGGCCTTCTCATGCATACCAGAAAGGGAAGCCTTGGAGCTTGGTAATTTGGTAGGTACTTCTGCCTACCTTTTCCTTTTATGGTTTATTTTCTTCTAATGAGCTCCTTTCATTTTCTTTTCCCGATTTTTGCCCACACAAACACCTTCATCCCTTCTTCCCATATTATTTCCTCTGTTATCAACACAAAACCCTTTCTTTTTCTTTTTCCCTTTTATGGTATCATTATACCCTCTTATGCTACCATAATTAAAGCAATAGTGAGTGAGTTGTTCTTTTGCTCATATGCCCCTTTACTGGTTCTTGCAAGCTTTGTTAACAAGGAAGAACTGATTATTCAGCTTCATACACATAAAGGAGCAACTTTTAAAATAAAAGGTGTTAAAAATTAAAGATGTTTTAAAGGTAGTAAAGAAAAGGGGAAGGGAATCTTTGTAGTACTGTGGGCAGAGGATAGAAAAGTAAGGAAGCATGCTTCACACAGCCTGGGCAGAAGCCAAAATGGTGGATGGGTTGAATGGAACACGAACTTTGAGGGGTAAGGATAGTTGATTGACCGAATGGCCCACTGATGGATCAACTGAAGAAAAAGGTGGAGAACATATTCAGTGCTGCAATTCAAGCTGAAATGGATGCCTAGGGCAGTGACCAGTCATTGGAGGGGAGGGGCCTTGGTACTAGAATAGAATGAAGTGCCAGAGATCATATGCTCTGGAGAGTTTAAAACTGCTTTGCTTGGGGAAATAAATAGCTTTGAATTGTATTTAGAAAACACACTGTAGGTAGGGCTAAATCTGCAATGGGCTAGGAAGGGAAGAGGATGGCATCATGTGTTCCTGCAGTTAAAAAGAGGTTGGTGACCTGCATTGATGATGAGCCAAGCAAGTTGGATCTGCACCTTGGCTATATACTAATTTCATCTCATGTTATATTTCAGTTTCGTCTGTAGAAATTGAAATCTATATACAGTACTTGGGAAGGTGGACAGGACTGTTTACTTAATTAAGATAGATGCAATAGTTTTTAAGGAAGGAATTTTTCAGAAGGTAAAATTATTAAAATGAAAATTGTTTCATTTATTTATTAACGATGATGAAACAACACAGCTATTCCACTGGACAAGAATGGATAGAAAATAACTCTTTCTGCACAATCTCAAACTGTTATGTATGGAGGTACGTGGTGATATTTGCATGCCTGATGCTGATTGGGTGTTTCAGCGGTGGGAGAATTAAAGCGCTGTCAATGGCTGGTTTGCATGCCAGCATTCTATAAAGAGCTGGGCTCAGCTGCTGCCGAGCCATTTATATTCTGCCTGCTGCTGAATAAAGTGCTGAAAGATACTGCTCATCTGTTCCTTGCCTTGATCTAACACTGGTAATGAAGGTGGGATCTCAGGAAGGACAAGGTAACTGACCAGCTCCACGTGGCAAGCCACGGCCATCTTATCGAGTGGAACGACCATCCATTGGCTGACCAGAATGGCAAACCAACCTGCACCCCCCTGGCAACCTATGATCCAAGATCGGAAGAATGGCATACCTACATGAGCCACTTCAGGACCTTCCTGCAAGCAAATAACTATCAAGACTTGCTGGATGACCAAAAAAGAGCCATCTTCCTAACCTACTGTGGTCTGAAGCTCTACAAGATGGCACAGACCCTCATCTCAGCAGCGGACATCGAGTCCATATCATAGTCCATGCTACAAAGCAAACTGAGGGACCACTATGCCCCAGCTGCCACCCCCATGGTCAGCAAACACAAATTCTACTGGCACTGCCAGCGAGAGGGTGAGACCATCAACGATTTCATAACAGACCTTCATGAGCTCACTTCCAAATGCGAGTTCAATGACCCGGAGGAAATGATGAGGGACCGAATCCTACTGGCCATGAGGACCTGGCCCTCCAAAATAAATTAATGGTCAGGTGAGGAGTCACCTTCAAGAATGCAGTAGAGGAAGCAAAAGCAGCTGAAAACTCAGATGCCTTGGCTGCAGACTTTAAAAGGACCAGCAGCATGAACCAGAGCAACTGCAAGCCCGAATCCCTATGGGAAAGCTCCAAGGATGAAGAAGAGGGGGTTGACAATGACACCATGCACAGAGTCTACCCAGATCAATGAGGAAACCACCAAGAGAGGGACACCCAACCACCCCATTGCTCAGGCTGCCTGGGAGCCCACACGAGGTCATCGTGCCGCTTCAAGGATGCCATCTGCCACCGCTGCCAATGAAAGGGACACATCGCTGAGGCCTGCTGAGCCACCCAGCCCATTCCTCCCTCCAGCAGACCACCAACAGCACCCAGACGACAAGGACCAGCCAAACATGGACCCCAATGGAACCAATGCAGGGAAGATGCCTACCTGGATCACCGTGAAATCCACCAAAGCTATGTGGGGCACGCAGATGCCTGTGACAGGGAGAAGTTCCATGTAACCATCTCCATCGACGGGAGCCCGTGCAACATGGAACTGGACACTGGGTCTTTCTTCACAATCATCTCATGAGAGACCCTAAAGAGGTTAAACCCTAACTTGAAGAAAAGCCAGCTGAAGTCTCAGAGAATCTGCCTGAATGATCTCCAAGGCAACGCCATCACCGTGCTGGGCAGAGCTGAGGTCAGGGTCGAGTTCAAGGAATTCCGTGGTCATCTGCTACTAACAGTCATCACCAGCAAGCGCCCCACATTGCTGGGCATGGAGTGGTTCAAGTCACTGGAGCTAAGCATCATGGGATTGCACCAGGTCCTAGGGACTGAGCTGGACCAGCTGTTGGCTGAATTTGGGAACATGTTCGATGGGAGCCTAGGTAAATATACTGGGAAACCCATATCATTTAACCTAGACCCTTAAATCACCCCCAGGGTTCCCTTTGCTCTGCGGCCCAAGATAGATGAGCAATTAGACAAGCTAATTGCCCAGGGAATCTTGGAGCCAATTGCCCACGCCACATGGGAGACCCCAATCGTCACCCCAATGAAGCCAGACGGGTCAATCAGAGTGTGCACTGACTATAAGTGCATAATCAATAAAGTCTTGCAGCAGCACACATATCGAGTCCCAGTGGTACAACATCTGTTGCACTCCCTGGGCATGGGCAAGGTATTTGCCAAATTGGACCTGGCCCAAGCATATCAACAACTGCCTGTAGATGACGCCACTGCAGAAGCCCAAACAATAGTGACTCACCGGGGAGCATTCAAATGCAAAAGACTGCAATTTGGAGTGAATGTAGCCCCAGGGCTTTTCCAGAACATGATGGAGAGGCTGCTGCAGGACATTCCAGGCATCATCCCCTACTTAGATGGCGTCCTAATATCAGGACAATCTATGGAGCAATTAATGGCCAGACTGAAAGAGACTTTGGAGAGGTTCTAGCAGAGAGATCCTAAAGTAAAAAAAGGAAAGTGCCAAATCGGGGTCATCCAAGTGGAATTCTTGGGGTACATCATCGATGGATCAGGGATCCACCCAACCCAGTCAAAGATAAAGGCCATCAAAGAAGCCCCAATCCCCAGGAATAAAGAATTACAAGCCTTTTTGGGACTGATGAATTTTTACGCTATTTTTTTAAAAACAAAAGTCTACTGTTGCTGAACTGCTCCACTGGTTCCTGGGGAAGACAGCAGCATGGACATGAGGACGAAAAGAAAATGACACGTTCACCACAGTAAAACCCCAGCATTCATGTCACCCAGACTGATGAGGTGGTCCATCTTTCTAATGGGCTACAATCCGGTGAGGTTCTCGGTGCGGCCGGGATAAGAGCCCTTTTGACGCAGATCCTGGAACTGCAATGCGGGAGGTGGAGTTCCAGGCATTTCCATTGCTGCCGGCCAGAGACGTGATAGGTCCAACCTCACCTGAGAGAGACCAGAGAAGAACTGATTCACACAGGCCCAGTAGGACTATTAGGCGTCTCGCCTACTTATGTGATTACGTAAGCTGTGTAAAAAACTGATTGGTTTTGTCCTGTCCAGGAGGGGAGAGGTGTTACGTATGGAGGGATGTGGTGATATTTGCATGCCCGCCGCAGATAGGGTGTTTCAGCGGCGGGAAAATTAAAACACTGTCAGTGGTTGGCTTGCATGCCAGCGCTCTATAAAGAGCCAGGCTCAGCTTGTGCTGAGCCGTTCATATTCTGCTTGCTGCTGCATAAAGTGCTGAAAGATACCGCTCATTTCTTCCTTGCCTGGATCTAACACAAACCCTCTCCATTCTACTTTTCTTCTTTCTTCTTTCTGTACCATCTATAGATAACAAATCACTCCTAGACTTACTTCCTCAGAACTGGACTTGATCTGATGCCTTAAATGGAATGTGGATTCCAGATCCTGAAAATTTGGGAAATTTATCCTTTATATAGAATAGAATAGAATAGAATAGAATAGAATAGAATAGAATAGAATAGAATAGAATGTTTATTGTCACTTTAAATGTACACTAATCAGCATACATTAAAATGAAATTTCATTCTTTTCAGCTTTCAAAAGATAACCATTATGCATATAATAACATACACACATATATATGACACAGACAAACATCACAGTCTAGTTCAAATGTATACATATACATGGCGAAAAAAAAGAATCCTGCGAGTTTACAAGATGGGTGGCATAAGGAACAAAGCTATTACAGAATCTAGTAGTCCTGCTATAGATTCTTTGAAATCTCCTCCCAGAAGGGAGCAACAGAAACAGACCACGAAGTGGGTGTGTGTGGGTCTCTAACAATGCTTTGAACTCTAAGCATATAACACTTATAAGTGAGCTTCCTATAATCTTCTCGGCTGTCCTTACTACTCTCTGTATGGACGTTCTATCAGCGGCGCTGCTGCCACCAAACCAAACGGCGATGCAGTTTTTTAAAACATTCTCAATTGTGTAAAAAGTGGCCAGGACAGAAGGAGAAAGATGTGTTTCAAAATAGAGTTAGAATAGAATAGAACAGAATAGAATAAAATACAGGTGAAACAAAAAAAATTAGAATATTGTGCAAAAGTTCATTTATTTCAGTAATGCAACTTAAAAGGTGAAACTAATTTATGAGATAGACTTATTACATGCAAAGCGAGATAGTTCATGCCTTGATTTGTCATAATTTTGATGATTATGGCTTACAGCTCATGAAAACCCCAAATTCACAATCTCAGAAAATTAGAATATTGTGAAAAGGTTCAATATTCTAGGCTCAAAGTGTCCACTCTAATCAGCTAATTAAGCCATAACACCTGCAAAGGGTTCCTGAGCCTTTAAATGGTCTCCCAGTCTGGTTCAGTAGGAATCACAATCATGGGAAAGACTGCTGACCTGACAGTTGTGCAGAAAACCATCATTGACACCCTCCATAAGGAGGGAAAGCCTCAGAAAGTAATTGCAAAAGAAGTTGGATGTTCCCAAAGTGCTGTATCAAAGCATATTAATAGAAAGTCATGTGAAAGGGAAAAGTGTGGAAGAAGAAGGTGCACAAGCAGCAGAGATGACCGCAGCCTGGAAAGGATTGTCAGGAAAAGGCCATTCAAAAGTGTTGGGGACTTTCACAAGGAGTGGACTGAGGCTGGAGTCAGTGTATCAAGAGCCACCACACACAGATGGATCCTGGATATGGGCTTCAAATGTTGTGTTCCTTTTGTCAAGCCACTCTTGAACAACAAACAACGTCGGAAGCATCTTACCTGGGCTAAAGAAAAAAAGAACTGGTCTGTTGCTCAGTGGTCCAAAGTCCTCTTTTCTGATGAGAGCAACTTTTGCATCTCATTTGGAAACCAAGGACCCAGAGTCTGGAGGAAGAATGGAGAGGCACACACTGCAAGATGCTTGAAGTCCAGTGTGAAGTTTCCACAGTCTGTGTTGATTTGGGGAGCCATGTCATCTGCTGGTGTTGGTCCACTGTGGTTCATTAAGTCCAGGGTCAACGCAGCCGCCCACCAGGAGATTTTGGAGCACTTCATGCTTCCTTCCACAGATGAGCTTTATGGGGATACTGACTTCATTTTCCAGCAGGACTTGGCACCTGACTACACTGCCCAAAGTACCAAAACCTGGTTCAATGCCCATGGGATTATTGTGCTTGATTGGCCAGCAAACTCGCCTGACCTAAACCCCATAGAGAATCTATGGGGCATTGCCAAGAGAAAGATGAGAGACATGAGACTGAACAATGCAGAAGAGCTGAAGGCCGCTATTGAAGCATCCTGGTCTTCCATAACACCTCAGCAGTGCCACAGGCTGATAGCATCCATGCCATGCCGCATTGAGGCAGTAATTGATGCAAAAAGGGCCCAAACCAAGTACTGAGTACATATGCATGCTTATACTTTTCAGAGGTCCGATATTGTTCTATGTACAATCCTTGTTTTATTGATTTCAGATAATATTCTAATTTTCTGAGATTGTGAATTTTCATGAGCTGTCAGCCATAATCATCAAAATTATGCCAAATCAAGGTGTGAACTATCTTGCTTTGCATGTAATGAGTATCTCATATATTAGATTCACCTTTTAAGTTACATTACTGAAATAAATGAACTTTTGCACGACATTCTAATTTTTTGAGTTTCACCTGTATCAAGATCCTTCAGCCTATCTTGCCAGCTTGGTGTCGTCTGCAGATTTGATGAGTTCCCCATCTATCCCCTTGTCCAAATCATTGATGGAGATGTTGAAGAGTACAGGGCTTAAAACAGAATCTTGGGGTACCCCACTGCATACTTCCCTCCATGTAGATGTAGTTCCATTGGGGACTACACATTGAGTTTGGTTGGTCAGTTATGAATCCATTTGGTGGTAATGCTGTCTAACCCAAATTTTTTTATCTTATCAAGTAGTAGGTTGTAGTCTACTTTATCAAATGCCTTATTGAAGTCCAAGTAATGCTCTCCTCATCCGATACAGGAAATGCAAACATTGGTTTGCACGCTTCACTAAAGATAATGTATGAAAAGACCAAGTCAGATTGTTAGTTATCTGCACCCCTAGATACTTAATACTATTGACCATCTCTACAGCTGCAGCCTTGATACAAAATAGAGTATGACTATGCCGGCTCTTTTTAAAATTAACAATGATCTCCTTTGTTTGTTAACATTCAAAACCAGGTTATTTTTATTGCACCAGTCTACCAGCCTGTTTGTAAATTATCTGGCCTATTTTAAGTGGGGCAAGAGAGGTTTTTTTAAATTGCTCTTTTCCTTTTCTCTGCCTCATCTTGAATTTTTGTAGCTTATTACTTTCTCTGGATTTAATTTATGTACTTCATTATCTTGACATAATGTTTTAAAAATGGGATTCAAGAAATTTTTGCACAGTAGGAGGTTGCTATGTTCTTTTCTCCTGGTAGTGCAGAGAATTAGTCCCTTGAAATATAGTTTTAACTTATTCACCAATAACATATCAAATGCTATTCATTTGAAAGTGCTTATTCAGAAAATACATTAAGATTACTCTCAATAACAATGATTAAAGTTATATCTGATGAATTCTGTGAATATAGAAATCATGCACATTTCTAGTCATACTGATTAAAACAAAATGCCTTAAAATGAAGTAATACCTGTTTTTTTTTCCTTTTCAATCTTTTAGTTGATAAAAAGCAAGGTGATATTGTCTTCTTGCTGGATAGCTCTATCAATTTTGGAAGAGACAATTTCCCCAATGTTGTTGAATTTATACATGACTTAATTGATGCTATTTATGATGAAGGTGATTCCATTCGAGTTGGTTTAGTACAATACAACTCTGATGTGAGTGATGAATTCTTTCTGAAGGATTTCTCTGACAAAGAGCATATCTTAGAAGCAGTGAAGAAGATAACCTACAAAGGAGGCAGAATTGCGAATACAGGAGCAGGTGTCAAGCATATCCAAGCAAAACATTTTGTGAAGGAGGCTGGCAGCAGGAAAGACCAGAATGTCCCTCAGATTGCTGTCATTGTAACAGCAGGCAAGCCAGAAGACGATGGGGAGGCAGCAGTCTTAGGGCTGTCTCAGTCGGGTGTCAAGGTCTTTGCAGTTGGTGTGAAAAACATTGACCAGAATGAAATTATGAAGCTCTCCAGTGACAGCACAACAGCTTTTAGGGCTCCAACTCCCCAGGTCCTCTCAGAGCTCAATGAGGCTGTTCTGGTGACTCTGAATGATGTCATGAGAGAACAATTATGTCGTGGTGTGGTGGAAGTCTCCAGAGGTAAAGAAAATCTTATTCAGTTTGTGTTTCTGGTTGTTGTTGTTGTTGTTGCTTTATTTTACATTTAAAAATTATATATGTATATTTGCTGCATTTATATATGCAGCAAATATATTCTTTACTGCATATATAAATTACATGCAGCAAAGGATTGCTGCATGTAATTTATATATGCAACAATCCTTTCCCTTTCTCTTATTTTAATATTTAATTTCATAGTAGCAAGTATAGGTGGTATTTTTATTTTTACTTATTTGTATTTAAGAACATTTATATGGCCACCCAACTCACTCTCACTGACTCCAGGTAACTTACAAAGATAAAAAACCAATATAAAAATAAAATAAAAAGCAATAACCCCCACCTGGTGACAACAATTAGTCAATCAAAAAGTGACTTGATGGGCTCCATCCCACTCTGGTTTTCCAGGCTTGTTGCTTCAGGGCCTTGTGAAAGAGTGTCAAAATGGGGGCCAATCTTCTCTCTGTGAGATGATGTTCCACAGGGAGGGAACCAAGACAGAGGAGACCCTTCTTCTTGGTTCTTGACTTATGATCACAACTGAGTCCAAAATTTCTGTTGCCAAGCAAGACAAGTTAAGTAAATTCTACCCCATTTTACAATCTTTATTGCTGCAGTTGTTAAGTGAATCACTGCAGTGATTAAGCTAATAATGGTTGTTAAGTGAAGGTGGCTTCTTCATTGTCTTTGCTTGTCAGAAGATCACAAAAGGAAATCACTTGACTCAGGACACCGCAACTGTCATTAATACATGCCAGTTGCCAAGCACCAAATTCTGATCACATGACCATGGGGGTGCTGCAATAATGAATATGAAAAATATGAAAAACAGCCATAAACAACTTTTTTCAGTGCCATTGTAACTTCCAACAGTCACTAAACAAATTATTGTAAATCAAGGACTACTTGTATGTTATGTAGTCCAGTCCAGTCTTAAGTTAGCTATTTATTAACACTCAAAGTTCTGTGTTAATACAAGTTTGGGAAAAATAACTCAAAATGGTCAGACTGTCTGATTTTTCATAGGAAGCTGATCATAGTGTGATGTTTTGGATATTGGATCAAGTAATGTAGTATTGGATATTAATGAACAGTGCAAACAGAGCAGTTATTCTTGACTAGAAATCCAGAATCACTTTTAGATATTTCTTATTTTTACACGGTACAATTTAACAATTGGTTCTTTAGCTACCATGCCACTTTAGATTTACTTTATGTATGATAGATTTGCCATTTTTTCTATTCTAGATTGCAATCTGGATGTTATACTTGGATTTGATGTCTCAGATACTGTACAAGGGCAAAACATATTCAGTGTACAAAGAATGCTGGAATCAACAGTTGAAGATATTCTGAACAGGATCAGTCAAATGCAGAAAATTAGCTGCACTCCCAACCAGGCACCCACAGTGCGTGTAGCACTTCTGGCACAGACTCCCTCTGGAATTGTAGAAGCCTTTGATTTCTCAGAGTATCAGCCGGAGTTGTTTGAAAAGTTCCAAGCCTTGCGAAATGATGGACCATATGTGCTCACAGCAGATACCCTCAAGTCTTACCAGAATAAATTTAAAACAGCTCCTACTGGAAGTACAAAGGTAAATGTTGACTCCATTTTCATTTTTGGAAAAAAAAAATCCTTTTGCTGCATCAAAATATTATTCTACGGATACCCCCCCCCCCCGGTGATTGCTGTATGATGTACATGTATATCCTCCTGGAATAGTGAAAGTAAAACAAATAGTTTGGATATCTAAGTTACACTGATGCATATGGTATGTGACTTTGAGTAGTCTACACCTGCAGGGCTAAACCAGTCAAATTGACCAGCTGAACTGATCTACTGGAATCACAGAAGAAGAAGGGAGGGTGTATGAAAGAATATACAGTATAATAATTTGCAGCAAGAACTGGGCTTAGTGTGTTGCAGTAGTGGGTTGCTACCAGTTCTCCCCAGTTCGCAAGAACCGGTAGTAAACATTTTGAGTAGTTCAGAGAACCGGTAGTAAAAATTCTGCTTGGCCCCACTCCCAATCTATTGCTGCCTCCTGACTCCCAACTGATCGGCTAGAAGGAAAAAATCAAGACTCACTTCTCGAAGAAGAGAAAAAACAACAACAAGACACCGTCCCTTTAAATTGAGAAGCCAAGAAGCCTCCCAACTGATCGGCTCGCTTCTCAGCCAGGAGATCGCTTGGCAAAGAAGAAGTGGGGGGCGGGGAAACACTGTCGTTTTAAATTGACAGAGCAGCTATAAGCTCTTTTTTGGGTCAGCTGAACAACAAATTGGATAAGAGGAGGAATTCTTATATGGTTCAATGCTTTTGAAGTTTTGGGGTTTGTGCAACATGGGCTTTGTGTTTCTAAAAAGGTTTGGGTGATTTCCATTGTGAAATATCCTGTCTTGAATGAGTTTTCTGCCTGCTTGTAAATAGAGCTGAACTTCTGGCTTCCACTTTATATTATCTGTAAGCTGTTTTCTGCTTACAAAGTTTCCTCTAGGCAACTGGCAGGAATGTGGAATTCCAGGCAGGTTCCTTGCTAGCAGCTTGATTATTCCTTAATTATATGGGATATTTTATTTGGGAAATGAAGAGGGGGGGAGTTTGATTCCTTCCCAGAACAGATTAGTGGGGTGGGGAGGTAATGGGGATTTTAGGCTTGCTGTCAAACATCAGCCATAATACTAATGATTGTTTTGAACAATATGCAGGTTGTATTACATGAATGGCTATTTTATATGTGAAATTATGACTGAAACCTATATAGGTTCACACTGTCAAGAAGTTTGTCATTAGTTTTAGGTTGCTTCTCTCTTTATTGAGTTTCCATCCATTGCTTCTTTTTTTGCCTTCTGGTGCTTTGGAAAATACTTCCCTCCCCCCCTTCTTTCTAGCAGCCCCTTAAAAGACTGTTGCCTATCATACTCTTGGGCAAAGCATGTGAGCCATTTCCTCCTTTCAGTGGTCCATGAAAGTTATCTATAGCAGAGGTCTCTAACCTTGGCCACTTTAAGACTTTAAGACAGCAAAGCTGGCTGAGGAATTCTGGGAGTTGAAGTCCATAAGTCTTAAAGTGACCAAGTTTGGAGACCCCTGGTCTATAGTATGCAGAAAATAAAGTTGAAAAATGGTGAACAACATTTTTGCAGAACTATAGATACGTTGAGGCTGGGTGTGACAAGGAATGGCTGGGAGGGGAGTGGCCAGGCGAGGTACCCCTTGACATGAGAGACATTGAGTTGGCCATGCCTACCCATTCATATGATCAACAAGCCACACCCACTGTCAAATGACCATCAAGCCACGCCCACAAAATAAGCCACGCCCACAGAACCGGTAGTAAAAAAATTTAGAACCCACCCCTGGTGTGTTGCCTTGCAAAAAGTAATTGTGTCAGCAGTGTTATAACTGTTTTTTTTTTATTGAAAGAGTTTTTAAAAAAACAAAGACATTTTCCCCCCTTTTTTCCCCCCTCCCTCCCAAAAAACCCCTTCCCCCCTCCCTTCCCCCCCCCTCCGCTTCCCGGGTCAATCACAAGGTATTGTTATACATAAACCAAACATAGAATAAAATTTTCCCTTCCAATCCAATTAGCAGTGTTATAACTGTTAATTACCTACTTCTAAGAGTCCTGAGCCTCAGGCCATTCCTGAATATCAACTCAGTGACTGGCTGATGTTTTCACTGAGTTTTCACAATTTATCTTTATTAACATGAAGCTCTTTTTCAATAGGTGGTGATCCACCTAACTGATGGTATTGATGGTGCTATGGGACCACTGGCAGCTGCATCAGCAAATCTAAAGAAAGAAGGTATGTTTTGTAAAGCTTTATTTCATACAGACATAAAAAATCCTTTTAGTTGGGATTTCTGAGACTACATACATATATTAACACTGATCAAGTCTTTCACATAAATGAATATAGAATAACCCTAAAGCATATGCCCAGTGTTTACAGCCATTATCACAACATGACTCTTTAGCTTTTTACTCTTTCATTGAAATATTAAGGCCAGAGCCTTCCTTATAACCATGTTCATAAACATTGACAGAAGTAAGTAGATTTTTTTTCTTTTGCAGTTATTTTATCACTAACATGTCCACAAAATATTTCTTCAATTTCGTTGTTAAGACATTCCTGATAGTTTAAAATGAATGTTCCATTCTTTTCTCATTTGAAGCAGCCCTAAACCATTGCAAAATTTCTTCTTCCTATATAAAGAATGTGTGTGTGTGTGTGTGTGTGTGTGTGTGTGTGCGTGCGTGCATTTGGCAGGCAAATGCTGTTGTTGCTGAACTAGGTTTTCAATCCAAGATGTTCTAAGAAATAGGTTCAGACACTGAAATAAAAGCACAGAATAATAGAATGTTGCTATAAAAAGAGTGATATCTCTGATATTGTCAAATACTCAATTTATAAAGACCTCCAAGATCATTGCTATGGTTGAGTAAGATGGGAAACTGTTCCTGAAGATAGAAGCAAGAAGAATGTATTCCTAAACTGTTTTACATTTTAGTAATATTTGAGATTGCACTAGTAATTTGGTGCACTTTCTTCTCAGAACAGGACAAATCTTGGCAATAAACATTTGAATCAAAATATAATATTGGCTGTCATCATCTATATATTAATGGCACCATATTTCTCTGTGGCTTCATTCACAGGCCTAATATAGGTTAAAGATGAAGATTTGCATTTGAATGTGACTTTACTTAAACTGTAAACTCTTGAACAAATATTTTTACAGTGGGTCCATAGTGTAATGAATATAGCGATAACAAAACTCAGCTAGGGCATTCCTTCTTTTGGGGTATGCATGGACAAAATAGGGAGTGCAGGTGACTGGAGAGAGGTTTGCATATTTTGAAATTCACAAGTTGGATGAATTCTTATTTTAACTCTTAAAAAGTTTTGGCTAGAAGAGTAGGGACCTCTTCCACTAAGCTTCGTTGGAATAAGCATATGGTCACATAGAGTCACATAGTAATATCAGGAAGTATTGAATAAAATGCTTTATTTTCAAAAGACCTAGACATTGTTGTGAGTGCACATTTTTAAAAAAAATATTTTTCCAAAATCTATTAATTCTTACAGGCTAATCTAAATTTTATGTATTTCTTCAGTAAAAACAATGGATAAATACGAATGTATTAGGAAAAGATGTAGATGGATACACAGATGTACAATCTAACAATGGAGAAAATATTTGCCAAATACATATATAGATAGTCCTTGACTTACAACCACAACTGAGTCCAAAATTTCCATTGTTAACCAAGGCAGTTGTTAAGTGAATTTCCCCCCATTTTACAACCTTTCTTACCCAGTTGTTAAGTGAATCACTGCAGTTATTAAGTTAATAACATGGTTGTCAGTGAATCTGTCTTTCCTATTGATTTTGTTTGGCAGAAGGTTGCAAAAGTTGATCACATGAGCCTGGGACAATACTGCAATGACTGTAAGTGTGAAAAACGGTCATAAGTCACTTTTTTTGGTGCTCTAGTATATTTGAACAATCATTAAAATGGCTGTAAGTCACAGACTACCTGTAATATAGACTCAGGTACTTTTAAAAAAGCACAAATTAAGATAATAATAATAATAATAATAATAATAATAATAATAATAATAATAATAATAATAATAATAATAATAATAATACAACAACAACAGAGTTGGAAGGGACCTTGGAGGTCTTCTAGTCCAACCCACTGCCCAAGCAGGAAACCCTATACCATTTCAGACAGATGGTTATCCAACATTTTCTTAAAAATTACCAGTGTTGGAGCATTTACAACTTCTGCAGGCAAGTTGTTCCACTGATTAATTGTTCTAACTGTCAGGAAATTTCTCCTTAGTTCTAAGTTGCTTCTCTCCTTGATTAGTTTCCACCCATTGCTTCTTGTTCTACCCTCAGGTGCTTTGGAGAATAGCTTGACACCCTCTTCTTTGCGGCAGCCCCTGAGATATTGGAACACCGCTATCATGTCTCCCCTAGTCCTTCTTTTTATTAAACTAGACATACCCAGTTCCTGCAACCATTCTTCATATGTTTTAGCCTCCAGTCCCCTAATCATCTTTGTTGCTCTTCTCTGCCCTCTTTCTAGAGTCTCAACATCTTTTTTACATTGTGGCGACCAATAATGTTGACTGTTTTAAAAGTGTGGCCTTTTGGAGATTATAGAATAAAACAGATTTACGATTGAGAAAATGAGGGAGGAAAGAGAAGCTAAATAGAACCACCTTATCTAATCCTTTCTCAGATAGATAACGGGTTAGAATCCTATAGGATAAACATTATCCTTCAGGGATTATGAACAATCATTCAAGATGTATTCCTCCCTCCCTCTCCATGTTCTCTAGATGTCAAGGCTCTTATTCTTGTTGGATTGGAGCGAGTATCTAATTTTGAAGAAGCAATGAAACTGGAATTTGGACGTGGCTTTACTTATAATAGGCCTCTCCAAGTGAATCAGATGGATTTAGATTTTGAAGTGACAGAACAATTGGTAAATAACTGAAATCTATACTTTATTCTTAATGATATTAAAAAATAATGTTAATGGATATTTATTTGCAAGTACCTATTATGTAACAATATTGCATTTTTGAAGAAATGTAACCATGTTTTTTTTATGATACCTAATGTACATTTTGCCCATAAAAATGAAACTTCTGTGAAGTTTCAGAGATGAAAAAGCAAAAAATTACAAAGCAGTTGCCTTCAAAGAGGAAGTGGTCTTTATGTAAGCCATGTTATTTGTTCTTCTCATATAATATTTTCTATATTAGTGAATGGCCTGATCAATTACCACCCAGATACTGTTTAAACAGCCTCTGTTGGCCTGTCAAATCTTTCTGGGCATTGCAAAGGCTATTTGTGGCTGCTGTCCTTGAATGTGAATTATGATGAAAAGTTCATTCCTTGTCCTTGTTATTGTTATTGAACTGGGAAACTGCTGTGCCAAATCAATATCCCAGATGGATCAATCAATAATTTGAAGGTTACTATAGTTACTGTACTATTGGTTATCTGTGATATAGTTTTGTTAGCATGATTACAACTTATCTAACTATATACTAGGGTTGCATAGTATTTCAGATTTAAAAGTGAAAGCGTTCTTTGGAGTTACTTGGCATATCCATGTTCTCTGCAAGATCTTTGACCTTCCAAGCAGAAGTGTGCACAGCCCCACTAAATATTCCAGGGGTTTAAGGTTTCTTGAACTCCTGACTTTCCCCTCAATCTTCCCACACAATGCATTCTAAATTAGGGTGTATCCATTCTTGAAAGATTGGTATGGGCCATTTGCGGTAAACTAGAGAAGAATCACAGCCTGATGAGCCAACTCTACTTTATTATAAAATTACAATGGGTTATATAGTTATCTTTCAGCCTATTTTAGCACTGTTGTTTTTGAGAAATATATTAGTTTTTCAACATCTGATCAATTACTGTATTAATAGTAATTCTCTTCCTTCTTGTTTTCAGTACTTTTTTCGTTTTCCAAGCTATTATTTCAGTTAAAGCTCAATATTGCACAAATGAAACTGTGAACAACATCAAGTGCACATATGTGGATTTTAATGATCTATTTTTTACTTAATTAGTAGTCTGTTTTATTCAGGACAATATTGCAGAAAGATCATGTTGTGGAGTCCCATGCAAATGTTCTGGACAACGGGGAGACAGAGGATTTCCAGGCACAGTTGGACCAAAGGTGAGATTTTGAACATGGGTTTTACAGTTTATAATAAGGCATCTATGGTATGGGAATGAGGTGGCTCTGTTCCAAGGAGAAAAACAAAAGATGCCCAAGGTTTTGAACTCACTTGCAGTGATTCTCTGGATCCCAGCAGTTCTTGTATAGTGATCTCTTTATTGTACTTATGATTCTTATCTAGAAAGCATGTTTGCATCTATGATGTCCATTTTACGTACTTAAATTTCTAGTGTTAAAATTGATATGAATTTCATTTCAGCACCTTGTTTAACAAAAGGTTTTGGAACCTTTTGGAGTTCAGAAACTCAGAATTAGGAGTTTCTAGAGTTAGTTTTGATACTCAGTGTCACTGCCGTGTCCCACTCCTCCACTGACGGCCGGGTCGGGGAAGTCCGTATCAGGCGTGCCTCTGCAGCTCTGCCAAAGTCCTAGCAAAGTTCTCAAGGCAGCCAGGAGACCAGGAAGTGACTTCAGCAATCCAAGGTAGACTTTGCCTGACTCAGAGAATGGCAGAAAGTGAATCCTTTATATAGGCCATGGGGTGTGGCTCCATGACTCAGCACTTATCCAGGCCTGCCCCTCCCTTCCTTTTGCTGATGCCGCCTATCAATTCTCCTGAAGCGAGGATCTCTCCAGGCTCCAGCTGTTGGCAATTCACATTCCTCAGGCTCACATGCTGTGGGGGAGGGGCAGGGGTCTAGTTGCTCCGTTTGCCTAGGCATGGAGCCAGGGCTGGAGGCACGTCAGGCCCTTCGTCTTGTTCGGCCTGTCTGGGCATGGTGCCAGCGCTGGGGCCTGGAGGCATGCCAGGACATTCCTCAGTGTTCGGCAGGAGATAAGAGGGACCTGGCTGCGGGGAAAGAGAGCGAGACACAACAGTCACATTTCATCTGTGCTTGACAGTACTTGATGAAAGATTTAAAAAAATAGAATGCAACTCTATAGTTGGCTTTGCTATATAGGTGAAACTCTATAAACAAATTCTATATTGATCTGTGCATTAGAGATATAATTTTAAATGAATGAGATAACATGAATGCTCTCAATATATATAAAATTAGAAAATCATACCAGGGGCTAGAAAGGGTTACATTTAAAAGATAGCACCGAGGCACTGATCATAGCAGCATAAGAAAAAGGCTTGAAACATCAGGTCTTTAGAAGCACGGGTCTACCATATTAGACAGGATCCAAGGTGCAGACTATGCAGAGGGACCCCAGAGACAGTCCAATATCATACTGGCAGGATGTAAGATGCAGGCAGGAACAGCATAAACTAAATGACACAACTATGTTGCTGCATTTTGAACAAGAACATCTGCACAATGTATGGGTTTAGACTCCCAAACCTAGATAGGATATCCCACAGAAGGTCATGGAGAATAACAGGGCTAAGATCCTGTGGGACTTCCAGATCCAGATTGACAGACAGGTACTAGGCAATCAACCAGCCATAACGGTAGTAGGCAAGGAGCAGAAGACAGTGGCAGTAATAGATGTAGCACTGCCAAGTGACAGCAACATCAGAAAGAAATAGTATGAGAAAATGAAGATGTTTCAGGGCCTGAAGGAGTCTCTGGAGAAGATGTGGAAAGTAAAGGCCAGAGTAGTCTCAGTGGTGGTAGGAGTGTTTGAGACTGTGACTCCTAAACTGGGAGAATACACCACCTCCTGCGCGCACACGCACATGCACGCACATGCACACACACACACACACACACACACACAGACAGACAGAGTCTATGTGTAATATCAAGCTTTTTTGAGATCATATTCAGATATTTCTTGCAATAATTTACTATATTTTCTTTCTAAAAAGGCAGAATTGAGCTTAAAGATAAAATATAGGATGTTCAGAATACCATCTCAAGTTTATGTATAAATATGTTTTCTGTGTTTTAAAGGGAATTCCAGGGGAAAATGGCTATAGAGGTTATCCAGGAGACGAAGGTGGACTGGTGAGTAAATGTTTCTCAACAGCTGAACTTCTACTTGCAGTAGCAAAGAAACAGAAGAAAACCAGCAATACTTTTGCTGTTAAGATGGATGGAGGGATGATGGAGGAGGAGGACGAAGGAAGGAATATGGTACCACAACTTTAGTGTTGCAACAGTCTTTGTTTCATGATGAGCAGAATATTAGCAACATTTTGTTTTTTTCTTCCATACTATATATAGATTAAAACACAGGCTATATTTTCTTACCTGCGATGCACAATAAGAAAAGATCCAAACCTTATCTAGAGTTTTCACATGCTGTTTATATTCCATGTGAATCTGGAATCATGTATTGCCAATATACATATAGAGATACACACACACACAAAGTCAGACATACAGACGCACATAGATACACACAAACAGCCAGATTAAATGTGCCATATATCTATTTACACAGTTTCTTAACAAGGACAAACAGCAGGGCATTAGGGTGTCAGATAAAACATTGTAACACTACTATCCATTGCTGAAAGGCTAATGCTAAGCTAACCAAACTTATCTCTTATGGAAATCAAGTGGAGATGACTAAGGAGGCAATAATCCTATTCTTTTGCATATAGAGTACAAGATACTTCACTTAAAAAGAAAAGAACAAAGTGGAATTGGGAATGGGTAAACTCCCCCACTCCCTCCATCCTGCTCTATGTAATCAAGGACTAGGGAGCCTCTTACTGGGGATTTTTTGAGGTACATGTTGGGCAGATTGTGATTGTGTCGATGTTAGGAAGAGAACTAAATGTCCTCTCAGAACTGCGTATAAAAAATCCTCACTGTAATCCGGCTTTAAAATTTCAATTTGTGCACACAGACGTCTTTCTATAGCTTATTGCTAGCTGGGAAACGTTTTTGAGAGCATTGCTATTGAGGTTGGAGTCACATTTTTGCTTGAGACAAGCTTTGGAATGGAGTCCATTATTCTAGTATTGCATTTTATATGTCTCATTGCCATTCTGGAGTTTGATTGAATTTTGAGCAGGCACGTGTGTATGTGTTTGGATGAAGGTTGTAAAAGAAAATTTGCCTCCATGAAAGAAAGTTAGATCATATGGCCTTGCGCATTGCAAGTAACTGGATCCCAATGGCCCTGGATCAAATATGATCTTTGGACTGATCACCTGTTTTGCATTATAAAAACTGTATACTTTTAGTTGACAGGATTGTCTGAATGTAGCATGATAGAAATGTTCCATATTTTAATAACATCCAGTGTAATATTCTTGTTACAGAATTTGACATCTCCTTTCCCTTCTAGTATGTGTCCATTTTCTTTCACTGCCATTACTCAGAAATATGTTTGTGACTGAAGATATCCATGCTGACTCTCATACTTCTTTCTTTTTTGTCAAAGGGTGAACGTGGACCCCCCGGGATAAATGGAACCCAAGGTTTCCAAGGCTGCCCAGGTGAAAGGGGAATGAAGGTAAAGGAAGAGAATTGGGCTTTACAGAAGAAGAACATATACTGTGTAGACTTCTCAATAGACACCAACCCAGTTTATACTAGTTCGCTACAGTCACATTGTAGCATCTGATAGAAAATTACTCAATAGTATTGTCCAAATACTTTCGGGGGTGGAGTGGGAAACTGGGGATTGAAGGCAAGCTCTGAGAAGAAAAGGAGCGTAAGAAAAAAAAAGTTTCCAGAAGTTAGAAACAGAATATATTTATTGAATTTACCTTAACCAATCATAGCCTACACACCTTCCCTAAACAGGCAATGAGATTTCAATGGATTTTTTAAAAAATAAAGTGTATGCATCAAGCTGTGGTCTTTACAGATAAATTGAGATTTTCTTACTCATTGGGAAACAATCCTTTTTGCTCTTTTTTGTTTTCTATTTATTTTTTGTCTTTTATTTATTTTGAGGTCGTTCCAACTTTTCCTTAATTTTATAGAAAAATGGAAACCATTCTAACTATAATGATTATCTGGATAATTTTTGACTACTCATTTTCCTCTGTAACTGTAGGTTTTGAGAAATTGAATAAAATTTTAATAGATAAATGACAATTCTTTCTTTTTTGTAGGGGGGCCGTGGATTCCCAGGAGAAAAGGTACTTAACAATTTCAATATAACAGACGAAAAAAGAATACACATTTCCCTGTCTTATACTTTCCTCGTTGTCAATTTGACCTCAGTATTTCTTTTTTGGGATTATAATAATTACTTTCTTTGATTCTGTAGGGTGAATTAGGGGAAAATGGGCTTGATGGAATAGACGGAGAAGAGGTGAGTCATTTGAGTTACTTTTGGACCAGTGGTGGGATTCAGCCAGTTCGCACCACTTTGGGAGAACTGGTTGTTAACTTTCTGAGCAGTTTGGTGAACTAGTTGTTGGAAGAAATCATTAGGGCAGAGAACTGGTTGTTAAATTATTTGAATCCCACCACTGCTTTTGGACTAATAAAGAACATGAAATAACATTTCTTCCTGGTTAGAACTCATTGCAGTAACACACTTTGATTAATAAATGCAATTAATTTGATTGCTTTTGCCAGGGAGAGAGAGGCTTTCCAGGTGTTCCTGGGGAGAGGGGGAGCCCTGGTAGACAGGTAAGTGTAATTTTTTTTATTATTCCAAAGCTTCAAAATTAAAAAGAAAAAACTCCAAACAACCAAATAATGTATTGCTTTGTTATAGAGCTACAAGAAACTCTTGGGAAACCAGCAAAGGTCTCAGATATTTTTGTTTTCTTCAATAAAGTTCTAACTGGAGAGACTAATCAGAGATAAGATGCAGCCCAGTTGTATCTCTGAAAAGGCCATTCACTGAAAAAAAAATGGAGATGGCTGATCTAGTATCCTTTCTCTGGTTATTCTCTTGCTAGAAATATCAGGGCAAGGTGAAACATTAATTATAGGATTCCATTGTTATGGGCAAAGGTTTTGATATTACGGAAATAATTTCTTCATAGGGTGGCAGAGGAAGCAAAGGAGAAATAGGAGATCCAGGTGACCATGGACTTCGAGGCAATCCGGTAAATATATTGAAAGATACTGAGATGTTTATACTTTAGATTTCTAATTCCATAAAGAAAGAAAAAAACGAAAAAAGGAAGAGAGATTTTTAAATATCTTTTTTCCTTTCCTTTCTCTTTCATATTTACTATATTTTTAAATGTTCTTATTATATATGAAAAATCTTTTAGTAATAACTACTTTAAAAAAGATTTAAAATTGCAGCAGATTTAAATGTTAACTATCAGAATGGGTAAGCTTGACACTTGCAACAATTACTTTACTCTTATTGAAATCTTGAGGTCTATGAGATAAAAGGATGTAAAATCAGGGGTCAGGAGAGCAGTACAGAACACTTCAAAGCACATGCTGAGGCTAGGGAATTGTTTTCAGAACTGAGCTACCAGTCCAGTTCTATTTTTTTCTCAGTCTCCTCGATTTCAAAATCTATTGGCTGTTTAGTAAAGACCAATCCCTGTAATGGGAAGTTGGGCAGGATGAAGTATCTTCAAAGGTGCATGCTATTGATTTCTAAACTTGTAACTGCTCTGAGCTGGAAATAGTTGGGAGAATACAATGTCATGAGTGAGGCAATATCCAGGGGGAAGGGAGTAGTAGAACCTGGAGGTGGAGTAAAAACAGTTAGAATCAGCCTAGAATCTCTACATAGCCACAAATGGACTAAGTCCAATCCCTCTTGAATTCTGTTTACCCTTATCTTTAATAGACTAGATTCCTAGGCATAGGTATGAATTGTAATTAATCAGTTTAATTGGAACTTCACCTGTGGTCCTCTGACCATATCTTGAGTTATGACCTGTGCATCTTTGCCCTTTCACATTCATGTTTTTAATTCTTAGTTTCTTCTTTCTAATTTATTAAGAGATCTGTGAATTTTGGTTACTTATGAAAGCTGCCAGGAGAGATTCATTGCATAACTCCTGTCATCTAGCAGTTAAACAGGATAAAGTAATCAGAAAAAAGAGGCAACAATCCCAATTCAGCATCACAATACATGGACTAAAATCTAGATCGTAAAGACATTTGTTTCTGCATAAATTCTTCTAAAAATAATCTGAATCAATGAGAATTCTCATCCATTCTTAATGAGGGTTTTTTATGCCATTTCATGCAAATATTAAATTATGTGCAGGATACAAGCAACCAGTACCCCAAATTCCACAGGTAGGACAAAATTTTCTTCTGTGCAATTTTGAGCCATAGAAGATTTAAACCCAAAATTACTCTGCAAACCAGAATCTTTCCAAGACGCCCAGAGAATCATTAAAGTTATTTTTCCATGTCTCTGTCCCAATGTAAATATGTTAGTTAGCTGAAGCAAGTTATCAAACAAGGTCAAAGTATTCAGTGATGTAAACAAGGTCTATGTATCAAGGTATACTTCTAAGTAAGGATTTCTCTTCCTGTAGTCTAGTGTCCTAAATATGCACCCATGTGCTTAGAAAAGTTAGAGAGATGAAGAAAGCCCTGGGTTACAAGATGAGCTTTGTGGTAATGTCACGAATCACTTTGTTATAAACTGTGTTATAAATGTTTAATAACTTTTGTCTCACTCTACTTGCTTTTCATTGCTCGGCCTGCTTCCAGGGTACTTTTGGAACTGATAGCACTGACAGAGGACCCAAAGGCGAAAAGGGAGAACTCGGACCAGCGGTAAAATATCAATCCTTGGATTTTGTAGGAAGGTTAGACAGAGATGCTACCTGGCTTGGGTGGTTGTCCTAGAACCTCTAAAATCCAGTCAAAATTGCTTGAGAGAATTTAATGCAATCTATTGACTGGACTAATTACCTTACCAAAAAGAAAAGTAAAACTGCGTGAGACAATGAGACAATTAACCAGTGGAACGGCTTGCCTTTAGAAGTTGTGAGTGCTCCATCACTGGAGATTTTTAAGAAAAGATTGGACAGTCATAAGTCTGAAATGATATATGGTCTCCTGCTTGAGCAGGGGGTTGGACTAGAAGAACTTCAAGATCCCTTCCAACTCTGTTATTCTGTTACAGACATTTTTGGTTTTCCAATAATAGAAATGGGAGGGATGAAGAATAAAATTAAAGATGAAATCCATCACTAGGTCAGATCAACTGGTCAGATCAATCCAGAAAACAACATAATATAATCACTTAGTATATCAGTAAGGAGACTATTCTGGGTAAAATATAAAACTAATAATTTCTCCATCCCAAGTTTTTCCATCCTATAAAACACTATATTTGAACTAATGATGGCATGAGCCCTAAGATCTCTCTAGTTTGAGAGAAAATTTAACCAGTTTTTGAAAATCAATATAAATCCTACCTTGTTTCCTCATTATAGTGTTTCATGAAAAAAAAGAAATATTTTTGGCATCAGAGCTTTATTGAGTTCTAGAATTGGAATGAAGTGAGGACAGAATCTTTCTCAATTACCACATTCCTGGATCCATTCATATCAAAAACACAAACCTAATTTAAAAGAAGAAAGGAGAAAAAATTCAAAAATACTTTCTACTAAAATGTTTTTATTGTCCTGTTGTGACTTACATATGTCTCTTGTTTAGTGATAAACAATTCCAGTGTTTTGTATTCTTATAGGGAGAAATTGGAAGAGATGGACCACGAGGTGACGCAGGAGGAGCTGGAAGAGATGTGTGTATAATTCTCCCTGCTATGTGATTTGCTAATAACATAGTTTCTGCTATAATAGATGTGTGTGTGTATGTATGTATGTATGTATGTATGTATGTATGTATGTATGTATGTATGACAAATGTTTGAATACTATGTGTTATCAAATTTAGTTCATGGATGATTTAAAATAATATAGGAACATTTTAGGTAAGATCTCATAATTGTATGGGATTTGTGCTGAGACTCACACTTCAAAAACTAATGTATTTGTTTAATTTCTAATATTTTGATATTTACAAAGCCAAACAGATAGGTAGTGGGGAGAAGAGGAAAATAATCAATGGGAAAAGAACTCAATAAAGACTGATTATTGTGTTACACTTTTGTCAATAGAGTTGCATTACTCAGGAGAAGCTCGTGTAACATCCCCTTGATTAAGTGTCTGAATATGAAATATTGACTAATTCATTGGCTTTGATTAGAGGTCATGTGAATTAATGTGATGCAGAACTTTGAATGGGACAGAGAACTAGGAAAGATAGCATAATAGCATTAACACTTTTGTCCCTGTAATAAAAGAGAGAAAGAACCCTTACTTTCACAAGTAACCATCTCAGATGAAGGGAAGATACATATCTTGATTCCAGAAGGGAACTGGGAAGAAGGGAAGAAGGATGCTGGTTGGGATGGGGCCATGTGCAGTTGCTACAAAATTATGTGAGGAGTAATGATAATCAAGGTAGGAAGATTCTCTCAGTGCTTTGCTTCATGTTGAGAAATAGACCTAGAGCTGGGACAGGATGTGCACAAAACGTCTATCACAAAATATACTGACTTTGCAATGGAAACAAAATACTCTTTTTGTGTGTGTTCTGATTGTTCTGACAACTGGAAACAGTCATGTCCCTGCTGTTGTTGATTTAAACTCAGTGGGATGTTATTCCAGTGGAGCATTGAGGCAAACATAGAAGTTAAACATATTCAAATTTCTTCTCATTTTAGTCACAAGATGCTGAGCTCGATTCTATGGTATCTTTATCATTATCTTTATAAGACAGAAGAAGATTGCTTGAATGTCTGCAGCCTGCCTGGGAAATTATTGTTGCTTTGTGTTTTTCTGATTGTTGTGGGAAGTTATAGTTAATGTGAGCAGATGGATAAGCTGTATATACGCTTTGCTTCGTTTATTCTACAAGTTCTGTGTATGACATTTGTGTTGATAGTGTTTAACTGCAAACTTTACTTATATGGTGTTGGTTTAATTATCTGTTTAGTATCTGTATATATTATCTGTTATTAATATTGAGCTCATGTTATATTTAAAAATACAAAGGTTCTAAGCTGGGTTAGAATGATGAAATTCATTGAACTTTGGTATGTGGGTACTTTCTGGACATATCTTGGTGTCTTGTGTTAACGTTTGTTTTATTAATATGATTAAATAGAACTAGCAGCCCATTTATTGTAACCAGGAATCACTCCTTTGTGAAAACAAAGACATCTGCAAAGACAGTCAGTTGCTGAGCTTTCCTCTGACTGGTGAAGAAGGGGGGGGGGGAAACACACCAAATCTCTTGCTTGGTCCTGCTTAAATAGAAGTTACTGTTTACAAAGATAAAATAACACAAAAATAAATCTAAGTAAGAATTTTAAAATCTTAAGAATTAAGGCACCTAGAAGTCTGAATCTTCTGTTTTCTATGGTATTTAATTGTTGAAAGATACACATTTTTAGTTTGAGTATCCAGAAAAAAAAAATCCTCAGAGAATAAAAAGCTGTAGGTAATTATCAAAATAGAGAAACATATTTTTCTAGTGATACCTCTGCATAACAATTAATGGCTATTCTGTATTTATTTCAAGGGAGCACTTGGCAGAAGAGGACCACCTGGTATCAAAGTAAGTACTTATTATGTTTTTACATGATGTGTGTTTGTGTTATGTGCTATATATAATATAATATATATTATAAATATTGTATACACATATAGTAAGGGAAGTGAGGATAGCCAAATCTAAGTAATATCTTTATAAAAGTTGAAAAAAATGAAAAAGATAGAATATTGGTGTTTTTTTTAAATTCGCAGTTGTTAAATAACTTTGCATTTAGGAGAATTTATTGAGAAGAATATACTTACTCAGCCCACCTGTGTACTTCAGATAGACAACTGTTTTAGAATCCTTTCTGGGACAAATTATGTATTATTTTTCAGGTTTAAACCATACATGCACAGAATAGATATATTTCACAAACATTTATTTCAAAAACTGCTTATGAAATTGTAATAAGCAAGACCTTTAGTCTTTACTTATTTATCATGTTTATATGGCTTCACATTTCACAACAGTGTGACTCTGTGCAGCGTACAACAGTGCAGCGTACAACAGTGAATTAAAAAGAAAAATGAGAAGCTTGGAAACAGAGATGATGATGTTAGCTGCAGGAAGGGGGTCATTGCAATATCTCCCTGATCTCCATCTTTATTCTACCTTTCTGCCCAAAAAAACTCTCATTATAGTATTATAGGCATACAGTACATGGTTTTTGTGTGCACTGTATCCTCATAGCAACTCTGTAAATACAGAATGAATGAAATTCTGACTGGCCCACATCTGTCCATGAGTTTTGTAGACATAAATGTTTAAGGAGACTGAGATTTAATTACAGTAAGTTTGTGGGTAATCCCAGAAAAAAATAAATTTAAAACGGAAGTAATGTAGATGGCTGCATCTGAAAGATGTTCCATCCACTGATAGAACTTAGTTCCATTTGCCCAAAGGAAATGCAAAGAAAGCAGCCTGTCTTATTAAACTGTAGCCAATGGTGGGATTCTGCCAGTTCTAGGAGGTTCGGCTGAACAATTTGTTAAATTGGTGACTTGCCCCGCCCCTTGCCCTGCCCCTCCCCACCACTACTTACTGGCCTCGCAGCACACAAACTGTTTGTTAAATTGCTGGCTCGCACTCCCCTCCCCACCACTACTTACTGGCTTCGGAGCACACTGAACTGTTTGTTAAATTGCTGGCTCACCCGCTCCTTGCCCTGCCTCTACCCACCACTAGTTACTGGCCTTGGAGCACACTGAACCATTTGTTAAATTACTGGCTCGCCTGTCCCTCGCCCCGCCCTGCCCCGCCCCACAACTACTTACTGGCCTTGCTTGCAGTGTTGCAGTGGCACACTGAGGCATAGCTGTAGCTATTCTTTGGCTCCTCAACCAGATGGCCCATCCTGCTTTCCTACCTTTGCTGTGGCCTCCCACTCTGTTCCCCACCTCAAACTGCCCACCTCAGACTGCCCTGACCGCTCCAGCAGCAGAACAGGCAAGTACAGCCAAATGCTGCCCTCGAGGAAGCGGGACTGCGCTCGCCTGCTGCCGGCCGTGACCTACCCCCATCCAAGGACCTTGCTGGCCACATGGCCACTGACTGCAGCCTATGCCCATCAAAGTGCCTCTCTGGCCACCTAATCCAAGCACCCTACTGGCCACGTGGCCACCAGCCACTAGCGAGGTGCTTGGATGGGGCTAGGCTGTGGTTGGCGGCCGCGTGGCCAGTGAGGTGCTTGAATTGGGTGGGCAGTGGCTGCGAAATGCTGGCTACCCCATCCAAGTGCCTCGCTAGCCACCTGATCCAAGCGTCTTGCTGGCCATGCGGCCGACAACTGTGGTCTACCACCATCCAAGCACGTTGTTAGTGGCTGGCAGCTGTGTGGCCAGTGAGGCGCTTGGATCTGGTGGCTAGCGAGGTGTGCAGCAAGGTGTGTGTCAATTGTCTTGGCCTGCCGCCGACCCAGCAGGACTGTCCTGCAGCCACCTCCCACCCACATGCCGTCAGCCTACCCTACCCCATCTGGAGAAAGAGTGATGGACAGAAAGAGGGGGGGGAGCAAGTGATGAAAGAGAGAAAGAGAGATGAAGGAGAGAAAGGGAGGAGAAAGAGAGATGAAGGACAGAAAGACGGGGGAGAAAGCGAGATGGAGAGAAAGGGGAGAAAGAGATGGAAAGAAGAGGGGAGAAAGATGAAGGAGAGAAAGGGGAGAAAGAGAGATGAAGGAGAGAAAAGATGGAGAGAAAGGGGAGAAAGAGTGATGGAGAGAAAGAGGGGAGAAAGTGATGAAGGACAGAAAGAGTTATGAAGGACAGAAAGGGTTGGGGAGAAAGAGATGAAGGAGGCGAAAGGGGAAAGATGAAGAGAGAAAGGAGGAGAAAGAGATGGAAAGAAAGAGGGGAGAAAGATGGAGAGAAAGAGGTGGAGAGAAAGAGAGGGGAGAAAGGGGAGAAAGGGATGAAGGAGAAAAAGTGAGATGGAGGAGAGAAAGGGGGGAAAAGATGAAAGAGAGAAAGGGTGAGAAAGAGATGGAGAGAAAGTGGAGGGAGAAAGAGAGATGGAGAGAAAGAGGGGGAGGGAGAATGGATTTGTTCTGGTAATTGGTTTAACAAGCATGGCACTGAAAAAGTGAGTTATGACCGTTTTTCACACTTATGAAAGTTGCAGCAAACTGTCATTAGGGCAAAGAAGCTATGTCATATGACCACCTGGCCACACCCACCCGGTCACATGAAGCACCGCAGTTGTGAAATGAGTGACATAGTTATTAAGAATGCTGCAACAGGCATAAATGATGACTGGTCATAAGCGTGAGAACTGGTCAAAAGTGCAAGATCCTGTCAGAAATCACTTTTTTCTGCCCTCTGGGTAGTCCCTATGTGCATAGCAATGGCCACCCGGTTACATGACCAGCTAGGATCACCCACCCAGTCACATGACCAGCTAGCCATGCTGCCCATCACATGACCAGCTAGTCATGCCCACCCAATCACATGACCACCAAGAAACGCCCCAAAATAAGCCACGCCCACAGAACTGGTTGTTAAAAAATTTGAATCCCACCACTGACAGTAGCTATATACAGTAAAAGCTTCTCTCTTTCACTCTCCGTCTCCCACTGCTTCTATCTCTTTATCTCCCTTTCCGTCTCTTTATGTCTGTCTGTCTGTCTGTCTGTCTGTCTGTCTGTCTGTCTGTCTGTCTATCTATCTATCTATCTATCTATCATCTATCATATCATTCCATTCTCCATTCAATTGTTTTAATTTCTTAGGGAAATAAAGGTGCCCTTGGCTCACCAGGATTTAATGGGGAACAAGGAATTAAAGGTCCCCAGGTGAGTTTTTGCAACTTATTTTCAAAAGTAAGGAAATGACATTGGTACATTGGGTGGAAGGGGACAGAGGTTGTGTTAACCCATTGCAGGAAAAGCAACAACAATTTCAGTAGTAATTTCTTTGGTTAAAATTGGTTAAATTTCTAACTAATTTATTGCTATCAGTTTAATTGCAAAAAGGTTTTGTAGATTATTTCTGATTGTATCAAAACCATCTAGTATTATCTTGACTTGTCAAATAATATAGTTTACGATGGTATTAATTTATGTCCAGATCTCCCCAAAACAGCACCTAAAAAAAAGCTGGCTACGAAAGGAGATTATAGATAATATTATACAACTCTTTATATAAATAAAATGGAAATAGAATAGAATAGAATAAAATAGAATAAAAAAATCAATGTAAAAAAAGTTCAATTCGGCACTGTGCAATCAGAAACCAGGAATCAAAAAAATCAGGGGTGTCAAACTCATGTCATCATGGCAGTGTCACATGACGTATCGGGACTTTTCCCCCCTTCGCTAAACTGGGTGTGGCCAGCGCGTGATGCATCCGGCCTGCAGGCCGGGACTTTGACAACCCTGCAAAAGATGATGAATGCAAGTGCAAACATATAGGAGATTAAAAGCTGCCAGTCCTCAACAACTGTCAGATTTTTTTGGTTCTCTATACGTGTGTATGTATAATATTGTCATCTGAAGTTATTAGGAGTGTTATTGTCCAGAGGATTTAGATTCATAGACTTGGAGGTTATATTAGAGGTCATGTAGTCCAATCCTTTACTCAGTGCATTTCTTAATTCTAAAGAATATTAACTATCAATGTTAAGAATGTAATAGAATTGCTAAGCCACATGGGAAACATTGTACAAATAATGGGTGTAGTCTTTTATACTACGCATATTCCAGTGGCATGATATCTGACTCATGCAAATGTCTATGTGTATACTAAATGAAGATAAGGCTTTGGGTATTATATTATGTTATCTTCTATTGTGATGCAATTGTGAGGATTATTTTTTTTTTTGATAGATGGGAAACTGTAAATTCATTCATTTCTGTTCATTCATGATAGCATAGTACTGTGGCTTTGGGAGTTCTTAGTTCATAATAAACCTGTATTTCAAGAATGCACCGATTTTGTATCAGAACTTTTCTGCTTCAAATATTTAATTGTGCTTATTTGTATAGGGACCACCTGGCACAACTGGAATCCCTGGTCTTCAAGGAGAGCCTGGCCTCCCTGGCCAGAGGGTAAAACTAATTCTTTCTGTCATCAAGGATGTTCTTAAAGAGCAAATTATAAACACTCATAGATGGGGAAAACTCAGTGGTTGTTGTCTGTTTCTCGTCATCATCAGAAGCGTGACTGAAGAGCGGTTTAATAATAGACAGCTGTGAGACTAGTTACTAGGAGTAGAAAATATTTTTTATTATGGATCCTGTTGGGAGTCAATTTCTTTTCATCCTGGCAGGAAAGAAGTCTAGCTAGCACTTCTCATTAACAAGAGCTGCAGAACCATTTCATAATCCCAGTATGCACTTGAGTTGGCCCTATAACCACCCCAGGAAGCACAACAAAAAGCAGTATCTGCATAGGCCTTTGTGGCTATGAGGTTGTCAGTAAAACAGAAGATTAGGTCACAGCCCCAGACATCTTGATCACTTATAAAATTAGATCAGCCCCAAATGGCCCAGTGGTTTTTTTCTTTGAGGTTTTAAGAGAATTTGCTCTGTAAGTGAGCAATAAAAAGGACCAGCATTTGGAGGCCTCCTGTCCCCAAGCCAGAAGTAACAAAATTTCTCCAATTCTCTTTTAAAGTCATCAAATTAACAGCCATTGCCTTGCTTTTGGCAAGAATCGAATAATAATAAAATAACCCTGGGTAACCAATTACTTCCTTTTTGTGAAATAAAAAACCAAGTTCCTATTGTGAATTTCCATTCATTGGAGGACTCCTGGAGCTTGTGATTAGCAAGAGGGAGAAGACCTCCTACTGCACTTTCACTATACCGCATGGGATTTCATAGACTTTGATCATGTCTTGTCACAGACACCTGTTTTCTAAGCCAAAGAGTTGCAATTTTTCTAGCCCTGTTTCAGAAATGTGTTGGACACCCTGACAATTTTTCTTGATCTATATATCCTTTCCAGCTGTATTATTCCAGCTGCAGACTTTTTCCACAGTTGCTCCTGCTCTATGGAACATCCTGTCTTTGGAAATTATAATGGCTCCAAACTTGCTAGCCTTTTGTAAGGGCCTGAAAACCTGGCTATGTTCCCAAGTCCGGGGTACTGAATGTATCAAGAGCCCTGCTTCCTGGCTGTATTGTTAACTGACCAAGTATCTTGGCTGCTGTGTATATTTATTATATTGTTTTTAGTGTTTTAATATCTTTTTGAATTGTAAGCTGCCTGGAGTCACTGACTGAGATGGGCAGCTATAGACATTGAATAAATAATAAGTAAGGTTATATGTGATAATAGGAACTTTATATAGTATTCCAGATGAGAATTCATCATGCATTTGTAAAAGGGCATTACAATGTTGGCAGTTTTATTTTCAGTTTCTTGATTATTTCTT